>NW_024881321.1:34670008-35270008 GCF_018691265.1 Tyto alba
TATGCTGACCTTTGAAAATCAGGTGCACGTAATGCCAAGTAATGTGCACAAGAGCTACTGAACAATGTAATTTAACAAAAAGAATGCTCTTTACACAGCTATCTAGTAAACATCCAGACAAGTCCTTATAAAACTTTAAGCAAATAAAGCTGGATAAAGTGACAGGTACACCTAAATATTTTCATGAATGAAAATGAGTATTTCAAGGATGGTACCGTGACATTTTTTTCTCATTGGTTGTTCGTAAACATGTCTATCCTATACTACTCTCCACAGGAAAAAAGTAGAAATTCTAAACCATGATATCCCCAGAATTACAGAAGAGTACAGACAGGCTCATCGCGCATGGGGTGGAAAGAGCCTTGCTGTGTTTACAGCTCTTTGCAGGAAGGGCAGATATAAACAGGGTGAGAGAAGACTTAAGTAAGAGGAGAGGAGAGATTGTCTTCTTGAAGCTGTTGCAAGTTTTTAATGTACATTTGTGTTTGTAAGACAAGATGATATTGACCTCTCCTAAATACCATTAAGCCCGTTGGAGAATGAGACATGCAAGTTACAGGAAGAGTGGCTGCTGGGTGCATGCAGTGAGTATTTTCCCAAAGCGTGCTTGACTGTTGTGCTTCGCACTGGTTACAGGAACGGTGTTCCCCTTGCAGCTGGAGAGACTTCTTAGCACCAGACATTTCTGTGGAGAATACTTTTAATAGCAATTCTCAGTTCCGTTTGCCATGTATTGCTTTACCACTGCAACTTTTGAAAGTTACTTTCCCTCTTTTTATCTGAGGTTTTTACATTCCTTTGGGTTGTCATTTCTATAACAATATGCCAGAGAGGGTGAGACAGCCAAAGGACATGAAATGGCCTTGTCAGGTATTTTTCTTAGACAGTGAGAAGGAGTATATATTTTAGCTTTTAGGTCATGATACTGCCTGTCATCAGCACTGATACTCATCACCAAATACTGTGCCCTGAAGGGTCACTACTTTTAACTGTTCCTTCTCCATCTCATCTCCTGCAGAATTTGTAAGCATGTAGCTCTTGTTCTTTTTTTTTACAGGATATTTGTAAAGTATTTTCCATCCTATGCCTTTCTTTTTGACTTTCCATTTTTAAAAATGTGAATCCATTCCCATAGTACATGCCAATTTGGTTTTCTTCCTCTATTTATTCATGCTGGCTGTCATCCCATTTCAGCTGAATATCTAAACCACGTTTCCCCTTTGAAAAGCAATATGAAGGTCATTCTTTGATTCAGGCAGAAAGAGCTACTTACTGCATGAGTAACATTTTGTTGTTCCATCTAAACTCATGAAAAGTATCACTCCCTGGAGAGGGAAAGTGGACTCTCCAGAATTACAAACTTGATTAAGGGAAGGCAGTTATTGACCAGGTCTCCTTGTTTGAGCCTCCGAGAATGATCCATGTGCACGCTTGGTAAATCTGCTTCTCAGCTCCCCACTGGAGAAGCTTTCACACTGAAGCCTGATGGTTTCCAAGTCCTTGGAGTTCAAAACTCTTATATTCTAAGATTGCAATTGGATTATGTTTTCATGTTTTCATTCTATTTTCTATAAAGGCAAAAGAAAGAAATCTCTTTTGTTTCTGTAGCATTTTCAAAACTCCTTTGGATATTTAAAAAATGAAGCCTGTGGAACCCTGTCACTCTGGTTGCTCACTTGCCCAGCTGTTTACTGTTATTTGTTTAACAAAATGTGTATCATTCCTCTATACAACTATTAGTTTGAAGCCAGTAAAGCTATCTTGAGGTTCACATAGGCTGTGCCCTTTGTTGCTATGTAGCATTGTTTATGCATTTTCTTTGAGCTGATGGGTTAAATTGTACTTGTGATAGAAGGTATATAGCAGTTGATGCAGATGAACTCTTTTCTTGATGTCTCCTTCATCATGAGCAGAGTTAATCTTTCAACAGCCAGAGGTTTTGTGGCCCAGGCAGGACACAGCAAGGTTCTATAAAATGCAATTTACAAGGTGTAAGGATCAATATTTCACTGTAAGTATAAGAACACACTGATAAGTTAATTCTCTGACCATGCTGAGTGTAAGTTAGTAGTAAATTGCTAGGAAGGGCTAAGTGGACTCAGCTAGCCTCTGCCCTCAACCTGTAGCCATTACTGTAATTTACATAAAACATGATGAACCAACCAAACTGATAACTGGTTTTAACTCTCAGTCTTTTTTGTGAACTTAGTTTTTGGTTTTGAGTGTTTGTGGTATTATTCACATGCAAAAGAGGTAGTATGTTAATTTCCACTTGTTGCCTCTCTCTTTCAAAAACAAAACTTATTCTAATTGTTTACTGGAGAAATCAAGAGGAAGAAACAATTGATATAAGTTCTGTCAGTAGTACTTAAAAATGGCCACCTTCATCAAGTATAAAAAGACACATATATTTTAAAACTTGAATCTTTCTTACCTGACAATATTAGAAAGACCTTTATCATGATCAGTCAAGTTTCATTTCAGCTGCTCAGTCTATGTTATGTGTTTAAAAAGTGAAGTCAGTGCTGCAAATGTTAACTGATTTTGGGTGTATACAGCCCTTCACACGACATAGCGGTTTGGAAATTTGAAGTTATGCATTTGAGAGAGTTCTGTCACTGGGACAAGAATGTTAAACTATCAATTTACTGTTGCAAAAAGCAGGAAATAGGCAGAAACAGAAAGAAAACAGAGTTTTAATTGATGATGTGACATTGATAATCTGTAAGTGTCTTCAGGTAGTTTTAAATCATTACTGTGAAACGTGATGAAGGCATAAAAAGTTCAATTCTGACAAAATGAATACATTGATTGTTGAGAGATACTCGAGACATCCTATAAAATCCTCATTCTGTTCCAGTCTAACAACTGTCAGGCAATAGGATGTTAGCACGTTCTGCTTTTGAGTGGTTATCTAATTTAATCTATCAATATCATATATATATGTTTGTCTGAATTACATTAATGTGAAAGACCACAGGTTTTAGTCCAGATACAGAAAACATCTAATTTTCTCCAGCTTAGGTTTAATTTGTGTATTAAATTTGGTGTCATTTAGAAACTTTTAGGTGACAGGTATGAAAATATGAGAATAAGTAAATGTGACCAGCAAGACAGTGTTCACGCTGAACATTCACTTCAGAGCTGCAACTCATAGAAATGCTACAGGCAAATAACATTCAGAACATAGAGCAGTATGTATAGCAGCATGTTAGAGAAATAAAATGATTGGGATTCTTTGCTGAACCAAATATGACACACCCATTTATGAGTTCCAGGGTAGATTAAAACTAAGAAATTTAAAATATGCTTTTACTCTAAAACATGCTGCAATTGTTTTAGTAATATGAAAAACTGAAAGAACTGTTGAAGAGAAAATGTTAAGTTAAATACATATGAACTAAATTAATTTATTATTTGTCACTTTTAAGCTTACTGACAAATGTAGAAGAGAACGAAGAAATCATTTATTCATATGTGTTTTGTTATGTCATGGCCAGGGCAGAGAGGAAGAATTTTTATACTCGCGTTACATTTTCTATGTATGGATGTAAGTGACCACATGATTCCAGGAGTGGAAGAATCAAGCCCTGAAATTTGGTTAGATATTCCAATCAAGCTACAGCCAGTTGCTAACTTAACCACTTAGCAATTTTGTTGTACGCTCTGCTTCTAATTTTAAATCTCTTCAGACTGGAGACCATTCTTTCTTTTGGTTATAGACTGTCTTGCTTACCTTCCTTTTAAAACTCTACTTTGACAACTGCTTCTTTTGATAACAATGCTGACACAAGCAATGCCATGCCCTTCATTCCTTTCATTCCCCTTCATTTGTTCCTGCCTCCATACCACATTTTCTCTTGGTTTCTGGGGCCTTGCAATGGTCAAGGTTCAGATGGAGAACTAATTCCGGTTAAAAATAACACAGGCAGATAAAAAAGTGTTGAGTTTTAATACCATTTGCTTCACTTCAGCGTTTCTCAAGAAGCTGAGCTGACAGATTTGAGGGACTGGTCTGGGCACTGGGATGTATACCCAGGGTTGAAAGAATGCAGCCAAAAATAATTTTCATTAAATAAGACCCAAACAATTGAGTTATTTCCTTAGAGTATTCAGTTATTTCCTCATTCACAGCTATTTTGACAATCCCAGTGGATTTTAAGATACTACAACTGCTTTACCTACAATTGCTCTTGCCAGTCAGTAGGAGGTCAGGCCTGTTTATTTGATATTGCTGACTGGCATTATATTATCCATGTAGTGACTGATAAATAAAGATGTGAGTAAACATATTGGTAAATATAAGTAAACATGTTCTATATATATTCTCTGAAGTCTAATTAAATGTTAATTAATCTTTTACAAACCCAGAACACAAAATCATGTATTTGTTCTTTATTGATGAATGAAATAGCAGAAGGTTTTAGCCTTTTCCTTTTCCCAGGTGTAGAGCTGAATTCATTGCGCCAAATGAAGATACAGAGACCTACAACAATGCTCACAGATGTCCGACAGCTCATATTGAGTGGAGGAAGTGTGAATCAAAAGAATGATGAAGGAGTTACCCTGGTGAGTGTGAATATGTAATCACGACCTTGTGAATATGCATGTACTATAACTGTGTACTGGTGAACATGTTTGCAAGGAAATTCTCTAAGAAGCAAAATGAGATTATGCAAGATTTAGGTTCTCATTTGGCCTTTTGAAAATAGATATATATCAATGCCACACATAGCACAGATTTTAAAATAGGCTAGTGCAACATCTCTGTCTTAATGACAACTTTCTTACTCTTGGCCACTGAATAGGCAAGACAAAAATTAATAGCAAAAAAAATATTGGCACTGTAGTTTAGAACTGCAGCAGATGCATGTGGTCTTTGACATTCTGTGTAAGCAAGGCTCTGAAACTTCACTCAGTGATTCCTGTTCTAGGCTCATATCTTCTGGCTGAGCCAAGCTAAAACATTCTTTCATGAAGCTGTCCCATCTTGATTCAGTGTAATGAAGTATCCACCATATCAGTGGATAAGCGTTCCTCCTCCCAAATTTGCATGTTATTTGTAGTCACTGGGTCTCATTATACTTTTATTCTGCTAATAGATCTTCTGTCCCTCTGTTTTTTCAGGATCGCTACTTCTTTAGCTGTCCAATAATTTAAAAATTAACATAATAAATTAATTTAAAAATTAATGTGTTTTCCCCTAGATAGCGTGCCTGTGGAATGTTCTCTTTGCATATAAAATCTTCAACATCATTATGTATCAATAAATGGTCATCAGCAACATTAAGATATTAAATAACTTTTAAAAATTCTTTAGTGCTTTTCTGCAAATATTGTACTAAAATAATTAGAAGGATGTATTACTGAACATTATTATTATTATTATTATTATTATTGTTATTATTATTATTATTATTATTTCAGCAATTACATTGAGTTACATTGCATGAGACTGAAATAATACACTGAATCGTTAGTATTTAATTCCATATTTTAATACATGTGGAATGTTCAAACTATAACTGTAAAAGTGAGCAGCCTCATATCTGGGATTGTTGAATCCAGCCACTGACTCTATCTATACAGAAAGATACGCCTTTTGGAGTGGCAGCCCCAAGGCGGTTAACTGTAGTTAAAAACAGGAGGGAGTCAGGGGAGGGGTGGGAAGAAACAACGTAACTTTTAGGTTATTTCATAAAAGCATTAATTTAACTTCCAGTTTTCTGATACATTTAAGATAAGCTGCTAAATCACAGTAAAATGCAAAGTTGTTTCTATTGTACTTTACTCTTATTGCTACTTCAGTCTGAATTGGTTTAGTTAAACTGAGTTATGAATATATCTATCACTGTATAAAATCTTTTCTGTAGTTATGTGGAATAGTTGAAATGCATGTCTGAAATGTGTTTAACTCCTGCAAATACTAGGAGAAAAGCATCATGGATAGTTTGGTTTTTGTTGTTTGCTTGGTGGGATGTTCACAAAGGGGACATTTTTTTGCATGAACAGTTTTTATGTTGAACTTTGATTTTTTGAACTTCTTTCATAGTCTTGCAACAAGTAGGTACAGAGTGGATCATTTTGCTTTTGTCGGAGATTTCTATTATGTGAAACTTTTGTCTGACAAACTGGTGGGAAATCTGGAACTTGTTAAACTGCTCTGTCTCTATTCATGGGTATGGAGTCAGCCAGTCTGTGATAGCTGTATGTGTATCAAAGGGTTCTGGGAATAGTTTTTTGTTGCTCTACATCTATCTGTACAGAGGAATCAACAAATATCTCAGCTGTAAGTAGCTGGTTTCTCTTGATAGATTTGTTTTCTCTTGGTAGAAGTTAAGATGAATCAGGCAAAAAATTGATGCCATAAATACATAAATGCACACATTCTTATGGATTCATAGCACATACATATATGCACATGCAATACAGACACAGAATGATATATGGCAAAATGATTTTCTCAGCTAAATTCTCCTGTAATAATTTTTCCTTTGAAAAATTTAAGTCATAAAATATTTCCTGATACAGAAAATTAACAAAAATTATTAAAACAAATACTACGTGAAATAATTAGGTATATAGGAAAGCAATGCAAGTAAAAGAAATAAAATATCTGTGGCTCAAAACTGAGAAGGTATATTTTGATACAGATTTCGTGCTGCAAACTCAATGTGCTTCACTTGATTATGTGTTAATTAATTCATTTTGGAGTAAAGTAGTGTCAGCTTACATATGGGATGTTTGAACTACCACAAAAAAACATTAGGTCTAGGCCAACCTCTGTTGAAATGTATGAATCTACTTGGGCTCACGAAGTTTGTGAATTTGTTTGAAATGCTGTTTCCTTGAAACTATATGAAAAATATCTAGTGAGACTAGATTCTTTAAGTAGTTCTCAATAAGCTAACATTCTTATTTTTGGTGGGTTTTATTTGTAAATGCTAAAATAGGTTCTGCAGTGGTTTTCTAGTCTGTTGTTATCATGTGTATTTTGTATTTGTCATTATTGTAATATAGCCAGTTAGGTCTGTGAGGCAGCCAAGATATGCAATAGCACATCATGGGTTTTTCTGAGTTCTTTAAACTATTAAGATACTTCTATATTGCAGCTGCACGTGGCTTGCGCTAACGGATACAAAAATGTTGCATCTCTGATACTGGATCATGGGGCTGATCTCAATGTAGTGGATAATCAGTACTGGACTCCCCTACATTTAGCTGCAAAGTATGGACAGGTAAAGCATGATTTCTTTCACCAGCTTCTCTTTTTATTGTGGTGGCCTTCTACAGCAATAGCAAATACTTCCAAGTCAGGGAGACTATTCTAGTTTTAATGTGAAAAGCTTACACATTCCTGTACTATAGGTGGCATCTCAAATGACAGAGGTCATTTGAGAATAAACTTTGTAAAGCTATCAACCCAATACAGCTCATTCAAATCAATGTACCATAAACAGAATTTTGTCTCCAGCAAAAATTAAATCTACACTGACATTTGAAAGCGTGCCAAAATAAACACTTTTTTTTCTGTTATTTTCTTGTATTCTGATGTCAAACTCTTATTTTTAGCTAACTGTTTTCACTGTGTATATTTATGTGAATGAATGTCCAGGATTCACTTAACATAGCAGACACATTCAGTTTTCAGTTGTAGAATGGTGCCCTGGATTTGGGATTTGGAAATCATGGCTAAAGATGACTTGTGCCTCTTAATATCTTAACCTTTTCACTTTTCCTTCATCTTCACTTTCCCCAGACATGCTCAGTGAGCCTTTGTTACAGTCTGACCACCTTAGGAGAGATCCCCACAGCTCCCACTGCCCCACCTCACGGCTCACAAGTCACCACTCACCCTCAGGTACCTTCCAAAAACTTCTCTGAAGCATCCTAGTTCAGCCTCCTCTGCTCCCGCCCTTTCTCCCGCCAGGCCTGTGCTGCAGCTCACGGAAAACTCTTCCTTCCTGGAAAAATCCCCTCCTGTCTTTGTCCTCCACCAGGAGGGGCTGGGCCCGCTCTTCGGTGGGCACCAGACTGAGCTTCCCAGTGTTGCTCTGAATACCAATTGCTTCCTGCTCTTCCTGACGGCAGGGATATCCTTCCTGGCACTGTGAATCCAGGTGTACTGAGTTAGCCAGAAAATTCTATGAATTGTAGCTGTCAAGCCATTCCCCTGTTTCTTTGGGACTTTGCTGTCTTGTAATGCCTAATTCTATTGCCAGCAACCATGCTTTTAAACATAACTCAAAATGGCAAAAAGTTGTTGATCCTAAACAGGACTGTTTGTTTGTTGTTTTTTTTTTTTTTTTTTTTTTTTTTTTTTGTTTGTTTGTTTTTTTCTCTAATAAATATAAATAAAAATCCTCATGTACTTCTGCTGGAGTATGAACTCTAGATTATCTTAATTATGTTTCTGATCTCAGTGGAGACAATCCCATTCATTTAGCTGAATCTCTAGCCAGTGATTGAGGATAACTAGGATCTTTGTTCATGTCCGTTTCTGGTATCTCAGTTGGCTTTTGGTACTCCTGTGAGTCAACCTGTGAATTACAAGATGAAGGAGGTGAGATACAAGAGGTGGAATGCAGCTGATTTTACTATACCCTTGGTGATCAGAATATCTGAATATGAAGCCAGATTGCTTTTTTTGGAGGCTTTTTTTTTTTTTTTTTTTAATCATTCACTGCAGGTGATTCACATGTTAAGATTTTAAAATTTAAGGAGTAGATTCTAACTATGCCAAAATGTCTAATGAAAAGCAAAAAATACATGTATATAGATAGATGGATGTAATTCAAGTACTTATACATTCACATTATAATTCACCTGTCAGACTGTCTTCTTTAGAAAACTGTTACATTTACAATATATAGGTTTGCAAAACCATTTAAGGATACAATTCAGTACTTATGTTATATATTGATTCACGTCCTGTTGTTTATTAAAACGATGTAAATGTATTTCCTTATTGCATGTGTTCTTATTTTCATGGAATAAATGGTTTCCAACCTCTTTTCAGACTTCAGAAAATAAATAATACACTTTACAGCAAGAAGATAGTAAAAATGTAGTAAAAATAATAGTAAAAATAAATGTGTTTGAGACTAGTTAGTTCTGCTGGGATATAGATTTCTCCTATTGAGATAACCTGGATCTGTTCTTTTACAGGGTATGAAAGCTCGGCATATTTTCATAATAGATTAAGTCATTGATTTATATATCTATGGCCTGAGGTGTGCTCTCAATAATATCTGGAAGGTTAAATGTACGGAGAAGATTTGTTCACAAAAATATACCGAACCAATGTTTTGTTAGCAAGTGAGGCATCAGTGACATTTTGCACATACTGTAGTTTTATTTTTCTCATCCCGCCTTGTCCTGTGGTGCCCTCACCGATCCCTCTGGATGCTCGTGTGATACTGCAGGCAGGCATGCACTCCCTCTACCTGTGTTCAGCCTTCAGCAGGGCAAGAAAACTCTTATTCAGGAGTGAGGTGATTGCAGTGATCTTGAGCTGGAGCTACTATTTCTTACATTTCAAGGTGTCTTGCAACTTCAGGCTTTGTACTGCATTAATGTAGTTATACATGGTGTGAAGCTTAAACACTAGTTTTATTGAAAAGGACTTGAAAGGACTGACTTGAACTTCTCTTTGGTTATATATGTGTAACATATATATGTGTGCAACACTAACCCTGAATGACTTGAAATACCTTTCTTGTCATGCAGTTAGGTATTTTTCTTTCTGAAGCAGACCTGTACATGTAAAGTCTGTAGTTGAAAGTGGCTAATGGAAAAAATGTCTTTCCTTTTGAAGTGTCCTAAGAGCTCAGAGTGCTGATTTGCAAGATGACCCTTTTTACTGGCTTTTTTGTTGAACTGTGTCTCTCTCTATGTCCCAGATCATGGATGGCAGTGATTCTTACTATTCCAGAAGTTTTCATTGAGAAGCCAGGGATCAGCTGTGCTAGTCACTGTGCAAGCACTATGGGTACACCTGGAGGAAGACAAATAAAATATCATTGCACTCTTCCTCACTAAAATTAACAAAATACAGAGCAAATATCTTCCCTTTGTAGTGTTAATGAATAATACAATTCGGATATACCTTATTATCACTATAGATAATTTGCCATCCTTATTTTGAGAAAAATACAGCTTTCATATGGATGCTGTTTGTAAGAAACAAGTAAGTAATTTAAATTTCTTTATGAGAATTTAATAGATATCAGGGAAAACATTTCATCCAATAGTTAAGCCAATTTTAAAATTTCCTTTCTTATGATGATAATTTTGAAGCATCTTTTAGCCTTAATATGAATTCATATGCATATCACATTTATGATTCCATTCTGAGTAATAAATTGTAGACAGAAATGAGCATTGTTACTATTTTGGGAAAAAGTAGTATGACAGAATGGGAATAACCTTAGTCAAGACGTGATTTGGATAGCCTGTTTTAAGTTAAAATATATTTATGAGGCAATAGGCTTTTTTAGCCAAAAGTATGAATGTTTCCTAAGAAAGTCATTAATATAAATTCTGGACTCTGTCCCTTACAGTTTCACCCTCTGGTAACACATATTTGTGGCAGGTCTTTTTTAAAAGTCTGATTTGAAAAACTCTGCAGTGATAAATCTGTATGTTCTACTAGAAGAGTAAAAAAAATCTATTTGGTTTTAGTTTGATGTTCTTTTCAATTCTTGAGAGGATTTCTTTCCTTCCACAAATGTATCTGAACAGAAAATTAGCTTTTTCTTGTCTTGCAACTTGTCTAATAAGCAATGATCCTTTAATGACTGGTCACAGAAGTTTCAGAAAACTTGTTCTAAACAATTGTTGTTTGGTAGTTTACTAACACTGCAGCTGCAATACCTTCAGCCAAGCCCCATCCAATATATAATTAATATTATGTTCCATGAGTCGTAAGGGCTGATAGTATTTTCTGTTTATAAAATACCTATAAAATTCATAGTATTTCAAATATAATTTTCATTTGGAGAAGCTTCTTACCTTAATAAAATGCAATTGGATTAGTTATACAAATAGCACATTTAGTTTTTGAACTATTTTATTTTATAGAACTTACATACATGTATATTATGAAAAAAATTGAGTAGAGATGTTCTTATGAAGAAGTTGTTACATTGTTCTAAAGTGACATCCAGACTCAGTTGAAGGACCTGAGCTCTGTACATATACAGTTTTATGCTTGCAGATAAACAAAATACAAAAAAATGAAAAACAAAACAAAACACCACACAAAATGAAAAAACCCAACCATATTTGGCTATTTGTAAGACCATAACATTACTAGAGATGGTACTGCTTTACCTGGAAAAAAAGAGAAGAATCTACTGAAGTTTTAAATTTATAGTGAGGAAATCTACTTTGCATCTGTATAGGAGGAAATTTGTAAAGAATAAAGGCACTGCAAGCTTCTTGTTCCAAATCTCAGGTTGTAAATTAAGACACACTGTAAGTGGGTTACAAAAAGCTGATTGCTCCATCTTCCACAGTAAATTATATGGGAAATTATTGGCGCAAAAATACGTTATCCTAAGCGAGCCAAGTATGCGAAGACATCACACCCACTCATTATAATTGAAACCTGGCTTGTAGAGACACCCGGATAATGGCAAAACCAGTTTTATTTAGGGCAGGATTCTTTTCAACCAAATTTAGTCACCTATTGCTGAAGTACAAAGTCAAAGCTTTATCTTGTCTAATGTGAAGAATCACCTCTAGAGTGATTCAGACAAATCTAGGGGGTGCATTTAAAATAGTTGGGATCAATCATTATTGAAAGGTCTGACCCTCCCTGATTATAGCAGTCATGGGCAACTAGCATATTTTAGAGATCTAACTTGAACTTTTCAAAATTTTACAGGAAGAATCCAGACCAAAGTGCAGGGTAAATGGACCAAAGGATGGGTCAGTTGCCCACTGGATGTGCTGTGTCTCCTCAGTCACCATAAAGGGGACATGGAGTTGACACCTTACTCTTAGCGTAAAACTGCACTGAGTGAATCCTACAGAGGGAGTAGAGTTAAATACTTACAACAATAGCACTCTTATAAAAAAAAAAAAAAAAAAAAGCAGTAGGTTGTTGCATTGTTTTCAAACAGGGAATAACTAGTTTTAAGTGACAGTATGTATTATCTGATGTGAGAAAAAAAAAAAATCTGTACCTGTTTTTACTTATATTTGTAAAGAGAAGCAGTCTCACAGATCAATTTACCATCTAAAATTTGCTAAAACTTTATTAGTCCAAATACTGAGAAAGACCATAGGTGAATGACGCATGAATAGTCCCTATTATGGCCAGAGTGTGTAGATCCAGAGTAGAAATCTTCCGTGCATAGGAGTACAGGATATCACTAGTGAGTTTGAGGGTTATGTACAGGATATGGCTACTGAGTACAGAATAAGGCAACTGAGGCTACTGCCTAAAGGTCGGTCTCTCTGTAAGGTGAGGATTTGCTTTACAGGAACAGATTAGGTTACCAGTGCGTGCAACAGACTATTAACTGAAACACATTAAAACATTAAAAAATAATGGTAATAGCTTTAAACAGTAGGCATATTTTTAAGAAAGTTTATTCTTAATTTCTAGGACCGGTGTCATTTCCTCCCCTGTAACTAATAGGGTTAAAAGCAAGTTTTTACTTTTAATGCACATTGAGATTCTAACATTATACCATAAATGGATATTATTGAGGTATTAAGGTCAGGTTTTCTTACCTTAATAATTTTACCTTCATGAAATGGTGGAATAGAATAGCCCTTTCGACACACATGCAAATCTGCGTCAGTGACACACAAAACCGTCTTCAAAATAAGATTATGAGGGCCTCAAAACTACCCTTAAGAAATTAGAATATGCCAGGGTTGTCTGCCTAAATTTAACAGAGCCTTTTGTACATATACATTCTTAATACTGTTACTGATGGCAGTTTGGACTCCCTCATCTCATTCACCTGCAGCATGCGGAGTGCTGGTGTGTATGTGGCTGCTGGCGCTGCACACCAGAGAGGGGCACAGATCGTCACTTGGGTACCCCACTGCCCATGCAGGCACTGACACCAGCTGTGGAAGGGTGACTTGTATTTCTCAGGCTGGACCCCTGATTTGAATTTAGCACAGCAGTCACTTTGTGAACAGCTAGTAATCTGACATAGGTAGTACTGTCCCTGCTGATGTGATCAGGAGAGCACACACTCCCTCTCCCCACGGTGGGACTAGGCCACAGCTCTGACATTTGCCTTGGGTACTTTGGCACAATTCCCAGGCACAAGCTGTTTCTTTGTTGTTTATCACATAAATGTCACCTTTCAAACCAGTTATCAGAGGCATGCAGGTCAGAGCTGACTCCCCAGTAGCTTAAACACTACCTCTCCCAAAATTTCATCCTTGGGGGATGCTGCCTATATCTAAACTGTTAAAATTCTAAATAAAAGAAGGCTAGGGATTAAGCCAGAAAACAGTCTGGCTCACATTCATATTGTTGAGAGCTAGTTTCCTCTACAGGAGATTAGTAGAGAGCTGGTTGGAGTGGTCCAAAGCAGAGTCAGGGACAGGGCTAACAGTTAAGCAGTATGGATTATAAGGGCTTGCTCCATTGCACTCTCTTACTTGGCAAGAGAGATTTAGCCTCTGGGTTTGAGGTTTAGCAGTTTCATGTCAAAAGAAAAAAAAAAAGGATAAGAAAACTGCTGAACTGCTGACTGTACCTCTCCAAGAGTGTCTCTCGCACTAACAAGGATTTCTTCCCATCATTAATTTGGAAATAGCACAAATAAATAAAATTGTTTAAAGAACTTAGATGCCTATGTCATGTTTCTTAGCGTGTTATATACATCCTGTGTAATTTTGAAAATTTATGTGTGAAATTGCCGTTCTGTAAGTATATTCTCCCTTAACACACATTGGGTTGGCTTCTTTGCTTGGACTGAATCATATCCCTCTGTCAAGTTAGTTCATCCAAACACAGCATTTCTTTCAGATCATAGAGGGGACTCTGTGCTTCTTGCTGAAGTTTGAGAGAACACACCTTCTTACTTTGTGATCTAATTTTCTCATCATTGCCAAAACATAATAGTCATTTGACTCAACTATTAACTGTAGTTTAATTTTCTATTCTTTAAGTGCATGTTGACCTCTAAATAGAAAAAAAATCCACATCCACCATTAGAATATGCTTCAACGTAGATGGGATATCTGAACTAATTTTAGGAAATGATATTTAATTTCATTCAAGTTTGGCCATTACCATAGCAGTTCCTTTGAATGCAATTTCTGGATTTCTGAAAACACATTCCACAAATGTTTTCAATGAGAAGAGCCTAAAGAAAGGGGTGCTTGTTCAGTATTTCAAAAAGAATAGAGTGTAGTCACTGAGGGAATACATGTTTTCCCTGTCAAGCAGTTGGAATCTTTCATTTATGGTCAGAAAATTCTCTAGAGAATGTTTTATCCAGACATATCTCACCCTCTTTTCTTTAGTCTTTTTGTTCATATTTGGCATGTGTGATTGTACTCAGGTAGAAGAGCAGCATTTTCCTTCAGATCAGATTACAGTAATTTTTCTCAAGCAGAGAGACCACTTTGGGATTTCTGCCTGTGATATCTTTCTTTCAGTCTCAATATATTCAGAAGGTTTCTATAAATGAATCAAATGTTAATTGTGGGTACAGAATACTAAGGCAAGAAAAGCTAGATTCACACAATACCAAATTATAAAAAAATAGATTTACAAGTCTGAGCTTCATATACAGACTAGGGACAACCTCAATTTACAAAATTACTGTAAAGTTCTCAGTGTTTACATGTACGTTTTTGAAGCTGAGATGTGCACAGCCTACATTGTATGCTTATTTGGTTATTGCAGGATCCCAGGGATCAATATAAATTTCATTTTCCTTCAAATACCACCTATAGTGACTTCCCCTCTTGTATGAGAGGCAAGAAAAAGAAGTCTAATAAGACTGTTCAGGTACAAACTTTGAGGAGTGCCAGATTTATGATCCTCTCTGTATTATTAATATATAACTTGTAAGAACGTAACTTATAAGCATCTTTAATCACAAGATAACACAATATTTTTCCCTGATTTTATTATTTTCTCTGTAGAAATAGTAGACTGAAGAATAGAAATGTAGGTTGTCAGTTTTGAAGTAAAGACTGCTGAAATCTTTACGTTAGCTGTAGAAAAACTTCTAAGTAACCTTTGTCACTTCCTTAGATAGCTGAAAACAGTATTAGGCTGTCCTTCTTTACTTGAACTGTTCCAGAGGTTTGAAAGGCACACTCTTATGCCATGTAGGTTAAACATGCTGATCTCAGAAAAGTAGTGGTGACACTTGGGGAACATGGGTTCCATTCTAAGCTTTGTGCATGAACAGACACAGTCTTTACGGTTCATTCCTCCCACATGTAACCTTATTTGTCCCATTGCCTCCAGTCTGTTCCATTCTCATCTTTATTCTGTTGCCTTATTATCCCATTCATTTTCCTGGCTTCATGTCCTTTCCTTATGTGTTTTATCCCAATCCTAATTTTGTTGCACAGCCAGCTTCTGCCCCTCCTCCTCTCCTCTTGGTTCTCATCCAAGCTTTCTCTTTTCTCTACTTTGGCTTCATGACAACCTTCCTGCCTTTCTGTTATACTTACCCCTTTTTCCCACTTGCTCCCAATCTCCCTTGTTCAGTCTCAGTGTCTTTTCCTCACCATGTCACTTGTTTAATTTTCTTTTTCTGCTTAGTCTGTCTCTACCTGCATCCTGGCTCCTTGCCACATCTCTCTTCTTCCCTTCCACATCATTTGTTTTGTGCTGTTAGTTTCAAACTCCAGCATTTTATTCATGCTCTGTTCTATTTTTTCCCCTCCACTCTTTCTACCCTGCTGCTAGTTTCAGTCCTGCAACCTACTTTTTCTAATTGGTTCCACTTTGCTGACCACAGGTGATTATGGTCTCCTTTTTTTCTGCATTCAAATAGAAAAAATATCTTCCTTATCTATATTGTTTTAAGAAGGGGAATCTGTAATGAGTTTCAGACATCATTTCCTGTGTCTAGAGCAGTACTGTGGATCAGATTTGCAATTGCAGAGAAAATACTATTTAGCCTCTCAACAATACCGTTCTTATATAGGGGTTTACATATGAGAGTGGCTTTAAGGGAGACTCGGTCTACTAAGGCGTACTATTATGTAATGGAGAGGAAGCATATGATCTTCAAAACTCAATTCACAGTAACTCTAATAGTTTAATAATTACATTACTCCCTAATGTTTGGAGTCTCCGTCTTGGGATTTGTTTTGTTTATTTCACTCCTCAGTAACTTAAGGTCCCTAACCTATGCTTTTCTTCATAATGTCCTTGATGCTTAGTGAAGTGCCTATTATCAGCCCAGTCTATTCTTTAAATAGTCTCCAGTGATATTCTAAGGAGTTTTATTACCCCATGACTTATCTGCTCTTATTTATTCCATCTGCTGAATATATAGCTAGCATGAAGTTAGAGCACTTCTATCACAGATGCTTAGTAATGATATTACTAATGAGAGTAATAATAAAAATTGAAACTACTTTCCAGATTTATATTTTTTTATTGCAAATCTTTTAAACATCCAAATGGATGATTAAACATAGCCACTGCTACTGGTTATCCAGTGACCTACAGTGGACTGTACTAGGAAAAGTGGGCTCTTTGATTTGTAAGCATCTAGTTTTGTAAGCATTTAGTGGCTGATTTTTTCAAAGGTTTGGAACTCGGATAAGTTTTGACAATTTTCCAAGCTGACAACAAAAGGAATATTCTCAGCCCATGGAATTAATCTTCTGCCTAATACAAAGTCTTGAAATCATAAAAACATTGGAGCTCACCAGCATCAAGCAACATATTTTCCCACACTGTGCTCCCAGAAGTGCTTAATTTTTGGTTGATTTATTTTTCTGCCTATTTTAAAAAACCCCTAAAAAATCATGAGCACTCACAGGCAGCAATCCTAGCAAACTGCCTAACAAAAATCACACAGTGAGTTAAACATGCACTTTTCCAACCCAGTAAATTTTGCTTTATGAACAATTGATAACTGATCCTTATGAGTGCAGACATAAGCTATCTTACTCAACGGTGAAGACTGCAGATTGTAATGGTGTAACCAGTGGTATTTCATGTGTTCTGCCTAGGGATTTTGTTGTGTTTAGTGAATAAACATGTTTAGATATTAAAATAATACTTGGGGATTTCACTGTGTTTCACACAATAGTGTGAGATTGATGGTCCAAAATAATACTGATTTTTATCCAAGGTTGTGGATCCACTGTTTTCTTATTATATGGCTTTGTCTCACTGTGGATGAGAGCATGCTGGGGACCATGTCCAGAGAAAATGAAGTGGAAACCTGAGAAGTGACAGTAGATGGAAGGAAATTGCAGGAAGAGGGTGGGGAGGCCTTAGTTAAAAAGAACTGAGAAATGGATGTCAAAAAGGAAAAGAAAAATAATGTTGTTCTGAAAAAGGGATAAGAGCACCAATAAAAGGGTGGAAGAAAACAAGTTGTGGAGATGTATATAAGGAGCTGGGAGTCTTATATACAGGGAACAGAGAAAAAGGGCCTGAGGAATAAGAAATGATGGGTGGGGGAGCCGAACAAAAGGTTGATGGTGAACCAGGTCACTAAGGATGGTAGGAAATGTCCAGTGTTGAAACAGAAAGAGAGGAGTGGAGGAGTGGAGAGAAATGTTGGTTTTGACAGGGAAGAAAAGTGAAAGACTGAAGAAATTTACCATTGGTGGTGCATGCAAATTGGATGATGCATATTCATTGCTGTGCAAAGTAGCACATCAGGACATTTGCATAAAACCTCCAGCTTTCTGAATTTACAACTTAAGCAGGTATGTCTCCAATGGTAAAAAAAAAAAAAAAGGGAATAAATGATCTGAGGTGGTGGCACTGGGGCTTGGATAATAAGAGTTCAAAGCTCAGCCAGATCCAGCAGCATATCCTTTCCAGGTGCTGGCACACATCTGGCAGCCTGTGCATAGCTTCAGATGAAAATACCTGACCAGAGAGGAGAGGAAGACGCTTTTCAGGAACACTGATTCTTCTCCCCAGATAAGTCACTAGCAGTAAAACTAGCATGGCTTGAGAGGACTTTGGAGCTGCCTTTGCAATCTCAAGGGTGTAAGGAGATTCTGGATGAATCTCTATCACTCCTTCATGCCCCATATTTCCTACCTTGTCATTGCAGTCACATACCTGTGGCAACAGCCCTCACAATCTGTCAGCTGGCCAACCCGGGTGCTCCTAAGCCTCTGGTTTATGCACTTGAGGATTGGGCTTTCTTAGCTAATATTTAATGTGTGGTAAAACTTAGACCTTTTTTTGACATGGGGAAATAGTATTTGAAGGCTTTATAATGTGCCTATTGCAGTAAATTTATTTATGCTGTGTTTTGTCCCCTTATAGCTTTCTATTTTCAGTGTTGCACTCCATGTTTCATTAGGTTTAAAGAATTGTTCAATGCCAATGCTCCCCTGTCCAGTCAGTGTTTTCTCTGTTCATCTGTGTGTTTTTCTAAATACTTAGATCATAAGTCTTGCTCCCATTAATGTGAGTTGCACTTAATTTCCTTGTAATATTTCCTGTGAGGACTAAAGCTCAAGTTCACAGTAGGCAGGCTGCATTATTTTCCGCTTGCTATTTTAGAAAAAAATCTACATAGCTCTTTTGGTGTAACTGTGGTGGTCTGTCTGCACATCTGATCATGTATTCTGTCTTGTTTATCAACCTCAGAGCTTCTCGTGCACAAACCCCCTTGTTATTTAATCTTGCCTGTGTAAAGCTGTAATTAGTATAATCTTTATATATAAGAATTTCCTGTGTCCATAAATATTCAAACTGTTGAAAGTTTACTGACAGATTGATTCTGATGGAGAAAAAATGGTCTTTTCCAGAAAAGTCATAGGTGATCTTTGCCACGTTACACAGAATCACAGAATGTTTGAGGTTGGAAGGGAGCTCTGGAGGTCATATAGTCCAGCCCTTCTAGTCAAGCAGGGCCACCTAGAGCAAGCTGCCCAGGACCATGTCCAGTGGCTTTTGAATGTCTCCAAAGATGGATACTCCACACCTCTCTGGGCAACCTGTGCCAGCCCTAGGTCTCCATCAGAGTGAAATAGTGTTTCTTGATGTTCAGATGTTTCATTTTGTGCCAGTTGCCTCTTGTCATGTCACTGGACACCACTGAAAAGAGCCTGTCTCTGTACTCTTTGCACCCTCTCAGGTATTTACCCACATGGATGAGATCCCCCTGAGCCTTCTACAGGTTGAAGAATTCCAGCACCCTCAGCCTTTCTTCATATGTGAGGTGCTCCAGTCTCTTAATCATCTTAGTGGCCTTTTGCTGGACTCTCTCCATGTCTCTTGTATTGAGGGGTCCAGAACTGGATACGGTAGTCCAGGTGTGGCCTCACCAGGGCTAAGTAGAGGGGAAGGATGACCTCCCTCAGCCTGCTGGCAACACTCCTCCTAATTCAGCTCAGGATACTATTGCTTTTGCAGCCAAAGCACGTTGTTGTATCGTGTTCAACTTGGTATCTACCAGAACCCCCAGGTTCTTTTCTGCAAAGCTCCCTTCCAGCCAGGCAGCCCCCAGCATGTACTGGTGCCTGGGGTTGTTCCTTCCTATGTGCAGAAGTTTGCACGTCCTCTTGTTGAATTTCATGAGGTATTCATCAGCCCATTTCTCCAGCCTGTCAAGATCCCTTTGGATGACAGCACAAGTTGACGGTGTATCAGCCACTCCTTCCAGTTTGGTGTCATCTGCAAACTTGCTGAGGGTGCTCTGTACCACATCGTCCAGATCATTAATGAAGATGTTGAACAGGATCGGGCCCAGTCCTGATCCCTGGAGTACACTCCTAGTTACTGATCTCCACCTCGACTTCTTGCCCTCTGCGCCCAGCCATTGAGCCATTTCATAATCCACCTGGATGGAGAAATGTCAGTGCATTACCTGTTTCTCTGCTTGGCACGCATCATGTCAAAACAGACTGTGAATGGAGGTTTACAATGCAGCTTTGCAGATATTTTTAAGACTTCCTTACTAGTATAAGGTACAGCTTAGAAAAAACACAGAAATATGTATTTGCAAATATATTAGTGATGGTCAAAGTCACAGACTGATGTGAGGTGAACACTGGCGTCTGAATGTTGAATGAGTGGGAATAGGTGAAGCATGGAGGGTCTGTGAAGGCTTTTGAAAATGAGAGCAAGCAGCTTCTGGCTTGGTGAGAAAAGAAGGAGCCAGGGGGTATCTAAAAGATAGGAATTTCAAATTTAAGGGATGAGACAGCCTTGCAGCAGCCTTCTCAACAATCAAAGGGCAAAATATCCATGAAGAGATGTCAGAGGGAGGTAGAAAAATTGTAATTTGGACAGAACACCAAGAATAGAGTACCATGCCTTATTTATACAGAAAAGGTAACTAAGTTTGTGTTTTATGAAGAAGTGTACTTGGAGGTAAGTTCTGAAAAGAGAAAATCAATGTCTAAGCTGTTTCCTGGTGTCTTGTCAAAAGGCACTGAATAATTAATTAAGGGCATAAGAGAAGTGATATTTTGTAAGCAGATATTTTAAATAATTGCCATTACTAGTAATTTTCTTCACAGTGAATCATCACATTGTCTGTTTTTTTCATTTATATGAATTGGTAAAGACAACACTGGAAAATAAGAAAATATATATATATATAGTCATTTTATTCTTAGGGTCTACAATATTTAGTTAGATATTTCAGTTTCTCTTAACATAGTCATATCTACTTTATTTGTAACTCTGCAATTGAAATACCTTTGGATAGTGGTAATTTGCTCTAATTATTCTACAAATATTTCTACTGTAAGTCACACTTCTGAAGATATGACAACTGGATTTTAAAACATTCCTTGTAAAACATAAGCGAATGAAGTTAAAACTAACACAGACAGTTTTGTGTATCCAAAAGCAGGTCATTGAAATTGTCAGTCACCTGAATACCTCAGTCTTGGTGACACGCATCAAGGATTCCCAGCTGGAGATATTTCATTGGCAGAAGGAAGCATTGATATTGGAGCATAGGATTTCTTCTGGTATAAATCCGAAATGGTGGTAACCCAAAAAACTGTGTATTGTTACTAAATTGAAAGTGCATTTAAACCCCCCATTCCTTTGCTACAACCACTACCACTTTTCAGAATGGCTGTTAACGAGATTGTGCAACTGCTGATGATTTAGTCAGCTCATTGACTAAGGATGTTCCATTTTTTTCATAATGAAATACAAGGAGATATATGTGTTGAGAGTTCTCAGCTGAAATCAGGGCTAATTGGATTTGGAAATAAACCTGTTATGGCTTCCTCCCTGCTTCCACAGTTTGCTGAATTTTCTGCTATTACTGCCAGAATTAAAAGCCAGTACTAGAAAGCTGAGGAGAGCAAGATCTTTTTATTTTTATAGAAATTTGTAACAATATTTTCCTGGTTTTCTATAATTAGAAGCTTGGGGATTTCTTTGCATTTAACTGATTCCTCCTTATCATGGTCTTTTGTAGTAAATCACCTTCAGTGTACTGAAAACATACGGAATTCTATTATTTTTATTATAATTTCTTCCCTGTTTAGCATTTATTTATTTATTTATTTAATGCCAAATTGCTATACTTTCCCATAGCTGCCTTCCAATTCAGGTCTCATTTAACTGTAGCTCTCTTCTGCTCTGATGAATCCTTTCTTTTCTGCACAGCTTATTTTCCCCTGCGGTCATCCTGGTCTCCTCTGTTGGTTACATTTATAATATAAATTCTGTTTGCTTTAGCATATATTCAAAAGTTCAAACAGTACTCAAGTTGAGCTCTATATTCACATTCTAAATGTATTATTTGCTCCTTGTGCTGTTTCATTCTCCTTTCTGACTAACCAATTTATCCAGGTAGACATTACTGCAGCCTTTGATGGAGGAACATCTCTAGAGACTTTGATGCAGCAATAGAAGAGCTTGCTAAAAACAGTTGCTTGCAGCATCCTTTCAGGAATTGAAAAATATGTTCTAGACTTTTTCATTATATAATATTCTACCCTACTCTACTATAATTGCTACCAATACTAATACGTTAAATGGATTTGGTAAACATAAGATAAATGTGCCAATTTCTACTACTGACAGAGAACAGATTTACTTCCATGGTGGCTGTGAGTCAGACCCCTTTGGCAGTGATGGTACACAGCTGTTGAATTAGTTAGGCATAAAGACATATTTATGGTCTAAGTCATGACAGACTAAGTGATGGAGGGTTAGGTTTTTTCCTTACTGATGCAAATGTGTTTACATATGTAAGGATGGAGGGAGACTTTGGGAGTAGAGTTATGCTGAGGGTACACTGAAATCATACAAGAACTGTATTTTAATCTGCCTTTTGTGATTTATACGAATGTGTGTAGTAGCTGCAGAAGGTGCGATTTTGAAGTATTGCATCTGAAATCATATGATTTCAGGTAGTACAGGAAGGAATGAGTAAACTGAATGACAGGCATACTGCTTCTGTCCTACTTCTGCCATTTCAAACACCTTTGTTTTTGCCCATTTTAGACCAACCTTGTGAAGCTGCTTTTGATGCATTGGGCAAATCCCAATCTTCTTAACTGCAATAATGAAAAGCCTTCAGGTAGGTGAATATCCATGTATATTATGTAGGTAGAAGTTACCATGACACTGTTTTCTTTCCTTCTTGCTTTCTTAGTTATACACACAGAGACACATATATATATGTATATAGATATATAGTGTGTAGAGTTATATACACATACACATGCATGTATATGTTTTTTCATATATTGCTGAGATCTGCTAGTGATGGTCATGCAGGATGTCATACCAAATAATAGCATGTTCTTCCACTTGTTGCATTCCCTGTTTATTTTTAGTTATGTTACTGCCTTGTAAGTTCTTCAGTGCGTTGGTGGTAGCTGCATTTACACTTCCTTGGTGACTTCTGAGTTCCTTTCTCTGTCTCAACTGATGATAGTACGTAGTCTTATGAACTGGAATCTGTATAGCTGTTGACTGAAAACAAATTCACCATCCAGTTTTGAAGTGTAGCACCTGTTGTTTCCCACAGAAGAAGGCACTTTTTTAGACCAGATAGCAACAGGGAACTGAAGCACTGGCTCTAAAGATAACAGAATTATAGACTATATTAAGTTGGAAGGGACGTGGATCAACTGGCCTAACCTAGTGATCAAAGCAGAGCTAATGTCAGTAATGCTAGACAGCAGTCTTGAAAATAAGAGACATATAGTTGTTCAACCTTCTATGTCTAGGATAAAATGAAGAATAAACCCAGTAATATAGAAAACTTAATTCTACTGTCAGATTATGAGGAGAAGCTTCCTATGTATAATAAAGCAAGATATTTTATGCTTCAAATAATGTACCACCTACAAATACATTCACAGGGAGCTTCATGACACTTAACCTCAGAAAAGGTGTTTGTGATTAGATACGTGCCACTCTGTATTTGTATAAAAGGTTATGGCCCAAACTGAGATCATCTAAGAATACAGCAAACTAACCACACTTAGTACATATTTAATACAGTTGAGTTAACTATACTCCTGTTCTGCAAACACAACTAATTTCAGCACTTCTGTATGCACAAGGCATATAAATCTAGTTTGTAGACATGTAAGAGGTTTGAAAAGGATTTAAGTACTTGTTTTCATTGAAATACAGAGTTGAAAACAGTTGCATTGTTTTTCCTGAAGTCCTCTAAATTAGTGAATAATACTTTGGTTCGCTACACATTGAGAATGGCTTTGAGGTTTTACAAATTACAGCTAAATTCCATACTGAAATTATTTTGCCTTTGTTTTCCTGGTAATTCCAAGAATAATTTTATGATCAATTTCTAAGCAGTTCTTTTCAATTTATCCAGCCAGATGCTTAATTTTAATATTAATCTGATCTAGAGATTTGAATTTAAAGGAATTTTTCTGCACTGTTTTCTTTGTTTGATATCTTGGTGTTCCAATGTCTTAGATGTTGCAGCTTCTGAGTTTATTGAAGAAATGCTTCTGAAGGCTGAAATTGTTTGGGAGGAAAAAATGAAAGACCCTCTAGCTGTTTCTACTTTATCTCAAGAAGAGCCATATGAAGAGATCATCCATGACCTGCCCACAATTTCCAATAAACTGTAAGTGTTTCTGTTGTTAAGGAGTGATGCGCTGAGGCCAGATTATCATTTGAACTGTATTTGTCAATCTGTGAATCCTGTCTGTGTGTCCTTGGAGATATTCAAAACCTATCTGAACATGGTCCTGATCAACCAGCTCTATGTGTCCCTGCTTGAGAAGGGTGGTTGGACGAGATGCCCTCTAGACATTCCTTCCAACCTCAACCATTCAAAACATTACAGAGGGTTATTCTTCCAAATTATAGTAGACAAATTCTTAAAATATACTGAATTATCCTCTAGAGTGCCACCAGTCTGCCTATCAGAGAGGCAGCCTAGATTATTGGTTTCAACTAAATTTTTACCTTTTCAGTGACTAATGTTGAAAGCAAAGAGTTTAATTCACTGTGCTTTATTAAAGGAGTCTATAGACATGTGTAATATGCTAGGATGAAGATGAATGTCTGTACTATTCTTTTGTACCAAAGCAAAATTTTTAGTGCTGTAAAGAGAAGTGCACAATAATAATCCCCGTTTACCATTGCTTTGTTCTATATTGTGTCCGTTCTCCATCAACTCCCCTGACTTAAGAAAGTATGTTTAAACTGAGGTGATAAGTTTTACAAGAGTTCATATAACTGTTGTGGCCATATTGCTTTGTGGCCATGTCTCAGAAGAGGACAATATTCAAAAGCAGACTCAAAAATTATGAACGAACAATTACAAATAGCATGTGCTCTGTCAGCAAACCTAATTTTGCTGGTTCTAGATTAAATTACAGTATTGATTTCTGGAAGAACACTATGAGGAGATGAATTAAAGGTCAGTACCTTTACTCAGGTAGAAAAAAAGTTTAGCAGTCAGTATGTTAGTGTTATGCTAGGTTATCAAGCAGACCTGGTTTCCTTTAGGCAAGCATTGGGCTAATCCACCTGAATTTCTGTTATTTGAAGCACTAATTATATTAGAATATTTTTTCATAGTTCTTCTACCAAGCTACTGGGTACTTTTTTCTATCTGATTTAGGAGGGGTAGACTAGGAAGATAACTGTGGTGTTTGGCCCTAGCTGGCACTCACTGAGCTGCCTTGCTCACTCTCAAACTCTATTCCCCACCACCGTTGGTGGGATGGGGAAGAAAATAGGAAGAACCTAAGGTCTATTCTGGAAAGTTTTGCCAGTTTTAATTCTAGTGGTACAATCCGAAGAAATTTTGTTACTCCACTGGTAAAAATACCTGCACCAGAATACATTAATAGACATAGCTTATAGTTCAGGAAATTAAATTGGCTGTATCTGTTCAAAGGTGACTTTAGGACTGTGATATGGCTGCAATGATCCCTACTGCACTTCCAGTTTAGTACATGTACTTGTAGAAGTTTTCTTGATGAAACAGTCCCTGAACACACAGATAGTGCAGTCATCTAGATAGTAATAAATGCTAAAAAATTGGGAACTTATTATCAAAATAAAGCTAACTCAATCATGTTGTATATTTTCAGATACATATTTAAGTAAATATTAATTATAGTAATGGATGTGTTTCAAAATCAGGAGAAGAATGTGAAATAAAATATACATAGATGTGTTTGAGACAACAAAGGAGAAAAGACATTACATTTTTCTTGTCATAGAGCATTTCCATTTAACTATTTATGTAGCCACTTACATTTCAATTATTCTAGTAGTTTCAAACATTCCTCTAGGGTATAATGCATTCTGAAGTTTCTGTCATGTAACTTTAAAAAGGTTTTCGACTGAAATTTCAGACATTATGCAGTTTACAGATGTTACCTGATTTAGAAATTGCTTGGTGGGTCTCAGAATTGCCTGTGGAAGGATTACTGTAACAGAAGCTCTCTCCAACAAAAGCCATAAGCTCAAAAAGCCCATGAAAATCGGCTTGATATAATTCTTTCTATAACATCTTCCTACCATGTTAGAAGCTTGCTGTGGTTTGACCTCAGAGGGCAACTGAGCAACATGCAGCTCCTCACTCCCCCTACCCCCCCAAGCACTGGAAAGGAGAAAATAAGCAAAGGTTCAGGATTTGAGGTAAGAGCAGGGAGTGACGGATCACTCATTATGGTCGCAGGCAAAAGACAGACTTGTTAGGGGAAGAAAAACAAGAACATAAATGTAATACAGATACTAACGACAACGACACTTAGCAGACAGAGTAGGACAGTGAGAACTGTTGCCACATCTTGAGAACACCTTTCCCCCCACCCCTCTCTTCTATCCGGGCTCAGCTTTGATATCTCTATACCTCCTCCCAGCAGTGGTGCAGGAGGCAGGGGATGGGGGGTGCAGGCAGTGCCGCTGCTTCTTCCTTCTTGGGGTTGGGGGAAACTTCTGGAACTTCTTCCACCTGCTCCAGCGTGGTCCCCCTCTCACAGGAGACAGTCCACAAACTTTATCCAGTCTGAGTCCCTTCCATGGGCTACCACATTTCCTTAGGTACTTCAGTGTGGGTCACCAACTTTCTCCAACTGGAGTCCCTCCCACGGCTGCAGCCCTTCCCGAGCTGCTCCAGTGTGGGACACCCCCACATGCTGCAATCCTCCCAGCGCTGAACTACAACAGTGGGGTCTACTTTTTCCCACAGAATCCTCAATTCCTTTAGGCGCAATCACCTGAGATGGCATGGGGCCCCCATAGCCGTATGTCAGAATCTGCACCACCTCCATGGGTGGCGGGGGGGGCTGCCCTGCTGTCTTACCACAGGATACAGGGGGTTCTCTGCTCCAGCGTACCTCCTCCCCTCCTTTCCTTCTCCGTTCTTCCACTGACCTTGCTGTGCATGTAGATGTCACAACTCCTCTTCACAAGTCCAACTCTTCCTGCCAGGTCCCTTCTTAAATACGTTATCACAGAGGTGCAGCTGATTGGCACAGTCTTGGTGCAGAAGTGGAGCTGACTTGGAGCCAGGGGAGCTTTGAGAAGCTTCTCACAGGGGCCATCGCTGTAGCCCCCTCCCCTGCTACCAAAAACCCCACCACTCATTCATTCCAGTAGTGATTCAAATACTGATGATAAAACCGCCAATTATTTGCTTGTCAGCTCCCAGGTTTTTGTACGCTTTCTTTTTTTTAAAAAAATCGAGGACATGCTAGAGGATGGCAACTTATAGAAAACCACCTCATCCATCTAAAATAAACCCAAACCTACGCAAAACTTCAAATTAATTCCATATATGATGGCTTATACACCTAAAAATTCAAATGACTATTCCTTCATATAACATGCAAGATTTTTTCCCACTTAAATATGCTGGTAGCAACAGTCCTACCTTGTTCAAATAAGATTACCCTGGATAACTCTCCTTCCTGTCTATTATGCAGCATTACTTTGGTTTAAGTCGCCCTCTGTGGTTAATTATCTATTAATTATCCATTAATTTTCATAAAAAAAGACAGTTCATGCCAATCCACTTGCCTACTCTAACATAAAATCTTCCCTTGCACTGTCCTATAGTTCAGTTTTCAGTGGCACTGCTTGACTTCATCTTTTTACTAGTAGAAATTCATATGAATATTAATAGAAATATTTTTCTAAAACCCCACTGTTTTCTGGAAACATTTTATTTCAGTTTGTTTTTTCTTTTTTCACAGTGTCTTCTTGAATCGGAGTCATAATGAACTTTTTGAGTAATTTTTTTTTTTTCTTCTAATCATTTTCATTTTTGTTGTAACATGAATTATATGTCTGCATTTCCATCTTGTAAAGTCCTATTAGTATCTCACAAATGCACATAATTTATAGGCTATTCTCCTGTACATCAACACATGGAAAATGCCTGCTAAGTCATTTTATTATTGTCCTCTTCAGTTCAAAATGCATCTGTGGAAACAGTAGGCACCTTTTTTCCCCACTCTTTGCTCTGATTTATAATCCACTTCTCTTTTGTGACACAAGAAAAGTTCATTTGGTTGTGAGGAGTTTACACCTGAATTTTAAGAAGTGTTTCTAATGTGTGTTGTATAGTTTATAAAGAAATGGTAAGATTAAAGGGGTAAAGTTGAACTTCACAGCAAAAAAATCATGGATCTTCACAATTTAAAAGAAACATCATGTGAATAATAAAAAGCTGTAAGTGGCAGTGCTTGATTTTTTAATATTTAAATTCACTTGACTTATGCTTTTCTTTAAATCTTTCTTCTCTTTGTGATTAAATTGTAAAAATAATTCAGACCAAAGGAATTTGAGCAGTTTTGGACAATAGTAAAAGACTACTTAAAAAGAAAACTTTAATTATCTTTTGTTCAATTCTGTGTCTGGGTAAAATGAATTGGTATTAATCATTTCTGCTTGTGGGTGTCATAGCTATTTAATTTCTTCGTTAGTCTAATCACTGATATGTCTTATTCTATGACATCCAATTGCTCAGTTCATGAAAATAATTGGATAATGACCTTTCTGTTCTACAGTCCAAATAAAAAAAAAATGCAAAAGCAGTTGTCTCTTGGATCTTTTATCCATGTGACATTTGGTAAACAAATTTATGACAAAATTATCTTAAATCAATCAAAGCAGTAAATAGAAATTTTTATTTTCACTAGTGTTCCTCTAGACATTTTAAATCAAAATGTCTGAAGCAAAATATCATTAGAAAGGAAATTGTGAATATTTCATTAAAAAATGTTGAAACAAATTCTTTCAGTGTTTGCAGACTGGGGGTTTCATTAAAAGAAAGGTTTTGTTTATGTATCTTTTATTCAATGGAAAAATTTTGATATATTTTCCAATGAATTCTGCTTAGAAGGTGCTTTGCTTCTGCTTAGGACTGTACCTTTCTAAAACAATGTGTACGTTTCAATTCCATTTCCAACAGCAGTTCTTATCCTGAGTTGAAATCAGCATTAACTATGGGTCCTCCTTCATTTCATTTAACTGTGTATATAATCCTGGATTTATTGAAATCAGTGATCAAACTCAAGTAATGTAGAGTAAAAATGAGATTTTTTTTAAACTAAATTTGACATCTGGGCTTTATCCCATAGTGGAATGCACTGTTTCCACATTCCCACATTGAGTCCACCTTTCTTTTCAAAAAAATTATGTGCATACTTTGGCAAGGAGCTGCTGTACACTCCATGAGATTGTCTAATTTTCACTGTCAGAGTCCAGATGATTATTTTTTAAGAAGTTTGTGTTCTCAACTCCTGGGACTGATTCCTCGCTAATTCCTCTGGATATACAACACTGGCAAAATCATCCAAGATTTTGACATTGATGTTTTTCAGAAGTCTGATATAGTCTGAAGTGTCGGTAGGGAAAACATTTCCATTTGTGTAAGAATAGGTTTAACTTGTATGTGCATGAAGAGTATTGTGTATCACTGAATTAATTTCAGGAGTCTGCTGGGTTTTTTTTGTGGGTTTGGTTTTTTTTTTTTTTTACATGTCATAAATTCAGAGCAGCTTTTGGTCATAAAATAGATCTTGGATATTTCCTGATTAAAAGTAAGCTAGAAAGTGGTGGAATTTAATTTGTTAACCACAAGGGCAATATCTGTATTGAATTATTTTAAAAACATATTATTTTTTAAAACAGCATTGCATAAGTTAATTGTGTATTTTAAATTCAGTTTCAAAATTGCCTATTGATTTGCCAGCCTAGTGCTGTCAAAAGCAGATTCATGCATATTCTCTTTGGCTTGCTCAGTTCTGCTTCAGAAAAGATATGCATAAAGGTGAATTTTAAATCAAAGTGTTTTGCTCTGTGTCTTTGGGAACAGACCAACCTATGTGAACAGTTTATTTCTCATCAATTTCTTTTTTGTACTTGGACCAGGAACTCGTGTCTCATCCCTGAACTGTATCTCAGTTCTGTGTTTGTGCCACCCACATTTGGCAATCTTTTATTTGTCTGACATCTTCAGGAGGATTCTAATTGCTTTATTGATTCTCATTGTAGCAATCCCCTGGCTTTACCGATTGCCAAGCAAGACAGTTTGCTGGAGAAAGACACCATGTTTAAGGATGCAGCTAAAGGCTTATGTAAGCAGCAATCTCAAGACAGTGCATCTGAAAATGTTGCTGTGAACACTGCAACCAAACTTGAACAGGTAACGGCCCGCAGTTTCTTGAAATGTTTGTTAGCGCTTAGGTTAGTGCTTAAACTTAATGATGCTGAAGACCGTAGTAACTTTTTTCCCCACTGCCACACAGCAGTATGATTTGCACTGTGGAGCCTCGTCTCCTTGATCCCCTCTGCAATCGGTCTGGCCCCGCAGCGTTCCCTCTCGGCAAATTGATCAGCTGCCTCCCGCCAGCCACTGGTGGCAGGTCAGGGGCTGGGGCAGTCAGAGGGCTCAGGGCTCCTCCTCTGCTGTTAATGGCTCACAACAGGGGAGGGACAACTGTTAGCGCTGCCCAAGGTGTGCTCTTCTCTCCAACTTCGGTTTGCAAAGGGAAGAAACACAGCTGGGGAGACTGCCAAACCAAAAAAAAAAAAAATGTCTAAGGAATATTAAGTTGCAAAATAAGTGGATAATGTAAAGATAGAAATTGCCAGATTTACAGCTGCAGTGTTAGCTGTTAGCTCTCTTTCTTCTGCTCATGTATTAGGATACAGACACTGATTATTTGGATACCCTTTATGGTTTTCTCCACAGGATCGCAGTCTCATTCAGTGCATAGGGTGAATGCAAAGGGAGGAAATTATCTGTCGCTTGTAAATCTAGCATGTCGTAACTTTGAATGGTTAGGACTTAAATATTGTTTCAGCCGTTTTTTGTTTGGGTCTTTTTGTTTGTTTTTTGTACAAGTGTTTTATTTTCTGTTACATGCATTTGGGAAACACATATTCCAGAAGTATTTAGCCATTTAAGAAAAAAACTACTTTAGAATTGGAGTGGGTGGAGAGGAAAAATTCAATTTAAAATAATTTACTATGAATTTGAAGCATAACAAAGGAGCAAGACACTGATTGCATTTAAGCAACGTTCAATTCAAAAAAACTGCGTAACTGCCTTGGCAGAAGCATGTACACTTCATTGCTTTTTTTTGAATGTGTTTCAGAGAAATGCATTGATTATATGAGATCAATCAGTGAGTTCATATGTCAGTCATACGAGTCCATCTCTGAAAACCCTCAGCTTTGGAATCCCATAGAGCACTCGGTTCCCTATTCAGTCAGAAGAATGTTTTACACTTGGCTTACATCTTGTTTTCATGTCATACAATTTCTGGCTTTTCTGACTGTGCAGTGATGTGATGAAAACACGGTCAATCCAAAGGAGAAGCACTGCTGGTCAGAAAAGTAAAAGCTTGAAACCCTGTTAGGAGGCACCCTCCTATAATTGTAGGAAAAGAGGAGGAGGAGTTTAGTTTAGGGTATTGTGAGACTGTCACTTGCTTCTTGATGTTCAACAAGAGTATGGACAAGAACATATATACCTCCTTCTGCTTGATTCTGTTTTGATGCAGACCCAGCTAAACCTATTCAGGTTTTAATTATCTCTGGGCTAGACTTTTGCTTTATAGTTTGTGCAGTAAAACATATGCAGAAACTGATTGGAAGTAGAACAGCTAATCTTCCAGGTGAAAAAGAGCAACTAGAGGTCTTCATGTTGGTAGTTTTGTCCTCCTCCATGATCTAGAGTCACTTCAGAGTCCCAGGGCAGATTTTCAAAACTTTACTTTGTCTTCTGTTTCACCATACTTCAGTGGAACTTCCCACAATAGTTACAATTCAAGGACAGGACAGCAGAATTAAAGGTGAATCTCTTTTATCTCAGTAAGCTGAGAAATTTCAGCAGAAAACATTCTGTGAAATTCTGCTTTAAACAAGCTAGAAGGAATGTGTATCTTGTGGTCTTTTAGAAGCAGTAAAAAATACAAACCTTGTCCAATATTTGCATTTGCTGAAAACGGAGTGATACTCCCTTGGAAAAGAATAAGCAAGAACAATCCTATCTGGGAAATCTGCACTAATAAGGGATACCTTAGAAACCATGTTATTTCAGTGTGGTTTTAAATGACTGGTTGCATTAAAAAAAAAATCATAGACTAACAGAACTTTTAAGTTGGCAAAGGCTTAATGAGCTTTAGGTCTCATGGACAAAAGAGGGTAAAACAGTTTAATCTCTTCAGGAAATAGTTGAATTTTAGTAAACTAAAGAATTCTCATATTTTGTCAAATGAAAATATGAGCTTTTTTTCCATTTTGAAGTGACATAATTGTGATCCTGAAAATACAGGAATTGTACTCTACACTACTTGCCATGCATTATGAACTGTAGGTATATGTATACCTTATCCATATTTGTGTATATAACATGTAGATCTTCGTTTTCAGATATGACATTTCCAAGTAACAATTTCTTTTTTTTTTTTTTAATTTCACAATTTGAGAAGTAAATTTTTTATTTACTGCTGAAACCAAAGGAAAGCTATGAACAACCCCTTCTCACTATCTCTGCCTCTTGGGTATACTAATACTAATGAGTTTCACTGTATTTTAGTCTTAACAGTTGCATTCCAAACTACACTCAAAGTAATCATGTCCTGTTTAATTTTTCAGTAAGATATGTGGAATCATTACTTGGATTTTATATTCATATATTATTAAAATAGATCAGCATGATATTTCGTATGCTTTGTGTCAGAAATATCATACATTCTTAGGCAATATGGCATGCAGATTAGGCCTTTATTGGGGGATCAGAGAGAAAAATTTCATCTTATTACATCTGAAACATGCATTTTTAATAGAGAAAGCTCATCACTTTTTTGGCTTTGAGAAAACTAACAGCTCAAATTTATATGTAGCCTCAGGTTTTTTTTAATTGCAAAAAAGATAAAAAAACCCTTACTAAATATTATTTCTCATGAAGTAAGATTTTTTATTACATGAAGTATAGGAGATGGGGATCAAATGACTACATCGATAAAGCATTCTGGGTCTCTCTTGGCTTGTATTAGTTTTTGCTTTTTTTCCTAGGTAAAAGATGTACTTTGATCATCTGTAACGTCAAGGTCTGTGCTGCCAAACAAAGAAAGCAGTATGAATAATTTCCAGAATTTTATTGTAGCTGGCAATTTCTCTTCCATTCAGCTGGGAGGGATATTTTTTTGATAGCATATTGAAGTTACTAGCCTGGAATTGAATTACATACTTCTTGCTACAAACAAATATAGATTAAATAATTTATTTTCCTTAATTTGTTCTTTTTAAAAAAAATATTTTGTCTTTGTCTTATAATTCTTGTTTACATGTCGTTGGCCACATGAACTGTGTGACAGAGTATCCCCTGATGCCCTTTTGATTTTTCTAGTATCACCACATACACAAGGGACAACCATGTATAACACAGTATTACACATAAGAGCTAGAATGCATACTTATTGCAGTGACACAGTTATGTAAAAAAATAAATATCATTAGATGTTATTCTATGAGCAGACTGTGAATGTTGTTAAGTGTATGTAATTTAAATAAGTAGAAAGGAATCTTCATTGTTAACATTACAAAAATCTCAAAAACTAATAACTTCCAGAGGCATAGTTATATTGGAACTTATGCTGTATTTATGGCTATTTTCCTTTTATGTCTTGTAAAATATGCATCATGCAATCAGTATGATAGCCAGATACATTCATTGAGGTGAAAAAATAGAGAAAGCTCATCTGTGTGTTCAGAAAAGTAGATGAGAAGAACAGAATTTGAAGATGCCCACAAATAAGTACTGTAAATACTGTAAATAATGTCTACTACCAAGTCAAATCAGTTGTGAATTTAAGGCATTTAGAGTTTGTTATTTCTACATAATTTATTTGCTTACTGAGCTGTGAATTTTGGTGCAAAGAGTCTGTTAGAAAATGCTGGAAAAAGATTTTGATTCCCTTACTTTAACTGAGCACATTTCTAACCATCTATGTATAGTCAGCATCTTTGGCTATACCTAGATTATGAAATAAAAACAAGCCAGGGGCAGTTCTCTGCCCTAGGGCTATGTGGGATGGGTCACTGCACGTCCATAAAGCAAAACTCTATTATCCCTCAAAGGATGGGGCCATGCCCAGCCAGCCTATGGGAAATGACCATTGACATGTGGCCTGAATGATACCTAGGTATTATCTACATCGGTGCCAGCTGGCATGAGCCAAGAAAGTACAAGGAAGTGCGCTAACAGTCCAGCAAATGTGGGGAATCCCAGGGCACTGCTCAAATCCAAACCCTTATTTTATTTACAAATTAAGACATTTGTCTCTAGCCTAGTGTAGATTTAATCTTTATAGAGATGGATTTAGAGAGGCTCAGGTGTTCTGAGATTTGATAGCACACAAGGGAGAATAGTAAAGACCTATGCCTGCTTTGTTCCTGCAGGTCAGGTGAGCGCACTAATAAGAGAAGGAGGACACAGGCTTCTGTCATTCATCTGCTTTCCCTCTACAAGACACTTAAAAAAGTTCTTGGAATTCTTTTGTTCATTTTGTTCTATTCCAATGTGTATCATCAAAAGCAAATGTCAAAATGTAATTTACTTTTATTTTGCCAAGTGGAATTCTTGTTTTCAAGCCAGCCTTACATCCAACTGCTATGATTAAAAACAAAAAAAGCAAGAAATGCCATCTTCTGTGTGACAGAAAAATCTGCATTCACTTGAATGGGGTGAGGAATAAGCCTCTACAATAGGTAGACAGAAAGACACAGACAAATATAGCAGGCAACCTCTGTATGTTTATCTTGTTCGAAGCTCATGTTCTAAAAATACAAATATTTTAAGAAGTATTTTAAATAGACAAGAGGAGGAGAATAGTTACAGTAACATTTTGATAGACTCCACAATTTTAGAGTACATCTCTACTGAAAAAAATTAGTCAGTGAGATGAGAACTGTGGGAAGGTACATTTTGAAATTTTTTGGCCTATTTCACAGTTGACATGTTGGAGTAAGTACATTTTACATTACATGTAAAAAACAATCATTACGTTATCTAAGTCAAGTAAATAATCTCCTTGAGATACTTACTCTTTTGCATTTGTACATTTATTGCTTTTTGGGCTTAATGGAATGAGAGGTGTTTTCTTCACAAATTTTACCGTGAAAGAAGGAAATAGAAAGCATCATTAAAGTGCGATTGGGCACTACTACCTTCTTGTCCTTGTACATCTGTGCAGCTAGTATATGTGGAGCTACTGTTGTAAGGTACCTTTTCCTTACATTTTTTATGGGTTGCTACTCTTTCTGTCTAGTTCAACATCTGTTGCAGATGGATGCAGATTAGATGCCTGATTTTCCTGTTTTAGTGGATGAGTGGAAAACGATTGAAAAATCTCTTGCTAATGCTCATGCTGTTACATACATAATATGAGGTTTACATATACCATTTTAGTTGTCAACATTTATTGCCTGTTGGTAGAGCTGATAAAAAAACAAAAGAGACAGCTTTCTGTGAGGCATCTGCCTGTTTCCTTATATATTTGTTTTAAACATTATTTTCTACAGAATGTATCTGTCTTTAGAGGAATACTGAGGAAATTTTTAAAGACTAAAGGAGAAGTCCCCACATTTTTCCAGTCACTGTGTCAGTCCCAGAATGGAAGGTTTTTGAAGTCCCCAGTATTACTGTGAAAATCTCCATGATAGAGCTATTACAAGAAACAAAAATGAAGTATTAGCTATAGCACTTGAAGCAGAGAAAAGAGTTGAATCGTGCCCTCCATAAATAGAAGGTACTGCAGGGCTCTGGGACTCAATAGAATCTGGGACCTTCAAGTCCTGCTTACATATACCTTTCCTCTGTGAGGAACTATGGCTTCACACATAGAATCATAGAACCATTTAGGCTGGAAAAGACCCTTAAGATCATCAAGTCCAACCATTAACCTAACATTGCAAAATCCACCACTAAAGCATGTCCCTAAGCACCACATCTACATGTCTTTTAAATACCTCCGGGGATGGTGACTCAACCACTTCTCTGGGCAGCCTGTTCCAATGCTTGATAACCCTTTTAGTGAAGAAATTTTTCCTGATATCCAATCTAAACCTCCCCTGGTGCAACTTGAGGCCATTTCCTCTTGTCCTATTACTTGCTACTTGGGAGAAGAGACTGACACCGACCTTGCTACAACCTCCTTCCAGGCAATTACAGATAGCAAGAAGGTCTCCCCTCTACTTCCTTTTCTCCAGGCTAAAGAGCCCCAGTTCCCTCAGCCACTCCTCACAGGACTTGTTTCTAGACCCTTCACCAGCTTAATTTAATGTATTACATTATATGTAATATTTCTTAGAATTAATTTTGCTCTATTTTGCAGTTTATTTAGTGATTAAGCTTGTGTCTCATTATTCACTACTGGACTTGGACAAAGACAAGAATAGGTTGAATTGGGCAAGTGACTGAAAACCAAGTATAGTACTTGACAGTTTGTTTGGACTGTAAGCAGCTGCATAATATTAGGATAGCTAAGGCCATAGAAAAGCTTGGAAGCTAAGAAAAATTGAAGTGGCATGGCATGAGTCAAACATGCAGTAAGTACAGATAGAAGTATCTCTTCGGTTTTGTTTTGTGCTGATGTGAGGGCAGACATCTTTTGACAAACACCTTGAGCCCACAAGAATATTTAGTACAAAATGAACCGTGAAGTTGATATTCCCCAATTTGTATTTGTATTTCTCTATTTGTAGACTAGAGAAGGTTTCAGAATTTTGTAACTTCATTTGTACTGTGCCAGCATATGAATACAAGTAGAGCTGGTGAAATATTTAAATAGAAAACCCAAGATTTTATTTTATGTCATAAGAGCTAGTGTTTCTGTGGTTGTTGTGCCTGGTGTGCATTGTTTCTCCTTGATAAAATAGAAGAGTAACAAATGCCATCTGTTTTATGACTGTTCATTGAATGTTTTGATACTGCTATTCAATAGTGCTATTTTTAGAAGAAAAACATTGATAGCGTCAAAGATGTATGATTTAGAGAAGACACAAAGTCACATCTAGCTCATCCTGCTTGTTTATAACTACAGACTTCCCAGTGTTTGCTCATGGTCACCTAAAAATTGCATGTGAATGGGTGTGTGTATGTTTCAAGAATCTTGAAACACTGAGACAAAAACAGATTGCTAGTCTTATTAAGATTAAATTCTTCAGCAGTATCACACAGTGCAGCACTGACAAATGTAGAAGGAGAACCCAAGTGTGTCATGATTTCTGAACTAGACCTTGAACCTATGGAAAAAATGGAAGTTCAGTAGTTCAGGATCAGAACTCCAGTATTAAACACCAGTATCCATCAGTTTTGGGATCTTCTCCTTGCCAGAAGCACTCTCTGCGTTCCCTCCAAAATCTCCCAGTCTGCTTGCTGCTCCTGTCACTGACTCTGTCACTGCCAGAGGCTGAGGGTGCTGACTTTTCTCCAAGAAAGGGGAGTGTCTGCTTTTCTCCTGAGCCTTCATCTTAAGCAGAACAATCAGAAAAAGAAGTTTCATCTTCATTGTCCATACGTAGAAGAGACACAGAGAGTGTTTTACTGAACTCTGGACAAACAATTGAACTAATTTTACCATCATTCACATGAGAATTTTCTCTTTCTAGGTCTTCTGCTGACATGAAAAAATGTTTTTTCTTCAGGCTGACATAAAAAAGGAATCAACCTACATTTTAAGTGTGGATCATAATTTATAAGCATACTACTTAATGTATCGATGTTTATTGTGTGTTTAATCAAATTTCCATTAGCACTGATTCTTTTTTCTTGTCTCCTATTCTGTCTTTTGGATTTTCTTTTTTGTTTCCTTAGCATTTACTTTGCCTCGCAGAGCTTATGTTATTCTTCCGAATTCTAAAAAGTGTTAAGCTCATTTAATTTTCCACTTTTGGCTAAAGTAGCTGCTTCTGAATCTCTTCTGGTCTCCTTGACAACATAATTCCCACTTCTTAACTTCCTTCTATTCTGCAGGAAAAATTCTAATAGAACTTTAAATCCTGTTTAATGAAAAGTAGTATGAGAGCTTTGTTAAATACTGGGCAATACATAGTTTACAAGTGCACTGACTTTTACAGTCTTGATTTTTCTGCCATAAAGATTTAATGAACACAGCAGGAGAATTGCATTTGAGCTGGGAATCTTTATGAATTCAGGGATAGAAAATGGCACTCTAGTAGGTGTCTATGTTCTTAAGAGCCCATCAGACTCATGGAGGTGTACACCTTAACGATGATAATAGTTTTTGATGTTCTTCCCTTGTTTAAGATTAATGATGTATAATTGTTTGGAAGGAATGACAACTTTCCAGTTTCCTAATGTATTTTTTTCCATAAATTCTAGTGATCTGCATTTATACTTTAGGTTAGAACATTACAGTACAGAATGATGGGTTGTGAAGTTACTTTATTTCTCTAATTTGTGTTTTCTAGATCAAGCTAATGCCTCCAGCTCCAAATGATGACTTGGCTTCTCTGAGTGAACTAACAGACAGCAGCCTGCTTTATGAGATTCAGAAGCGTTTCAATAATAATCAGATATATGTGAGTTCCTATTCACATAACAGTAAGATTTCAAAAAAGAGCAAGTAGGAGCGTATGAAAAATAGAATTACTATCATAACTACTGGAGAGTAACCTGCCCTGGACCCATGACTAATATTTAAATGGATCCAGGACACATCTGTGTGTAGGCCCTGCAATTTCTCAAATTTATACAGAAAAAGCAGAAATTAAAAAATGGAATAACTCTTCAGGTAGGTTTGGATACAATTTATGTTTGTTTATTTCAGAGAGGAAGAGTATTGGTAGAAAATGATGAGCAAATGTAATTTTTCTTCTCAAACCACAAGAAGATCCTTCCATCTTTAACTTTATGTTAATTTTAATAAAGCACAATTACTAAAAAATTAAAAGAAATTAGAATTCAGCATGAGATATTTAATTAAACATTATCTCTTCCTACATTACAGCAATCATTCTCTGTATTATAATGTTAATCATGTAGATACCAAATGAAATAATTATAGCAAGATTTTGGTAAATCAGGTTTTTCTGGTTGTGCCATAATAAACTTGGGAGGCATCCCGTTAGGCATAGATTACTTCTGGAGAAAAATCTGCACTTGAAAATTTTTATATCCCTGTTCATATCTTATTCATAACTTATTTCTATCTTGCTGAACAGCTGAGTGGCATGTTAATGTGAAACATGCCAATTGTTTTTAAATGTATAAGTTGATTGCACTGTTTAGACTAAAGTAATATGGGGAATTGGCATGTTGCTGTGAATACCTTTGAAATTATGGGAACTTCAATTCTAGTGTTGTGGCATTCAATGATAATAAAAATTCTGGTTTTTAGAATCATGGAGCAAATCTTATTTTATTATGAGTATTTCTTTACCTTTATCTCACTTCCAAAGATGCCAAGCACAGATAGCTAACTGAATTCAGGAGGATCCACAGACACTTAGTATTTATAAAAAGGAAGTATTTTATTTTAAAATACTGCATATTTCACCTATAAGTATCTCATACCCCGCTCTGGCATTCTCCTTTGCTTAGTGGAAATTTATAGGCAGTGATCATTAATATTCTGTTCAACAGCAGCCATTGTGCTTTGGTAGAGTGTCAGCATCAATGATGAAAACCTTTGCATCTTTGGGTGATTTGGTTCTCAAACTTGGAAGGAAAAGTCCTTGGTCTCCAATTCCAAACCAAAATCCTCCTTAGCATTGAACACTTCCTGTTTTGTGAAGCTTAATAAACTTCCCTTCTGCAGGAAAACCCAACAGTGAAGCCAGGGTGGGCAAGAGAAAGGTAATAAATTACTGCATTTCAGTAGAAAAACAATACATTTACTATGAAAGGCAATATTTTCTGGCTCCCCAAATCAAAATACTTCATTTTGAAAAAGGCAGCATGACTGGGACTGTTCACATGATGCTTTGATGTCTGACCTCTTCAGAGACAGAAGTCTGGCATTTTTGCATTCAAAAACTGTAATACAGCAGCAGCTCCTAATGTAGAGTAAGAAGTACAACAGGAAGGGTGACCTATAATCATATACTTGAGTCCATCTTTCACATATGAGTGTTTAAATATGAAATAATAAAATCTTGGCACCTTTGCAATCAGTGGATGGTTTGCTATTTTTAATATAGGCAGGTTTTTTTTTTTTCTATATGCATGTACGTATGTTCATAGATACATACACATGCATAAATACTTGTATATATATGTATCAATTACTCTGTCTTATCCCACAAACAGCCTATTGTAATGTATCAATTATGGGTAATCAATATAGAATTTCTAAATTATGTCATTGTGTAAAAAATTGCTTGAGGAACTTGCTTATGGCATGTCACATTTTTGTAGTTTAACAAATGGGAAATTACAAATTAGCTTTCAAATAATCTACCAGTAATATATGCGGTGCAATCCTTCTATGCATAATTTTCCATTATGAAGAACTAAGTTTTATTACAAAAAAAATAATTAATGCTGTCTGAATTGCAAATTTAGATCTCAATTTAAAGTTATGAAGTTAAAAGATCTGAACTTGCGAATTATGTTTAATATATTGATAGCTAGATTTAAGTGGCTTTGTCAGAAGTCCTTTCTGGAAGAAAGCCATTAGCCTCCTTAAAAATTTAATTCATTACTTAATAAAGCAATTATATCTTCTTTTTTTCAGACCTACATTGGTGATATACTGTTGCTTGTTAACCCATTTAAAGAACTTCCTATTTATTCTACCATGGTAAGCATTCTCTCTTTAAAATGTTACATTGTGGATCTTTTTCAGTGGATTCATATAGTTCATTTCACAGGCCAAAGCCCTAAAATTAACTAACATATATGCCTTTATTTATGTTGGGAACATCTTGGTTTCAATATTTTAGCAAAATATTTTTATTTTCTTCCAATATACCAGTATTTTTGCTGTGCCTTACCGGTAAGAAAGCCATCTTCCTGATGTTTTGTGTGAGCAGTAGCACTTTTGCTTGTTTAAAAGTAGTTCCTGATGTATAACATGACCTTGATGTTCCCCACCACAGCCAAACTTGTAAAATTGACGCCTACTTCATGCAGTGGTTGAGTTCACACACCCACCACACCCCCCGGCCTTGCTCAAAACACGCTTACGGAGGTAACAACCTTGAACGGTGCAGAAAGGCTCAGAGTGGCTGCCCGTGCTCCACACCGGGCCGCTCAGCTCAGACACCGTGCAGGCAACCGTGCAAGTGCTCAGCACCAGCTGAGCTCCACGCCGGGGCAGCCGTCGGGACGCGGCGCCCACTGGCACAGGCAGTGCGCGGGCAAAGGGGACTCGAGGAGTCCACCCGTGCACTGTCATATGCACAAGGCCACCTAAGGAGTGCTCCGGGTGTGTCTGTTGTGAGTGGTAGTACCCTTATCTTTCCGATCTTTCACTCATGAGGCAGACTGGTTGTTTACAAGGGGCTTATCATTTCAGTACCTAGACACTGATAGTAACTTAAGTGGACTTTGTAGATCAGTGGGAGTAACATAAATTCAAATGATCAGATTTCTCCTTCATCCTCACTCAGCCATTTTAGAGACACAGTGTTAGCGTAGCTGTTAACGTATTTCTCCCCCTCCCTATTATTTTCTTGTTGCACTGAGATCACATTACTGCACAGAGATCAGGCTCCCTGTTGTGTAGGGAGCGTTCAAATATGTTTAGTGAACTTACAAGAATTATAAAGGGCTCAAAATTTGGTAAGCAAGTTGTAGTCTGTAGCTGTTTGCTGTGTCATGTAGCTCCGTGTGCATCAGTAGTAAATTCGAGAAGGAAACGGTGTGATGTTCAATGGCAGGAGCAGCAGATTGCAGGTTGAGAGTCAAAATTTAGTTTCTAGAAATGGAAGTCATCCATCATACCTGAGGTTTTAGATGATGGTATTTTTCCTGTCACTGTGTATTTTACATTAGACGGATGAATTTTGTGCACCAAGAGAGAACTATAAAGAAAAGGAATTTAGGAGGTAAGCTTACATATTAAAATGTTTTCTGGATGTTTGCTGCATCTTTTCTTGACCTCTCTGTGATAGATCTATTTTAGCAAGTTTAGCATGAGACACTTTTTGTCCTGTAATTGTTTGGAATCATTGCTTTCACTCCATAGTAGTTATCTGCATGTTATTGTGCATTAGGCAGGTATTTCCCGGATGATCAATAAAACATGGTTATAAAATAGCTTTGTTTTCTCTGGTTTTCAAATGCTCAAATATACTGCAGCAGCTTAGCTGGTATTATACTGAAGTCTGTAAGTGTTAGATGGTCTGCATATTAAAGTAATAAAAATTGATGATGTCAATTCCTCAGTAGATTCTGACATGCTCTATGAACTGCCTCATTAGTCAGCATTTTGTTTCAGGTATGTGGTTTGTTAGCTGTCAAAAACAGAATGCAAAGATATATTGGGCATGATACTATTTGTAAAACCAGGATGAAGCAATGAAAAGATTATCATGTACATTTTTGGATAACGGCAACACTGTAGGTTTTCTTCTCTTTTTGAAAAACACTTTTCATAGCTTTTGATCAATCTTTATTTTGTTATCCTACACTGACCTCCCACACTTAGTTCCAATAGAATAATTCTGAAATAAATCTTTTTATAAGCAATTATTCACTCTGGGATGACATAAAGAATCATACAGTAATGGACACCGCTATACATTGCTTCATATGCAATTGCTAGATGATAATGCTTTTTTACACAGAAATACACTGTACTACTACACTATACCTTATAGTAGCTCTATACTACTAGGAACAGGCGGATGACACTTTGAAGGTATCATAGTAACTGTAGAAGTACTTGTGCTACCGTCATCCTGATTTGTTACATTTGTGCAGACTTTATTTGTGTCTGATTAGGGAAAATATATTCTTGAAGTTTGTGTGTTAGAAAAATATGTAAACTTGCAAAGCATTTAAAACATTATGCAATGAGCATAAGTGCGTGAAGGTATTTCTTTCCGCTTTGGGACACGGTGAAATGACTCCTTGAGAATCGGTGTGGATTTTATCTTGTTTAGTCTGGTAGCTGAAAAGGTCTGAATGAGAATAGGGCCGTATTGTGGAAGATTCATTCAGCCACAGCGTTGCAGATGCCCCAAGATACAGTGGTTTAATATCTAAGTAAATAAGACAGGCATGGGACAGGAAGGGGTGATAAGCACCTGATTAGTTTGGAGAAAGGAGCAAATACGAAATGTCACAGTGGTAGAAAGGTTGTTAAATAGAATAGTTGGAAAAAACAGGACAAGATGGGGAGGAAGGGATTTGGTTATTTAAGTTGCAGCATTCAGTATCATTCTACATGCTTCATATTTTTTCATAGTGTACCCCTGCTGCCGTAGGTTTCTGTAGAGCCTGTGTTATTTTTCTAAACTCATGAGAATGTTTGATAAAAGCTATATAAAAAGGTGGGTAAAATTATTTATTTAAGGATATTTGTAAAATGGTACGGTGGTTCTGCTCACAATTTTATCTAAATCACCATGTGTATTTCCTTTATTACATTTATTTTTTTCTGTAAGAACAGAACTGTAGATATTAGCAGATAAACTGATTTTACTAAAATCTGCTTCATGTTAGCTGAAAGAACATCAGGGTAATTGGTTCTACTCACACTTAAGCTTTAAGGTTAGTACATGTTGCCAGCCATGTGTATCATAGAAGTTATTCTATATTGCAGAAAGAGTATTTGTGAGAGATACTCTGTCAAGTAATTAATTAGTTTATGACTTAAGCCTTTGATTTAAATTTTAAATTTTCATGGGATGATCATATTTCATTTTGTACGATTTTTATGCCAAGACACTGAAGAGCTATAAACATAAGGTATAAAAAAGTAACTTCCTAGGTTTTGGTTTACTCAGTGCACAAACCAGTATTGTTGAGACCTCTACTTATGTTTAATTTTGTATCTTAATTAAATCTTCTATGCTTACAGCTCTGTTTTCTTTAATTAAAATCTTCGTAGATACTGTAATAGTACCACTTATACAGAGATTCTCTTCATAATGCTTAGAGAGCTTTACAAAAGACCCAGGATTAGAGGGGTGAAACATAATTAGTTTGAAATGTATTGATCATGTTAATTTTCTACAATTTTTCAGGTCACACAGCTTTATTTAAGTAACTCTGGAAAATTGTGTTCCTCACTTCCCCCACATATATTTTCCTGTGCTGAAAGAGCTTACCACATGCTATTCCAGGAGCAGCGTCCCCAGTGCTTTATCCTCAGGTGAAAATTTATCTTTCTATTAACTAATTTGTAACTCCTGCCTTTCACCTGTTTCCCCCAGGATTCAGCAGTTGACATTTCCATTTTATTTTTGTCTCCAGTTTATTTCTTTCTGTGTACTTATCTCTGTATCATAGATTAGAGCAAAATAGAACTGAAAAAGGTTTACTTACATCTCAAGTTCATAATTTCTCTTGGGGAATTGCCACTCCATCTAGCTGCATCTAATTAAGAACCAACAGTTAACGGTGAAGAATTCAAAACTGCTGTGTGTGCTAATATTACATGGATTGGGTTTGGAAATAGAATCTAATGGCAATAAAAATAGGAAGTCCTTGACTAAATTATAAACCTCTGAGTTGGGGCACCTGTATTGGAGCTTCCACTCTGCCTCACGTGTTTGTGTGGCCAGAAGTTTGTTATCTAGCTCTCCAACTTCAAAATGGACTTTAACCAGTTCCTTTATCGATGGTGTTGTTTCAGTGATAAATAACTTCAAGACTGTGAATAAATGTATTAGAAATCTCCAGTGAAACAGTGTTTTATCCAACTATGCTGGTTTTATAATGGTGAAACTTTGAATTCACTTGGAACTTTTGATCCCTAGATCTGTTAATCCCTTTTCTTCCTTCACCCTAGCTGAAAACAAAAAGTCTGGTGAAATGGTGTAATTGCTCAAAGAAATTTGTTCAGTCTTGTCATTTTCACAATTGCTGTTGGCTGAAATATTGACAAGGGTTTGCAGAACTTCATGGGAGATGGGATGGGGGGAAAGGTAGATTTTTATTTGAACAGGAATAAAGGCTGATCCCTTTGATAAATATTGTAATTGCTCTTGAGCTACCTCTAATTATAAGAAAACTGAATACTAGGAAATGGAGAGGATATGATACTCAAAAGCATCTAATAATGCTGGTTTAGAGTTGCAAGAGTTAAAATGAACACATAAATACAATCGTAGGTATCAATTTATATTGCATTCTATTTATGTGGATGCAGACTCAGATGAGTTTGAAGTTCTGTATATTGTCTTCAAATACATCTGAATATTGTAATTAAATGTTTCTTTTAAAAGCACAGTTGATAAAAAAGCATAGTTTATAGATTTCTAAATTATAAATATATAAACTTATTATGTGTGGAACTGACTGTTGATTGGTTAAAATAAATGGTAACCTTTTTATAACCTAATTTAGAACCTACTTATTCAGTGAGCAGTGACATTTAAGCAGACGTACAAGCAAAATTAGGAAATCATTACTGTATATTCATATTATCTTCTTGTAAATATTAACTCTTGTTTAGGCATAATAATTTTGATAAAATAAAAAATATCCTAAGGCACTGCTTTCAGCATTTTCTTCAAAGTAGGAACTGGGGACACTGCTAATTGATTAAGCTTTGTGACGTTGCCTATAAGTGTAGACAGAGAAGAAGCAGAAAACAGTATTTACTAGCACTTCAAGAGAAAAGGATAACTGCCAAATTAAGTATTGTGTAGTAGTACACAAAGAATATTGTACTTAAAATTGAATGGCTTTGATATCAGGCAATAGTTGCTACTGATGATTTCACATCAGGATGTAAAGGCATGTGTTAAGCCCCACTGTCTTGATCCCTGCTCAGCCCACTGTAACTTATTATAAATCAGTGACCTGATGGAGAATGTGACAAGAGAGTGTTCTGTTGATAACATCAGCACTTGGCAAGACATTTGTGTATCACATCAATGGCCAGATGTGGGTCCGACTTGGAGCTGGGGGAGCTTTGAGAAGCTTCTTACAGAGGGCACCGCTGTAGCTCCCTCCCTGCTATGAAAAAACCCCCACACCACAGAAACCCAGCACAAAATGAATAAACAAGACCTCATTCAAGGTGACAAATTACATTTTCATTATTAAATTATTTATTGCCCCAAATGTTCCAAACAAGGGTATCAACAATTAAAACTTTACCTAACGTAGCATTTCTTTCTCAGTGCTTCAATCTGTGTTTCAGTAGGAGTGAACATAACCCTCTGAAATGCACAGAACAGCTAAGCAACATTATGCCCCTTTCATCAACCAAGTTCTAGTGTATTCTGACCCCTGAACTGTACTCTAGCAACTCTTTAGCCAACAAGCTCCTGTAACACTGCTAGGCAAAATGTCAATCACTGTAAAGTTAACAGCTGATCTGCAAGTGTCAAATCTTTGTTGCTGTGTCACTGAAATGTTTAGGAAACAGCAGTCCTGAGAGGCAATATTCAAGGGACAGAAACTGTCCATTCTGTGCATGCTTGCATGGTCCTGTGTTATCTGGGTCACAGCTTGCAGCGAAAATTAAAGCATAGCTTTATTTAAGAAGTGAAACAAATTAATTGTTAAGTGGGCAAACTCATAGTAAACACTCCAATTCATTTGTTTAAGAGGCATTTTTCTGGTTTTAATCATAATTTGCATGCCTGCTTTGTAATACTTTAAAACAATCGAAGGCACATCAAATGTTGTATTAGCATCTCTTCTTCCCCCCTCCCCTCCCCAATTTCTCCAGTTGTGAGAAATATTTTTTGAAAAATAAAATTGCTAATCCTGGAAAAGCCTTCTGTTAAAGAAGCTATGTTCAGCCCTCAGTATGATACAAATATTTATCTGCTGGATATAAAGGGCAGTACACATTGGAGAAGCTGTGAGTTGTTACAAACTATTAAATATTTCAGATCTGACGTTGAAACATATATGAACATTTCTCCACAGTAGCATCATCGGTAACTGTGACTGTACTAAACTGCAGAGATCTTTTAACTTCAGAGAAGCTCCTTGACAGCTGAAATAACCGAAGAGTCACTGTTGCTAATCTTGTTGGTAATATGTGGTATGGTGATAGCAGGTTGCAGCTGTGATTTTGGATTAAGTGTGTTGTGGAGGGACAGAATTATTTCATCATCATGACACACAGTTGCCAGTGGACTGGCCAATGTGAGTGGGTGGTAAGAGGGATGGTACAAGATAGATTTATATCTGTCTGTAAATTCACTGACTTTCTGGATAATACAGGAATAAAATCTGTAATTTGCAAGAGTATGAAATGTCTCCAGTGGAGGAATGTCTCAGGGCTAATGCTCTGTTTCACTTTTTTCTGTTCCTGTTGGTGATAACACACAAAGGAACAGCGAATCTGGACACTACCATTATAAAGGCAGAAGGATACTGCCACTTGTGAAGAACAGAGGCAACATGGTACAATTAGCATTTGGAGAGCGAAGTCATTGTTAAGAGGGCAGAGATGCATGCAGATTTTAGAGGGTGACATCAAGTATCATATGACTTTTGAAACTCTTTCAGAAAGTTAGAAGCTGAAGATACGAGCAAGGGGTTGTGCGCTTAACAGAGCACCTTGTCAGTTCTGTGGAGATACTAGTTTTGTATTAGCTGTGATACCGATCTTCTTGACTTCACATGATTTCTTTTGTTCTAAGACCGGGTTTAAATATGACTTTGTGACCTGTTATTTAAGGTCTTTGCATAACATATACCCAGGTTGCAAACCTTTGCAGTCTTGGACCAGAGACCTCCTACTGATGCCAATAGGAGTTTGAAGTCCAGGGTCAGACTCCAGCTCATTATAGAAACATGGATGACACAGATAAAAGCAATTTGACACATCACATATAGTAATGAGACATCTGTCTTGTCACCTAAGACTGCAACTTACCAGGCAAACAAATCAGATATTTGCCAGAGCTGAATGTATGTCCCATAAAAGTTGAATGAGATTAAATGGTGCAGAGATCCCATCCCTGAGTATGAAGACCTTTTTGTCCTTCCCTCTTTTGTTTCTTTTTTTATTTAATTGATTTCTTCCTTGAAGGAGATTTGAATAAATAAAGCAGTGGCTAGACCGATGCTATATTTTGCTGCTCTCTCATTTTCAGAAACTAAACTATACTGATAACAGACTGACCAGCTAGCATGGCCATTGTACTTGTGAAAAATCAAACTGGCTGTTGTACAAACAGCCTTTTGAATTTGATGAAACACATAAATGAAGGAGGAGCATCAAATTACATTTTGTTTGGTTTAGTTGTCTATAAGGAAACCAATTTATTATTGGTTATATAAATTATATATATATAACTTATATATATAACTTATAAATATAACTTATATATATATAAGTTATAATTCAAGTAAGAAATTATTAACATTAATTTCTTAATCAAGTTTCACTAACTTTATTCTTTCCATCTCTCGTTTCTTTTCCTTTCTTCCTTCTCCGTGCTTAAAGTGCACCGAGTTTCCTTCCCTCCTCCATCTTTCCACTTTTCTGTTGTTTCTTCCCACCTTTGTTGTTCGTATGCTTTCTATCTTGTTTTCTTTGCTCATTTTCCCCTTCAGAGATTCTCATTCTTTGGAATCTTTATTCCACATCATGAACAAGAAATTAAGTGAAACAGGATCACTAAAGTCAGAACGTATTGCACTGCAGAAGCTGGGCAGTTTGTAAAATCAATCATCTTTTTTTTCATTCCTGTTCCTTTCCTATTTCCTTTCAGTTTTTTCTATTGTATTCTACACATTCCTTCTGACTCCCATCATTACGACAGTAGCATTTCCCCATCTGGGAGGAGAACCAGGCAGCATAAGCAACCTCCTTTGTTGGACAGAAGATAAAGGAGGAGATAAAACTTTGCTATAAACACCTTGAAAATGGTTTGAAAGCTTTAGATTTGATTGGGTTGGCTTGTGGTACAAGACAATATAGCTTGACAGCTCTGACAGCCCTCATCAACATAGAGAGTCAGCCAGTCTATATCCTACATTCTGTTCTTTATTATTTGCCATCCATAAACCTTCTGTTATTTGAAATGAAATTTTGACTGAGATATCTTAAATCCATTCAAACAAAGCTAGCAGAGAATATAAATAACATACCAAATGTGAAAATAACAATGATTTCTCCTTCTCTTTCTTACCTGTCATCTTACAGTGGAGAAAGTGGTTCTGGGAAGACTGAAGCCTGCAAACAAATAGTGAAGCACCTCACCTGCAGAGCCAGCTCCAGCAGAAATACCTTTGATACAAAGATAAAACATGTAAGTAGCATTCTGATCACTGAGTAGAACAAAGCAAAAATCTGGCCTTTTTGATAGGCAAAGACTTTTGAACTGTAAGGAAAAAGGCATCTGCTATGCAGAAGTTCATAAATGGTTTGTTTTCACTATTGAAGTCAAAGAAGGTTTGTTTCCCTGGCTTGACCTGAATGGGAACAGGATTAAGCTCAGAGTTATGTGGCAAGAAGAATCTGAAAAGTGGAGGACAGTTTTGTTTCTATATGTTTTGGTGACTTTGGAAAGCACTGTTTCAGTGAATAGGAAACATTAGTGTCGTAAGATACTGTCTTCTAAATGTGTACTAGTTGCTTTCAGTAAGTATATTTATCTGTATGGTAGTGGTGGTGCTTCTCTGGACGGTGTAAGTGCTGAGGCATCTGAAGTAGTAGTATGTAAGAGAGAATCTGGAAAGTTGCAGAAAAAACTGCAAGGACTAAACAAAGTTATATGGCCTAGTATTTGTATACTAATTATATTTATGAAACAGACAAGAGTTCTGAATATTTGCTCAGTCATATTTAATTCCCTCAGCAGAACCAAATTCTACCCAGTGCATATTATGAAATAATGAGAACCTGCTTCACATATCAGATAAATTCACCTCCTTGACAATACATTGTAAATGTAAAGTTTTCGTTTGACTGAACTTTGCAACTCATGTTTCATTGTTACAGCTGTAACACTAGTCTAAGGGTTTATACTGACATTTTAGATAATGCTGAACCATAAATTGCCAATTCAAATTCTTTTAAAAAATTGGCTTCCCTGATGAAACTTCTCATCTGAAATCCCAGCTGAGAGAGGTTTACACAGAATGTTTTATCAGAGTCTGCATTCCTGCATTATCACAGTTCTGAGTTTCATATTTTAAAAACAGTATGTTTAGACACCTTCACCCACTCTGGTGACCTTCCTCTTCAGCACTTACATTCAACCCAAGATACTTTATTTGTTCAGCTTCCACTTGCCACATGCATGATGCTCAACAGAACTCTAGAATTGTTCATTGTGGAGTTTTTTAATAGCATCACATGCATCATTCGAAACACACTACTTTCTTCCTGAAATATGTATGATTCAGTCCAGAAAGTTGATAAAATAGTGTCTGAAGTACAGCTGACACTGACAGACAACCTACAAATCAGGATTATTAAGATGTGGGAAAGGCTGCAGATACACTGGTTCATATTTTGTACATTCCAGCTGATAAGGAAATAAAAGTCATATGGATTTTGGGTGGATTTTAGAAAAGTGTTGCATTTTTGGTTTTTGAAGACATTAAAAAAGCCTGATGACACTGGAAACACCATGAGTTAATAAGCTGTAGCTTTACTTTACTTTGTGTAGTCATACAATTGCCACGTTAAAGTGTTTTTCACAGTGTTATCTGATTCATTGATGATGTTCCTAAAATGATACATTTAATCTAGGTTTCACATGACAATGTTAAGAATGCCCTTGTTATATTTCAGGGGTTTTATTTAAATTTTAAAGTCTAGTGTTGAGATAATGACATTACATAGGGACGGTACACTTCATTTAAAACCCAAGAACCAGATCTACAAGTGTTATCTTTTTCTACTGTGTATTTTTTTATTTACTACATACACAGGTTTAATTACAGCTTTGAAATGATCAGGCTATAGATGTTATTCAGTTAGAACTGCAAAATTCATATCAGATCCTCGAAGTCCTTTTCTTTCCTAAAGTTTACATTAAGTAATGAGTAGAAGAACTAAGTAAATAAGTAAATTCATGAATAAGCAACTGAAAACTGCGTGCTTTGGGTAAAAATATGTCAGCAGTGGCAATCAGGAGGTGCGGGAAGGAGTATTATCTCTGCTGCAACTTGTCTCCTGACCACAGGAGAATTCCCAGGGACAACCATCATGATCCAATGCAAATGGAATAGGATGTTGTCCTCAGTTAAGAAGAGGAATCAGTGTGGGAGGTGGCTGACTAGGCCTCATTTACTCCATCTAAAAGTTAGTTAACTTCACAGATTACTTTGGACTATTCTACATCTAGGTAGTAAACTGAACAGTCCCTAATGTGCAGTTGTTACCCTGCTCCCTGACACAGTTTAATTCCCCAACAGGTCCTCTGGCCACAGTTCAGAGGACAGCATGTGCCAGGGACCACTCACAGCAGCATGTCCACCCTATTCTGCAGACGAAGAGGTGTTAGATGTCTGGATGTGAACCTCATCATGCCCCCTGCCATTGAGGTTAGAGAGTCCTGCTCCTGGTCTTGTTGAGTTTAATAGTATAGATGTAGCCATACGTGACAATGAGTCTTAGACAATGCAGGCAGAAGAGAATAGTTACATGTTACAAAAAATTAGTTGCCTTGTGGTTATAGAATGATGCCTTGTAGCTCGCTTAGGTGGGACACCTGATTTCAGACAGTGAAGGTGGACGTAGCAGATCCCACCTGTGGGGAATCAAGTAGAGATTCTGGTTTAGTTGCCTTTTAAGGTTCTTTAATGAACACAATAGCCTGGATTCATTCCTGCTGCAGTTATGCATAGCAGCATTAAAGTTAATAAAGCTGAATAGGTTAAACCAAGTGCTGAATTAGCCTAATGAGCAAACACATCCCAAACAGCGCTACTGGAGTGGAACCGAAGCTAGGCTGACTAGTTTTCTGCTGCCACCTACTGCTCAGATAGCTGGATTAATTAGTAATTCTGAAGAGTCTGATTTTTAGTTTCTGCCCATGTGATTGGAAGCACATGTTATCTGTGCCACTCCACAGCCCTCTTCTCCCCCCAGATAGGTTATCCAGCTTCAGCAAAACACTGCTGTATCAGAAAAACAGTGTATTTGGGCCACATTACAATCAATTTCTTAGAATGCAAAAGAGGAAGGTGCTGAAGGGAATCCTTCAGGGTGTGAGAGGTATGAGAAACTAATTATACACAAAAAAGCTAAACACAGAGAAACATGGAATAAAGGTGGCATGTTTAATACTTTTTTTTTTTTTAATGCTCTTTTAAAAATAGTTGCTGTGACCATGAAGATGTAACATGGAAATGCATTAGTGAGAGATGCCATAAAAAACTCTGAATCTATTTTTTTTTCCTCAGTTTTTCACTAGTATAATGCTGAAGTAATTCAATTTTAAATCAGTAATTTATGCCATTTCTGGAATCATATAAAGCTTGTAAATTCCTTTTGTTGGTTATTAGTATCAACTGACTGTAACTTTACAAGCATAGCTGCTCTTCGAAGATTCTAATATTTTTGCTAAGCATGCCAGCCCTGGGCATATGAGTCCAGTCACTTGTATCCAAACTAGTGGTAAGGGCACAGCTCAGGTGTGAACCATTGTCTTCCTCCTTCCATTTACACCTTCCACTATTCTGGCAGCACTTTTTTTTTTTTTTTTTTTTAATTTTGAGCTATCTTAATTTAATTTCTATTCAGAAAAAACTTTCAAGGAATTTGTTAAATTCCAAGCTGAAAAATGGTCTTTTTCACCCCCATCCCTCCCCAGTTATTGATCACACACCAAACTCACTGATGTTTACTGAATTATCTTCCTGTTTATTTCCTCCCTTATCACTTAGTTACCATTGTCTTGCAGGTAAACTGTATCTTGGAGGCCTTTGGACATGCTAAGACACCCTTGAGTGATTTTTCCAGCTGTTATATAAAATATTTTGAGCTACAGTTTTGTGAGAAGAAAAAAACATTAATTGCAGGTAAGTATCATTTAATCTGTTTGTTTTGATATCACCCCCAGACTGGTAGATCAGGGAGCCTAGTGTGCCATACACAGCGTTAGGCATCAGTGGCATTCAAGTACATGAAAGAGGCAAGGGGGTTTTAGGGAGTGTCAGGGGAACATGTCTAATAGCAGGTAAATTCATAGCTTCTCAAGAGTAGTGGGCAGTATTAGGAGGGAGAGCCCTGTTCTGTGCAACCAGTAGGTGGCAGAGAAAGGCAAGGAAAAAAAAATGAACCCCACTGGTTTCTCTTACATTTCCCAGGAAATCACATTTCCCTTTATATCCGAGATTAACAAACTGTGAGAGTTGTGTATCACTTCACTGTGAAAGAAAAGTAACAGAGAGACTAATTTTTGCATTTGTATCCAATATTGTATTGTGTATTTTAAGTATCCCTTAAACAAGTGATAAACTCATCTCTTTAGGGCAAACAAAGTACAGGTATGCTCCATAATACTGAAATTAGAAGCAATTTATTACAACTTTGAGATTCTTCTAAAGGAAATTGGAGTCATACTGATCTTTATTCTCATTAGAGTTAAGATAGTGTGGAATTTGTGCCTGCTTTCAGAGTAAGTGGGAGTCTGCTGATCCCCAATAAGCATTCATTAGTGAAAAAAAAAAAAAAAATATTGGGCCAAACTTCAGTTTGATTCTGAAAATTCTGATCTTCTGAGGCAGTCAGGGAGAGGTTTAATTTCTGGTCTGCTTAAGTCATTATAAAGTTACTCTGTGCTAAAGCAAGAGGTGTATGCAGAAATAACTGTACACAGACGCTTTCCTACTTGCACTGATCTTCCTGGATGGAAAAGCTGTGTGGTGAAACACACTTTTGATCTAATTAAATTAGATTCCATTGGATAAAGATTTCCAAAACCACTATTTTTTTATAATTTTAAATGTGTTTATGCTTTTAAAAGATTTTCCTAAGAATATTATTCGGAAATATTTCAGAGTAGGAATTATAATTAACTTTCATGAGAGAGTTCACTGTACCCTAGCAAATATGATCGTTTCTTCAGTGGAAATGTCACTGTGTGGGAAATGACTATCACTTTTTTTCGTTTTTTTGTTTTGTTTTGTTTTGGTTTTTTTTTACAATAAACATAGGATATTTGTAAAGAAAATGTAAAATTAAAAAGTGTGGGTTATTTTTTTTTTTCATTTATGAGCTCTTGTGTGCAGAATATAAAGAAAGTGATAGAAACATTAGAATGGACTAAATAGCATCTGAATTTGACTTGTAAAAATAGAGTTCAATCGCCAAAACTAACATAATATAAATCCTCTGTATTATAAATACTTAATTTGAGTGCATTTAGTTATCACAATTATATTGAGTGTACACTTTTTCTCTTTTTGTTACACACACAGAACACAAATGCAAACAGATGAAGTTGTCTGAGGTACTCTTGGGTTGCCCTGTACGTACAAATTTAATGCTGTTGATTTTCTACCCCTCCCCAGCTTCATTCAGTGCAGAGAATGGAGTACATTTCTTCAGTGATCTGCTACTAAATAGCTTGTTTTCCCTTCATTGATTCATGTGTGGCTTGTGCCATTTTATTCTGCTCTAAAAACAGAATGCTAGTTTTTCTGTGTATTTTCTATAATGTTCATCAACATTTTTCACCTTATGAACGTTTCAGAAACATAAATGGCTTCATTTTCACAGTACCTCTGACCTAAAGTTGTGTCATTCTATGCCTCAGAAAAGGAACAGAAGCCTCAGGGCCTTGAAGCCTTCCCTGTGTGTTCCCACAATTTTTGGGTGCCTTGCTTGAGACTCAGGGACTTGAGTTTTCAAGAAGCTCTACCTAGACTTGCCAGTTTAATTCACAGTCCTTGTCTGTGAATGATATAAACGTGGAACCAGTTAACCAGGGTCTGGTGTTAGTTTTCCGGAACACTAATACTATGCTTTTATCACTTTCAAACCATAGGCATTAAATGAGAAAATCTACAGGTAGTCAAGTCCATTAGCAAATATAAACAAATTACTTATCTGCCCTACTATTCCCCAAATATTTAGGAATTGAATCAATTACTCTTATAAAATCTGAGGTAGCCGTAAGTTCTGTAATTTACAGTCAAGAATGAGAAGCCCCAGTACAGAAGTAAAAGTGTGGTTTATGTTTCTGTAAGTTGCAGTTGTTCATGCTGTTTGATTTGCATTGTAGATGTTGCCTTTTCTAGGCCACTGCTAAGCATCACTTCTGAGTGAAATTGTCCCAGATTTACACTACCATAAATGAGAAAAGAATCAGGCATGTTGTCTTTGACTGGTTTAAATCCCACCCAGTGATTCTCCATATCTAATTGCAAGATCATTTACAGCGGTATTTACTGTCTTGAACTGTTTAAACATGAATGAAAAATGTAAAGATGCAGAGCACCTGATTCTGCTGAGATGTGACTTTATAACTCATTGAGACAAACTGGGCTAAATATGTCTGGTTTGTAAACAGAAATCCAAGTGACACTAGACTGCCTCCATCAAAGTGTTTAGGTTGTTTAAACTCCTTAGCAGACAGATCTTAAGGGTGGAGATCCAGGAACATGCAAAGTACTCGTGTACATTTTTATTATAGAGGGCAAGCTCAAGGTAGCATTCTTTGCATTTTGTGTGGACATCGGTGAAGTTTGTGACAGCTTTTTGTTCATGCTGAAGTTCTTTTATGCCTAGACCTTGGAAGTGCTCTGACTTTTGTCAAATAAAGTTTATTCTTGTAGCAGAAAGTCCAGTAGACCTAAATAACAAAAATGTTCACCATAATTTTCATCTACAGGCTTCATTTGGTCATTCTCATAAAATAGATCTTTGCCATCAAGTTTTGAAAACAAGGATGGAGCTCTAGAGTGTGGTTCTACTCAAATCCAGTATATATATTTGTAGAGGTTTTACGTGTCTTTTCTGACTCTTGTTTCTGATGAGGTACTCTGTGATGTTAGGTTCAAATGAGAGTTTTTCCATGATGAGTGGCTTTGTGGTCAGGTACCTTTCATTGCTTTAATCCAATCAAACAAGTGGAGAAGGTATAACCCAGATTAAGGCATTGTTCTTTGTGACTGGATAAGATAAGGTAGTGGGAAATAGTAAAAAGTCATACAGCAGAATAAATACAGAATAAACTACAGGACAGTGATTTCATTAAGTTTCTAAAATAAATTCATACCTAACAGAAGTCAAAGACTGATCTGCCAAAAAATCATAATCGTTCATAGACGATGATTCACACATACTGCATAGTAGTAAAAGACTGATTATTTATTTATTTCCAGAAGTAAAACTACTGCATTTCATTTTTATTTGGAAAGGGAGAGAGTAAGTGGTATTTCAGGTAAGTTGACATAATGCCTAAGTAAGTTGAAAACTAAGGTTTCTCTTGCTTTCCTCAGACTACTAAAAAAGAAACTTAAGATAAAATCACGCCTGACAAACTTACTCTCCAGATTTTCCTGCCGTGCTTTTCAGGCTTTGCTTTTCTCAGTCTGCACTTCTTGAAAAGCAAGGCCTGATATTTTTTTTAAGTTGCACTGAAATAGAATGATCTAATTTGATTTGTAAAAAGAAGCGGAATGCATATTCACCTGTGTGTGGTACAAACATTTTTTATCATTAAAAAGTTTCAGACATGAATTTCCTTTTTTGATATAAGACAGACTGCAGCCAGTTAAGCTCTTTGATGTGGTTTTGTACTGTATTTCAGCTCTGAACTTTCAAATGTTACTTTGTCTTTGGCAATCGCTGTGTTTAGGACAGCCTGGGTTTTGAGAAAGAGCAATGTAGTTTCAAAGAATGCATAGCTGGAAGAAAGATTTCACTGGCCATACTTTCAATAGAGAGTCCACTTGCTGATTTTGTAACTGCTCAATAGATCAAGTGATCCGTTAAAGGAAGGAAAAATTTCCTTGTGCCTATAAGCATAGTTAACATTGCACAAAAATGGCAGACTTTGCTCTGGAACTCTATTATTTTTTCCCATTTATTTCACACATAGATTAATGAACATATCATTTCACTTTGTAGAAAAGCATATTACCGTGATAGTTTTCTTTATGAGTTACTTTAGCTCCATTAAGCTGGTGCTGTGTTTGATTCCTGATTATCAGAAGCTTGACTTTTCTTAACAACTCTTGCCATTGCTGTGGATGCTAATGAGATGAACTGTATTTAGCCTTATTAAAGTGGGTGACTTGAAGTACCTGAAAAGGACTAAATTATTTCGTGTCATCTAAATAAGTGGTGTTGCCTGTCATTAAAGTTAAATGTATTAATTAATCAGATAGATGACCTGCAGTAACATTTTTCTTGCTTTTATTAATCAATGAATGTTAAAAACACCTGAGTGATAGTTACAAAAGCCTTAGTAAAGATCACTGCACACAAAAAAGGGATTTTTTTTAATGGCCTCTTTTCAAATTAATTGATGGTAGGGTTAGTTTTACTGAGAAATAAGTTACAAGCACAATAAAAGATTAAAATCATCCTTCAGGTTCATCTATTCCGTTTTACCCTTTAGGAATGTCAGCCAGGTAATGACTGATTCTGATGAAAGTGTGTGTCTGGTCCAGTCCTGCCATGATAGGTTAAGATTGCATTGCTTCAATTTGTAGTATGCTGCAAAGTTACTGGAGCCAGAAACACATCCTGCTTCCAGCTTAATGATTTCCCAAGCGTGCCCTTTTACTTCCAGCACAGTTCTTTTTTCCGTAATGTAGCAACAGAGGGCTAGATGGCTGATACACAATTTCTCATATTATAGGTTCCGTAATAGCAGGACTTCACTTTTACTTTTTGTAGGATGATTAAATGGGCCAGATCATGTCTCCTTTCTTCAGCAAGTCGGCCGTACAGCTCTTCTCTGTCAGTCCCACTCTCTTCTGTAGCTAGAATCCCAGGCGTGGCTTTGGTTGCCAGCACATGTATCAAGCCATTCCTGTGCTGTTAAATAAAAGAAAGGGTGGAGGATGCCCCTGGGTAGTGTACCACTGACCTTCTGTTCTGCTTAACTGGGGTGTGTCTGGAGTGGTTTGGCTTGTGCAGAGTAGTACTTTGTGAGACTGTGCATAGTTATACTTAGTTCAGTGGCAGCACTTAGCTGCGGAGACCTTTCTCGGAACAGTACGTTCAAGATTCACCAATTTTGTTTCACTCCAATCTACACTGTCTTTCAAACAATATTCTCACAGGCTGCATTCCCTTATATATACAACTTCAAGTAACTCCAAGTTTTCTGTGTTTAATTTACCAGGATAGACAGGAACTTAGAGCTTTCCAAAATACAGGAAGATACTTAGGTGAGATTTAGAATATAATTACCAGACAAATACAGATGGTATAGCAATAACTGAGCTAGCTCTGAATGAGCTACTGTGAGTACTAGCAGCTGTATGGTGGCAGGAGCATAACATTCTGGCTTCTAGCCTAGCCATTAGGCTAATGCATCTACTGTGTTTCCAATACACACTCTCACACGCCGAGATCTAACCCCCATAACTTTGCTCAGCATTGCATTGGGTGATACCTTTGAGTCCAAAACTGATTCTGAAAATACTGATTGAACTATCCCCATCTTTAGAAGTCTTTAAATTCTCACTCTGCCTTCAAACTTCAGGTCTCTCAGACATCTGAAGTTATGCTTCCGCATATACCTAGAAATGCAACAGTTTTGACTGCACTGAACAGCTCAGTACTATTTTATGCTTAATCCCAGCTTGCTTCAAAAAAGTAAAAAAAAAAAAAAAAAAAAAAAAAAAGCATGAGCGGCTCAAAAATTATATGTGTTTAGAGAACATATTTACTGTGCTACAAGATGCATGTACCAGTATTTTCTATCACTGATTGTTCAAAAACTACCTCCAGCACATAAAGGAAGGTGTCTTAGATCAGTGGTTTTCATCCACAGTATGAGAAGCCACGGTTTAATATCCTACTCTGCTCACGGGGTTTCAAAAATATAGCTTCTCCATTGCTGAAAAGTGCACCTTATCCCCTAAACTCAGCAGTCTTTTCCAGAGTAAGGATGCTCACTAAGACCCTGTGAAAGCTCTGCCATATTGCAGAGATTGAAAAGCGTAAAGCTGCACCAGAATGTACTGCATCCTGGTGGAGGGGGTGCTCAGCTGTGTGAGGAGGGACATGCTTCTGGTCTTTGCACCACAGCTAGTATTTAAGCAATGATGAGATAAAGTATACACACAGTGGGGTAAATGGGAACTGGAATCAGGCCCCCGCTCACAGGGAGGGCCCTGACCTCTAGCTACAGTTGGGTGTTCCCTTGTTCTCTTTAGCCTGCTGCACCTGGAACGGCATGGTGGTGTACACCCAGTGGAGGGCTGAAGAGTAATCTGCCCAAAACTGTGAATCTCCCTCTGTCTCTTTACATCTAAAATGCTGGTAATTGTGGTGAAGCAGGTGAATGGATGAGAGGGGCCAGTATTTCCTCTGCTTCTGTGCTTTGCCTCTCTCAGAACCTTAGTGGGCCCGAGGTTATGTATGAACCTGTAATCAGCATTTCTGTAGGCAAACTGTGGTCAGGTTCATCCTCCTTCACCTTGATCCCCGATGCGCCGATTCACGTGGCTTCTCATTTGGTCGGCTCATCACAGCCCTTCTGAGATGCCCACGTTTCCCCAGACACAGGCTAGTGAGCTTGTCAATGGCCAGTTCTGCAGAGTATTTGTCTCTTTGTAGCCATCTAGAAGTTAGGTGGTTAATTTAAACTATTAGTTTGAGTGTTCTTGATTACCAACAAAGAGGAAATGGTTCCAAGTGCGGTTTTTGCAAGATGTCTTGAATATCTCTTGCATCTTTCTCATTCCATCAGGAAGGATCTTAGAATAGGTGCCAATGCTCAGATGGTTACACTTCAGTGAGATGATTAATATCTTGTCTCTTAGATAGTCTTGCCAAATATGACAAGTGGTTCCTCAAATAAGTAAAACATAGTACAAATCAACATCTTTATCTTTAAAACTCAGTAATTTTAAAGATAATGTAAGATGGTAAGCAAGTAAAGACATTTCTTCCACGAATTTTAATGGAATTAGGGCTTTATATGTGATTTAAATAGAAAAACATGATAGAACGAATGGTAATATTTTTTTGTATGCTCACCTCAGACCATTTTATAGGAAACATTTATTATTCACTGTTGCAATGGTGAATGGTTTAAGATATATAAGTTTAGAGCAATCAATATAATGATGAATTTATTTGTTTGTTTCTCAATCAGCTAGGATTTATACATACATGTTGGAGAAGTCTCGTGTCATTATGCAGCCTCTCAACCAGAGTAATTTTCATGTTTTTTACTTGATGATGGATGGCCTGTCTGCTGAAGAAAAATACACCCTGTACCTCAGTAATTTGTCTGCACACAGGTAGGAAAACAACTTTATATTTAGTATTAATAGTTTTCTTATGTATTGCCTCTTTGCTGTTGAGGTCCTTCCTCCAGTAGTTAACATTTGTGTCCTTACTTTTCAATGAGCTCTGAAGTTATTTACTATGGAGTACCTGTTCATGAGGATTTAATTCTGGCGTACATGTACACTCTCTTAACAAGATCAGAGCACTATATCCATTAGGATTATTGCCTTAAAGGAGAAAAAGAAAGGAAACTAGAAAGGAAACTACTTAGTTATTTTTCCATCTTCTGTGGACCAGAGTAGGTCTGTTATGTTTTGTTTTTTTTTTTTTTTTTCCTCATTAAATGTTCTGTCTTCAGGAAAAGTGTTTTATTAAAATTAGACTTTTCTTGTGGAATATGTGAATTTTGATGAGATATCACTATATGTAACTGATATTTCCATTTTCATTTTGATATTTACTTTAATTCATATTATTAAGAAAAACAGAAACAAAGTTTTGACTGCTTTGAAACCAAGGATCAGATTCAATACCTAACACCTAAAATTAGGTCTGTGTGTGTGTCTCCACATGAGCTGGTTGTCTTGGCTCCCATTTTCAATCAAAGGAGACTGAGTCCCTATTCAGCAGCTCTATATAGAGTTACATGTAGATGTGTGCTTCGGGGTGAACTGAATCGCATTTGTGGCTTCATAAACTGTGCTGACTACATCCCCTTTAATAGTAAGAGTTTAAATATAAAGAGCTGTATATGGACACCTAAATGCCATGTGTCTGAGGCTGAATACACTCCAAATGTTTAATATAAGTGGAAGGTTTTGGGTTTTTGGGGAAGTTTTGGGTTTATTAATTCAGATTCTTTTGTAATGAAAGCACATTCCTGATTTAGATCATTTGCCTTTCTTTCTTCATCTTTCCTAAAAAGTATCACTGAAATGAGAGAAGCCTATTTGGCATTAATAATCTTCTCTTAAATTTGCTAGGTTTATAATGAGTATAGCGAGTAACTATAAAAAAGACCTATAGTAATTAAAATGATGTAAAATTAGTGTTTTGAGGTTTTCATATCAAAGTCTTTTTCCCATGGATTTTTCTCTCAACTTTTTTATCTTCCACTCTGGCTAGTACTTGAATAAAATAGTAGTTCTAGATTTGGGGCCTGTAAATAGAAAGATACTCCATTGATTTTTACAGAAAATAATTTTACTTGATTCTGATTTTTTCTTAAACACAAGTCTTCAGACTACTGTTGTTTGGTAATGTTTTAAGTTGTTAGCGCTTCTGATATTATACAGAATAGTGTAATGCACTAGCTCTGAAGAAACCTGAGGCTAAGTTACTTTACTAAAAATGACCCACTTCAAAGTGGGGGAGGGGAAGAGTTAAATTCTATATTTTAAATCCTTTGAAGGCTTTGAAGACCAAAAGGATTTTGAGCTCCCAATCATTAATTTATTCCTCTTCTAGCAAAAGTTGTTTGGAATCACTCAGTTTATTCATAAAATGAAACAGTTTGAAGTCACTTTGCAAGAAGCTCCAACAGGAAAGAACTTAGCAAAAACCTGAATAATTAGATTCACATGAACAAAGCTTTATCTGATAAGATGTCTGATAAGATTCCAAAAAGAACAAAATAGTATTTCTAAATAGATGTCTGAACATTGCAATGCCAAAGCTTCAGAAGTAATTTATAGCTGAATATTTGCATAAAGCTGCTTTTATCAATAAAGCTTTGCTTTGGCTACATAGAGTAGATTGTATCTTGCATTATTGAGAGAGCGTTTCGGCCAAATATTTCTTACCTTAAACTTCTGAGTGTAGTAGTTCAGTGGGCTAGATCTTTCTTGGTTGATAGAGTTAAACTAGGTGTGAATTTCTACTGCATCAAACTCACACTTAAATCAGGAAGGCAGGATTTGGCCTCTGTTATAAATTCATGATTTCTGGCTTTGTCAAATTTTGATGAGATCATATTATTCTGGTAACATCAATAAGTGAATTTGTCATGTTTTCTTTAAGCAAGTGTAATCTTGACTCTAATAGTAAAATTCATTAGATAACAGCCCTTTTGAAACTATGAGTGTTTCATGCCCAACTGTTTTTTTGATATTTTTTCTGTTCCTCTTTGCTTTGTTTAATATTAAACATTTATGTAGAAAAATGAACAATCTTAGCAAATAATGGCTGTTAAGATCACAAGATACCCCTATTTTTTCATTTTTTGCTTAACCCATTGCAATATGAAAAATGAGATATATCATTGGGTTTTTATTCTCATCTTAGATAAAAGTACTTTGAAGAGTCAAAGTAGTACTGTAAATAGTGGTTATTGTTAGACTTAATGCTGTAAAAGGTGAGAGGTAGTTCATGTATTAAGCAGTATATAATCCTGGATTAAGAGTTAATGTAAATAACTAAAGGGGGAAATCCCTCCCCTTTGGAGTCACCGAGAGTTTCAGTAAGGCTGGGGTTTCACCCCAATGTGTAGGGGGCGTTGTTAGGTTGTAATTCTGTGGTGTTTGATGCCATCCTGAGAGGGAGCGTGAGCTCGGAAACTTAAATGTATGTTCTTGCAAGCATTATGACTGCTAGGGCATCATACGAAGACAAACAGCTGGCCACTTGCTATTGAACCTATATACAACTAGGATCTTAAAGTAGCAAGTCATCTAAATCTATGTAGGGAGAGATCTGGATGAATACATCTCCTACCATATCTGCATGTGGATCATGATGGATAAAGACAGAAGCAATTCCTGAAAGGTAAGATCATTTTTCAAGATTGAGCAGGGGAAGGATGTCAAAAATGGAGAGAGAGTCTCGAAAGGGCAAGTCGAGGTTTTTTGATTGACAACAACTACTCCCGTGTGTTCACTACATTCAGAAGCTGATTTTTATCAGCAGATCCTTGATTGAAATTTCCAATATTTCTATTAACTTGGTGTGTTTCAAAAGAACTGCAGAACTTTGTTTATCTTGATGATGGTGTGTAATACAGAGAGACTAGATATTTGAAGTTATATTCTCAATTTGCTCTTGATTTGCTCTTGATTTTTTTTTTTTTTTTTTTTGCTCGGTGCAGGTACAGTCCATTACTGTAAGAATTGCTTTCTGGCATGTGAAGTTTAGCCTCATAATAAGAGTATATACTAGCTTTTCTAACACATTAAGTTTAGCTACCTAATTACAGTAAGTACTACCTTAGTGATGGATCTTGCAACCAAAGTGAAACAGAAAGCAAAGAAGAGAGGTGACAATGGTGAGATCAGCTTGTAAATGGCCTTCGACTCTAGTGAAGAAAGGGTATTAAAAGGAGAGATGAGAAACACAGGAAAGAAAAAATGGGGTAAAAATCTTACGGAAAAAAAGACCTGCTTTTATTATTTTGGGACAATTGCTTCATATTAGCATTGATATTCCAAAACTGTAGTATGTATAACAACATAAGAATGTCTTTGAGTAATATGTGTATGTAAGATGCTCAAACATATTGTCATTAAAAATCATGTCATTACATTTGTGTATGTCTATTAGAAATATAGCTTAAGGCTACTTAACTATAGAAAATGGTTTGAGAAATGATGCTGGGTTTGGCAGCTGTTCACCTTGATGTCACCATTTTCAGTTTAAACAAGGCTGCTAGTTCTTCTAATTGATTGTACCATTACAGCTTTTGGTGGTGTGGGCAAACTGATACAATGCTCTCAGTACTGCAAGGTGATTCTGACAGACATTTTTTAGTCCTCCCTGGTAATATCAGATCTCTGTAACCCAACACTTGCCAGTTGAAACATACTACCATTAAATAAGCCGTATGTGTAAAACTAAACAACTTCAAGCTGGGGAAAATATTAATATATACATCTATGCAGAAGCTGGACTGTGGTCAGGGAGTGCATTTTGGTTTTGCATTGTCAGACTGCTGTTCCCAGATGTGTAAAACTTTCCTTCCTCCCATAGAAAAATGATGTGCACTGCAGTGTGTGCTCTCACTGCCTGTGCTGTTTCTCCCACTCCTTAAAAAGCAGCGAAACTCTTCTGCAACAATAGCTGTAGATCATTCACGGAACTGATGTATCTTCTTCTCAGACTTTCAGTGCAGGTGCCCTCTCTACTGTCAATAAGAAAAATTTCCATTAATTTCATATATAAAGTAGTAATTTTAGTGAAGTGATTGATTTTGTCATGAAAGGCTAAACTGATCAGAACCTCTTTGCTTGATCACTGAGGAAATCATTCACCACTCTAAATTATAAGGTTGGTCTTCAAAATGGTTGAAAAATTACAGTGCAAGAAGGTGAATGGTATAGAAAAGATCCCAGGAGACAATTTTCAGAGGCATTAAGTGCAAAGCCTTATGTCTGATTTTTTGTGTGTTTCCAGTCATCATCTTTTCTAACAAGCACTAATACAATGTGTGGGAAATGGTGATTATTCCAGTATCATCCATATTGATCCCCACTCTTCCTTTCCCTCACACACAAGAGCTCAAGATGAGAATTTTCAAGACTATGAGTAGCCAGTTACCACAATTTTCCCCAATTCAACATACCTAGGAGGCAGTCTTTTTGTTTTCTAACTGCTGTAGGTATGAAGCCAGGAAGGCATTGCATGTTTACATGCCCTCCCTCTTTCTTTTCTTTCTTTTTATTTTTGGATGTCATCTTTCTTTCCAATTGTTTGATTATTTTCTCATTTAAAACGCAACAGAGAGAAATATCAATCTTGAAAATAACAGTTTTCCATACCTGTGCCAATTGTCTATAAATGTAGCTGTGGCAGTCTAATGATACAAGGTAAATTCTTAGAAAAAAAAAGTTGTTTCTTTAATTAGACCCACATAATTGGAAAAATAGACATTTTAGGGATGTTCTAGTCCTCTGATGTTCCATGGCTTTTCCCTGTATTCAAGCCTGATAGATCCCTTTTTTCCTCATAGATATTTACTTTGATTTAAACTTTCAGTACCCCCATAAATCTCAGCTGCATCCATAAAAATTCAGAGGTGATTACACAGTACCATTTGGATACCTGTCCTTCACAAATTATCTGTTGCTGATATCTGTGTCTGACGACTGGAGGAAAATCCAAACCAGTGTTAGACTTGTCTTACAAAATTGGTTGGATCTAAACACCGTGAATGAAATAACTAGATCTGGAAGGGTTACATCAGACTTTTCCCATGGATCGTAGTCCTGCTGGAATAATAGTTTCTATATGAAGTGCCAAGTTACATCACTTTATCAAACTGCCATTAGACTTTGTGTGCTGAAACTCAGCATGTTAGTTGTACCAAGATTCTGAGTCTCACCCCAATAAAGTCTAGTGTTGAGGCTCCATGAACTTTACTGTTGAGGATTTACTCTGTTTTAAAATCCTGCTGACAGAATAAAGCTCCAGGCAATTAGGAAAGTGGCTTTCATTGTATTTAAATTTAGGAGGAAGGTAAAGATCAGACTCAGAGGTTCCTCAGCTGTGTTTCACTTTTCCATTATGGGAGGCATGGGCACGGGAGGAGAGAAAAGCTGTGAAAGCAGATATTAGGCTTACCATCCCTGGAGCTGAATGGCCATGAGCGTCAAGTCCTTCTCATTCTTCTTGGCTGAAACCCCTTCCTAATTCTTCTGTGCAAAAAGGGAAATCATGCTTTTATGACTTTTGAACCTTGAAATCATTCTCAAGTGCTAGCAACACTTTCACTAGGACTCCTTTGAGTTGTGAGCTCGCGGTACTGTTTCCGGAATTTAGGCAATTCTGTGTGATGGCTAGAGAAAATCTGGAGCAGGTGCTACCCTGTGCGGGCAGGGGAGACGGGAGACGGGAGATGGAGGCTGGGGTGGGAAGGTGGACAGGGTCCTCACCCTCCTGGCACGTCCCTGCAGCACCCGGAGGGCCCAGGGGTGGTCACCAGGGCCAGGCACAGCCCTGGAGGGCTGGGAAGGGCCGTGGGGATGGGGACGGGCCGAGGCCAGGCTGGGACGTTGGCCCACATCCGGGGGGCTGGGGGGATCTGTGTCCGGGCACAGCCATGGCTGACCCCCAGCTCAGGCCAGCCCCAGGGCCCAACCCCTGAACTCAAAAGCCGCCCCTGAACCACAGGAACTCCCAACAAAGCTTCTTGCACAGCCGAGGCGGCTAAACCATTGAGAGGGGCCGAGGGCATTCAAGGAACCTGCAGAAACAGAAAAGATCCTCAGTCAATCTTTAGTGAGAGTTAAGGAATATCTAATTTTTCCCCCCATTATCAATAAACAGCTAAATCTTCAAAGTTCTCTACTAATTGCTCTCCTTTTCATATGTATATTTTCTTCAATATGTGTATTTTCTTTACCATTTTGCCTGTAAACTTGTATTTAATTAACACTTTCAATACATGGCAGCTCTTATGGCAACTATTAAGCAAATGATTATTGGTTTGTCTGTCATCCCTAAGATTTTTTTGCCATGAATCATTTGGCATTTAAGTTCTTAGTAAAGATGTGAGTGAAGAAGAGGAAAAACCTGAATCAGTTTCCCAGTTCTGTTCCATTTCCAAGCCTGTTTTTTACCTTGCATTAAATCATACAGATAACTTATCACTCAATTCTACTTCCTTTATACTCATTTTCCTGTACTTAGCATTGACAATCTTACCAAGACACAAATCAAGACCTTCGGAAATTGGAAGTGGACTTGATATTTTACAGAGGGTAAGGAGTTTTAGAGACTGGATGACTATGTCTGGGTGATTCTCAAAGGCAGTATCTGAAATATATCATCTTGCTATTATCCTACTTCAACATACTTCTTTTGTAATGAATACTGAGTAGAAAGTTAATTCTGAAATTATTATACTAGAATTATTCTATAAAGTTTTACTTTGCCAAAAGTAACTCTGGTACACTCTGAGAAAAAATTATTTGTCTTCAGGTATCTGAGCTAAATTCATTTTTTTTTTTTTTTTTTTTTTTTTTTTTTTTCCTGCTTGTCAACATTTTGCATAAGAGCTGAGGGGTTTGGAGGCAAAGCTGAGATTATTGTGAAATAAGATTTTATGATACATTTTCTGGTGCCATTAGAATTTTTTAAAATATTTCTTAAAGATTCAAAGGCAGCATGTATTTTCTTTATTATGTCTCAGGTGTCTCAAAGTAATATACCTTGAATTTGTGTGTGCGTGCACGTATATAGACATACCAAATGCATTTATACTCAACTTTTTTTCCATTTCTCTGTTTCTTCCATGTTCTCTCTTCTCTTCCAAAGGTCTCTTAAATTGGAAACAAACATTCAAATTCTGGTTGAACAAGTAAATCTCTATTTTTTTGGTACTGTGAAAGTTTTCCTGTCCTAACTTGATTACACGCAGCACATTCTTTTTCTCTAAAAAGCTTGCATTTTGAATACATTAACACTTATAAGACAATGCAGTGGTACATGTAGCGCAAGCTATGTATATTAGCATGCCTAGACAGCAAAGGAGCATTGGGGTGTAAAGACTTTTCAAGCATGCTTGAAAAACTTTCTAAATAATAGCGTAATGTGAAGATGCAGTTTCAAACACAGATTTAAAAAAACTGAGGGAGTTAACTCTCCATTAATTTTACTGGAATTTGTTTCAGTACAATAAGTGAATATGGATAGGTGAAGCCCTAAGTAAAAGTGAAAATAGTTTACATTTTGTTTCGTGGGTTTTTTTTTTTAAACTACATTGTAGCAAATAGAATAAAAATTATACACTTCCATCAGTTTACATCTTCCTGATATCATTTACTTATATTTCATCTGTCTAGTGAAAAGCTTTAACTGTGAATGTTTGCTTCTAAGCTATTTTCATACCATACTACTATGAAAATACGATTTACAACCAGTAATACTATTTTAAGGACTGTAGATTCCAAATTAAATGAGGCAATTCCATTTACTTAGATTCCAGTGAGGTCTGACAGCTAAACTACACCAGCTAGTTATTAGGAAGGTAATGGAGAGAGGAGAAGCAGATATATTTGTCTGAGATTCTGGATCAAGTTTAAACTTGCTTCAGTGAGTTTTATATCGTATGTAACTTGAAATAATTTCAACATCAAAAGAATTGTCTAGATTTTCTCTGTTGTCTTTTGGGAATTTTTTTTTGTTTGTTTTCTTTACTTTTGTTGCATACCATTAATTCTTTTCCTGTTTACCTTGTATTTACCAATGTCTGAATTTTTCATTGATTCTTTTTTTAAGGTTGAACCTTCTTCACTACATGTATAACATATTCACATTCCAGAAAAATATGCTTTCATATTGCTCTCTTTAACGTGTTTTTCCCTGCCCTCTTATAACTTCAGCCTCCACTTCCCTTTTATTTCAACTGGTAACAGTCTCTACCCTAGTACTCTTACCTTCTTCAATTTTCCTTTGTCTTCCTCAGCCATGCAGGTTTTCTGCGTAAATAGGGTACCTAGGATTATTCAACTTGTTTTATTCTTTCTTCTTCCCTAGAAATAAACAGAAATTGAACCCAAAATAACTTTTATTTATTTATTTATTTATTTATTTATTTATTTATTTATTTATTTATTTATTAACTGTCTTTTTCTTGTCCTATTCTTTCTTTGAAATTCAGGCTCCGTTAACCTCTTGGAGCATGATCTTCAAGTTGTTCTTTACACTTCAAAGAAGGAAGAGTTGGGAGGCAATACCAGTAAATGGCTGATATGTGTGATATATTATGCTGGATAGTAATAATCATGACTAACTCAGTTTTGTTGAGGATGGACACCAGAAAATATATGTTTTATTAAGATACATCTTAATTTTTTAAAGTAATATCACCAGAACTAATATTATCTAATTCTATGTAATGTAGCATTTTATAATGCATGTTTTCAGATATATCGGAGACTGTAAAATACAACAAAGTGTAACTAAGTTTGGGGGATTTTGCATCCAATATTGATTTTTTAAAGTATTACTCTGTGGTCTAATTCATCTAATTTTTCTTATTCATTTACTACACTTCTGTTCAGTTAAGCTTTTAGGCTTGGTCTTTCATATTTTAGGCTTAGACTCTCATACTTTAATGAACACTAGATGGAATCCTAAGCAGCCTATTAGTATACAGAAGCTAAGAAATTTTCCAGTGTTTTTTAACAGGGCAGGTATGATGACTGGACCATGTAAACTAAAGCTTCCTCCCTAAGATCATCACCGTGCACCTACAATGTACATTACTAGGAGGTTAGCATTGCAATTACAGAAGATATAATCAGGATCACAGCTAGGTTTTCAAAACAAAACTGAAATATTAATTTGTGTCAACTGCTTTATTTTGCAAATTAAGTGGTTATTTTTCTATTTGCAGATACCTACACCTCATGCATAAGGTATACCTCTATGTTATTAACTTTATTTCACAATATTTGTTTTGAGCATCTGGCTGTGCAGTTTTTTTGAGTGGTTCATCCTGAATTCAGGGTTAGTTACATACACACCTGCACACCTGCATTCTATTTACATGTCAAGATATCCAAAACAGAATTGTTATACTTGAAAGCAGAGGTACCTTTGAATTTTTATGTTTATTTTATTTATTCCAGATTCAGCATCAGCTGCTTTTGATATTACTGCTTCATTCCCGAAGGATCCTTTAAAAAAATATAGCTCCAATGATGTTTAATAATCAATAATTTACATGAAATGCAGGAATAATTTTTATTTAACAAAGTAAAGGTAGTAAAATAAGTCTGAGACTTAGCTTAGTGTCTTTGTCTTAGGTCCCAAGTGGACTTATTATTTGTCTGGCTTTCAGAATAAATGCTGTAGAAATTCTGCTTTGTTCAAGAGTGTAAATCTGAAACTCATATTCCTCTGAGTATTTTCTTTCATTTGATGTTAACAATCCCCTCTTCATTGTATTATTCTTCATACATATTGACTGAATAGTGGCAGAGGATGTACAGCACTCCACTGCCAGACTCTCAGAGGTAAAGAAATCATTCATTACAATTACCTCTCTTTTCAATAACTGTTTTTCTCTCCATCATAATTCTAACAAGCCAAAGATGTAGAACTAACTATGTTTAAATGAACAAATGAGATCTTTTTTTCAGGATTAAATCATATGTTTAGAGTTGTACAATAGAGCCAAGGCACTCCTCCTTGTATTTCTGTGTTGTCCTAAAGGAACTCATGTATCTGGTAATTTTTTGGCATTTTACATTCTCTCGGTGCCAGTGAGCAGTTTGGAAGATAAAAAATAGCATCAGACCATATAAAACCACTTTGACTTTTGCCTTTTTATAGCTCTAATCAGTTTACTTCTGCATGTTTAGTTTTAATCCACAAACTTGCAGTTACTTCATTTGACTTGGCATGATACCATTTGCTATGTCTTTGATTGAGAGAGGCTTTGTCTTTCTTTCCTCCTTTGGGGTAAGCATGATACAGAAACACATGCAGAAAATAAGAGGAGTATAATCTGTCTGTGGCATAAAATATAAAGAGTAGGAGGCAGGAAAAAACGAAATCTGTTTAATCTAAGAGAAGGAAACAAACTTGGTAATTAAGAGCACTTGGATCTATAGAGTCTACTGAAGACAGAACATACATCTGTCTTAGTTTTAACAGAAAATTAAACACACAATAAAACATTGTTTGGAATACATTGTTTGAAATGGAGAAAGAAAATGCAAAAATAAATATAACATGAACCAGATGACTTTACAATTTGTTGTGAATTCTGTCGATGAGCATCTTACACCTTAAAGTTCCTGGGCCAAGTTCAACATCTTATTGGAAAAAAGAAATCTCCAGAGATCCATGGAAGATATATGTATAGAGAGAGAGGTTAAATTTGGTCTTCTGTTGAAGAAATTAAGTGCTGACTGCTTAGGCAGCCCACCAGTATTTCACGTCAGATTGAAAATGGATGTAGCTCCAAGGGATGAAATTGCCGTAGAAACCCTAGCTTAAAAGTAGATGTGATTACTCACTTATAAAAATGGTAGGGGAGCTCATTTGGCTCTTACTTTAAGTACAAAATATGTCTCTGCACTTTACTAGGATGATAATTGTTTCATATGTGGAGGGAGATTCAGTGGATTCAGCTCCTGAAACCACCTAGCTATTACATTGCATAAATATAGAGCGATAATATAGTTCTGCAATTTATATTTCAAAAGTCACTCTTAGGCTCATCCTGATACAATTACTGTAGATGAATTTCCAGTTAGGAATGGGTCATTTTAGAAATTGTTATTGGCATACGGAAGACCCAGTCATTGAACCCAGCTCATCACAACTTAATTTGAGATCGGAGAGAGACGATACCTCTCACCGTTGTTTGAACTTACTGCCTTCACTGATTTCCCTGAGCTAGCTCGAATTTTTCACTGCACTGGAGTAACTTTGCAGTTACTGTAGACAGCTCTCTCTGGGAAGGTCAGGCAAGGTCAACCCAAAGTGTCGCACAGTTTTCTTCCCATAGTTCTTCCATTAATCGTAAGTCAAAATGACCTCTACACTGAGGCTAAACCTGATTGTGTTAGGTTAGTGCCATTCACAGTTTCCTTTGATTCCTGATAGAATTGCACACAGACTTTTTTTGTGGTTAAAATGTAACTACTCAAACTGAGTTTTGTCTAAAGCCTACATGTAACCACTCAAAGTCTTCTGAATATGTAAATTGAGTGCTAATGACCAGAAGATGTTAGGATCTTAGTTTTATACAGCTCCTAAAAATGGCAGTTCCATCAGTCTGGCTTCTAAAATTATTTTATGCAATAGCATACAGAACAGAATGCTGCAGGAATATCTTGTACCGAATCACCCATCACCCAGATGATCTTTGGAACTTCTTTATTCTATGTATAGGTCTTGTCTATCTCCAGTTAGTTTATGACACGTTTCTTGGAATCACAGCACAAAGTGTTATTGCTGCAGCTTAGTACTGTACAACATAAATCATATGAAACTTGATGTACTCAGTGGTTAATATCAAAAGTAAACAAAAATGATTTCCAGTATAGTTTTAATAATTTGAAGCCACCTTTGATTGGCAGCCAACAGGTGTAAAATAGTACAAGGGTTTGGGGGATGCTTAAGAATTTTCACACATATATTAGCCCATCTAACTAGGAAAAGCTGTATTTTTATCAGATCTGTGCAAACAACACTCTAGGTCAGACAAGGATACACACTGGAGAGAGAGAGCTGAATGGGAGTAGTTCAGAGCGTTTCAAGGAAGAAACGTGTGAGACTGTGCTTTCTAACACACAATTTTGGGCTCCATGATCATAAAGTTTTTTTCCAAACTAAATGATTCTTTCTTCTATGATTTTGATCTGTGACCTGTCTGTGCTAGTAAGGCCTCTGCTTATCTGATTTGAAGTTTCAACATTTCTTTAATAGTAGTAAAATGGTTGAGAAAAATCATTAGAACCAATCCAGTTTGCACAAAGAACTATGCAAATCAAGGAAGTCTTCTGGAATAAAAGCTTAATAGAAATTTTCTGCTGACTAAAATGATGGAAAAGGGCACTGAAACATTGTAGAAATACCATTTGACAAACAAACTGCATTTGTAACCATAATTACAGAGAAGTGTAATTTATGGCTTATGACAAACGCTGGCACCTTCTAATTTCTGCTTTAACCTTTATGAAGTTTTTACATAACCAAATCATTAAATGGGTAGAAATCAGTTTACCAAGCTGGTGTTGCAGCTTAGTATTAAACTTACGCAGTAATTGCAGTGTTTATTTTGATGCTGGTACACTGACGCCAGTTTCGTGATCTGTTTTGTTCACTCAAGATGAGGGTTACAAAGACTAAGAACAGTGCTAATCACCTGTAAAACAAAATCTGTGGTCTTTCACAGTAAAAATTAATAATGAAAATTATACTCTTAAACAGGAAAATTATTTATTTAGTGGAATAATTTGTTGGAAAACAATTGGAGTCTGTCCTGTGTCATTAAAATATTCCAGTAATGAATAAAACACAGAGAAAGTCTATATGGCTCTTCTTTGATATGTTTGTCTGTTTAAATCATTGTTTGCTTGGCCTTATTTTCATACCACTTTCCTGTCCCAAATCCAGATGGGTTAAAGCTGATACTGGTAGAGATTGTACATATTTATCCTAATATTTCTGAGTACTTCTTGTGTTTGCTTCTGTCTAAGTCATGTCTTCAGTTTCAGGTGCAGCTAGAGAAATCAGAGTCACTATTAGAGATGCATCTGTACTTTCTTGTACCTGCAGTCCTTTCCTCATTTCCATCATGCTGTCAGTGATTGCTTTTCCACTGTATTCTCATCTCCATTATGTATATTTGCCACATTTGCAGACTTAATCCCCTGTTTAAACATGACTCCTTGACCAGGTAACAACTAAGATGAATGGAGCAGCATCTAGTAAAATATGTACTATGATGGACTTACTTCAGTGAGTATGTTATACAGTTAGGTTGGTCCTTAAGTCAAAACTGGAACAAATGGGAACATGTTATCAAATTCTATGGTTCTGTAGTTTGTTCTGGAGCCTGTTTTTAAAATACGCAATTATAATCCCCTCCAATCTCTTCCCATTCCAGCCTCCCATATATCTTCGGGGAAAAAAAAGGCTGCTCTGAGGCATAATTAATTCTGCTATCATCTTTCTTCTGTGTTTATTTTATTTTATTATTTCATTTTACTTAGAAAGCAATATATTTGCATACAAACCTAGTTTGCCTACAGAACTAAATTGCACAAACTGCAAATCCCTATGTATAAACAGTGTGAATTTTAGCAATAAGACTCAACAGGGAGTCTCTTTGTCCTATTCGGATGCACAAACCATGAAAGTACTGAAGTAAATCTGCAAATTCTCTTGATTTAGTAGGCCAGTTCCTTTAATACAGAGTAAAGTCAGTGTAACTTCCACACGTAAGTAACCTGCTTAGATGAAGCCCTTCAGTCGAGTTCTCAGCGTGCAACCTGTGAAGTTTACTTCAGGTTTGCTGAGCGTACATCTAATGGGTATTCTGTACTTTCTGCCTTATGAGAGGCAATGAAAGACACCATGGGAGATTTAATGCCAGAAGTAGTTCATTTGAGAACCTTCATCCCGCATGATTTTACTGGGAAGGTTGAGAAGCTGTGAGAGAAACACACACACACACACGCATCTATCCTCTTCCTATTCTCGGCGGTAATGCACTTGGGACAGAAATGGGTCACGGGGCAGGGGGAGGGAAGGCAGGTCTTCCTGAGCATGGGAGAGCAGCCGTGAATTCTCCATAACTGAACCCCCTGCTCGGTGTCGTGTAGCTTGCTGGCTGTGTGAAAAAGCAGGACCCTCTGCTTATGTCAGGGGTTTGGCCACTAATGATTGCGGATGGTTGACTGCTAAATAGAGGACATACATAAATACATAAATATTTACTCAGTTTAAAGCAGAAAGGAGAATATTCTTGCTTTGTAGAATAAGTGGGTCGAGTTAGGTACTGTACCAAATCGTATTCATGTGTTGTGTGAGACCTTCCTAGCCTGTAAAGCAAATAATTGTTATTAATTAATTAATTATATTAATCCTTCTTAAAAACGTCTCATTGTTGTGTAAATAACATATATTTCCCAGTATTTCAAAAGTCACTAGAGTGACTAGTGACTTGGGGGACCTTAACCCTCCTTTGGCCAAGTTAAAGGGCTTTAAAGAGATCTTATGGTTCAGAATTACTTGTTTAGTATACACACCTGAATACGTATGGCCATACCTGCATATATGGGATGAAGAAGGCTTCTTGTAAATCAGCTGATCTGAAACTGATCCATGGGCTACAAACTGTGGTTATATGAAATCATTTTCAAAGTATATTATCAACCTTTTAACTGGATACTAGTGAAAGTTATAAGCAGGTACCCAAAGCACTTTTTAAAGTTTAGATCTGATACTGTGGCTCTTAACCCAGTAACTTTATTTAATGAATCAGCATTTTAAAAGTAGCAAACGCTGGTGGAGAAGTGCCTCGAGGCTCATAAACTTAATGACATCTACCTGGCAACTAGTGCCAAAGTACGTCTGAACACAGGAATAGAAAATTACTTTTGGTTATAGGAGCAAAGTTCAAACACAATTTCTGAAGCATTTCAGGACATGGATTGGACCAGTTTGCACTTGCATGCAGACTGACTTATTTTCTTCACATGTTCAGCAATGCTCAGTGTTTGCAACTTTTTACTATCATCATCATCATCATCATCATCATTATGTGACTTATTTAATGTATATTCAACTTCAAAATTATGCTTGTAAAATGATAGTTCACAGAATTATGATTGCCTGAGTGATTCTGTCCTATAAAATACTGAATGAGTCAGAGAAACAGCACTACAAGGTATACTGCCTTTATTATTTCTTTTAATGTCACCAGCAGTACCAAAATTTCTATTTTGAGTCACTCCTGTTGTGGATTCGATTTTTTTCTTTAATGGAATTATCCTAGATTTACATTTTTATGTGATTTTAGGAACAGAAATCTTGAGTCTCTGTGTACCTGAGTGTAGCCTAAAGACAGTTGTCATTCTGAGAATAGAGACCAAGCTGTATCTCTTCGTTTTCCATTTGAGTATATCCACTGTCTGTAAAAACTTATGTACTTCATAGTACAGGTACACTTACAGAATTATTTGAAATTTTGTCGTATGAAAATGTCAAGGCAAAACTACTTACTGAGCAACACACAGGCTATTATAAGCTTACTGTGCTGAAACCAGTTTACAAAAGGCATATTTTAGCATGTGATTTTTGTAGTTTAGAAAAATAAAAATAAGAGCTATGTTCTGGCTATCACCAAATCTGTCTGCAGTGTTTAATTTATTAATATTATGCCGATACTTTACCTCATGACATTAACAGAGTTATTCCTATTTTTGAAATGCCAGTTTTAGTGCTTTATTGCACTAGTCATGAGCAGAAATCTGTGCACTTAAATAGTTACCAGTAATTCCAGCTCAGTGCTACTGCATAACATGGTTCAAAGGATGTAAAATTTGTTCGGGTTGGAATAGGTTTAAAAGCTGGAGACAAAGAAAAACAAAGCAGTAAAATATGACCCTTTTCCCTCAGAGAAAAAAGGCAGAAGCTATTTTTTATCATGTTCTGTAAATGTCGTTTACTTCATTGATGTCAACTGTTTTGCTTTGTCTTTATCTCATTCCTGTTTACATATCAAACAGTGCTAAGTGCAAGGCAGCTTTTCCTCACTAAGCAAAATACATTGTCCTCTCATATTCTCATGAGAGTTCTAAAGACATAAAAATGTTGTAATTTCTTCTTCTGTGACTTTGTAAATATAGTACAGATTAGTGGAATTTAATTTTGAAGGGTAATGTCTTGGGTTTATACACTCAATACCCTTCATCCCAGCAGGTTTGGAAACATTTTTTAAAACATATGTTAAGCTATGAGGTCATTCATTCTCAGTCTGGTAAAACAGTTCTTAGGTTCAATCTTTAGTTACACCTGGATTAAGTCTTGGGATTTTGCAAGTAGTCACAGGAATAGCTAACCTTTCAGAAAAATTTGGTGTATTTCAGAGAAAGACTTCATGAATATTTAATGTGAGGACACTAAACTGACCTAGTTGTAAGAAAACTGGTTTATAAATTACTTTATTTTGTCTGGAACTAGAATGTGACTGAGATGATACTGTAATTTCCACTTTAGCTTAAAGTAAAAATAACTGATCTGGTAATGTTGAATTTTCAGTGCCGACCATTGTGCTTAACCAGTGTTACTATCCTGAGCTGGATGGGAAGGAGGGACAGGGACTGCAAAGGCAAAAGCCACATGCTTTTCACATGATTGTGCAGGTACATGGTTCACTGGGCAGCACTAATAAGGGGAAGGAAGGGATTTAGCTTGTTAATCCATGCTTCTTAATACAGTGTCGCATTAAATGACACCCACAACGTGTATTGACTGTGTTAGAGCTGGAACCTGATTATGAAATACTGCTTCATCCTCCTGTGACGTTGGCTCTTGAGAATTTTCTATCAACAAAGCATCAATTAATGAAGATTTCGTGATAAGAAATGTCCAATTAAAGCTGGCTTTGGTTTAGACTTTATATAAAGACAGGTAGAGGCGAAAGATGACTGTGCGGTTCATTATGGAGAGCAGCAGAAACACCTCAGCTGGTGCTGTGCAAAAAGTACCATAGCTATGTTGGGGCAGTGGTTCATGTGAGGTAATTAGCCTCATTAATTGTGCTTTCTGTACTACACCTAAGTCATATAGGTATAATTCAGGAATCTTTGCGTAACACTGCATTGCACTGTGTAGAAGTAAATGTATGATAAAGTGATGTGCCTAGAAATTTTGTAGGCAATGGTTAGGGCAGCTTGAAGTCTAGGTCTCCAGTCCTACTTACTTCCTGCTGTCTCACTTAAAAACCCTGTCTGCCTTTCTTTCATAATGAATCAAAGCTGAACATAGGGTGTCAAACCATAGCTTCCAGTTGTGCTTCATATTAATATTTATTACGATACTAATTCAACTGAAATCAGTGGAATGAAGCATAGGTTTGAAGTTAGTTACACATAAATGTTTTGCTGAATTAGGACAATATACAGTAGTGGAATAAATCATTATTCTACTGGCAAGAAAAAAAAAAAAATCTTCTGTCTTGTTCCAGTGGCCTGAAATCACTAAATACAATGTTATGAAGTGCATGGTCTGTGTTTGTTTTTAGAACAGTTGATGCAACATTTTATAGAAACTAGCACTGAGAGGATATTTGTGTGCTTTTTTAAATGACACAGTTTAATTAAGGTCAAGCTGTAACAAAAGCCTTTACAACGCTAAAAGTATATGAATGCTTTCGACAGGCATATCTGAATCCGTTCAGACTAAGTGATGTGCTCTCCTGTAAGATATAAACACAATATTTCCCACCAGTTACCTATAAAGCTGACTGATCAATCAGCTCATTAAATGGAAGTGATGAGTGAATTCTATTTCCTGCCTGTCACCACAATTACAAAGAATTTGGTTACTTCTGTGTGAGGGGAGAGGTGTGCAGAAAATCACATCTAGGATGAAGATGATGTTTTGAAACAGCCTGATTTCATTTCTCTGTTGTAAATTTCTTTAACTGGACAGCACATAATGGTTGTGGAGAATTACTGCATGACAGGTTTCCACATGAATACAGCATGATATTAAAAAAAAAAAAAAAGTGTGGATTATTTGTTCTTTAAGTGAGAACAAAAATATTCTCGCTTGCATAAATAAATATGAACTGTCAGGATCTCAGTTTTAATACCTCTTGAATTAATGAATGAATAGAGTTTTAATTGTACATCTCTTTTATAAAAGTAATAAGGGGTTTGTAGACAAAATCCTTAATTTCTGATTCATAACATGATCTGCAGTGGCTTGTATTGCATAATTATGTATTGATACAGAGACCCATACTTAGTTATTTATGTTAAATATTTACTCTTTTCTTTTTCTTTCTTTCTTTCTCTGTTTCTCTCTTTCTTTCTTTCTTTCTTTCTTTCTTTCTTTCTTTCTTTCTTTCTTTCTTTTCTTTCTTTCTTTCTTTCTTTCTTTCTTTCTTTCTTTCTTCTTTCTTTCTTTCTTTCTTTCTTTCTTTCTTTCTTTCTTCTTTCTTTCTTTCTTTCTTTCTTTCTTTCTTTCTTTCTTTCTTTCTTTCTTTCTTTCTTCTTTCTTTCTTTCTTTCTTTCTTTCTTTCTTTCTTTCTTTCTTTCTTTCTTTCTTTCTTTCTTTCTTTCTTTCTTTCTTTCTTTCTTTCTTTTCTTTCTTTCTTTCTTTCTTCTTCTTTCTTTCTTTCTTTCTTTCTCTTTCTTTCTTTCTTTCTTCTTTCTTTCTTTCTTTCTTTCTTTCTTTCTTTCTTTCTTTCTTTCTTTCTTTCTTTCTTTCTTTCTTTCTTTCTTTCTTTCTTTCTTTCTTTCTTTCTTTCTTTCTTTCTTTCTTTCTTCTTTCTTTCTTTCTTCTTTCTTTCTTTCTTTCTTTCTTTCTTTCTTTCTTTCTTTCTTTCTTTCTTTCTTTCTTTCTTTCTTTCTTTCTTTCTTTCTTTCTTCTTTCTTTCCTTTCTTTCTTTCTTTCTTTCTTTCTTTCTTTCTTTCTTTCTTTCTTTCTTTCTTTCTTTCTTTCTTTCTTTCTTTCTTTCTTTCTTTCTTTCTTTCTTTCTTTCTTTCTTTCTTTCTTTCTTTCTTTCTTTCTTTCTTTCTTTCTTTCTTTCTTTCTTTCTTTCTTTCTTTCTTTCTTTCTTTCTTTCTTTCTTTCTTTCTTTCTTTCTTTCTTTCTTTCTTTCTTTCTTTCTTTCTTTCTTTCTTTCCTTTCTTTCTTTCTTTCTTTCTTTTCTTTCTTTCTTTCTTCCTTTCTTCCTTTCTTCCTTTCTTCCTTTCTTCCTTTCTTTCCTTTCTTTCTTTCCTTCCTTTCTTTCCTCTCTTTCCTCTCTTTCTCTCACTCTTTATCTCTTTCTCTCTCTTTCTCTCTTTCTTTCTTCTCTTTCTCTCACTCTTTATCTCTTTCTCTCTTTCTCTATTTCTCTCTCTTTCTCTCTTTCTTTCTTCTCTCTTTCTTCCTCTCTTCTGTTCTTTCGTTTCTTTCTTTTTCTCCTTTCTTTCACCAACTTAGAAATATAAACAGAGAAAAATAATATTTTCCTTTGCCCTTGGTTTGAAAGGGGCCTCCAGAGATCTAGTCCAACTCTTTGTATCAAGACCGAATCTACTGTGCAAACAGACAGGTTCTTTGAAAATCTATTCCAACAGCTACACAAAAGAAAGAGAAAACTTAAGTGATTCATAAGCTAATGCCAGGACTGTTTTAGCTGCGTTCGCATTCATGTTCCCCGTTCTTACCAGGAAGATGATTCTATCGTTCCTGAATCTTTAAACTTGTGATTTTCTGCCTCGGGATAATATCTGGAATAGGCAAAGTTTCTGTAGTGACTTTCAGTCCCATCTTTTTTGCCACTTCATGCAGCATAAAAACTAAGATCTAAATAAAGTAAGATTGAATTAATTTAGTGTACTCCTTTACCTGGAAGCCCAGGAGAATAAAAATCTTATCCTCCCTGAGTGTTTTTGTGCAAGAAATGATTTATTTTCAGTTATCCTGCTAGACTTATGAATGTTTTCATGCAGAATGTACAAACCATTTATTGTCTAGATACAAAGTCAAATTAAGTTGAATTAGCTGGGAGATACTTTTGTTGGTCATAGCAGGTATCCTGACAATTATTTTGATACAGCTCGCATGGGATGTCTTCCTAAATTTCAGGAGTTTGGCCCTGTGCCCCAGCTTTTTCTAAAACAACTGATGGAAATCTTCTGACTTACCAGTAGTACTATATCACCAGATATGTTGAAGATTTAAAAAAAATAAATTCTAAAAGAGGTTTTCTTTAGTTTCTAGTTCATAGAAAGTATGTGGAAATTTTCTGATGGTAAATTGTTCATTTCAGTTTTTCTTAAAAGTTTAGGATAATTTCTTTAAAAATTAAGTTGTCTGAAATTTTATAAAGTAAAGACTATTTAGAAGTTGGTGTCTAAATATTTATTTCCAAAGTGTGAAGACATTTTCCTCCTCAGAAAATAATAATTCTGTGCTATTTTAACTACTAGATAAACTAGTGAAAAGGGTTGCTGACCTAAGCAGAGGAGTTGCAGTGCACAAATATTCTCTTCCTATTCTGACTCATCCTTTGGTAGAGGTTTCATATTTAAGCTTGTTCTGATTTTAGAACACTGTCATTCCTTCAGATTTTAAACAACGTAAATTTCTAAATAAAGCTTATTTGTCCTCAGATATCTTATGGCTCTAAGATCCATATTATTTTTTTTTGTTTTAGGGACTGTTCAAAGGTCAAGGTAATGTCCCCAACAATTTGAGACCTACCTTTTCTTGGTCTCCCACTCTTCTGGGGCTAAGGTTACGGGTTTTATATGAAGTTCAAACAAAACCCGACTGAGAAATAAGTTTAATGTGTTTCATGGGATCATAGGATAATTCATTTTGGCAGGTTGTTCAGGAGGTCCCTAGTGCACTGCCTACTCCAAGCAGGGCCAGCTGTGAGATCAGATCAGGTTGTTCAGAGCTTTGTCCAGTCAAGTCTTTAAAACCTCCAAGGATGTTTGTGTCTCTGGAACTTTCCCTTCCCTGGGCTGAGCAAACCTTGATCACTCAAGAAGCTTCCCACATCGTGTCTCCAGCCCTGACCATTGAGGTGGCCCTCCATTGATCTCACCCCACTTTAGCAACATTTTCTGTGTATTGTATGTGTGTGTGTGTGTGTGTGTGCGTGTGTGAGTGCATGTGCAAAGCTGGCTGCAATATGTAGATGTGGTCTAACAGTGAGTGCTGGGCAGGGGGAAACAACCCCCAGTCTCCTGGCAACGCTCCTGGTGATGCAGCCCTGGATGCTACTGGCCATTTCTGCTGCCCCGGCTCATTGCTGGCTCCTGCCCAGCTCACTCACTGCCTTTGGGACCCCCAGGACCTTTTCTCCAGACCTGCTCCCCAGCTCATCAGCCTGTACCATTGCAAGGATTCTTTTCTTCCCAGCTTCAGGACTTTGCACTTGTCTTTGCTGAATTTCATGAAGTTCTTGGCCCATTCCTTCAGCCTGTAAAAGGCATCCTTACCCTCCAACATATCCCCCCAATTTGATGTCCTCTTCAAACTTGATAGGAATGTGATGTCAAAACCCAGAAGGAGTGTTGAAAATTATCTTCATACCATAGGTCTAGTATGGTACCTTCACATTTGGCATCTCCTTGAAATTGGCTCATCTCTCTAAGATCTATTTCAGGATCTACCATGCTCCTCTTCTATGTCCCTCAGGTCAGCTATATAAAGTAGTGGTATTTCCATGTCCATGATTTTGGCCTCAAAACGCTGTAGGACTTTTTTTCTCTTTGCAATATCTTTCTCACTCTTCTGTAGGCTACATTTAATGAACTCTTTTGCTCCAAGTCATTTTTCTGATACATTTTTCTATTGTTTTCCTCTGGATTTTCTCTAACTGATCCTGATGTCCCTGAAATGGGATGCCCAAAATCACACAGAAAACTCCAGTCAAAACTTTACCATGCTCAGTATTTCATGGGTCTTATATTGGCATATAAGGGTATTACATATGATGATTGATTTTTTTTCAAAATTAAGGCATACTTGACTTGCATTTAGTTTATGATAAATGCTTTTCTGATGATCCACTGCCTAATCAGCTTTACCCATCTTGAATCTGTACATTCAGTTATCCCTTTGTCTTATTTTATAATTGTTCCTAGTTGAACTGTATCTTTACAGTACTCATTTGTGTTTGGCTTAATTCCTTGACAAAATGTGCTTTCATCTGGTCCCTGACACTTTCTCTGACCAATAAACTAACATAAATAACCTTATTCAGCCCCTTGCTTCTGTGTTTTTCTTTTTGTATTAAAGATATTTGCTCTGTTTCTAGTCTGAGCACAGCCCAGAAGCTTTAGCATACTGAGACCTCAAATGGGTAGATTGTTCTGAGTATAAGCAACTAGAAAATGAAGCTTTTTGCCTATAACCAGAGCTTTTTTACTGAAGATGTTAACTGTGATCGGTGAAATCATTATTACCACAAGCAACATTTATTGCACTGAGTTATCAGCTGTAATAAAGTTTCAAGACTAACAATTAATTTTGTATTATGTTTCCCTTATATCAAGCCTGCTATAGCCCAGAAACCTTTACAACAAAACGCAGATGTGTCAGCACTTATCCTCTATCAGGAAAGGAGTCAAGTAGCAAGCAGCTAGATACTAACTTTAAAAAAAAAAAAAATCCGTTTTCTTTCATCATAGGACTTTATCCTAAATTTTTATAGGGACTTAGAACCACTTAATGATATAATCCTGCCAAGAATTCTCTTAATTATTCATGACAGAATGTATTTACTTCAGGAAAGTCCTCTGAAAAGAAGTGTCCATCTGGCATAACCACACTTCCTCTTCTCTAATTGGAACCCAACTTTAACTGTCCTGAAAAAAAGGAATTTCTGATGAAGTGGACACAACCTACTAATCTCTTTCAGACAGCTTCACTGTCAGATATGAGTTGAACCACTGTAATGAACCAGATAGTTCTGTATGATAAACAGTAATAATGTATATAGGTATGTGGCATAAAGTGGCTGTTCTTATAGAATATTTGAACATTTCAAGTGTCAGATTTTACAAATGCGAAGTGGTTAGGTGTTGGAATAGTGTTTTGGTAATGCCGTATTTACTCTCTTAGTGAAATACCAAAATCTGTAACAACCCTTAGGAAGGCTTGCTACTACAGGGTCCCTGTGGCAAGCCTTGGGATGTCTGTGGTCAGCGCTGTGTACCAAGGTCTTCTTTTCTCAATAACTACAAACAATACAGCTTGAAGTACTTTGTGATTGTAGTTGTTCAAAGAGTTGATTAGTTCAAAATATCATTTATTTGTCAACCTTTGTTTGCTAGAGATCGGAAAAGTTCCCTATGTGACATACATATGTCAACAGTTCAGATGTCCCTTGAAATGCTGATAACCCCAGTCTGTAGACTTTGATGACTATAGCTGAGAAGTTTATACATATATTGAATTCTGATCAGAATGTGAGTCAGCTTTTCAAGGTTGGGGAGTAAATTCAGGGTCAAAAGGTGATTGTTTTCTGGCTTTGTTTTGACTATATATCAAAACATCAAGAGAACTTATTTTTGAAAGCTGTGGTGTTCTTGAGCTTCCCACAAAACGGAGGTGAATCTTCCTGATAGGACTGTGCTAAGCTTTTCTTGTTGGCATGAGCTAACTGGGAAGTTGCAGCACGCACTTACCTGGGACGTGAAACATGAAGGTTCAATATTCCCTTGTGCTCTAGATGCTTTGAACTCACTTTGAAATGGACTGCCTGACACACCAAGTGGGGAAGCTCCAGATCTTTTCTGTGGGTCGTGCTGACTATGAGATGGTAACCAGAAAAGGGGTACCCTCTTCTCAATTAAATCCCGTAATTATCAAATTTGAACTTGTTTATTTTTCTCTCTTCACAGATTTTATAAAAACATAACTGTTCTAACAGAAAATACAGAATAAAAGGACTCTTTTTTTCACATTTGTAATAATTTCGTGAGTCCTACTTTTTTATTTCCTTTGCTTTTCTTGTAAGGAAATGAAATGACATGTTTTGTTTATGTTGAATGAGCAGATTACTTCATTTGATACTAAATGCTATTGGGTTACAGTTCAAAAGAAAATAAATGAACTTCAATTCAATTCAAATGAAATATTGTTTTGTTGAGTTTTTGGCAGAGCAGCCAACTGATAGTCAAAACTTTTCTTTTTAGTCTCAGCTCCTTGTTATTTTCTCAATTATCTAAGCAGACATTATTACTTTGAAGAAAGTTTTTAACCAGTAGGGTTATGTAAGAAATTTTGAAATATGCCTATGCCACAAAAACTCAGTATTGTTCAGGTAAGCTGACATTTGTTCCTATGTATTTCTTCTTCATATTTGAGATGTATGTACCAAATTACAAACTTTACTGCAGGTATAAGTTGAATAATGCAAATTATGATGAATATAAAAATACTAATGGGAATGATAAAGTAAACAGGTAAAGAAATTTTTTATTTATATGGGTAGGTAATAGAGAAAGAATTTAATGTAAGTACTTTTTTATATTCTTGGACACACCGGTCACACCCCTACCTGAAAATTTGATCTATGATGTCATTAGAATGATGGTTGGAAAATTGTGTATTATGATAAGCAACACATTGAAAATGTACCACTGTTGATTTTTTTCTTCTAAATAGTAATTTGTTTTCCTTTGATAGACTAGAATAGATGAGATTGCTATAGTGCTGCAAATTAGAACTGTTAGGAAAAAAAAAAAAAACCAGAAAGAAAAAACTATGTAAATAGTCTCTTTTACATTTCTCAAGACATTGTTTGTCTAATGCAGCATTGTGTTTTACTGAAAGTGACTATACTCCACTAACATTATTGATTAGTTTATCTTCTTTAAAAAAAAAAACAAACAAAAAAAAAAAAACAAAACATCTTGTGGCTCAGTAAGTTTCTTCTTTTTTGAAATTCACTGATCACATGTCCTTGAAACTTTTTTGTATGCTGATAAGTTGTCTGTCAAGAGTACTAGTCCAGTGTAAATGTTGACATGGTAGCATTTAAACAAATGGTTCGACAGTCAGCAGAAGGGAGTTGATTATTAGAACTGCATACACTCTTTGTTTCATCACTTCTACCAGAGGTATAATTTTTCTGAGCAGCTACCTTCAACTAAAAGGGTCATCTTCAACCAAAAACTGAGAATCTTTCTCTAAAGCTACAGCAAGCTAATGTGAATGTGCATTTGCAGAATTAATTTACACACAGTGATACGCAAGGCTAATAAAACTATGATAAGTAAGTCCACAGTTGGTGTGCAGACTGCGTGCATCAGATATTGTGGAAGATCATCCCTGGCTTGTATAGCAGTAGTACCTCTTTTACTAAGATTTTCAGCAACAAAATATCCAGGAGTCACCAGGTGTGGTTTGCGTTTGAACATGGACTACTTTGTTGGGAACTTATAGGGGCATTACACACACTGTAGTAACACCATAGGTTTCAATAAATGTGATGGCTATAACACCACAGTTTGCAATAACAAAAATCTAAGTAAAAATAATAACTAAAAGCTCCACAGCAGGTTCACAATGGAAATTTTAAGCAGTTTAATTCTTCTTCATCACTAGCAATACAGTACTGTCTAGGCCACTTGAATGTCAAATGACAAAAGTGCACTATAAATATGAAGCAAGCTACACATTACTGAAAAAAAAGTTTACATCTTATGGAATAATGATATATCTGCAATGAAAGAATGTTTCATTATTATTAGGACTTTTGTGGTATGACACATCTATTTCCCCTTATTTTGTAGGAGAGACAACAATTTCAAATTTGTTCGGGACTTTGGTTCTTAAGCATAAATAGGTGATAGTATTAATATTAATACAAAGGGTGTCTCATGCCCTTTTCATCCTCAGGGACTTTAGGTTGGAAAGGAGATTCCAGGGAACTGTTTTACAAGGAAAAAAAAATCATTTATATTTCTGTCTAAATGTCACTATATTTCTGAGGTAAAATAGACTTAATGATTAGAGGAATGTGATTCCTTGTACAGCTAGTATATATTATACCCCTATTCTGCTACGCTGTATATTCTCTGCATTTTGGGGGAGTTGTATGATGTCCACCAGCACTTCCAAGTACTCTATACAATTAATCCAGCCTTAATATGCATATGCTTTATATTGTAAACATATAACAGTTGATTGTGCGTATCTTCAAAGCAATTTTCATATTTCATTAGTCCTTAAACAGTTTGGAAAATGAGTGGGCCTCGTGATGTGGTATAAAAGAATTTAATTGCTTTTAGACTGGGGAAACTGATTCTAAATTGAAGCGCACCTTAGAAAATGTCCAACTGCAGCCCTTTCCAAGGGCACCAGCACATCTGCTGATTAAATCTTCAGGAGATTTATACTGGGAAAGTCAGATTCTCTTCCAACAGGCATGTCTCAGCAGATGCTGCTGTTTATGGACGGGTGGTTGGAGCCACAGGCACCTGGTTTGGCCGGGACCCAGTTTGCCCCCTGCTGTATCAGCAAGAAGTGCCTGTGCTGAAGGCAAGAACTGACGTGTGTTGGTTCATATCATAGCTCAGCTCTTTCCTCCAAGGAAAGCATTCTGGGTCACTTTGCTATGCTACGGCCTGAATTGATATGTGTTAGTAGTGTTCACACACCTTTTTGCTATAATGATACCCACTAGCACTTTAACTATAACAAAAAAAGCTGGGTTTTAACCAGCTTAAATGGGGTTGCTTAAAATAGAGGAGTATGCAGTATTCTCTTCACAGAACAGGAAAGCATATTCCCTGCTCAGTATACAGAGAGACAAAGAGTTATTTAGGGAGAACACCAGTGAGGAGGCTTTTTTTTGCAGAAATGGCCATAAGCTTCCAACTCCTCCAACCATTCAACAATAGGATGTTTTCACAGCAGAGTATCTGCTGCTGTAAATCTCCTAATTATGGATCAAAAATGCCACTGACACATGGTGCATAACACTGAACTAGTATAAGCTCACACAGCAGTTCAGAACAGTGGAAAATTTTCTGCTGGATTAACCTTTACACCAGTAGGTTCTATGCCAGATTCAGTATCAGATGTATTCTAGCCTCCTTTTGAAACCTACAATAATGTAAAAAAAACCCAGGAAAAGAACATAAAGCTGGCATCTACTTTGTATCATCTGCTCTAGCTGATTTGTCAGCTGTGCTATCATTTGCATCTACCTGATCTGGACAAAATTAATGTTTTTAGTAACCTCAAGGAAATGGTGCAGAGCTCTTTCAGTGATGTTCACAGACCCATGTTCTCAAAGGTTGCATTAATTCACTGGCTTTAGCCACTGATGTGAGGCTTGTTTGTACTTGAGATATCTGCTGACTGAATTCTCCTGTGGGTGCAAAAAGTGCTTATGCACCCAGGCACATGTTTTTTTCACCATCATTCTTCCTCTGCCCACCTGCTGGGGTAACTTATGCCATTATCATTCCAGGGGAAATCCACACTGGTAAATCTGGTATCAGTCCACTAAAAACGTGCTCTGCATTTCATTGCGTATGCCTCATAAACCTCATTATCAGTGAGAAAAGTGCAAATACTAAATCATTCTTCCACATGTTTCTAAAAGCTACACATATTCACATAAAAGGCCACCCTTACAAGAGCTACCACCCCTCCTAGAGCGTTACCAGACTTTCTGTGGTAATAGCAGTTTTATTTTGAAACCGTGTCTCCTCTGTAGTGCAATTAGAATAGGATTGTGAACAAGAATTGTCAGAAATGTAACCAGTATTGCTTCCCATCTTTATGTGATAGGTCATGGACTGAACATTGTTAGAGAGCAGAACAATTATGGGGAATTTTTGTTGTTATAATGTGGTGGAGGGATGAGGGGTGGAGTGTTTGTAAATTGTCCACCTTTGTTGGTGTGATTATGTTATTTTGATTTAGGTGTGGGGAATTCTTTTGTTGATGTACGTGCTGTTTGTGAAGATTGTAGACTATGTGATGAATGTGTATTTTAGTGATAATGATAATTTAATGACAATGATAAAACACTTTTTACATTCTCAGCATGATGCAATTAAAAATTAGATTCCATAAGATATTCGGACACCTCATTCTTAGTGACTTCAGATGTATGACGATACCTGAATACTTTTAAAAATCTGGCCCATAGACATTTCAGAATACTTTGTTGTAAGGTTTAGATTGATGCTCTTCAATAGTCTGTTGTACTATAGTTTTTGATTATTCTGTTTTGTGTTACTACTCTATGTTATTTCTGTTTTTTTCTTTCCTGAGTTAGCTACTGCACTAGGTGTCTCTCTTTCTCTCTTATAATTATTTTTGGGAAGGTCTGTAAAATTTCCTTTTACTTCATAGTGTGCAAAGCAGTACAGCTTAAGGGCTGTAACTTACTACTCTCTGTACTTAGTTACTACTTTATTCTAAGAGATTTTGAGCATACCTGTCACCCATTCAGCTGCTAAGGGAGCAAATGATCATCATGGGATCAGGCAGATAAGAGCTGATCTATTCCCTAGCCAGTAGGAGGGGAATTTGAAGCAGTCAGAGTTATCAGAGGATCTCCTCAAATGTTCCTTCTGAAGAGGAATCTCTGATAGTGCAGGAATGACAAAACTGCCAGTGATATAAATGAAATCTGAAGTTTCAGTTTACGTGTAGGGCTAAAATTGGCAGGGGGGAGCCTTAAGCAAAAGCTTAAAGAAAAAAAGAAGGAGCATTCTGTCACTGGTACTGTTCCCTCCAAAGGCTGAGAAAAATCTGTAATAAACCCCTGGTTAGAAGGGCAAAGCTGGCTTTTAACCTCAAAAGTTTGATTGTGCACCAGCCTTGTAAATATTATATATGTTGTTTTTCCTCTGTGCAGGTATCTAAGCCAGACTGTATTGGAAGAGCCAATGTTAACAGCCAACCCTCAAAACAGGGAGAAATTAGCCATACTAAAACAAGCTCTAGGTGCTATGGGATTCAATAGCCTGGTAAGTTACACAAGCTTATGTTATTTATGGCTAAAATCACCATGTTACTTAGAAGCAGGCCGTAAGGAACTCTCACTGATAACCTTTTGTGGGTAAAGGAAGTGCCTTTTTGTCTTTCCTTTTTCCTGTTAGTTAATACCTTGAAACAGTATACAGTACTAGTTCACACCAGGGAAATTACTGTAATCACTTTTAATTAGACACAGCACCAACCATGTAAATCTTTTTCATTCTTAAAGATTCACAAAACAGCTTCAAGGTATAATACTCTGAACAATTAAATTACATTGATAAAAAGAAACAATCAAATCCCATATGACAGAAGCTTCATAAAACCCACAGGATTTTTTTCCTCTTCCTGATTATCTCCCTGTCCCTTTTCATTTTGTGAAACAGACATTCCAATTGCCTTTGCTAGCAGCAACTGAAAAGAAGTAAATACATATTTAGTCAAACAAAATTAGAACTGGGTAACTTGAAAGAGCTGACTTAACCCCCAAAAAAGCAACATGAAGATAAATCTGATGTTTGTCTTTAATCCTATAAAGATGATGAAGAAGGTAATTTGAAAAATTAATCAAGAAGAGCTTCTGGAGGACAGAAGTGTGATGAGAATCAGCAGAAAAGGGGGGTTGAGTATAAGAACTCATGTAAACTCTGTAATTCCCTTCAGGATGCTAGAATATTTAACAAACTCCCCATATTTCTAACGTATGTATATGCTACCTAGCACACTGTAGCTGGCACACTTTGCAAAACAAGTGCATAAGCAACAGTAGTTCTAGAAGGAGGTAAAAACTTATTTACCCCTATATAATACTTAATGTCATAAGAAAAAAGCAGAGGAAAAGTTCATGTAACAGTACACTAAATTAATATAAGATATGACATTTCGGCAACAGTTCTAATGAAAAGGGATCAAGCGCTATCAGCAAAAAAAAGAAAAAAAAAGAAAAGTGAGTCTGCTGAAGCTGTTATTTAGGTGTGAGGTAGACTTACGTGGTGATGTCACATCATGTAGTTGTTTGGCATTCCCCAGTTAAGGTAGGAACAAATGTTCTTTGGTAACCCGTGCCACCTTTTAATATAAAGCAGAGTAGGATTTTTTCCCATGAATATTCACATGACGATGTACAAAATTGAACATATATTCCTATATTTGTCAGAATTACTCCTTACTCATAGTGGCTCAAGCTCTGCACCTGTAGACTTTAGCAGCAAAAGTTCCACACACTTCTGCATTTAGCCCAGTGTTCACAGATGAGTGGATCTCTCTAGCTCTTCCATGAACATTTCCATTCTGTTGAGGAACGGGTTCAGCCCATAAATAAATAACTGAATGCATAATGAATCATGCTTTAGAAGCCTGCAGAAACTGTCTGAGAACACTTTACATACAGTATTCTTTTGGATCTAGCACTCCAACTTCACTTTGCTCAGAGTTCTTGAGAGGAAGTAAGTTGCCTCTCAGAAAAGCATAAACCATCTTCAAGGCTCCTCTATAGCCAGGAAACATTAGAATAATCATTTAGGAAGCCAGACATCTCTGGAGCTCCAGAGTACTGCAGGCTGATCTCTGCTGGAGGTTAGAGGGAAATATATAGATAAAACACATCTCCTAAAATTTCTGTCCATTACTTCTGAGGTACCTGGAAAGGTCTGTATGTATTATTCCTTGACACATTTGATGATAGAGTAGATTATCTTTTTGAAGAACTCCATCAAAATTCCTTAGCAGTCTTTAATGGTATCTTGCAAAGAATGTTAAAGTGTATTAAAACATTGTTTTAGATTTGAGGGAACATGCATCTTAGAGCACAATGAGAAGGTGTTTGAGAATCTGTAATGTGAACTAAAGGCAAGGCCTTACCAAAATCACCAGAATAAACAGCCTATCCCAGCCTGCTGCAATTCAGTGTTGTACAGTCATCCCCAAACCAGTTCTGAACAAGCTAACAAACAAGCAAGGCGCATGCTGTACGAGTGTATCATTCCATCTGAACTAACGGGCCTTCCCAGGAAGGTATAGCACCCTAGTCTGAATGCCATTCTGGTGTAAGGGTTATCTTATTCAGACTTCATCTATATATATTGCTTTCTTTAATATTCAGCTTTGGTACTGAGTAATAGAAAAATATACTGTTGCCCTGTTTGCATCTATCTCATACAGTAAGTGATTGAAGTTCTTGTCTGAAAATGTAGTTTATAGAATCAAACTTGCTTAAACAGCATTGGAGGTGCTGTAGTCTGTATTCCAGAAAGACTGTAAGTTTTTTTTAATGTCCTCTGATGACGGGCATATATATTAGAGAAAGGAACAAGAAGAAGAAAAGCTTTTCTTTTGACCTGTTGCTTTTGAAAACTGATGAAACATCATTCAAGCTTGGTTTCAGTGTGTTCTGAATTCATTACAGTCACCTGAGAATAAAGGGGATGTATTGGCTAAGTATTTCATTTGTAGTATATTTTTTTATTCTTATTCTGCAAATTTCAGTAAGTGAGACTTCTCACTGTCACTTCTACTGTTTCATTAGAATCAGGTTCCAACTATTATTTTTCAAAAATATTTCAGGAATTATCAGTTAACTTTACTGTGTGTAATGCTATAGTGGATATCAGGTTTCCTGTTTTATAATTTTAAAGGAGCACCATTGTTATATAACTGACCTTAAAAAAAAAACTTCCAAAAATACACAATGTTTTCCATGTCATAGCATTTTTGGTTCATATTTCGTGGATCATTTTTTTCCTTGAATTTGAAAACATTAAAAATAACAAACAAGAAAATTAGTTCTCTTCTTGCTGTGGTAAAAATGAGGCCAGGAAAAATCTAGCCCTAAAGATAACTGCTTCACAGCCTTAGAGGCATCAGAACATAGCATGCAATCACGGAGGGAAAGTGTGTGGCTAAGGGATGTTGCTTTTTTTTCTTTTAGACCTTAACTACAGCTTTTGCCACCAGGAACCCGTTATAATTTAGAGCTAGATGCTTTGTTTGTAAATGCAATTGGCTGAGTTAAAAACAAACCTTGCTACTCCCAGATACAGAAAATGTCTTGATGGAAATTCTCTATGGAGAAGATACATTTATTTTTTACAGAAATAATGCATCCATTAAGGATATGTCAGTATTTTTTATCATATTCTGAAAAACTTTTCTAACTCAGTAGTTAATGTGATTCACGTTAAAACAAAAGGAAAAAAAAAAAAAAAAAAAAGGTAATCTTGTTGTTTGATGCCCAAGCTAGGTTCCAGTTTGATATCTAATCCTGTTAATAGTTCACACATGAATACTTTTTAACTTAGCAAATTCCAGTGATACAAACAAATAGAATTTGTATGTTTATAAGCATTGCCTTTCACTGGTGTACCCAACAGATCTCTTCTTTATCTTTAATTCTGCATAAAATATGTGCAGGAGGTGGAGAACCTGTTTGTAATTCTCTCGGCAATTCTGCATCTTGGAGACATTCGCTTTACGGCTCTGACAGACGCTGAGACAGCATTCGTGTCAGACCTGCAGCTACTGGAACAAGGTCAGTAGGACGTGACCTTGGAGCATTGCCTGCTTGGTCCCACGGCAGGACAATTGCTCTGATCCACCAACAGATGGAAACACAATTCCAGGGAGACAGAAAAAGTGACTTCTGAAAATTCATAAGTTATTACTGTGGGAACTCATAAGTTACAATGTGGGAAGACAGCATCCAATTGATTTGGATGTTTTATAAACTACATTTTTTTATGGGATGAAATAAAATGCTGGTATTGCAAATTATCTAATTCAATATCGTATTTAATGCTATCATTTGCCGAAAGAAATTGTACAGTGCACTTTGTGCAGTTGACTTTTAAAATGCTCTTGTGCTGCTTGTCAACAGCTGAACAATTTGCATTGAATTGAATTCCTTACATTCAAAATCTATGTCTGAAAAGGGTCTCTTGTTTCCATGCTTTGAAGTTTGCCCTCTTGGTCACTAACAAATCTCCTCAAAGTAGCTTATGGATACAGAATGTCAATAAGTAGCATACCTTAACTCTAATATGAGAGAAAGTCTGCCAAGCCCTGGGGAAAGTCCTGAGTAATCTTTAAAAGGGAAAGAAATCTGTAATGTAATATACAGATATGTTCAAACTTCACAAAGTGCTGATTATAGTAATCCGATTTTATGTGTTCATTAATTTTGATTATTCCTATGACAGCACTCTTTAATCTGTGGGTTCTTTCACTGTTCAAAAATAACATCTATATAAGAAAATCTGTTATAAAAAATAAAATATGCAGTAGAGCACAAATCAGGCTTTCTTCAAAGTCTCTTTTCATTTCAGTGGCGGGGATGTTGCAGGTTTCACCAGATGAGCTTGCTTCAGCCTTAACAACTGATGTTCAGTATTTTAAAGGTAATCTTTCCAAGCTTACATTCTCATAGGTCAGACCTGGTGGCCTTTTGATCCTTCTGATTTGAGAATTTTAAAAGCAGATAATTTTTGTTTCTTACTTCTTTTATGGTCTCGTAAATTTTTGCTCTGAGGAATATGTAGGATTATCTGCTATGCGGTAAGTCAGACTGGACCACTGAATTAGAAATGTCTTTGTAATATGGAGCAAAGCAGTTTTGCAGTCTGATACTGATGGGCTCCTAACTTGATTAATCTTACAAAAGTGTGTCAAGATTAGTTATTTGTACTAAGAACAAAAGTCAACAGGAGTGTCCTTTAAAAAAAAAAAAAGAAGTTTTGAAAAAGTTATTTTCAGGAAAATGCTAGTTCTGTGTGGTACTCATACCCTTTTCTATTGAAAAAAGTACAAAGGTACATGTTTCCAAACTGAAGATCTTGCAAGTGTTGACAGTCTCCTCATCTCTCACTGGAGGCTTCAGGAAAAAACTAACACCATGTATGGGTTTGGCAAAGGAGAAGTAACTGTAACTAAATTTACTGTATCTAAAATTACTTAAGGCGAGCTTTACAACATGCTTTCATCTCCATTTTCTGCTTTCTCTCTTAGGGGACATGATTGTACGGAGGCACACTATAGAGATTGCAGAATTTTACCGGGATCTCTTGGCAAAATCTCTATATGGTCGTTTATTTAGCTTTTTAATCAACACAATCAACTGCTATCTTCAAAATCAAGATGAGACTGGCAGGTAGGAGTGCTATTACAAGCTATTAGGTGTGCCATTATATGTTCAAATCCAGATCCATAAAGGAAACATAATTCCATCATTTAAAGCATTTTATGATAGCATGACAGTAATGCTTGGATCTTTACATCACTGGCCATTCCTTTAGGTCATTTCCTTGGTGACATATTTGTTTATTTGTTTGTGTAGGGGGACATGGTACTTTATGTCGTAATACAGATTGATGGTTAGAATTATTAGCCTTTTAAGAGCTGACAATACAGAGTGAACTGTCTTTGAACAAGCAAAAAGCTGCTTGGTGTTTTTTTAGTGCAGAATATACTTGTTCTTTCTCCCCAAAACTGTGACCTTATCACAGGGTATTAAAACCAGAATTTTGTTCAGAGGCCTTCAAATGAATGTTTAAACTTCACTGAATTAAATGTTCTAAGAGTGTTCTGGATGTCTCTATGTTGTCATCTGCTAAATTCAGTGCTGTTGCTATTCAGTGTGGTTTCTTAGATAAAATGTATGTCATTTAATGTGCATCAGTGGAGCAGTCAAGAACCAAACAAAAAAAACAGCAAAAAAGAACTCTCAGTAGAATCAAAGTAGAAAACTGAGACAGTAGACCTAATTAGATGTTCATATGCATGTGAATTTAACCGAAGTTCAACACCTCACAAGCTCAGATGAGCTTTCTTATGAATACTAAGTACAAGATATCTTGACGTTATTGGTAAATGGAAATCTACAAACGACAGATGTGGCACTTCAAAAAAGGAATAAGTATTTTTCCCTTATATCATATCTGCATTGGCTTCATAAGACAAATGTTTATCAGATGCCCTCTTTTAGAGCTTGAAAACATCACAATCTTATTTTTATTCCTATCCTATTTGTAGACCAACTAGTAATAAATCACATTTCTATAGGTGTAGCTAACAGAAAAAGCTACCATGCCTGAGTAACTCAGAGCTTTCTGCACATAAAAGCTTTCCATCGTTGTATATACCACCACAGTGCCTAGCTTCCTGCTGGAGGCAAAGGGAAAGTTTGCCAGTAACAAGGAATGGTTTTACTTGTTGGTTTCTGATTGTACAGCCCCTTACAGTTGCAGACACGAGGACAAGTAAGCTAGAGCAATTTTCCAATCCATGTCCTAAATTGAAATATTGTAACAAGGAAGGATGGTGGCATGTGGTCACATTCAGTTCTTCTCCATTCATTCCTGGAATTTATGGAACATGGGCTTAACTCAGTGCATGTCTGTGGCAGACAACAATCCAGCTCAGGTATTCCTAATTACAGTGAGCTCGTTTGTAGCAGTCATTCAGGAAGAAATCTAGAATCAGTATATTAAAAATCTATTAAAATTATTTGAAATAATTTTTCAATGTGTACTTTTGCAATTTTGAAATATGATATCTCACCATCTTTCAGAATAGGGTGTTATGTGTGCCTGTTCAGCAATGTAAACCTATAATTTCTAGGTATCACAGGATCTTCAAATGATGAAAGTCAAAGCTGTTTGCATATTGTTTACCTTGTAGTCTCCTTTTAGTCCAATCATGTGCCTGAGGTGACTTCTACCTTGTGAAAATACTTCTCAGTGAAACTATTTCTACCTGTGTTGTAATTTGAAGACTATATGATGTTGTAAGTCCTAGGTAAAACGAGGCAACTGGTTGATGTTGTCAGGAATGAGGAATTTGCAATAGTTTTATATTACACCTATGCTTGAACAAGGGGAGCTCTTCATTGAGGCTGGCAAAAGAAAGCTAACCAGCTCAGGATATATTGTCAGTGATGACAAGTCCTGTTAAATTTTAGCAGGCCAAAGTCAGTCTTAGGTCCCTTTCCAAACTTGAAGCTAAAAAGCTTATTTTAAGTGAAAATAAAGTTGCCCATCCTTCATTGATATTTCAACCTCAATTGCGTTAGCCACCTTAAGATAAGAAAATAACTCCCGCACCCCCAGCTTTTTTTTTGGTGCAGCCTAATCATATGGTATAACTTCTAGTAGTAAATCAAGGCATAGCACAATTCAAGATGCAAGTTGGATTAATGAAAGCCATTTCATGAATCTGTGACTTGTGGTTCAGATTTACTTCATATATATCTGAGCAATTATATCAACTAGCAGCATTATACCTCCAGTTAAAGATCCACCAAGGACATTAACTACTGTGACTAAGGCTGATACATTTCAGGCCATACTTCATTCCCTTGTCAGAAACTTACACAGTTACTACTTACCAGATGGGATGAAGCCTTCATCAGAAACATGGAATAAGGTTTCTAACTCAGTTCTCTTGTTTTTTTGTGATGTAGCTTAACCGTACTTCCATCCCACTTCAGTGAGAATTTATAAAACAATAAAAATGCATTTTATTGGCTTAGTAGCTCTAAAAGAAACATTTGATCTTGGCATTTTTGAAGAAACTAGTTACCTGGATTTAACTTTTATGGTGAAGCTACTTGATTTTGTTCAATAATATTGATTTATATTTACCATGAAATAGCTTGTGACTGATTTCAGGCAAAATAAAAGTGATCGTTGCCATTAGGTCTAAGGGAAGGGGAGATGTTTCTAGGAAAAGCTGCAAAACCCAAGCTCTATAGGTATGTATAGAGAATAAGTGTTGGCAGAATCCAGCAAATTCATTACTTTATAATATTATCCAATAAATATAAAGCAAGAATTTTAATGACAGTATTAAGTGAGATAACGCACCTTCAGAAACGTTGTTATCCTTCATAAAAAATTACTTAAGATTTTTTCTAGTTAGAACTAAATTATAGTAATGGATGCTGGTTTGGACTGGTTGCAAGGTACTTTGAGGTTTATTACTTTATTCATCTTGATATTCTTTCAAATTCACTGTGGAGAAATTGTTTTTCTTCAGCTGGCCTCTAGAATGGGATTAGGAGAAAGCTATTAAAATTTCTCACAGGTGCTTACAATTATTTTTTTTAAATTATTAATGTTTATATTCACTCATTTATATAATGATTTCCTATTCTAGTGATTTTATTATTATAAAAAATCATCTAGTTGAACTTCTTCCTAAGACTTAACTCTTCAAAGTTTACTACTGTTTTACTTCCATTCAAACAAATATGCTGATTTTCAGTTTTCTAGCTAAAAGAGACTAGAGCATTCATGGTTGCCAAAATGTTGCATTTCAAGGTACTTGATTGCACCTAGGCAAAGTTGGATCTAGTGATTCAAATATTAGTAACGATATGTCTTAATATGATGTTTTAAAAACTCCTGACTCATCCTGTAAGAGAACTTTCCATTTATGGGGATTTAAGTATGTCTGTGAACTCTTATGAAATATTATTTTTCTTTTCTGGTGGAAAACAAGATAATTAGGTATATATGTTTAAGAAAATTAAGAAAATCATGATATTGTTTTCCCTGCCTTGCCATTAAGTAGAAGGCATGATGTTTTATCAGCTAGTTAGCAAAGAGTTTCTGTCTTTTGTGGCCTGAAGATGGGGCTAACGCCAGTATGCCTGCTGTATTACAGACAAGAGAAGAAAGCTAGCTTTTCATTATACCCTGTGTATCACCAGGTCAGCCGTAGGAGATTTCTGTTTCAAATGGAGCATATAGAATATTTCTAAATAGGTATTTTCTGAAACCTTGTCTATTCTGACTGTGTAAACTTATTCCCAGTGAAATTCAAAAATTGCCAGAGAGTAACAGTGGCAACACTTACTTGGGAAAAAAAAAAGATCTCAAGAGTCTTATTTACAAACTTTGTAATACTCATCATCTGCTTTATAGAATGAGATATTCTGAAATAGGAATCTTCCCAGTTTAAGAAAAAAAAAAAAAAACAGAGAATAAACTAAAACATTTATTTATTTATTATTGAACCCGATAGAAGTAGAAGGGTGCTAGGAGCACAGGAAGGACAGGAGAGTTCCTGGTCAGAATATGAACGCACAGCATAGTGCGAATTGTTTCTATATGTGGAGGTAGGGACATCTTTAAAACAGACAAACAATACAAAACATCTAATACAGTATGATGCATAATATCATATTTTGAGATCTGCTTCGGTCTAGATCATTTCCAGTGTTTCATTAAACAAGACAATGTCATTTTTTAAAGCATAGAACAACTTTTGCTTTAAAGAGCTGTGGAAGAGCATGTGCTACTGATGAGAGGGCTACAGATCTTGAGTCTATTAGCAAACATATTTCTCCCTTCCTGCCATATCTGTCAAATCACTCAAAGAAATGCTTGTCAGATATGGAGCCAGCGCTTCTTTCCACTGTGTGCAACCACTGTCTCTGTCTGTACCACTGACACCTAGGTAAGGTAATATTAAAAGAAAAATTGACAGCTGTTGAGAAAGATGACTGAGAGATGTGGCAATGACACCAAGTCTCAGCAAAAATCTCAGAATCTTTAAAAAATGTCAGAAAAATCAGAAGTCTTAGAAACTAGTTTGTTTTGCTAATTGTTTGAGATTAACAACATAAACAACTGGAAGTACTCTTGTTTGAATTGAACAACATAACCGACTGGAAGCATTCAGCCTGTTGCCTTCTAGAACTGTATTTATGACAACAGGTATAATTTGTCCCCCCTGGGAGAAGTGAGGGAGTCTTAATTAGGATTCTGAGAGTCCTCATTTGAAACCTAGGTTATATACTTCATTTAATCCTAGAAATATTTCCTCATTAATCAGTATCACTTCTAGTTTATCCAGATCAGACATAAGCCTACTGGCTTCCTTCCTGGTTACTGGCAGAAGTTGGAGGAAGAGTATGATATGTTGTGTCTGGGACAAATGAAAAGTCACATTAGATCATCCTGCCTCAACAGTTTCACCTCACTGCTTTCTGTAGGCAGATTTAAAAAATGACAATGGGAATGAACCCTATGAATTTCAGAGCTGAAAACTATCTGGGGTGAAAAAAGAGTGATCAAATAGCATCCTATAGGTTTGTCTGAAGCAATGGGTCAGAAGTATTGTAAAGGGAGTTCTGTTCACCTTGCCAGGAACGGCAAACGGCTCAAGAGCATCTTGTGATGAATGGCAAGATGTCTGCCAAGACAGTAGATCTTCAGACAGGATGTCTTCTGTATGTGTATTGTTCTTAGGAGTTGCCAAGAATTTTTATGTAGTTTCTTTATAATGCAGTTAAGTGCACAAGATCAAAAGGTATTTCTAGTCTATAAGAACATCTTTACAGAGATGTCATTCTGGGGGAAAAGGCAAAACTGGAGACACTGTAAAATATTATCAGTCAAAATGCTGTTTTGTAAATCACAAAAATCAAATGAGTTCTGCTTAACATCCGTGCCTGTTTTTAACTATGCATAGCTATGTACTGGTCTAGGAGATAAAAATGTTCTTCAAATACTGGAAAATTGCTCAATTTCTAATTTCTATGCTAGGAAATATTGTTAAACTTGAAATCAAAGTCTCAGTCCCCACTAAAACTATAGCTGTTTTATTTATACATAGTAAATACAGAATATCTGAAACGTAATGAGGAAAAGTATCAGTGATGTTTAGTAACCATAAAAGAATAAAGTAAAATAAGGGGATTTTTCAGAACAAAAAGTGCTCTTTTCTAATATTTGTTCTTTTAGACGCTGGTGACATGCCCTTTCATTTGTAAACATGAGATCATTCATGCTTTATTTGCCTTGGGAATCTCTGCTATGATTAATGCAAAGAAAGTAATTTTGCTAGAATTAATATGATTGACATCTGGCCAAGAAAAACATATATGGACCCTCCCTCCTAGAAGAAAAGTGGTATAAAATGGAAGAAAACAAGAAGAAAGAAAAAACCAAAGCAAAGTAATTTGTAGCCACATATAAAACAGTGCTTTTCATTTTGATGTTGTACTGTCTGTTGCTAGTTAATTTTCAAAATCTGAGCAATAATTTACTACAGAACATTACTATCATGGTTGGTGAGATTTTGCATATAAATGTCACAATGTAGTAATAAAATGTCACTATTGTAGAGGATACAGAACCTTGTTCTGTTATACTTGCCCTGTAGACAAGATATTAATTATGTAAAACCTCCAGCTCTTTTCATATAATTTGTGCATTTTCTAATAATACAAGATCAAGATTATCAAGTGGAGTTTGTAAAAAAAATTGGGATGACATATTTTCCTGTCAACAAATGCAGCTCCAGCAAATCAAGATATTTCTAGGAAATACCAGTTTCGATAAGGAATGTTATTTGAGGTAGGCAATAAACTAGCTGCTAAAGCTTTTACCTGGAGTTTTAGAAACTAGGGCCAGGTTCCTGTTTTGCCTGATTTGTAATAATTCATTAAGTCAGTTTGTTTTGGTCTTTTCCTTTTGCAAATGTTTATATATTCTTTGAGATAAAGTAAGAGAGACTAATCTGACAAAATGACAATCCTGACACTCAGATGGGATGTAAGCAATCCAGCCTCAAATCCATTAATTGAATCAGACCGAGAAAGGATAATCTGTTCTATCCGTGTTAAGTAGTTCGTAATAATTGTGAAATATAATGAAATATTTCAGCTGTTGTGCAATACTATATAACAGTTCGTGTTTTGTCTTCCGATAAGGAAGACTATAGATAAATGACAAAAAAAATAAGAATGAAAACTTACTGAGTATTCTGAATTTCCAAACTACTTTTTTTTTCCCAAACTTACTTAAATAACTTAATAATTCTGGATTTTCAATATTAGCCTGAGATAGTTTGTTTATAAAGTGTCTAATTCTTCTTTATAGAAATGGACTGGTTCTGTTGAAAACATGTTGTGACAGGGAATGTACACGCATCTCTAACCAGGAACATTTGAGAATGAGGCTTACATTTTAAAACACAATTTAAATTGCACTTATTCCTAGAGATGAGGGTGGTGATATATCTTTATGTTTCTTGTTTTAGAAATTCCCTTAGAGACTAATCGACCTCATGATAACCTCTCCTGCCCAACAAAGTCATTCTAGACTAGATTTATTATGCAACTTTCTATGTCTGACATTTACGCAGATATCCAGTCTTGTGACAATCAGTAGTGCATTGAACTAGTATGCCTCAGAAAAGAAGACAAACTTCTTGGGTATGATTTCTGAAGAAGACTTTGCTTGTCCCTGAGGATTGTTTTTTCTAGCTTGTTTTGTAGTACTCAATTTTTTTACGAATTTACTTTTTTATTTGTTTTATGGGAATTTATTGTCAGGGCTGGATCCTCACCTAATTAAACGGTAGTGTTTTCAGTGACTAATAGAACTACTAAAATACTTCAACAGTGGATGACCTTTTTCTTCTTAACATCTATATCCTAATACAGACATAGATTTAGACATAGAGGAAACATGGAACATGGAGGAAAAATGTGGAAGGAAAAGTAGATTTCAGAAACAGCAGGCTGCAATATTATTTGTATGCATATAAACCCATACATTTACAAATTCTGTTGGCAAAGAGAAAGGAAAACTCATCTGCTTTAGAAAGCGTCCATCTCTTTCCTCAGGAAGCTGAATGATTTTTCCTTTGCTGATTTTTCCTGCTCCAGAGAGCCATTGGCTATAGTGCAAAGACTTTCATCCTGCTGGCAGATCATTTCACTCTGGAGAAAGTCCCACTGCATTCACATAGGCAAACTGCAACAAATTTTTGACTGCAAGCCTCCTTTTATATTCCCTGTTTAATGATACTGTGAAGAAAATAAAGAAAAACCCAGCTTCAGTGAGCCCAGACCTTTCATATAGAGTTCTCAAGTCCTCCCAAAGCAGGCAACAGAATATCAAAAAAAAAAATTTTTGCTCCCTGTAATGAACTTAGTTTCTCCTCCAGATCGAGCTTACAATGACTTAGTCTCAAATAAGTACCCTCTGTCCCTTTCCCGTTTCTCCTGTCCAAATCCTAGGTGACTGCCTTGCCTTAATCCTTCCACTGGGCCAAAATAAAAGCCTTTCCCCAAATGCAGACAGTGGCACATGACAAATTAGATTCACTGCCAACAAGTATTCTTTTATATATACAGAGAAGAAACATCTGTCCTCTTCATGCCCAAATCCTGACTGTTCTCTCCCCTGAGAGATGTAACTTCTTACGCAGCCTGAGCTCGCAGCCTCTACTTGATGCTGGCACAGAGAGGACTTTGGCTTAACAGATTCCCCTTGAAGTATATTTAGTAGGAGCAGTTCTGGCTGTCAAAGAAATATAAACTGGAAGGGGTAACTGCGTGCAACCAAGCCATTTTGAAAGTTCCCCTAAATGGCTATCCTTCATCTGAGTGAATAGATACCTATACCTTTAGGAAGTGGACTTTAAAGAAGCTAAGATTTTTTCCTTCTCTGACAAATTTATTTTTTAAAGCAGCTGCTAAAACAATCTTGAACCCTGTTTTTTTATTTATGTTTGATATAAAAGGTTGGTGTGTAGAGTTTTGATTCTGTTGTATACATGGTCTGCTTTCACATCATGTTTTTGAAACACAGCATGCTTTTGTCCTAGAACAGAAATACTTTTGTCATAAACAACAGATACATTATTCACTTGCTTTAATTCTTATCTGTAATATATATATATATATTTTTTTTTTCCCAGTGACCAGGTATTTGAAATTGGAGTACTAGATATTTTTGGATTCGAAGAATTTCAAAAGAATACCTTCGAACAGGTAAGTGGCTATGTTTTGTTGAATTTAGAGTAACTGTATTGTTAATTCTTCTATTCAAGTTTTGGGCTTTGGCCAAAATGAGTGTTTTGATCAGCATATAAAAATACATGGAGGCAAAAACTTGCTCATAGAACATTTTTTTTCCCATTCTGCCTATATGGGTGTGAATTAAAACCCAGGCGTTGTACAGTTATTTATCATTTTAACAGAGTCTAGTAAACATCTACCATAATGATTTGGTAGAGAGGAAGTATCAGCACTGAAAGACAATCTGAGGAAAATACCTAGTGTTGTCTGCTTTCATACTTGTGGAAATGATACTTCAACTAGATCAGTGAGTAGGAGGACAATACACTGGATTGAAAAAAGATCAAAAGGTCTTCAGATGCCTTGGAGAAAAAATAGAATGAAAATGCTACATTATGCTAAGTGCCGTTACTGGCAGATTCACCTCTGTGTGACTTTATTACATGTGACTTTTTAAAAAATTGAATTACATCCATGGAAAATAAATTAAACTTTAGCTCAATGAACGCTTAAAAATCCATTTAAATATCAAACATTTCTTTTAAATTATGGAACTGTTTGCTCACCTTCAACATTAGTCTCTGAACACCAAAGCTCTTGTGAATTACGTATTTCAGAAAGCATTAGCAACTCTACACAATATGCTGAAAGAGATGTTTAAGTTATTGTTCAGTTGTTCATTCATTCTGTAATGTAGCAGAAAAAATCAAAGCATAAAATAGAAAATCAAAGCATAGAAAAGAATAGAGATGGCATCAGCAACAACAAAGGACCTGTTATTGTTTGAAATCAGAATTTGCCTTTTCATCCCAGTCAATCCATTGTTTTACAGATCAACTTTCTAGTGAAATAGAAGTCATATGAGCCACATTAGTTCAGTTTGTGTAGCATGTCTACATCACTACCCAATTTCCAAATGTTTTGAAAGCACAAACAGGGTGAACTTACCTATACCTTCAAAAGAGCATGTAAGAATGCAGTAAAATATATTCCAGTTCCCCTCTCACAAAACTCTTTTTGCTGTTACAATTCTACCTTGCTTGAATGTTTACTGGATTAAGGACTATGGATGTGTGCCAATATTCAATCATTTCCTCAGTCTGAACATATACTTTGGGGGAAAATATCAAGTGAAAAATAAAAAACATTTTAACAGACTGAATATATGCAAAAAAAATTTCCATAAATCCTACTGATTAATAAGGATAAAGTGTTCTATGCATTTTAAATGCATCTCAAAAGAGAGGGGTGCATCTTGGGACTTATGGTTATTTTCCTTTGACCCTATTCTACATTGGTTTTTGTCATGAAACTTACATAAGTTCTGCAACTGACATCACGAAAATTCCACTTTCTGAGGTAAGTAATTTTCTGCTTAGTGACTGCAGAGGATGCTTGTAGGAGAAAATATGAGACTTAAAGAAAAATGAGTAAGAAGTAATTTATTTATTTTATGATTTCTGCATAGCAAACATGATAATTTCAAAGTCAACTTCGCAGTTTTATTTTATTTTTTCTATATAAATATGTTTCAAGAGACACTTACTGTCTGGCCACCTGGACTGAATGCATTTTGTTGAGTAATCTTAAGTAATACTGAGTGATTACCTCAGAAACTACTGAACTGCATTCCTGAAAAGATAGAATAGAGGTGAGGGAATTACAGAGTTAATTTTCATATGAACCCTATAATGTGATTAACACATCTGATTCCTGAAGTGATAGGTTGCAGTATCAGTGAAGAGAAGCAGTTTGTATCTCCACATGGCACAACGTAATTATGCAGACATACCCATAACAGCCTGCACTCAAAAGCTCGAGCTGTCTAACAGTCCATCCTAGTTCAGTATTCTGCCTGGGCTCATTAACCTTGATGAGAAGCAGGCTTGTTAGCCCAGATAGGGTCCTCATGCAAAACATTGCATCATGTCTGCAAACATGCCCAGTGTCAATGCCTGTGATTGCAGAACGTTATCATTACATGTTACAGCCAAACAGTGGAGGAGCCATAAAAATGATTTTTCATCACATTTAGATTAACATATTTTAAAATGGCATTATAAAAGTAATTTGGGAAAAATGAACCTTTTGTTTCAAATTAGTGTAAGACAAGACATTCTTTGTGATACCTGTTTGCCTGCTTGGAAAAAAAAAAAAAATCACACCTGTTTTCAAGAAAGATTAAAACCTCGATTGCTCAAATCTGGGGACATTCCAAGCAGCTGCATGAATCTTTCTGGTGCTTCAAATCAGGTCAGTTGATTGACAGTTTAATATCATAATTAAGAGAGCAATATGATACTAAATCACATGTCAATTTAAACAATTCATTTTCATAGACTGTGTTTGAAGACGGTTCGGGAAGAGAGAGCTGCATAAAGCATGTAAAATAACTCGTTCACTCCAGTGAGTGTGTTGGAATAACAAGGCATTAGAGTACTGAAATGTCAAAGGCAAACAAAGAATTGGTCTAGGAATGGTTCATGAACGATACATAGGACAATAGATGTCAAAGAACTAGAAAAGTAAGGTTAATTATGTCTACACCAAGAATCTGGTAACTTCTGCAGACAAAATGATGTGGCTGACAGCTTGCAAGGAGAAAGGTTTTAAAGGCAATTACAAAGAAGAAGGCATTCAAAGTTAAAACCAGTATTAATTAAGTGTTCAGTTTTCTTTGTACTTGGTGAGCGTTGGTAAGCCTTCATTTTATAGAACAAATGTGTGATACATTATATTTATAATAGCAAAAATAGGACATGTAGTTCTAAAATAACAGTAAATAAGTATATAGAATAAGCGATAGTGAGTGGAGTTGTGATTTTGGGTATGAACTTTAAAAGCTGAACAGTGTTTTAGAAGCCACAGTCTGAGGGAGTCATTGCTGAAAGCTTCTGAATTATCAGGACTCAGTGAGTTACTGCTCATCAGCTGAGCAATGGTAAATGGCTAGAGTACACTTTTAGCTCACCCCAATTACAATTTACAGTCACTTCCTAGCAGTGATCATTAGCTTGGGAACAGCATTTTCATTGAGCAGCTGCATACCTGCTGTGCCAGAACAGCTTTGTATACAGCCATACTGGAATATGGTCAGAAGCGAGCACAGATTTGTCTGTCCTGTTCTATACAGAAATGGCCTTCATTTTGTGATCATTTCAGGAAATACGAGTGCTCTACCAAAAATAGCGATGGCATTTTTCAATGTTAGTTTTCAATGTTTTCTTAGGTTCCCTTGTTTGAAAGGGACTATATTTGTTTACAGTTTAATCTGCACTCCGCTAAAAGAAGAAAATGTCTGCTTGTCTTCTGGTAGAGTTTAAAACTAGGTTAGATCTTATTCATGGTTCCTTCACAGCACAACTCCAAATAGTGCAGTCAAGGAATGCTGCTGTCTTCATTATACCTTTATGCTAGTATATTCTTTGACCACAAGAGCATGCAACACAAACAGAAAGAACTCATGGCCAATGAACATTAATAAATGATAAGCAGGAAGGAAGGTTGATAAAGTTGCCTGTACCATTTTCCCCTAATTGTTTCTAAGAAAACTGTATTATAGCAGAAGAACAAAACCCTAGAATAGCAAGGGTAGCTTTTCTTCTCCCTGCAGAAAGTCAGGTCTTCCTACAGAAATGGAGGTCTGTAGTTGTGGAAGCATTATAAGAGCAATAACGCAGTTAAATAAAATGGACTCTAGTAGTCTTTTATCTTTAATGTCTAATTCAAATGGTAAGCTGAAAAAATATTTAGCTCTTGCTAAATAACATGTTTAGCTCTTGCATGGTATTTTGCCTCTGTAGACCTCTTAAGTTTTGCAGAAGAAAGTATATCTATGTATCCTCCAATTATAGGAAATATAAGTGATTTATCTGAATTAGAACCACAGGTCACTGGAACAGTCAAGTGTCTCTTGACACCCATTCAACCCCATACCCATTAAGGTGTGTGTGCATTATCTGTGTGATGCAGTAGAGAACTGGGAGAGGCATGGTTCCTGTGGCAGCTCCGTGCAACACGTCTCGCGATAGGAGCCAGTTGGCTCCAAGAGCACAGAGCATTGCCTGCCCCACTCAGGACTTCAGAGTCTCTATGGTGAAGCAGAAGAGCTTGTACGACTCAGCTGTGTCCACAGGAATTTTCACCCACTTTTATGATTAGGTGTGGTAGGTTTTAACTTCTCAGTGTGTTATTCCTTTAGTGAACCCTACTGAGACTTCATTTAATTTTGTCATGTGACCTTTCTTAGCCAAGAGAGCCATAACACAGTATTTTTTATTAAATTACATTGCCTCAGCCATTAGACTGCTTCTAGCTATCCAAGTGTAAGCACATGTTGCCTATTTTATATATGGATGGATATGAATAGATAAAAGTTGCATGACAACTTTTTTACAGTTGTTGCAGTCCCGATATTAGGAGATGCGAGGTCACGCACACAAGCATCTGCATTTGGACAGTCTGAAGGAGCATTCTAATATTTTATTTTATGCAGAAGAAATTAGCCTTTGGTTTTGCCTGTCCAGAGCATAAACAGATGTTCCTGCTTGCATCGGTACTCACCTGGGAGCTAGGCAGCTGCTGGTGCACACTGAGCTCTGATAGTATGTAGGGACTTAAATGCAGAATGTCCCACTGCAGTTCCCAGTGCTGGGGCATTGCTTATTCCCCACAGGATGAGGGACAGTGTTTTACTATCTTAATTCAGCCTTCACCAAGAAAAAATAACGTGATATTTTAAAGTCAGAGTTCTGCCAGCCTCCATGCATAGGAAGGTTTTAATATCCTTGTTGTGGAGCAGCGAGAGCCAGCTGATCCTTGGCATCAGGGAGCTGGGCAGCAGGCGGACCCCAGGGCCAGCCATGCCCTCCCTGACGGCCACCATCCCACCGGGCCCGAGCACGGTGGACAGAGCCAGGGCCAGTAATGGCGCCCATCGGCAGCCCTGACACCAGGCAAGCAGCGAGCCAGGGCTGGGGTTCTCTGGGGAGCAGCTGGCGACGGGGCGGGGAACTGGCCCTGCCATGGTGTCTCCTGGGAGCAGGCCACGGGCAGGCCACGGGCAGGCCACGGGCAGGCCACGGGCAGGCCGGGGGTGGGGGTCCCAGGGAAAGCTGAGCGGGGCTGTAAAAGCCGATTCCGGCCCCGAGGGGCCTGGCGATCCTGTGGTTTGATTTGTTCCTCAACCCAGTTCCTGTGGATCATACACTCTGCATGGCTTTTGTCATGGCGTACCCCTGCTCCCTCTCACGCTCTTTGATCTTTTTCCCGGTCTGCACACATTTATTTCCATTTGTGCAGGACACTATTGTCTGTCCAGTGTTCCTGTCAGCCACTGCAAAACCACTGTTACTCAGTTTTAAACTTGGTTTATCAGGTACCTGACATTAAAATGTTGTTTTTTGTTTGTTTTTTTTTTTTTTTTTATTATTTATTCTTTTACAGTAGAAACTTTGTGGCCAAAAATAAAATAATTTATCTAAAATTGAGATTCCCAGCTAGATTCAGTTTCTGACTGATTGGTGAAATGCTGCACAAGGACATTTATTAACTGCTATTTTACTTTTCCACAGCAACACCCTTTTTTATCCTACAGTACTGCTGCTGGCCATCAGTATGAGCAAAAAAATAATTTGGAAGTATTTCAGTATCTTTAATTCCAAATTCTTTCAAGGAAAGACGATTGTTACCATGTTTGTTTGCTTTTTTGTTTAATACTTTTATATGTACAAAATCAAGTAGGGGACTATTCCATTTTGTATTGAAATTGTGTCCCTTTTAGAGGGGCTTTTCAGACCTTCCTTTGTGGAAGGCTTTTCAGGTGACAGCTACCTATAATAAAATTTTAATAGAGCACTCACTGGGTTCTGTTTTAGTTTATCTGAGGAACACAGATCAGCTAATGGCAACTGACCCCAGAGACAACATGAATTCCCGGTGAAATAAAGTTCTTCTGACAGAGAGGCAGAAGGACTATGTTTGAATTTGTGTTGAAGCTGCATGGAAAACAAGAAATCTGTATTAGATCCTGTTGACCATAAAAGGCAAAGGAAGAGATGTAATGGGTTCTGGTTTTGTTATACACTCATTAAAAATATTCTGACTGGTACTCTATATAAAAGAAAAAGGATGTAGAAATGTTTGAGTAGCAGATACAAGTGGGAACAGTGATCAAGATACTTCTGAGAAATACATGATTATCATACTTAGGTTTAAAAATATTTTCTGAGTCCAACCTCGGGAAATAGATGATTCTGCCTTCCACTATCTTAGAATTACATTTTTGAGAAATGCTAAAGCACTTCCTTGCAAATTAAACTTGGCATTGTAGCTTCATCATCTTGGCCCATAACATACGGCTTGATAGATGTGTTGATATGACAGCTGTAAACTTAAGCTTTACTCCATGCTCTGAATACGCATCCTTGAGAGGGCTAATCCTGCTGCATGACCAAAGGATGTAAATGAGCTTTCCAAAGGGTGTTTACATCTATCATTCCCTCACTGATTGACAGTCACCAAATTCTCTTTCCACAAATACCCTTTTTTTGGCTATGCCTTTTCAAATTTTTATTTATATAAATGAAGAGCAGGATAATTTCATTAGTCATAGATGCTTTCCTGTCTTCAGAGACAGTACAATTTTGGTCTTCTACCTAGATTTGAATTTGGATTATACTTAATACTACTGTCTGGTCAAATATAGTAAAAGAAGCAAGATCAAGCTAACACTGTCTAATGTGATGAATGCCTACTGCTTTTACCAAATGCCACTATATTATTTTCCAAATTCTACAATTTGGATGATACTGCAAGTTATTTGCTTAAATACTTGAACAAGATTTTTTTTTTTCTCTTCTAAGAATATTCTAGAAGTACTTTTTAATGAAGACTTGGACAAATAGATGATGTATTTATTTTCACTGAGACTCAATAGTGAGTTAGAATTACAAAGAAAGACAGATAGAAAAGAGGTTTTCTTACAGAAAGACATAAAATGAAGCCAATAAAAGGCATGTAAAGAACAGTTCAACAGTGTTTAATTGCAAAAAGTACCACAGGTAATGTTGAGTAATGCTGCATGGTAAAGCAAATACACATTGCATAAAGATACTCCCACAACATTTGTTTTAGGTAAAAATTTCATTGTGTTTTCTTTTATTACTACTGTATTTCCATCTAATTTTTATGGGTGCAAGTAAATGCATTTTTAAAAATTTAGTTTTCTGAACTTTTCATATCTTTGGACAGAAAATATGTCATTGTTCTATAGAATACTTCATATGACATGGAGCAAAAGAAGTTGTGTTAGCAAAGCTAGTTTAGTTCTTTTCCATCTGATTTCTACATTTCAGCTGTTTTAATTATTATGTCAACCTGTGTCAAGCTTTTCATGTTAAACATTCATTTTATTACCTTTTCCCAGCAAGTTGTATAAAATATTGAAATGGAGAAAGATGATCAGAATGTCTTGATTTTCAGCAATCCCTGGCTGGTCTCCTGGTCCTCATTCTGCAGAGCTGTTACTCGCAGCCACTGCTAGAGAGAGCAGCTTTGGAGCAGATTGCAGTTTGTATAAGTGCTTGAGCTTGCTTTCTGGTCTAATTTGCAGAACCTTATTGTCATTATGACATATCTGCCAATCTGAATGACAGTGTCGCTTATATTACTAAAACGCACACCAGTGTATGCCATAATATACTGATCAGTAGAATTTATAATTTTTTTTTTTCTTTACCAGCCCAGTGTGTTATGTATGAATGTTTTAACGAAATAATATGCTTTTTACTTTTGGCAGTTAAAACCAATACTATTTATCACATCTTTTAAAGATATGACAAAGATAGTTTTTCCCTTCGGCTCAAATTGTGTAGTTTAATAATTTTGCTGCACAGTCAGGTCTTCAAGTACATTTATTGTTTGGATGTATTTTAGGAGATTGGCACATGATAAAAAGTAAGCTTGAGTTTATAGTGATCTTGTCAACTTTTCTTAAGGTAAAATATACCTGTGTAAAGTTAAACAAAATGGTTCTCGAAATAACTCATTTGCAAATAAAGATATACACAGCATGCATCATTTTAAGGCTTTACATATCCTATGAAGTACAAGCTTGTAATGTTACGTCTCCCTTCTAATACAATGTGAAGAAGCTTCTGAAAAGATTTTGTAATTAGAATTATAATTCAAAAAGTGATCAGTAAAGCATATTTTGACTGTCACAAAGTTAAAAAAACTTTTTCCATAAAATAAGTAGTGTAAGTCAATTGTATACTTCCATTGTTAAAATGAGATTCCATTGTGTAGCGAGTGCGAGTTGACTATACTAGCGTGAAGTGTTAATGGGCAATTCAGGCAACTGTTACACATGGGTTTTTTTCTCTCATCTGGATGTTAAGCCGTGTAGTTTTGATTTAAATTTTTCATATTTTTTAATATGACTTACTGTTGGAATTGCTTTTACAAACTTTATTCATGGAAGATACAGTTTAGGGCCAAAACAAATATGGGACTAGTTTAGTCTGAAAGGACACTGCATGCAGCATTCCTTGCATCTTTCTTCATATAAAGGGTTCTTCCACCCTCTTAGGAGTTTCTGTTTTCTTAATTTCTTAATTTTCTAAATATAGCATTGGAGGAGATTTTAGAATTCTCCACTAAAATGTCCATTTTAATATAAGTAAAAGTTAAAACATTTATTCCAAAACGTTATTAAATATTTACTTCTTTGCGGATTGTGAGCTTTGAATAAAATATGAAGGGTCCCAAAATAAGCTGATACAACTCCCACCTGCTTTTAATTGAAAATAAAATTCCTATTAAACTATTTGTTTTGCAAAATTGGCACTACACCTCTTATAAGGCAATCAGGGGATATATTTGAGAGGCTTTTATATTATTTATCTGTCTGAACTTTGAACTTTTCTATTGAAGACTGTTTTCTTGCCAACCTTCTCTTAGAATTTCATTAAAATTGAGAGAAGCATCTAGTAAAATGTCCCTAGATGGTTTATAACATATATTTGGGTAAAACAGAATGAGTTCCTGAAAGGCTGCTTTAGACTTCAGTGACATTATATGTGGAAGCAGATTCTGAATGTCTTTGTTAATGTTGAACTAACTACAGTCAGGATCCTAACCAAATACGTAGTTATTTTCTCTAAAAGCACGCTGCATCTGTGTAGTCTTCCTGAGTATAAACTGCAGAAGAATATTAAGTGTACCGGTTTATACATAGAGTTACCCTACTTTAATCAATAGGATAGTGTAAATTTGCACTATATTTGATAATGCTGGTATTTGATAATTCTTATGTGGAATTCACAATGATCTGTGTAGGCAGAAAACTGTTTATTCCCTATTTAATACTAATAGCTGTTAAAATGTGAATTTACCTAGGGTCTTGCTAATCTATGGTCTGCAGAGAAACAACATATCGTGGATTGACATTTCATCAAATTCAATATTAGATGTGAATAAAACCTACACAAATTATTTATCCAGTAAACTTCTAATACTATTTTTGTCTTCATTTTACAATAGCTGTGTGTCAACATGACCAATGAGAAGATACACCAGTACATCAATGAAGTGCTTTTCCTACAAGAGCAAGCAGAATGTATACAAGAGGGAGTTGCCATGGAAACGGTGTATTCTCCTGGTAACCATACTGCAGCCTTGGATTTTTTCTTTCAGGTACTTTTCAGAGCTCTTTTAAACCATGTATGTTTATATGCAGTCTCTGCATGTTAAACTAATAAAAACTTTTGCCTGCATTTGCTGATTTATGAATCTGTAGAGAAGCTTATAGGTCCAAAGAGACCATAGAGAGAGCTGTCATAACTGCCCACATAGCTCGAGGGCTAACAGAGATTTCTAACAGTCCAGGTCTGAAGAAAATGTTACAGAAACTCCTTGCCCATACTGATTCACGCATAGTACCTGTGTATCATACCATGTCCTTAATGCAGCCGTAGGACTGACGAGTCTTTGTTGTAAGCCTGACAGTTTCTTTTGTGCCTGGAGCTAGTTTTTGGAATATAACTTCTAAGAAGGAAGTAGCCCAATCAGTTTCCTAAAAGATCATCAATAGTTACCATTTTTGGGAACTGAAATATTATTCCCTACATTTCTTGCAGAATTATATGATGTGCATAGCCTTGGAGACTTGCCAGAATATTTTGAGCATTGTTTTCTTTGAGGTGATATATGTTTCTGTTTACTAAATTGCAAGCTGTGTTACTCTACAAGGAACAACTGAAATTCTACTGCTCCTGTATAAAATGAGAAAAATCTATTTTTCATTTCAGAAACCATCAGGCTTTCTGTCAATGCTGGATGAAGAAAGCCAATCTATTTGGTCAGTGGAACAGAGTTTTTCTAAACGCATTCAGTCTTACCTGGATACATCAGATACAAATACAGTATATTCCTCCACAAAAGATGGAAATGGTAACCTTGCCCCAAGGGATCAGGGCTCTACCTTCACTGTTATGCATTATGCTGGGAGGGTAAGTTGTTTGAATGGTTGGTTACACACGCTAGTATAAACACTAGTACACAGTAAAAACTAGTGCACGCAGAGTAAACAAAACAAAATTCTGCATGGCTTCTCCAACTCCTGGCTCTAAATAACAAATCACTTCCTAGTGATGAACTTTCAGAGGACAATTTAGAATTTCAATGCAATGTCTACTGTATAAAATCTGTCATTTTTATCATATTTTGCAGGATTTGGGCTAACTAATTCTGGTTCCTAAATTGTATCTTCATTGTAAGCACTTCATGAAGAACGGGGTGATTCGGATCCCACAGCATAAATGTTTAATGCCATTTTAGTTGGATGTCATGTTACTTTCAGATATTGTTCCAGAACAGTATAGATTCCCTGTAGGTATTGTGCCATATATGTAGATACTGTGGATACCAGCATGCACACAGTAAAAAACAACAACAACAAAAAGAAACAAACATGTTTTTTTGTTAGTAATCAAAATACATTTTTTCCTTTCATTCTTCAAAATCCCAGAACATGCTAAGTGTCTCTAAATATGGCTGTAAAACAGGATGAATATTTTACATTTCCCCTCCTGCGATGTTCACAGGGAAAACATAGTGAATTCTGTTCAATAGGCCTCTTACCCTTTTCTTTCCAATACTCCCTCATTTTCACATTGTCTCCACAACCACCCGCAGCCCAAAGCAAGCAAAATAGGTATGTGTTTAAAGGGATAATCAGGTATTTTAGATAATCTGTCAGATTGGCCCCTCTGTGGTTAGTCTGACATGCTTCCACTTCTCTCTGTTCAAAGCACGATATTTGAAACGAGCTCATGAATGTAGGTTGTATGGGCACAATACAATGGGGGCTCTTACTTATTATATTCCAAAACTTGCACTCATGAGATGTGTTCAAGACTTGTCTCTAAGTCACCAAAAAGAAAAGACTTGCTAGCTCTGTCATATCTCAAGGTAACATTATATGCCCTGAGCTCTCCAGAATGGATGAGAGGTTGGCATATGCACTCTTGCCCTTCTTTAACCAGATTAAGGTCCTTTACAACAATATGAATGGGGAACGGTCTATTTTGTGGCTCCTTATTTGGAAATGAAGGTGATGGAAGTGTTGAGTAGTGTTCCAATGCAGGCAAATGTATTCCTGCCCAATGATAGAAATGCAGTCATTATGGAAAGGATTAAGACTATTTGGGCAGTGCTTAAATTCCTAATCTAAATACTGTGAATAACTCCCTGGAGGCTCTTCTTTCATCATAAGGCCTTCTACTTAAACTCAAATTATTTGCCAAAGTTAAATGGTTTGAATACCTTTGCTACTGGGACTTTTCGGTAGGAATGTGAGCACACAGTAGTTAGATAACAGTACAGTGAAGATTTTGTGAAATTTATTAGCACTTGATGGAGTTAAGAACTGACTATGGACTCCAGATGTCTAATTTAATTTATAAATCTGTTCTTTACTTGTTAGGTAAATATTTTTTCATGGAGTTCTATTGTGATTACACAAATCTATCACAATAGCTCTAAAAGGTTCAACACACCAGAAAACTGACATGGAAGCAGCAGCAAGGCAGCTGCGTTAAAATCACAACCAGAATAAGAAGCACATTTCTTCCAAATTAAAAAAAAGTTTGTTGTATTATCTGAAGAAGCACTTAGCAGGAAGATTTGTTAAGATCAAAGTTTCAGGTACCTAGTTCTGAAAGTTAAACTGTGAGTGGTAAAAAGTACACTTTTCATTAACATGTTTTAGCCTTGCATGGTTGTTTAAATTTTTGTTCTATAACATAGACACTTGGTTTGACCTTTTCCTAATAATAGTAATGACATATAATCTAAAAGTATGAACAAATAGACAGCTCTCCAGGTAATGTAAATTTAGACATTCTTTTGAAGTCAGTGGAGATCCTTTGATTTACATTGGCCAAGAAACTATTCCAGACAGTCATGTTGTTCTTTGCATCCTTACGACAGTAAGATGCTGGGCCCTGCCAAAACAGAACAGTTCCTGTGCAAGTGCTCAACTCACCTTACTTTAATAGTGGTTGAACAAAATCCTTAAAGGCACTTGTATTTTTGATATCTCATGGGACTGTTATCTAGCGATCATAGATTGAAATTTCCAGTGATTTATAATATACATTTACATAAAATCTGAAGATACTATTACTGTACTAAATAATGACACAAATTGAGTTTATTCTGAGATGAGTATGTCTTCATAAGTTGATAAGTTGAATATGAAAAACTAGGATTTTAAAACTGCTGATGCTGTTATTTAGATTGTGCTATTACTACATTTTGTATCTTATAGAAGTAATTTGTGATTTATGCTTTATGAAAGTTGATAAAAGATCAGGCTTTTAAATATATCAGGTTTTATTGGCACTCAAAAATAAGAATTTCATATATAAAGTATCGGTATAGTTTGGCAGGTTTTGAGAACCATTTTTATAGTCTGATATCAATTAAATGAGTCTAAAGTAAGTGAAGTATAAAGCAATCTTTTTTTGTGTGTGTCATTACCTTCAGAGATCCCCAAATCTAAAACAAGGGGGCTTGATTTTATTCTCACTTACCACAATTTTTCACTGATTGTAACTCCTTTAACTTGGTAAAGCTTATTATTTACATGAGTGTAACTGAAAGATGCATCAGACCCAGAGGGTAGAAAAAGGATTACCAGTAAAATGTGACAGGTAATTGAACATGAATTTTTTCACTTCTGGGTTTAATCATTTATATTCTCGTAATGTGTATAGGCTGGTGTTTGTGAAGGAAGTCCCACTGAATGCATGTTCTGTGTTAAACATAGGGTGAAAGCAGACATCCCAATTTCTCTACGTAACAAAAGTTCTAACTGCAACGTAGTTCACAGACAGTGTGAAACAGCTGGTACTCCAAGTCATGTAGAGCCAAAAAAAAAGCTAATATTCTGTGTTGGCCCTGGTATGAATCTCATACGGACCTTTGTAATTTGGTATTCTTTTCATCAGTATTTTATGTATATAGCTCAAAGTCCAGAAAGAATTGGGTTCATATCTTTACTCAGACACTTACAGTAGCTATTTTAGCAGCTCACAAGTGAAGTTATACTGGAAAATGCAGCTATTAAAAATACTGCCTCGCTGAAGAGACCTCTTCTACATATTTAATCGAGATTGACAGACAGACTTTTTGTGAACAAAACTAGTATCTCTAGCTTTATATTATGACAGAATTACAGCTGATACAGATGTCTCCATGCAGTTTTAAAGACTTACCGTATGTTCATATCCTAACATTTTGTGTTAGGATAGTTATAGAAAAATTATCTTTTCTTCCAATATCAAGTGGTTTTGATTGATTGCAGTCATGCATTGTCAGGTATTGCCCATTCCCTTACGTTTTATGCTCAGTAGCTTTTCCTAGGACTACACATACCATACTGTTGTTCCAATCCTCATCAGCTGTAGACTATTCCAGAAAAGGCAGTACTGAGCGAAAAGAGAAGAGGTAATGGGTTGGAAGTGAAAAAAAGAACATGAGGGCAAAGTCAGCCTAGAAGGGAATATGGGAAGAAAAGGCTCAGAGTAATGTGTAAAGGAAAAAATCCTAAAGAATTTGGAATCCATACTTGAATTTCTGGTGAAAACAATGCTTTAAGGAAAGGTATACGTATGATATCATTCTGAGAGACCTTTGATTTTTTCTTACTTTTTTTACTGTTTTGGAATGAAGAAAGTGGAATAAAAGAGGAAAACAATATGCACAATTCAGCTTCTGCACATAGAAGAAATCAACACTGGGTGAGATTTTTCAGTAGAAGCTGAGTGAGAATGCTGTATTACACAAATGTGACAGAATGATCCTGTGGAAGAAAGAAAACAACTTTTTATTAATTTCTCTTGAATTTTGCTATTATGACTGCACAACACTGAATCTGTCCTTTTCTTCATGAGCAATGTGATACAGTTGTTAACTGTATGAACACATCCTCAGCAAAGACCACTGTGAACATTAGTACTTGATCATATCAAGTATTTTCCTTTTATCTCCCAGTTTTAATTTTGCAGCTGAACAGAATCCTACAATGCCTTGACGCATTATGAGTCTCTTTTAAGAGCTATTTAATGTCTTGGTATCTGAGTGCTATAAGACAAAAAGCTTATCTGTTCTGTTCAGGCAGAAGGTAGAAAATAGTGATTTAGGTTTTGTATGACTAAAAAAAACCCTAGTGGAAGGCTTTATCCAAAGGTTGTCTAACACATTTTCCTGAACACTGGCAGTCTGATCTCTTCTGGAAAAATTCTGCTCATCTGGGGCTTTGCTTTGTTTCTGATGCCTAACATGAATGTGGGTATTCTCAGCTGCTTCTCGCAGAGACTGTGTGCCTGGCAGCACCGTGAGAGGAGAGGCACGCCGATCCTGTGCCGCACCGCTGCAAGCCTGCCTTGAGGAAACAAAGTGTTTTATAGGTGCAGTTGATCAATGTACCTGACCATCAGCTGAAACTATACTAAGAATGCGTAATACTGAATTTCTAGATACTCTAACTGATAAAATTAATATATACATTGTGGGTTCTCATGTCATGAAGGACTTCAAATGACATATCTCTGAACTGTCAGCCTTTGTGATAGTTGTGATTTTTGAAGAATAACATACTATCGCCAAACTTTCATGAGGAATCAAAGTTCTTTTTTTTTTTAATTTTATGGAAGAATTAACATATGAATAAGTAAATCAGAAATATATCGTCTATCACAATGCCAAGAGACACAGCTTTACCTAATAGAGGTATTTGACATACAAGTGTTCAAGATAATGAGCTATTTGCCCATTGTTCATGTAATCTGAATAATATGTCATCATAATTTAAGACTTGTGCAGTTTAAATTTATACTTGAATGTACAAATCAGATAAGCCCTTTGTTGCTGTATGTCTTGCCACTGTTTTGACTTCTAGTACTATAATAAACTGATCAGACCAAAAGACCAACTTCTTCGCTCTATAAACTAGTGCACATAATGTCCTTTAAGTGCAGATCAATGTCTGTTCCCTTTCTCAGCTACGTGCATTTCAAAAATACCTCTCAGCTGTCAGCTCACCTTCACCAAGGCAGTCTTCTCTGAAATGCCTTATATATCTCAGGCAGACTCTGAAACTGAACCTCTAAATCAAAAGACAAAAGGAGATGGATTAATCAATAAGGATGCTTTCATTTTCTCTATTTTTCCCCAGGCTGAATCCCCAGACATAACAATCAAATCAGTCTAGTCTAAGCTATACCAAAGCCTATAAAGGTTACTTGTCAAAGATTCTCTTTTTTACGCAGACGAGATAGTTGAGTTTTTTCTCCCTTTCTCTCTGTCTTTCTTTCTTTAAATAGACTTGATTTTGCACTGTCGCTTACAGGAAAAGATAATATTTTGTTTCTAAATATTTACTGGTTTCATTACTATTTCTATCACAGTGTTAGAATAAGACTTTCCAGACTATATAAAATCATTTACTTCACTCATTGCTTAACAAGACTTGTTTTGGGAAGGTGAGAAGCCCAGTGATCCTAAAAAAAATGACACCTTCAAGCATTTAAATGAAATCACTCACATTTAAATCCTGGCTGAAAATTAACAACTACAAGTGACTCTCTGTGCACTGAAATTGTCCTTGGACATGTTCTCAAAACATTCTCTTTTAACTATATGAACTGAAGATTTCCTTATTAACTAAATTTAACAACACATGAAAAACTGTGAGTTTTCGAGTTACATTTTGTTGTTTAAATAGTAAAGTTTTCCCTTTTACCTGTGAATGCTGCAAAATCAACCTTAACATTCCAGGTGGCATTTTTCTATCATGATTTAGGGTTCCTGCAGGATCTGCCATTAACCATGAGTGCTTTTGGCCTATCACAATATATGAAAACTATTTACAAAAAGGAGTATTTGAAGGAATTAATGAAAATTATGTGTAAAGGTGACCCTGTTGATAAAGTATATTGGGAAATCCAGTGAACTTAGATGAAGTCCCTTGCCAAAGTCAGATGTTGTGAGAGGGGATGCTTCAGTTCAGAAGAGATGTACAATGGAGTGGCATGAGGATAATTAATAAAGAGGCAAGAGTATGTAAGAAGATAAGAGTAATATGCAGTTCCCAAAGTTATCTCTGCACATTTGGTGTGTGAGTCTTGTTTTCCTGGTGTTGTTTTTTTACCTCTTTGTATCTGCTAGTTCTCATGATATTAAAACCAGCTATGCCGACTTAAATAACCAGAAAGCATTTTCAGAACAAATAAAATTAAGTAATTTTTTGCATGGTTAGTAACTAGTGAAACTCCTTGCCACAGAGTGCTATAAATGCCACAAATGTTAATGAGTTCTGGAAACAGAGACTCGAGGAGGAAACATTGGTCAAGAGATATTAAACACAAAGATGAGATACAGCCTTCATGTCAAGAGCTCGCTTATGGACAGAGCCCTGGAAGCTGAGAGTGGAACTGGTGGGGAGCAGGGTGGAAGTATTCTTCAATATTTTCCCTAAATATCCAGGACTAGATGAGCATTTGGCTTGCCCCACTACTGCTGTACTTAGATTAAGCTCTCTTTCTTTCTGAACTTAACTCAAGAAGGAAAGCAAATCCAATCCTTTTCTTGTTTTAATCTGTTTTAATGAAATAAAATGCAGTGTGGAACTGCACACTATTTTCTTTTTAAATAAAAATAGTTCCAACTAGTACAGATAGTATCTAAAGATCTCGTTCCCTTTGGTTATCTCAGACATGTAGGTTTACATACTGTCTACCCCAAAGAGTTCATCATGTAAAGCAAGATAGAGCAAACAGCTGCAACAAATAGAAGTGAGAATAAGGAGTATGTTTTATAACACTGGAACCATGATCTAAGCGAGTGCACATTTCCTGTCTGAATCATATAATATTTGTTTGTTTTTTGTCTCCTCAGAATAACTATCCACTGTGCTTGAGTGCCAATCAGTGCAGAGTTTTGGCCAGGTTTACTTTAGAAACCCAGTGGAAGAAAACTGAGGGAAATATTTGTGCTTTAGGCAAAGTGCTATGTAGGTTGGCATCTCTGATGAGGGCAGGATTAAATTAACAAAATTGGCAGCTAGAAGAGGACTTCTTTCTTTTTCTCTTTTGTGGGACTGGCAATGAATATGGAACCCTAGAGTGCCATTTCATTGAGTCAGTTTTCATGTCTTTAGGCAGTGAATTAATTTACCAAGTTTATGGGAAAACTGTTAGAGAGTTAGGAATTTCTTCGTAAAAGGGAATCCTGCTAACTTTTATGTATTTTATGTGGTATGAGAGATGTCTTATCAATATAGTTCTAGAAGTTTATGATGTATTATACCAGCACCAGTACTGAAAATTTTCCCTCTTTCAATCTAGGCACTTAATCATAATATACTATCTCCTACTGCTATACTCACCTACTCTTCCCACCAATACTAGCTCTCTTCTTCTAATTTAGCCAAAGCCTAGGACGCTCAATTAGTAACTGGCATTATGGATTTGTCAGATAAGTTCTGTTAATTATCTTTTATGGACCAGTATGGTAGAACATTTACTTTATGTACACTAAAAGCATTAAATAGTATATTTAAAATTATTCTAATAATTTGCTAAATATGTTGTATGTTCTTAGGAGATGCAATTAGAAAATTACATAACATTGCATCTGTCATGGGTAAGAATGTAATTCTATTGTTACACATTTTCTATGTCAGATGCCATACTAATTACATCATTTGACAATTACTAATTGTAATAGATTATACGCATCCAAGTCATATAATCTCTCTCGTGAGTAAGATAGTATTGCATAATTGTCAAACAACCCAATGGGAAACAAAATTAATGCACTGATTATTATTACTAATCTTAATTATATATTTACGGCTTTATTAAATATACAAGGATAAAATTTCCCCAAATGTCTTAAGGGGCGTAGGATATAGATCCAATGAAAAACTTTAAAAAGGCTTTAGATAGGAACATGGTCCCAAGGTAAATAAAACCAAACTGTATGCTAAGTTCCGATTAAGTGTCTGCCTAATCCTGGATGTACTACAATCTATAATTTTCTTCCTTTTTAACTTAAAAAAATTCCCTTTCGGTTCTACTACCATGCAAGCTAAAACAGTTTATATATAAAGCCTTTAAATTAACTAGTTGTTTGCCTTCCATCCCCATACAAAGTGAAAAAAAACCCTCACCTGGGCTCAGTGACTGCTTTTTGGTCTTAGAGCTGTTTCTCTATACAGTGTCTCCTGGGATAGGCTCAATGTTAAAACAGCGACTTGTTCATATTTCTTCATTTTCGATGTACCCTCAGGAACTCTGTCTAGAACTTTGCATTTTTCTCACTTCTCAGAGTGCCCGCCACATGTGTTAGAGTTTATCTGCAGTCAGATGACAGATGGAGTGACAATCCAGCTGTCTGTCCTTGAAATTATGACATCAGGTGACTAAGGTGATGCAATATCCTTATGTGCATAGTTGTTAGAAAGATCAATGGAATTTGTACATAACCTATAGACTGTACTTGCCTCCAAAGGACATATACATGGCTGGAACTTGTTTTGAGTGTGAGCTGGGACTCAGATTTCTCCGTAAGTGTCTTGTCATAGTCAGGGTGGACAGTTTCCCGTTGACAAGGAGATCTGTGATCTGGGAGCATCTTGCTCATCCTACAGGGAAAGTGATGTTTCGGTCACTGTCTTCTGTTCGACACTACACTATTGATTCAGAGTCTTGCATTGTGGCAATGTTTTAGAATCAGTCTGATGAAATTTCTGTATACTTAAAGAGATGCACAATGTTCAACAACCAGTTCTTCTGGTTAGTATTGTTGACACTAAGGAAGGAGCAAAAGACGCTACCTGGTGCCAGCCTTCAAGTGTTGGGTGGAAAAAAAACATAGCTTCATTTCTGCTGCTGTAAGATTTTTAAAAGATGCATTAGTCATTACTAATGATGTCACAATATTTTATTATAGGTTACTTATGAAATTGCTGGTGCGATAGAAAAAAATAAAGATTCCCTTTCTCAAAATCTCATATTTGTAATGAAAAGTAAGTAAATGGTTTTCTGGTTGCTGTTGTTGTTAGAAATCAAGATATTATGATGTGACTTTAATTTTCATTTTCTTTTTAAAACAAATTTAATGTATTTTATTTCCAGTAAAAGGAAGTCACCCTCATCTTTTTGAAATATGTATGCTTTGTTTGAAATTTGCTCTAATTTAGAAAGCTTTTAGACTTCATGAACGTAAAGCATCTTCAACATGTGATGTGATGTAAAGAACAAGAAGGTATAATGTGATAGATGAGCATGACTTAAAGTAATCATTCAGTATGAATTAAAACAAAAATAAACCCCAGGAAATAGGGAAGGGAAATAAGGCTCCCAAAATCGTACAGACTGCAGTGGGATGCGTTTCACTGTTTGAGTATGTTTCTAAAAGCAGGAACTTGTGGGCATTCTTGTGGTTTTTTTAGTTAATAGATACAAATGTTCATTGAAATATAAAATTAAAGACCTTTCCATGTGCATACTGTATAACTATGCCTAATAATGATGCATCTCACTTTATTAATTGACGATTCATAATTAGATTATTAAAAACCCCTATCATTTACACTTCCTGTGAAGAAAAATAAAACATTTTCCTCAGGGAAATGTCAGTGTATCTTGAGATTTTATTTGTCTTTTCTCCAACAACTGCAGAGTTTTTCACTTAATATATTATATATTTATATTTCCTTCCATAGAAATAAAGGTCTTTTGGAGGTCATATTTGACTTCCAAATCAGACCCACTGTTACAATGTATTGTTTTTTAGTAATTTTACTGTGAAATTAGCTAAACTCCCTAGTAAAATAATTGATGCATTTTAAAGGCAAACAGTGTACATTAGGGATGAAGAAAAAAATGGAAGAATTGATCTTGAATATAATCCTACTGATTATAGTTTTAGGGACATTTCAGTTCTCACTGCTTGGAATTTACATAATAATCTGCCAAAGAGAATAAGAATGTATGGCAACTTCCAGGATATTCTACGAGAGAGAGCATTCTTCCATTCTCTCACATATTCTCCTTTTGCACTTAGATTGCTATTTTGTGTAATCAGCTATGCAACTGTTAAAGAGAAGAATGGAGACTTGGATTAGATATGAAATAATTTGTATGCTGAGAGTGTATATTTAATTAAGAAGTTAAAATAATAAAAATTATAATTAATGGAAAAATTCTTAAGGCAGAATATTTACAAACACATAAGTCATTTAAGGGTTTCATTCCTTCTTTTTAAGTGACTTAGGCTTAAAACCTATTGATTTTCAGTGACACATTTCCTTTCGGTACAGCTTCACAAGTTATGTAGACATATGACATAAGCGAATTCTTCCTTCGATTTTCTTTTAATTTAGTTTCCTCAATCAAAACTTTAAAATATGCTCACAACATTAAAGTAGTTTGCTTATATGTGTAAGAATGTGGAACATACCTGTCCAACAAATAAATCAGGAAAGACTATTAACGTAGGTTTTATCTGTTCTAATTTGAAGGATGTAATTTTAATGCCTTTTGTAATGCCACTTATTGCATTTATCCATATTTTAAAAATATGGAGGTTTACTATGTCTGCTGATTGTGCTGAAATTGTTTCAAGTATCTGCTTTACTATCTTCCTTATAATGTTATTATTCCTGTTAAGTAAGGAATAGTAACCTCCACAGAAAAAGGGAAACAAATTTATTACTTTTAAGCATTTAGTAATATACCTTTAGACAGCTAATAAAGAGCAAACTGAGGGTTTCTACCTGTTATGCTAAGCTTAATGACATTGTTCATGATGCTTATCCCATTCATCTTTCTGGTTTTTTGTTTGTTTTATTCACATGATGGTGTGATCATAATGCCAGTACACTATATCTTAAAAAAATTAATAATAAAAATGAAGGATGGTTAAAGATTTATCACACAACAGGTTTTTAATGCTTATTGGTGCTGTGGCAGTACAAGCATCATGTAATTACCATGTTCATTTTAAAAAGCCCATGACCATAATCTCATAAAGGATTATTTGACTGAAATTAGTATGAAGTATCCTATCTGTCTTAAAACTGAGATTATTTTTAAGAACACCTCTTGGAATTGTATTTGTTTTGTACTAATTGTCACCACTGCATCAAACATATATATGGCATTGTCTTTTTTCTGTGAATGTTTATAAATGTAGAGAAATGTGAACCCAGCTTGCTACAGTTCTGTCTTTCACACTGACTTTTTTTTTTTTTTTTTCATCACTTCCCATATTGTGTTTTATATAATTATTTTCCTTTGGTGCAGTGAGTGTCTATAATCTATTTCTGTCAGGTGCCTTGATCATTCCTAAATACTATATGTTAGGTAAACGTGCAGAATGCATCTATCATATTACTTTAATAGATGGATAAATTGGGAGTCTGTAATGAAACAAAATTCAGAGGTGGTTATCACATAAGCAATTAAGTTTAGACAGATTACAGTCTGAAAGATTTTGTTTTCTGCCCTGATTTGCTCAGCACAGGACCTGAATATGTTTTAAAATAGTGTTAATATACTTAGAAATTGAATGCTGTTTGATAACTAACATAATATGATAGTTTATTGGTCTGTCCACTTGTTTTAAGTTTACTTATTTAGTTCTATCGCCTACTGTATTTTTACTTCCAAATAGAATATGTATAATTTTCTAACTTATATTTTATCTTCATGCATTAATTTCTTTTTTTTTTTTTTTCCAGCCAGTGAAAATGTAGTCATCAATCAACTGTTCCAGTCCAAGCTGACACAAACTGGGTCACTTATTCCTCCATATCATTCCCTTAAAATCAAAGGGTGTAAAGCAGCTTTGCTGAGTAAAAAACCATCAGTATCCTGTGCAAGTGGAGAAGCAAAGAAATATATTGAACTCAGTAAGGTAAGAATTTGGGACTCTTTCTGCTCTTTGCTCCTAGAAAATTTTTCTCAGTTACTTTGTCATTTCCGAAAGCTCCTTGTTCTCTGCTTCATTCTCTGTAGTCATTAAACTATTCAAATAATTTAGTACTTAATATCAACACTAAAGCAACAGTGGAAACTAACAGGTTATAATTTACTAACACTAATAATGCTGGTTCAGGAACCCCTTTCTTGGACTCTCAGACCAGAAGGTTGGGCATGATGATGATGTCCCTTCAAGTCTGAATCCTTCCATGATTTTGTGGTTCCAGGGCTTAACAGTGGATGCATTATTACTGATTTATGGCTGCATAGGAACAATTCTTTTTTTTTTTTTTTTGTCTTCTTTGCTGACTTTATGATGAATAATTAAGTAAACAAAGACATAGGAAGCACAAAAATAAAATCTCAGTGTCTTAATTGTGTTAACCTGAGAAGATTTCTGGTTTGCAGAAGATAGTTTGTGTGGTTTTGTATGAAGATCCACCCTGTACATTTTGTCAAATGTTGCTATTTTAAATGGTCACTTGCATGTAAATTTTCCCAGTCGATTTGAAATCAAAACAAACTCTCCTCATTTCTGAACTTGTCTCTTTTTCTGCTCGGTAAATCAGTCAAAAAAGTTAAAAAAAAAAAACAAAAACAAAAACAAAACAAAACAAAAAATAAAACAACAACAAAAACCCACAAAACAAAAGGGGGGGGGGAAACAACTTGGGAGGCTATCAGAAAATTAATTGTTCATATCACATGAGCCATCTCTTTTGAGGAGAAATAACATGATTTGCTCAGTCCATTCTTGACAGGCCTTTGGAATTCCTCCTTCTTCTAGAAAAGAAGAAAGCAGTTCTCACAATACATCAGCTGCCTCACCAGGCTTCTTGAATCTTACAACTCTATTTTTGGCTTACAGCTGCATAAAATTGATTCTGTCATGGGATTAAGGAGCCTGCTCTCATGTGTCATTGTGGAAGGCTTTATGCGAGTACATCCACAGAATAGCAATGGGGCTTTCCTTATAGGCCCCCTGCTGATAGTAGCATAATTCCTGTCTACTGTTCTTGTCAGTAATCTCAGTGGAAAAACTTCAGTTGAAGTGAATGGTGTTGGTTTAAGGCTATATTTAGCAAACAGCTGAGGCATCACAAGGTGCCTTTAGGTGCCTTTCCACTATAATAACAGCTTCCTAGGGGAAGCTTCCTAAGGCTGTGAAAAAGGTCCTAGTCCCATACATGGAAGGAAGTATGAAAAGCACGTCTAAGTTAGAAGACTAATCAAGCCAGGGGGACACCACACAGCTGGGATCTCTGAAACTATGAGGGTTTTGACCAGTCCAGAATAGCTTTTAACCTGGAGTTACTCTCTTGAGAGAGAGAAGACATATTCAAATTCCTTTGCAAAGTGTGATAAATTAAGTCAGAAATTCCAGATTCAGTGAGAATGCTCTAAACTTTTAGGTATTAGATGGAAGGTGGGAAGAACTTAATCCTTCATCTGCTCACAGAGACAAAGGTGTCTTGGCTTCTCAAAGGTAGGCTTTAAAAAGAGCTGTGCAGATGAGGCAGAACACCACTTAGTTTGTAGATACTAAGCTGGCTTCATTTGAGCAAGGTACTGTGCTGCCCTGCAGGATGGAAGCAGAACTTTAGGTATCATCCAAACTGTTCCAGTGGCAAAAGAGAGACACTTGTTATTTTGGAATAGCCATCTGATGCAAGAGCTGGGAGTAGGTAAGTGCTTAAATTCTTTTGTGGATCAATCCCACATCTATAACTGTGCTGTCCCAGATAATTTCTTCCCCTTTCCAGTATAGCCTCAAAAATCAACTGTGATGGCTGGAAAGATGTTGGTCTTGTTGTTCTGTTGTAATTGCAATTGGAAATGCAGCGTAAGGGGCATTTTCTAATCAGTTTAGAATTAAAATGACTACATGATAGAAAATCATAACCACTATATTTTTATTGGAGTTTATCCCAAGGGTAAAGGCAATAAAGAGAAAAAAAAAAAGAAAGGGGGAGGGGGAGAAAGAGAGCCATTAAGGCAAGAATTATCAGCCAGAGACTGGCATTCCTTTTATATCTGAAATTTGAGTTGTAACAGACATCATACTGTAGGCAGTGAGAAATGCAAAATGGAAGGTATTCATGTTGCTGTGTATGAGCAGTCATCTAGACTCTGCCATGTCCAGGGAAGGGAAGTAGAAACTTTCAGAGGTCAGATAGGAATTTGTTGTGATTCCCCTCCCCTTTCAGTTCGTCATCTGCAGTCCTAGCTACTTGCTAGGTTATATAATTATAGATTTCTCTGTGTATGGCCATGTATCTACCTGTTTACTTTTCCAGAAATTACTCTTTCCTTGATTTAGAGCATGCTGTCACAGGTAAGGATGATGTACCTCCTTGATCTTGCCACTCTACTTGTAGTAGGGTCCAAGAGAACAGTGCATCCATCCTAAAATAGTCATAAACAAATCTAATAGTTGGCCAGAATTTTGGAGCACATAAGGAGTCATAGGACTTTGGGGATACCAGCTCAAGTCTCTGTGACTCATGAAGACTGTGTCCCCTTTTCAAATAAAATAGAACATATCTTCATTGATACTCTTATAACTCTCTTTTGTTCACATCAGCTCTTGCTCCCTTATTTTTCTGCAATCTTTTCCTAGTGCATACTTTGGTCCTATTGCCTTTCCCTCACTTTCTTTGGAAGACTCAGTGGGTTTCAAAGTTCATACAGCAGAATGCTAGTCACATGAATGCACATCACTAACAGAAGGCTTTTCTTTCCATTGACTTTTAGTTGTTTCTCTTTATGAGCACTTTGCTTCATTGCCTGTTAGTTGAAGAACTCATCTACTGCAAAGTTTTCAGTATATCTTCTGGTTAAAGCTTTAAAATATTCTGCTGGTAAATAGAGGGGTTTTAGGAGGAGGTTTTACCTTCTTAACAGAGATTACAAAGTTACACATATGTACTTTCTTTCTGTAGATTAGAGGTACAAGATTTTCCAATGTAAAGCTGTATATTAGAGAGTAATAGAGAAGTACAGCTTTGGTGAGGTAGTCTTGTTCCCTGGCCCGTACTAGGGAACATATGTTCCCAGCCCCATCTGAAGATGTACAAGTTTTGACAGTTTGAATTAAATTAATTTTTAGGTTTTGCCTTGTTTCCTTTCTTTTCTCTCCCTCATTCTGAACCAAAGACTTATTTCCCATGGGAAGAAGTACACAACACAGGACAGCAGGCAGAAAGTTTAGTGTCCAAAGTGTTGTTCCTGGATCTTCCACTAACTCAGGAGATGGTCTTGAACTAGTGACTTAATCTTTTGGGAGGAAGGGGTGAGCACATTATCTGTCAAGTGAAGAAAACTCTATTTTAGTTACATTCCTCAATCATTTTGTAAACTTTAACTGAGAAGTCTCATTGGCATGATAGTGGTTCTTTTTATGAGAAGATCTGGAGCAAGCAGATCTCTTTTACTTTTCTGTTTTGAAGTTGGGGATGAATTTACCTTTAAAATCTTATTGCATCCTAGTAGGTGAGATTTGAAATAAAAAAGAGCTCCAAAGTTTAGCACACTGAGTAGAGAATTGCTTGCACTGCAGTATTTTTAATGGAGTTTGGCTTGAGTGGGCCAAGCTGAGAAAATGTACACTTTTTTTGATGCAACTGAAAGAAGAGAGGAATAGGCCGGAACATGCTGATTTGATAGAAGGGGAGTCCTATGGGTAGGTGGACTGGAGAAAGACAGTGAAAATGTTGGAGTTGAAAAGGCTGTCATTGATAAAGAGGTTTGAATCTAAGAACCTGGCCAAATCCTGGCCTGCAGTAGTTTTTCCAGCCTTCCTGTAGATAGTTTAACAAAAGTCCCAAATTTCTGGGTCCACTCTTAGGATGTTTATTGCCATTTTAGTCTCAAAGATAGGAAGTAAAACAGTAAAAAATAAATTTGTTCCCCACTCTGAACTCTGATGTAGCAATAGTTCTAATGAAATATGAAATTATTGATAATTTATACCTATAATGGGTGAAAATGGGTTAAAAAAAATAAAATAAAAAAAGGTTTACTGCATTCATGCATGCAGGAAAAGAAGGGTTTTTCAAATATTAATATTATTGTTTTGCCTTCAATATTTTTTTAATGATCTGTGCTTTCATTTACTTACTTAAGCATCTGCCAAAGACATAAGAAACCTTTTCAGAGAGTTACAGAATTACGCTACTTACAGGCAGACTGTATGGGATACTAACTACAGAAGTTCTGCTTCCACAATAGAGTTCCACATCATATTGCTTTGTCCAGTTATTTAGAAAAGCTGCTTTATCTTTTGAATGCTGTACAGCTGCTTTTGAAATCAAAACTTTCTTGTCAGTCATGGCTCTGCAGATACTCAAAGATATTTATCCACTTTCCCAATTCTTTCTGAAACTCAAATCATTGTCTAGGACATACCATTTGTATAAATGTTTGCCTTTGTTAGTAAATTGTGTAGCAATGAAAATGAAGGTTTACTGCCCATCTTGAGATAAAGGAATCGTGTGTGTGCTTTTCTCCCCTACAGCTGTTGAAAAAGAAAGGAACATCCTCATTTCTTCAGAGACTGGAACGAGGTGGTCCAACCACTGTGGCAATACAACTCAGGGTTAGTGAACATCTTCTGGATAGAAATTTATATAAAAACCCTCCCCACATTTTAAAGGCAGGATTAGTCTCTATAGATTGCAATAGAAGAAAGAGAAATCATATGCTTGAGAAAACCACTTACATGGCCAGGTCAAGCCTTATGAGAAAATTATGTTAAAAAGTTAGGAAGAGCATACGTGTTGAGCAATTGCCATTGCTGCACAATAATGATGACTGATTTTTTTTCCCACAGAAATCACTCACAGATATTATTGGGAAGCTGCAGAACTGCACGCCACATTCTATTCATTGTATAAAGCCTAATACCTCCAAATTGCCAGATACATTTGACAATTTTTATGTGTCTGCTCAACTGCATTATATCGGTGTCCTAGACATGGTCAAAATCATACGACATGGATATCCAATACGTCTGTCTTTCACAGACTTCTTGTCAAGGTAAATTCTTTTAAGTTTCATAAAAAATTTTTCTTACCTACGGTACAAACCCTTTTGTTATGTTCTGGTAGTGCTTGCAGTGTTGTTTTGCTAATGAGTCTTTCAGACTTTCTTCAGAGAAAAATCATGTCTACCAGCAAGGGGAGTAGGCTTGTTATTTTTTAATGGAAGGAAACATTAACTTTGTGGAAATATATTTGTAAAGATCATTGGCAAAATGTATTGAATTAAAAAAATAATCATAAAATAGTTATATTTTTATAATTTATGCTATTTATACAATATATAAAATACAAAATATTGCATGTTGTCTCCACATACTTAAAAACCAGAAGGAGAAATAATCTATTTTTTCACGTTTATCAGTGTAGGTGTCATGGTTTCAGTATTTGTATTTCATATGCTAGGATTTTTTTTCTGCATGGTGATAAATTGTTAATGCTTATTCCACAACTCCATTTTTATTATTGTTGTTAGAAATGAGTGAAATCTTGAATTAATGTGAAAAGACAGGAAAGATATATGTCACTGTTTCTCACTGAAGGCCAGCTCTTTTCCCCCATCCCTTATTCAGTTTCTGGGTTTTGGCTCACATTCTCAAATGCTTCATCAAAGAAGGCGCACCATCTTGTCCAAGAGATGTTTGGTTAGCAGCCTCATGCACTCAACACATGTTGCTCCTCTCTGTGTGTTCTACTCCTTGACTGACATATCAAGCAGTCATAATCTGGCCTATGTATTATTTTACTTCTGAAAACCATCATGGGAGTATCAGCTGCTTACACACATCTAAACTTTCAGTTGCCTTCTTGGAAAATGTTGTGGATGTTAAATTACTGCTCGGACAGGATCATATTCTGTCTGACAAGTCTGTAAATGCTTAAAAGGAGTATAGGAGTTTATAATCCCATGTGTTTCAAAAGTGAGCCATCTCTGTCCTACCACAATATTCATCCTACAGCATGAATCCAGAAGTGCAGACTGGTTGAGAAGGTGCAGATAATGGGAGATTTGGAAAAGCAGGCTGCTTCCATATTCAGAAGTGGTAGGGGCAATCTCTATGTAGCTGTTCTATATTACTGAATTGAATGCTTCAAGGGACTATTACATAAGCACAAAACCACAGTATTTTCTACTGTTAAAACCTTACAGTGGTTCCTGGCAGGGATTTTGTCCTTGCCACCTAGCTTTTCTCACTGCAATTCCCAGAGACCTGTTGGGAGTTAGGACAGGCCTGGGACCATTCCTGGTGGGCGATGTGGACATAGCTGCTCTCTTTTGGAGGATAAAAGAGAGTAACCATATGTACAAAGGTATTTTTATTCAGTTGTCTTCGGTGCCAAAAAATGGAACCATGCATGTTCACTCTAACAGTATAGGCATGAGTCTGTCATGTTGTCTTTTTTGAAGAAACTTTATTTAAAAATATCAGTAAAAGAATGCTTGAAGATTCAAGTATAATTTCAGTCTTTTTCCTTCTCTCCTTCAAGTATGTCCCAAAGACGAGTGTTTATCTAAAAGTCTAGAGGACATCTGGTGTCTCACAATAAATATTTATTTGCAGTAATGATAGTAAAACAAGACTAGCAACAAAACCCAACAATATGATACCAGCAATGTTTAGGCTATCATTTTAAAGTGTTCTAGTTTCATTACTGTCCATCTTTATCCCTTTTCCTCCACAATCAATTATCTTCATAGGTTCTTTGCAGCTGAGCCCTTGTCTTTTTACCTGTTCTCACCAGGTCCTGATAATTGCATTATTATACATAAAAGTAATTAAACAGTGGTGGGGCTAGCATGCTGTCACTGAAAATGAAGTCCATTTTATAATATTCCCTGTGAATATATGTCAGACCTACTCAGAAGTTAGCAATAATCACTCTGCATACATCTCTTGAAACTAGATTTTTAGATTTGTGTACAAAGAGGAACACAGAGCTCTTGGCCCAGCAGTACTGAAAGAAATCATCAGCACTGTAAGGTTTTTACAGTAGCCATTCCTGTTATGCAGGACAAAGCTTATCTGTGAACAGCAGAAGATGCCAATTCTTTGCTTTACTCACCATGACCAGTTAACCTTCATATTCACATTCAGTGTACTTGGATAATTCTTTTTATTTCAAATAGTGCGAGCGTGTGGCAGTTTGTTCTGTTATTGGCCGAAAAGTCTGAAATTTTTAAGCAGAAATTATAGTATTAGATTGCAGTTCAAAAGTACTGTAAATTTTTAATGCTTTAATTTTTTAGGCAATAGACTACAGGTAAGAAAGAGTAAAGAATTATTGAATTCAGAGATTATGAACCACCTTTTCAAAAAGATTTCTAAAAAACTGTCGCTTGTACTACATCTCTGTATTGCTTCAGTACTACATCTCTGTATTGCTTCAGTGACTGGACAGGATGGTTTTGGAAACCGGGTAATTAGTTTTGACAATGTTCTTGCAGGCTGGATTTGCTTTGTTGGCTGTTCATCCTAGCTCTGGCCTTGTCCTGCGATTTGTTGACTGGAATGAGAACTTATTTTGTCAGATTTTCATATGTGCTTATAGACCTAAAGTTGATAGACTTTCTCACCTGTCAATTTTTTATTTCCTCTGATGTCAAACTGGTATTTCTAGTGTTCTATTACTTGGGAAAATAGTATATTCTTTATTTCTGCAATTATTTTTCCTCCATTTTGGCTCTTTTACTTCTTTTGCGTGGTTCAGAATGATTTGGGATTTCCAGCCCTTCAGTGGGCAGTTATGGTTGCATTGGTATGCATTCTGGCAGACTTTGAGCACAGGCACTAAGCTACTGAGTGCGATGAGAAGAGCTGCTTCTTGCAGAACAGTCAGGATGCTGCACAAGATGTCAGGATGCTGCACTCTGAGGTACTGGTTATTATTCTTCAGGTTGCAAAAGAGAGAAAAAATTACATCAATTTAGATTTTACTTAGGGTCCCTCAATCTCAAACTAATACAAATACCACACAAACAGGTAAAATATAAAATGTCAATTATAACAAGTAGTGATCACAACAGGCCACAACGATACTGGTGTGTATATGAACAGACTCCATTCTGATCTATCCTAGAACCAAGAAAAAAAGAAAAACAAACAAACAAAACCCAAAATAAAACAAAAAAACAAAACAAACAAAAAAAACCCACAAAAATAAAACAAAAACAGTAAAACTACTGCTCTAGATAGAGATGGAAAGTTAGAGGCTCAGTTAAAATCTCATCATTTCATAATTAAGGAAGAATCACGAGCAAGTGTAAGGTCTGAAAATGCAGCTCTGTCACAGTGAATGAAAAATATGTTCTTTTATTTTAATTTTTGGTGTTTTTTTTAAGTAGGGAATAAGTGTATTTGTTTACTATTATACTGATAATACTGGGGAGGGGCAGAAAAATGAGGAAACAAATCACAGGGAAAGATGAAGAAATTGTTCTTTGTTCACTGTAGGAAGCTGTAAGCAAGTGAATGCTCTTACCAAGTGCTCTTACTTGGCTGAAAAAGTTTAGCTTCCCCAAGGGGCAAAGGAATTATTCCCCATTACTCTGGGGAGAAAGACCTTAACAGCTGACAGCAGAAAAAAAAAAAGAGGGAGAAAGAAGAAATAGGCAGTTTCCATCTCTTAATGAGAATAATGAAATTTGCCTGCACCTTAATTTTTTCCTGAATGTTTTATAAGAAAATGAAATATAAGTAATTTTTGCTTTATCCTGTCATGCTCTGCTGTGTCCTTGTTTGTAAGTACTGAATACTAGTAGGGACTCTTGATTTTCATGCAGGTTTTCTCTTTTGAAGAGGAGGGTTTCCTCCCATTTTGAGTCATGCTAACTAGCAAGTTGACCATGTGGCCCCAAAGGGAGAAAAATGGTCTACACATGTAAAACACATGATATCCTGATATAGCTGATAAGTGTGACCCTACGAACTATCAATCCAAGAATGACAAGACATAGAGGTAGCAAAATATATCCCCAGCTGGGTGCCTGTGAGAGGTTTACCCATAACTGCAAGATTTTCACCTTCAGTTTGTGTCTTGGAGTCTTTCTGATGGGCTGAGTTTCAGTGAATGCAGCTGTGTGGTTCACAGCTTGGCTTAGCTCAGCTGCAAAGTGTTTTATAGTAGTGATGCAAGGAAATCTCATTTTTCTAGAGCTGAATGTACTAATGCAGTTCTCCTGGGCTTACCTGGCTTGAGAAGTAAAGGATATTAATGGTAGGTCTGAAAGCACTGTGCAAAATCAAAGAGAATTTGTGGCTCAGATCCCAGCTTGAATTCCCAAAGGATAGTGAATTGTTACCCTCCTTCAGCTTGCCTGCAGTTGTCATGCATTTACTTTTTGGGTCTTCCTTATCATATAGGTAATGTGATCAGAGTTAAAAAGAATAATCAATGAGAAAATTAAAACACCATTTTTTTTTTGCTGACTAATAAAAAGACAGAATGTTTGAATTAGAGGCCTTTGTGCTGAAGGGATAGAATATTGGAAAACCTGGATATTCTATCAGTAATACAGACAGTACCATTGATTTCTTAATAGGATGAATTTGAATAAATTTCTATTAATATCTAATTAGGGATTAATATGACTGGTGTCTAGCATATATTTATAAGTCACATTTGAACTCTCATGACAACTAAAGAAAGATAGTAGCTAAGGAAAGGTCATATTTTGCAAGAGCATTTCTTCCTAGGCTACAAACCTGAATCATTATTTCTATTGCTGTCCTTTTTGGATTTACTGGTTCTGCTTCTGTATTATCAAAGTAAAAGTTGACAGCTGCTAGGTGAACCCCTCAATCACTAAAGTTCATTGATCAGAAGAGAAATCTTGTGGAACTTCTGGTTTTTAAGTGGAAGCTGTGACAGTTACTGTCAATGAATATATAATAAAAGTGGGAATTAATAAGGTCAGATGCTATTAAATGCTGTAAAAACAGGCAGCACCAATATAATTATGAAATGATATATGTGATTTTAGCAGATTTGCCAACTCCAGCTGCAGTGTTTCCGCTGAATTTGCCTGCAGTGTTGGCTCAGTTTCTGAAGCTCTGTGAGTAGAGACAGAAATAATTTTTTACCTTATCTTTAAAATAGAAAGCCCTGAGTAACATGCATTTTAGATTCCTGGAAAAGTTTACCCATCTATTTTGTATTAATATCTTCAAAATTGTTCTCAGTGGGCTAGATTTTTAAATTCTGGCTTTGCTTTTAAGTCAAGGCAGTGGCATAAACAATGTTGTGAAGAGTTCGAAGCCCAAATTGTACACAGGAAAAGTATCCTCAAATATCCTTTTCCTGGAAGAAAGAAAACAGTAAAATGACCATGGAATTAGGAACTGTCTGCAGATGGCTGTTTCTTTCTAGTATCTCGCATTTTGATATCTTATTGAAAATGAGGATTATTCCACCCAAGATACACTGAAAGCACTTTAGTAGCAACATAGTAATTCATTATGGTTTTGGTATTTGATGCAATGTCAAAAAAAAAGTATCAGTGTGTGCTCTGTTACCAGTGTAGAACAATAGGGTTCAGGATCCTTCTGGGGCACAGACAGAGCCTGGTTGTACAAGCTTAATATCTAGAACCTAATCTCTTTGCATCAATTAATAAAATGGATCCTGGCTGACTTTTGTGTCATTCACCTCACTTGGTGCTCAAGGAAGACACGTAAAAGCCATTTGGTATATAAATTTTTTAAAATAATGATAGTGATCAAGGACCCATCTAGAGTAATGAGGTGAGCTTATATTTCTTGCTCAGTGAAGTACAAGAATACAGCTGTTCAGACATGTTCAGGTAAAAATGAGTCAGTAAAATGCTCTGTTTCACTCATTCTGAACAATTTTATTTTGGTACCATCTTCTACAAACGCTCCTCTATGTGTTTTGTAAATTGGATTAGAAACTAATTTTTCCTCTCTCTTTCTTTTATAATGTGGTTCACCAAGTTGCTGAACTGTACCCAGTGATTTGCTCTCCCAGTGTTTTAGTTTCCTTGGTCAAGGAAGAATTTATGACCTACTGACTTAGAGATTGAAATTCACTTCACACATATTTTTTGTGTCTGGGACATTGCTTAGCAGTGAAGACTACAAGGTCCAGTTGCACAGGTCCTGAAATGCCAGTTTGCCAGTTTGTGGCAAACCTTCAGGACTGTTGGACCTCAAGATAACCTCTGTGGATTATGTGAACTGATAAATAAACTGAGCCTTTCACTTAGGTGGTGAGAATTGCAGAATTTCTATGAGTAAAACCATGTTGTTCAGAAAGCCCAAGTAATTGTCTGCTAGTGTGCTATTCCTTGTCTTTATTTCTTCACTTTTTGAGTGTTTCTTGGAATTTTATTACTGTCTCTCATGTTTCTAGACTGTCGTTTCTGAATTTAACTCTTTCAACTCAGCCTTGAGTTTTCCATCATGGAACTCTCATCCTGCCTTCTGTTGCTGTTCAAGGAACAGCAGAGAAAATTTCATCCTGTGAAGGAGAGCATGAAGGCTGTATGTAGAGACATCTCTTACAGTGTTGTTACAAGAGGAGATAAGTCACCAGAATGTTATGATTTACCATTTCCAACTCTCTTTTTAAATGGCTCAAATTGCATCAATCTAATCTTTAGATTTACCTATGCATATGCAGACATGCATCTTAGACTATAAGTAGTTGTTTGTGTTAACAGGTAAAACAGTGTCAAGTGCAATTTGAAGGTACAGCATCAAGCCACCTTCTTTCTCTTTTTTTTTTTTCTTTTTCCTTTTTCTTTTTCTTCTTTTTCTTTTTTTCTTTTTCTTTTCTTTTTCTGTTCTTTTTCTTTTTCTTTTTCTGTTTCTGTTTCTATTTTTTTCTTTTTCTTTCTTTTTCTTTTCCTTTTTCTTTTTCTTTTTCTGTTTCTTTTCTTTTTCATTTTGTTTCTTTTTCTTTTTCCCTTTTATCCTGGTTTTTTCTTCCTTTTTTCCTTCTTTCTTTTTCCTTTTTTTCTTCTTTTTCCCTTTTCCTTTTTCTTTTTTCTTTTTCTTTTTTTCTTTTTCTATTTCTACTTCTTTTTCCTCTTCTGCTTCCCCTTCTTCCCCTCTTCTTCTTCTCCCTCCTTTTCATTGTCTAACCTTGTTTTCCTGTATGAACAGATTATGTTAAACCAGCTAAATTACAACACATAAGCTCTATAGCTTCAATTAAAAATAAAGAATCTCTAAGATTTTAATGTTTTGAAAATAGAATGATAAAAAGAATTAGCATTCTGATGAATTTTTGTTTTAAAGTAACTTGATGACAAAACATCCATTTTAATAGGAAATATTAGGAAGGAAGATATGGAACACAATGATAATGGATTCTTATGGTAATCATAGCAGTGATGGTGAAACAAGTATGTTCAAAGCCTGTTTTAATTACAGGTTTTCCTCTGATTTCAGTATGAAGTTCTTAGATTAAATTCTTAGAAGTTACATTTAACTGCAGATCCTGAAATATACAGTTGTACTCAGGGCAACATTCACTGATACTGAAATGCTCTAACAGTGGACTTTAGATCAAAAATGTCTTCAGAGCATTTAATTGTTACTAAATCATCCAGACAACTGATTTTGCTTGGAGATAATTCTGAAGGCATACCTTTTTTCTCTGGAAAGTTTATGTTCATGCTATTATTGCTTTGTCAAGTAATGTCTGTCCTACAACTGGCATAAAGCCATTATTAATAACTATTGTAATCTTTTGATTAAATGTGTACTGTTAGCTGATGCTATATTGCACAGATGTGTTGTTTATGTTTGTGACTCTTGTGTGGGACTCATCACTGCATATCTGAACTCTCTTTGTCTAGAAGCTTCTTGGTGTTCATTTTTTTTCTCTCTTTTTTCCTCTTGAAATTGGGGAAGTTGTACAATTTTTTAATACTTCATTTGTGAATTTAAGAAGTGCAGCAAAATATGTCAAAGTCTCATGGGCGAGTTAGGCAGGGCGTTATTGAGAATGATAAACTGAGTAGATTGAAAAGTGACAGGTCATCACACTGGCCCTTTTAGCTTTATTGTCTGCTATACAATAATATCATCAGTCTTCTCATAGAGCACTGCATTAGTATATGCCATGATACCTTCAATCCTTGCAAGTAAAGCAAGACATAATCTGACTAGTGTTAAAAAGGTATATTCCATTAAAGTAAATGTAATGATATCAGTTTATACCAAATGGAAATCTCACCATTGTGTAGTTTGTTGCTTCAGACCTAGAGCTGGAGGTGATATTTCCGATTGAGGGCAATCATTTCTGTTTGTCTTTCTTTTAGAATGCAAGAAAAGGTGCGTAAATTAAGTATGTTGAAGTCATCAGTTTTGAGGGCACCTTAGACCCAAATTCATAAACACAGTCATGACTAATTTCCTGTGAAGAATGAAGGTCATCCACAAAGTTGAAACCCACGATTTTTTAAAACGTCTATGTCTTGGCAGTTTTGGTAATCATCACTGTAGAAAGAAGTGTCATGGTTTAACCTCAGTGGACAGCTCAGCCCCATGCAACCACTCGCTCATTCCTGCCCAGTGGGGTGGGAGAAAGAATTGGAAGGGCAAAAGTTAGAAAACTTCTGGGTTGAGATAAAGACATTTTAATAGGGAAAGCAAAATCTGTGTGCTCAAGCAATGAATAATAAAGAATTCATTCTCTACTTCCCATTGGCAGGTGGGTGTTTACTGATCTTCAGGAAGGCAGGGCTCCATCAGATGTAATGGTTACTTGGGCAGACAAACACCATCAACACTGTTTGCTGGGCATCTTCTGAGTTTTATCATGCAACCCTCATTTGCTATAGTGATTATAAATGGGTGTAAACTATTGTGTCATTCCACTGAAGTCAGCTGAATTATTCATCTCTGTCCTGTACTACTCAGTTCTGCCGGATCGACATGAAAAGGGCTCCCTTGAGTAGGGAGATGCAATTAAGTAATAAAATAGACAGATACAAGGAAATAAAGGAGGCATGGTCAGTTTTAAGTCTGTCAGTTCCTAACTTCCAAATATTTTATGTGCATTTTGAATAATCTTCCAGCATTATTTGTATTACATTTAGTATAGAATGTATAAAACTTAGTTAGGGAATTTATTGTTTTGTGCAGTAGAGAATGTCCTGGCTTTTAGGTCCTTTCAAAGAGAATCTCAAGGTATTGTTCTCCCTCCACTACTAGGGGTACGCAAGGCATTTTTCTGCCCTTTTTTCTTCTGCCTTTTTTTTTTTTTTTTTTTCCTAGCTATGTTTATTTTCTTAGACAATGATAAATCTGTTACGCACACACAAACATAATTCTGGCTGAACTGATTCTACATTTCCAGTGGTTTTCTTTATTTTAACTTAAGGAGGGATCTCTGAAATTTTAAAATGTTTATTTCATTTCCAGAGTTAAGTGCCACCCTTGATACCTCTGGACTGACATTCAGTTTCCACTAGCAGTTTCCCTCAGGGTTAACTAAACATTTATTAAGTCACTAAATAACCCTGTTACTCTATGATATTCTTATAATATCTATGCATTTTTTATATCTATGAATTTAAAAGCCTGTGCTGTTTCTAAACATGGAAAAATGTTCCCACAGAGTACTAAAATACCTAGCACAGTACTGGATTCCATCTAAAAGCCTGGATTATAAAAATAGATAAAATTATATTTGTGTAGAAATAAGAATATTGAAAGTTCTTGACCCATATCTTAGGAGCTGACTGAGTTCTGTGTGCCTATAATAAGCAGCTAATAGCATTAAATTATTTCAGAACCTTGATGTTTCAACAGAAATAATTATTGACCACTTCATAATTTGCTGACATCACATAATGACAAAGATAATAGACGTAGATTTATATGTGATAGTAAGAAGTTCAGTTAAATGCCTGTCATAGAAATAAACCTGTTAAAAGAAAATATTATCAACCACTAATATCTTCACTAATCCTTATACATTGAAACCCTTTTAAGGAAATGTCTGTTAAAATAATAGACCTCTTAAATTAATACAAACAGCTTATCTTGAAAATAAACATTTTAAAGAAGTAAGTATGCAACACATTAGTTTATGCTAATGGAACTATGCAGGAACGTTGCATTATCTAATTAAGGTGCAAATTGTCACATAGATAGATTAATTTTACTGTATAGTTTTAAAATAATTCATTTGTATTCATTGATTAATTAAGTATAACTGTGTGCTTTCAGTGCCTAGAAAAATATAATTAGTTGCTCTTGACTGCTTTTTTTTCTGCTTATAGGACTTGTATAAATGTAGTCCAGCTGCCTCACATACAAAAGCGACTGTGACCTTCCTGCTGTTTTTTCTTTCTGTGGTTCTGCAGCTGTTAAATTCTTTCCACTCAACTCAGACATTCATTGCACCCTTTTTCTCCTTATCCACATCTTGATATTCTTTACAGCCATTTAATCTGCAGCAGAAGAAGCTGGAATGAGACTTCCTAAAGCTAGATTTCCTAGTCAGACTGAATAATAGTAGGCAGTTAATACTGGTGGCATCTGAGAACAAACAGAAAATCCTATGCAAGCGTGCATGTAAAATCCTTTTATGTATCTTAATCACTGGATCACTTCGCTTTTTTTCTTAGACCGATGTGTCATTAATTTAACATGATCAGTTTTAGCAGAATTACTCCTGCTGAACTATACAGTAAATGAGAGCAGAATCTGGTCCAGTGTTGATACAGTATACCAAGGGGACAGCCTTAGGCTATCTTGAAAAATGTTGATTGTGTACATTTTGTCTATTATACAATTCAGAGCCAGGAGAATCCCTGTTACCCAGATTGATACTACTCACAGGATTCAGCGGGCATAAGGGAATCTCCCACAGAAGAGAGTAGAGATAGAGATGATCATTCAGAGAGGCTATTTTGCCTGTATGCCTTAAGATCCTGAAAGTCTTTCCCATAATCTCAATACACCTGTCTGAGCTACTAGTGAGCATTGTGGGAAGGATTTTATGTATTTCCATTCCTCTTTGGCCGAGTCAAGGTTGCACAGAAGAGAAAAAACAAAAGCAAGGAAGAAATAAAGCATAATCTAGGTGGAACATCTAATTCAATTCTATTTCCCTTTAATATAAAATTTTCCCCATTTTACTCTGGTTTTACTTTCTGCTTCTGCAATATGTGTGTGTCTTGGTATATTTCCAAATGAGCTGGGAAGTGCTTTCTTGGCAAACAATGAGTCAATAAAGTAGCAATCTCTCCAGGAGACTAAGTGGGAAACTGTATAAGCCCACTATGGTATTTCAACTCAGTATCACAACACATTTCTGAAAAGGCTTCGTGTATTTTTCAGAAAAAGTCATAAGTCACTTTGCTTTACAGAACCTGTTTGCAGTTATTTTGGGCATCTGATTACAGGCTTCCAAACACTGGGACAGAAGCTGGGCCTAAGCATGTCCTTCTTTGAATACCATTTCAAAGTCTTCTCATAATGTCATCCCCAGCTAGTATCATGCCCACCACTCTGCCTGCATATCTGTAGACCAGCAGTCATGACCTTGAAGGGTACACTCTATCTTAACCTACTCAAAGTTGGCCTGCTGGTGAGGCCCGGCAGCACATTTCCTGGAGGCCAAGTGCATAATACTGTGATAATCACCAAAACTCTTGCCTTCTAGAGTGATCTTAAAGAAAAGGATGCATAAGACATCTTCTAATTCTTTATAATCCGAGTAGTGAGATACGGCTCAGACTCATGGAGCAGGTTTTTTCTTTGTGGTAGGAAAGGGCAAAAATGTACCCATTTGTTCAGTCACCTTTTGACTCGTACTTCCAGGCATTCCTTTATTCTGGTCTCTGTTAAAAAAAAAAAAGAAGGTACCTTTTGATTTTCTGTGATTTCAGACCTTTTAGTTTTGCAGGAGGACTTTAAATCTGATGCCCTATTTTCACATGGCTACGTCTGTGGAGAAGGGAAACTAGCTTCATTATACACCAGTTCTACATCACCTCTGTGTTATACAGAATCAAATTAGCAGGGTGATAGAGTAAGTTAAATTTGTACTACAGTCCATATATTCTGCGTACAGTGAAGCATTTTACTGATCTATGTGCATGTTTGTGGAGTGCCCAAGCATGAAGAGGCAGTTAGCTATGGAGAAGGCCTACCTGTCAAGAGGTAAGTGCAAATATTTACAGAAGTAGAGGCAAACGTTCATGTAATAGGGCTGCTTGTCTGTTTGATGCTAGCCTATTTCTGAGTTAATGTGTCATTTTTTGCCAATTTCTTAAATAAATATATTTTTACATTCCTTATCAAGGTATAATGGGAACATCAGCTTTAAGTGAGATGATGAAAAACTATTGTAATGCAAATCTTTAGCAGATGTTGTGAATTCATTTTTTATTTGCATAGCTGAAGCCACTAATCCCAAGAGCTGAACTATAATTTATATTCTATTTATTATTCTGCTGCCACATTGTCTGAGATGAGGAAGCCCCTGCTTAATTACATGAAGTATATGAATAAATATTCTAGGATTAAGACACACATATCTTTGTTATTTATTCTCTCCAGAAATTGAAATTCAGATGTCTAGAAAAGATTAAGGGTGGCAAAACATAATGCAAAAGCATAAAATTTAGGAAAGAAAAAAAAAAAATCCTTCCAAGTCACTTGTCTATCACGCATCACAAAGTAGTATCTTTATCTGAGAAATTTATTTTACTTTTTATTCAGTCTAAATTAAAATACACCAAATGGCCACTTCTTATGCAAGGGTATTCCAATCCAGTGGACTTAATAGCCCTTATCCTCCCTCAAAAGTCTGTACTGAGCTCCACATGGGGCCAGTGGCTGACCCACATGCAGGTCACTGTAAAATTTTGCTCTAGGGATTTTCTGAGTCTTTTCCACTTTTATTTCTTAGTCCTTAATTTTGCTCTTTTTATCCCAGTTACATACCATTTATGTCACTCTAAGTATGTTTTCCTTTTTCTGAAGACATGTTAAAGCATGCTATATATGTGCCTATACCTCTTTATGTAGAAAGTGAATTTTTAATTGTTGAAGTAGAAAATCAGAATGTTTCACCAGCTGAATAGTTTCTGGCTTCCAGCAGCATGTACAAAAACACTGTGGTAAAACTATGGTACCTGGTCAATTTGCTGTAAGGTCACTTTTGGCATTATAGCTTTCCAGGTTTCTTTTCTGTCAGCAAATGTCTATGTGCCAGATTAACCCAGAGAGGATAAAACTGCTTGCAGTTTTTTTCAAAATGACTCTAATTTTATTTTGTCCCTGAATTCCTATTGGTCTGCAGGTCCAGCCATTTAGTCCCATGTTGCTTGATATCAATTAGGATATTTAACACTAATATGGCAGGCAAGTACTCTAAAGTTTTGGTTCATTGCCACAGATACTTATTCATTGTTTCAGATTTATCAGGCAAATTGCAATTCATGCTCACCTCTACACCAATCTGAATTATTTCTGTAAGTCTGTATGAAGCAGCCTCAGTGTAAAATGTGTTTCATATAAAGGTGAACCTTATAGTCTTCTTGTACTATATTTTTGTACTCCTATAAAAGAAGCCCCAGATTCTGTCTGTGTGTCTGCTGTAATCTGTTATTTATAAAGGCAGCTTTCTTTTCCACATCTGAAGATTTATTCTGTACAAAATTTTGAGTACCTGCTTTGGTTGATAATATTTATCCTGCATGATGAGATATTTATGTCACATATATATATATATACAGAGATTGGCAGAGTCACTTTTATTTTCTTAGAAACTATAATAATCTATTTCTTCTTTTCTGATTATCTGGAATTCCCCATGTTCCTCATATTTCAAAAATAATTAGGTTATTCCTTCAAGAAAAAGAAAGAATATAACACAGGGAAGTGGAATGAGTATGTATCCTTTACATACACATAACATTAAACATAATTTCATCCTATTCTTTTCTGCTGACTGCTTTTATAAGATTTCTATTACTTGAAAATTTTCCAGACATACTTTCTTTTTTCTTTTTTAAAAATAGGCTTCTCTCTTCAGTGGATACGTCCTCTAGATACTACAGCTCTCACTTGATAGATTTTTCAAATACAAACCATGCCTAACCCACTCTCCCCATCATCCCCAAATCCAAACAAACAAAACTAAAAATCCTTAGTTATGAGCACATAGTGACAAGTTTTGCAAACAAAGTCCATTTCTTTCACATACTTCACAGACATAATAATACATCAATCTGTTACTGGCTGTCAAAGGAAGAAAAGAGGAAGTTTTGAAAGGAAAAAAGAGAATTTAGCAAGAATTGTGCAAGACAGCACAACCTGGTTTTACTCCTTTGTGATGACAATTTTTACATCTCTTCTAGCAGGAATATAAGATACAAGTTAATTTTGATTGCCGCCTTTTATTCACTACCTCTTGAATAGATCTTACTAAATCATGCCATTTTACCTTGCCAAACAGAATACACTGTAATAAACAAAAGAAAGAGAAAATGAAACTGCAACATAATGAGTTACACTGACAAGACTGATTATCTTTCCTTGCATAAGCTGTGTTTGGATGTTTAAAACTTAAAACTACATTAGTTAACACTCCTATAAAGCAGTTACATGTCAGCCATATGTGATTTTTATTTTTTAAATAACAGACAAAGGCATGGATAGAAGGAATTACTTTCAGGAAAGATGAGTTCTGATGTTAGAAGCTGTCCTCTTACTGAGGACATTGGATTGCAGTCAGTAGCTACCTCTGACTTTGTCATTTTTGGTCTTTCTTTCTTATCTAGTCAAGAGAGAGACCTCAGAAAAAGAATAGCAAAAAACAACCAGACAAAGTAGTTCTGAAGCTTCCGTTCAAAGACATCTATGTGTTTTGTTTAAGCTGTTGAGTTGGAGCTGCTTGTTTTTGTGCCCTTTGTACTTACCCTGTTGTTTCCATTAGTATCTTCTGTCATGTTGATGTGCTATTGAAATTGAGTGTGTAGTGTTTATTCCAATGCTTAAAGATTTGCTGTGCATACAGAACTGGGAGTACAGCCTCACAGACTATTTGTGCACACTCCGTGTAAATCAAATAGCGTGCTGAGCCTTAGAATATTACTGTGGGTTACTGTGCCATAACCTGAACTGGAGAATATTCTGCCTCAGAGAAAAACAGCCTGCTGGATCTTGTCAGCTGTGCACTTAGGGAAGTGAGGGAGAAAATGATCAGATAACATCCTTATCTGTGAAGACCCAAGAGAACTGAGTTTCCCATATTCACAAGCTACCTGAAGGTATTGGCAGCAGTATCTAGTCCAAACAAACAAAAAATCTCCCTGATAAAGTGTCATTCAGAAGCAAAGGAAGAGAGGTCAGAGCACAGCTTCTGCAGCACCAGAGGATCCTGGCCAGTCCGTACATGCTCATAGTGCTAGCCTGTCTAGACAAAATGTCTTTCTTCTGTTTTAGGTGTGTAAAAATGACAAGTTAGGACAAGGATGATGCTAAGGACAAAGCTGGGGAAGACAGAGCTTTTCTCACACTGATTTCCTGTGGAGAGGTGTTAGGGAAAGCCCTCCTGATGGTAGTGTTCCCTGTCGCAACTTGTAACTGGAAGAGGTCTTGCATTTATTTCCTAATCAACACTACGTTAGTCTTGACATGGCGGTAGAAGGGTGTTAATTCAATTTAATCCTTTAAATCTCCCAGTTTTGTATTTTGGTTTGGATACCTTAGTGAATGAGTTGCTGGGGCTAAGCCATGAAATATTGGGTTTTTATCATCTTCTTGACTTGTCTAGGAGAGAGATTCACTTTGTCTAATATTAGATGTCTGTGCTGAAGTCGAGAGCATAGGCTATCTTTATACTCAATGGAAAGAAATGGGGGATCTTGCAATACACAATTCATCTGACCTATTTTAAGCATCAGTATTACAGTAGGGTATATGACACCTGAATAGTGTCCTCTACTGACTCTTAAGAAGGTCTAGAAAACTAATTAATTAATCCAGGTTTAGCTGAATTTCACCTGATTAAAGACATTTTTTAGAAAGGTAACACTGAGTATGCTCACCTGATTCCTCAGGATCCTTTATAAAGCCTTACAAATACTCTCCACATTATTTACTTGGGGCAAAATGTATGACCCGTCAGTGAGAAGAAGCCTGGTATTTAATTGGGTTTGTTCATTCACTTCAGAGTGAACTAAAGCTGCAGTGGTAGGGGAAGAATTCTCTGGTAAGGGAAAGTTTCAAAAACTTGCCAGGTTACACTTCCTCAGAAGCAAGTCCTGTTGTTTGCAAGTAACTCAAGTTTATCTATACAAATCTGCACCATAGATGCAGTATTTTTTATTAGTTTTCTGTAATATAGTAAATTTGAAAAATAGTAAGTTCTTCTGCTATTCTTGAGACCATGAAAAGGTTAAATTTAAGAGGACATGCTTGCTTTAATGGATTGAAGGGAATTGTGAACTCTGATTAGACTTCCAGGATGATGTCGTAGATTTTCAGAAACTTTTAAAACTGGGGGAAAACAGTTGATTATTTTTGTCTGGCTTCCTGTATAGTACAGATTGTAAAGGATTTTTGGTTATCCTTGTGTCCTTATTTTGAGTCCTGTGATTTGGATGGGTCTAAAATAAATCTGGTAATACAAGATCAATTCACAGGAGCAAGTATCTGCTACACTAAAAAGATATAATTTTGCATTTTGATAATGTCTCATAAGTTTTTATTTATTTCTTTATATCTTAGTTTTTTGTCGATTTTGTTTTGCTTTCTTTTTAGCATAATTTTTTACCATGGGTAATAGCAAGTTTAAAATACAAAAAAAATCCCTAAGCCAAAGCTATAGTATATGGTTACCCACCTAAAGAAGAAAAAAAAAAAAAAAAAAAAGTTTGACTATTTTAACTCATTTAAAATTAAGCACAAAAAAAATCAAAAAAGCTTATGATTAGACCACTCCTTTTGTCCAGGACAAATTTGGGCTGCCAAACAGGTGCAACCTGCTCATTCCCACTTACCCATTCCTATTACTTCCCTGGTGTTAACACTGGTATTTGCACAACCTGGATGAGAATCAAATCAGGGAACCATTCTGGCTGGAAAATTGCTACAAATTTTGTGTTGCTTTTGTTTAAGCGGTCTTATACAAGATAAAATTTATTGATCTGATATAGCAGGAGATGACACTAGACCTATAGGTGCTTTTTAATTCTAGGTGCTTAGATAGCCAGTATATTTGAACAAGATATGAGAAATAAGGAAGTTCTGTTAGTCCCTCTGTTAGTTACTCTGCAGATGAATAAGTCAGTCAGACAAGTAGACCTCAATATGAAATTTCTCTCAGCCATCCAGAATGCAAGCAGCCTGAAGTTGTCTTCTGGGTCCATCTATGGTCACTAGAGAAAGGCACCTCCAGAGGGCAATCTCTTCTCATTTTAACAGAAATATCTAGGATTCATAGAACAAGTCACCCCATGGAAATACCTATCTTCACAGACAGTCTTGAGAACCAGAAGACTAACTCAAGCTAGGACTGTAGCTCTTCAGTGTCTAACATAGGGAAAGGTAGATTGTCTTCCAAATGACTTGCTATGTTCACAGAGGGTTTGTGGCAGAATTAAATTTCCATAGTTAGCTTTTTCTCTGCTGCCACAACTATTAGCACATCCTCTCTTTCTAAGATTGAGCTTGTTTTTATGGGTAGAAGTGAATTGTGAACTCTGATTAGACTTCCAGGATAATGTGGTAGAATTTCAGAAACCTTTAAAGCTGGGGGAAAACAGTGGATCATTTTTGTCTGGCATCCTGTATAGTACAGATTGTAAAGAATGTTTGGTTATCCTTGTGTTGAGTCCTGCGATTTGCTTTAGATGGATCTAAAGTAAATCTGATCCAAACTTAGAATTTCAAACTTTTACATTTTAATTTGTCTCTGTTTCAGGAATTAAATACATTTATTTGGGTTTCTGCTGTGAGTGAGTTTCAGGCTGACCACTTTTGCAGTTACTTCATGCATTGTGAGTCAATGCTGAATCATCATTGTTTCAGTCAGCAGTTGCTAAGCTTTCCAGCAGTTGTCTCTCTAACACCTCTGATTCTCCATGATTTCTAAGAATTCAGTTGATACAAGTATGGAAATGATGTGGCCCCAGCCTTAATAGCAGTGCATAAAACAAATGTCTCCATGACCATACGTCTAGTTAAGTTAGTCTGAAAGTAGGATCCACAGGTTTCTACTGCTAATCTGGAGTGTTAGACTAACTAAAAGGATCTCTAGTGAAGTTTTGACCCATTCGAACCAGCATTCCTCCAAACTGGGCACAATCTGGAAATTAAGACAGGCTAGTGACCAGTCCCAGAAGGCACCTTAGATGTGGTTACACTCTGTTGGAAGGTGACAGAATTTAATAGAACATAGTAGAATACTTAATAAATAGGCTGGGTTTTTGCCAGGTGGTTTCTATGCCAGAGAAATAATGCCTCTAACATTTCATTTACTAGTATAGATTTAGCCATGGTGTCCTCAGCAGGACTGCTACCAGACCAGAGAACATTTCCAGACTGCAGGAGCTGAGATACCCAAGGGTCTGTGCAGCTCCAGGAAACTAGACATCTAGGTGAAATTTGACCTTAGAGCAGTTTGCCTGCAGATGTTGCTCCAGAGTTGCCCCAGCTCCTGGGACCACTGATGTCCCTGGAGTCCTTCCAGCCCTGCAGCTTTGCCCGCCATGGTCTGTGTGAGTGGTCCCAGGACAGCACAGTTTTGGGTTGCACCAGAGTTACAGGTGAATTCAGCTGTTAAGGAACCAAATAAAATGTCAGTAAATATAGTTAGCATGCAAACTTCAAAACTTAGCCCTGTTTCCTTGGGAGTTTAATCAAAAGTGACACATTTGCAAAATCTTTCCTTTTGAAAACATTTTTTTCTCAATGAAAAAGCATCCCAGCTCATCACATTCAGTCAGATCTAGACCGATTAATACCTTCAAGAAAGTATAGTAATAATATGAAGCATCAAGGTGTATGAAATCAATCAATTTCTTTAGCAATGTAAGTCCACAGTTAAAATTTGAATTTTATACTTTATTTGACTTTGTATGACTTAAGTTTCCTACATTAGTTCTTTTATCTGGTACATCAAAGATCCCTTTAATGTCTAGCATTTTCTGGCTTTGAGGGTACTTGATGCTATAATCGTCTCCTCTTGATCTTCTTTCCAATAGTGTAAACTGATCAAATTCTTTAAAGTCTCCTTGCTGTAAGATTTTTTGTTCAAAATGAAGAAAATATGATTTCAGACTGATGGAAAACATTTTTATCAATGTCACTTTCTTACGAGTTACTTCTGAATAGGCACATGTCATATGACACATACTGAAAAAATAATTTCCTCCTTTCAGTGACCCAATTCAGTACCAGTGAAATCAGTTGGTGAGGCTTTGCATTCTCTCTGCATTGATTTTCAGTGAGGCATCCAAAGAACTAACAGGAAGCAAATCTGGGTTTTAGGCATTATTTGTCCCACGCTGTTATTAACCAAGGTCATGTCTAATAATATACAAGATTTAAAGTGATTTGCCTTTTTGTTTTCTTCACCCTTAGCAGAATCCTAAGCTTCCAATTTGGCTAGCAAAAATTTGAGAGTCAGAGGAAAACTGACAATTTTTGCAAAGATATCAACCAAGTCAACATTAGAATAACTCTACTTCTGATGATTTTTCTAGGTATAAAGATTTGGCTGATACAGCAGCAGGAGAGAAGAAGTTGTCTGCCAAGGAGAGATGTCGTCTTGTTCTTCAGCAGTGTAAATTACAAGGCTGGCAGGTTTGTGATCTACAAAGCAATTAAAATATCATTCTTTAAACAAGCTAGCTGAGTCACTTCCATTGTGGCAAGCCACCAGATCCTTTGCAGCAGTATATTCTTTTGACATTTAATATATGCTTTGGGATAGAATCAAACTGATTTTCTGAGTTTTCTAGCATATGAGTAGCTGTGATCGTTGTGTCAAAAAAATCAGTGTATTCTTGTGGGAAGGAAAAGATTTCAATTAAGCATGTACACTGTGTAAATTTGCATCCAGGTTTTTAAAGGTAACTGGTCTACACATTTTAGTGTTTGAATGGTTTCTGAATTACAAAAAAAAACCTTCATGTTTTCCTTATATAAAATCCCATAGTAAATGCTATACTGTCATAACTGGGGAGGTCCAAAACAACTTAGGACTTCCCATCTAGTCAATTCTTTTTCAAGTGCCAATGCTAATCCAGGTATAGACCAAAGTACCTAGTGTTGCTGTACATCAAATAAAGTGAAAAAATAAGTCAAACACTGAACAGGAAGGTCTCAACTTCGTATCTCCTTACCCTATTTATATCCTAGTTAATCCTTGCCAGCATGAGGATTGCAAGGTGGATGTCTCCATTTGTCCAGAGTACTCAGTCATCTCCTTTGGGTAGTTTTGTAATTGAGCAGGACTGATTTCTTTAACATATACAATTTCTAAGGAAAATTATGTTTCCTTGCACACTATATAAACTATTGTACAGAAAGGAAGCTTCTGTGACTTAATGTGTAGAGTATTCTCCCAGGCTGTATAAGCCTCAAATTCAGGTCTTTTCCCAGCCTAGCAGGACTGAAATCTATTCCGCAAGAGATTATCCAGACCAGTTTCAGGGACAGGTATGAAGTTTAGGGACTGGTCAGTGCTTTGGGCACTCCTATAGGTTACTTTGGGAATATTAGTTTAAAGGATGGTGTTAACATAGGCCTTCTAATTCATGTATAACCTCTAAGCATTAAGATGCCCAGAAAAAGTTTCTGCAACTGTTTATGAAGGACTATATTGGACTTTGCACTATGGGTGTTTCTCAGTGGCCCAGATTCCTTAGTTGTAACAGGAAAAAAGGTAGGCCCCTCACTAGGATGGGAGCACACATGTATGATCACCTGCACTTGGACATGTAAGAAAATTTTTCTTTGTTCAAAATACTGTTTAAGTCCCCTTTTAGTCACTAAAGTAAGTAGTGGCCACGTATAGCCCCACTCTCTCAATAGCAAAGAGCAAAAAGGTAGACCCTGAAAAAGATAACAATATTAAAATAGACTTGCTTTCCCTACTCAGGTTTCTTAAGTCAGTTCTGGGGTATATTCTGCACCCTTGCGACAAGGTTCCCTATAAAAAACAATCATTAATATCTAGAAGCTGTAACTTTGCTTACAAGTGCCTGCAGCTGAGTACCACTAACCTTCAGAACTTGTGTGGGGCTACAAGCTTGACATTGGGCAAAAGCTGTGTAACAGTAATTGCATATTGTGCTCCGGTCACGAAACACAGAGCAGGATGCCTATGGAGTTTATTTCCGCAGCAGCCAGTAACAGCATTATAGCATGAAAAAAAAGCAATTGGTTGTCAGTGAAAGCCTACAGCTCAAGACAAGTGATTCTGTAGTGACTGGCATTTGAAAACAAGTCTGAAACCTTGAAAGACAAAAATATAAAAAGGAAATTGCAAAACAGGATCCCTCCATCATGCAGAGGACCGAAGCTTGTGATCTCAAACAGATTTTAGAGGTTCTGACTCCAGAATCTCATTAACACCAGGAGAAGACAGGTGTGCAAAACTACTGCAGCGCATAATGCACCATCCTTCAAACCAGAACGCAACAAAACTCTTAGGGAACACTGATAAGTTAAAAGGAATAGGAGGGTTTGGAGGTGAGAATTATACCGTTGTCACTCAGTGACTAAGAAGCACATGGCAACAGACTAAGCTAAAGGAACAAGGTCTGAAAAAATGAGTGACCTCCTCCTTACACCTTTTTCAAGCCACAGAGGGCTATGACAAACAGATAGAAAGAGGATAATCATGGAAGAAAAATCTAGGAGAAAATTCACTCTAAGTCCAGACAATTTCTTAAAGACAAATGCCCAGTGAATGAAAGCCTGACACTGACACGTTTTGTATAGGTTATACAAAGCCATATACACAACTATCAGCAGTAGTGACTAATGACTGTGTCACATAATCTCTCGCTCTCAATTATCTTTTTGATTCATTTGACTAATCATGAAAGTTGAACTTTAAATAACAATCTAAATGAGGAAGCTTATACAATCTGCAGTTGTCATGGGTTCCCTCCTCTATGCTTTTACAGCAGAGGACTCTGAATAAAGAAGAAAACAATTTAAAAGGGAGAAGGAGGGGGAAGAAGGAGAAGGAAAAAAAGGAATTATGTTCCCAGGATGATGTCAGCTAGCAAAGCCAGAGGAAAGGAGTCATCTATAGTGCATCACTAAAAATCATCCAAGAAGTAGGGGGTTACACATATAACCAGTTTATTCAGCCACTGTTGTCAGCAGTAACTACTTCAAATGAGTCACTGCTGGAACTGAAAATCTATTTGATTCAGAGGTTCATGAATAAGTCAGAAACTGTCTTCCCCAACACTGTTACCTGCATTTCCCTGAAAAGCTGTTGCACATTCGGGTAGATAAATTGACCAAGAAAATAGATAGCTAAAATATCCTCATCAAAGATGGTGAAGTTTAGGAAAACGCAACACACATCTGAAATAAACCTCCTGCTTATATGTCATCATCAGAGGATGAGGTTGCCAATAAACTCCTCAGCAGAGGGGAAAAAGAAAGATCTGGACTAGCTGAGCAAATTGAGATGATGCTTTATTTAACTTCCTTCTAATAATGTACCTCACCATACCATTTTGTGAAAGGTGATATTAACGTGGGAGAGGGGAAAGTAAATCTGTGTTCTGAAGTGAGAGCCCAAGACCGATTAAAGAAAACGGTTTCTTTGTATTTATTTCCTGCCTGACAATTTATCTTCTATTTCTCATGTAAGTTGTGCTTGGAGAGTGTTTTCTTAACCAACTAAGCAACAAACTCTGGAGCCTACTCACAGAACAAGTTCTTTCATCTCTTGTAAATACTGCAGTCCGTTTAAAAATGGAGGACAAATGCAGAAGATCCAATACCAAAATTAAATTTTGGTTTATTTTCTACTATTTAGTAGAGCATAAGAGCAAACACTATAAGCTAGCCAGTGTCTGGTGCTTGATTCAGCAGCTTCTGTGTTAGAAGAAATTATTTATCAAGGAAATGTTGATAGGTTTATGAAATGTTGCTGTTACTTGAGTAAGCTGAGCTGGAGATAACTAAACTAGGGCAATAAAATAGCTGTTTCATTGAAGCTGGCATACCATGCAGTTTCAGTCATGCACTTAGCTTAGCTACTGGGATTAAAGAAATGCAGACTTACTAATGAAAGGTAGTTTTTGCATCCTGACTCTGTACATACCGTAGATAAGGTGTTCTTTCAGCTTAAATATATACTTGATCATGACAAGCTTATCTATTTTCTGTGACTTTCAAGCACACCCAATGTAAGAGAAAATCAGATTTCTAAATCAAAACAAACCATTCCTACACCAGAGTGAAAGTAATAGACTTGTTTAACCCCTGGAGAAGTCAGTGAGAGTTTTGCTATTGATGTTAGAAGGAGCAAGATGGTATGTAGCAACTTCAGAGTTAAATTGAGTGGAAGGACTGGCTGCTACATGTAAAGCAGAAGAATCTCATGCCCTCCAGAACATCTGAAGGCCTTTACATTAGGAAACCCACATTTTCGGTGCTGTGTTCATTTATTGTCATACAGTGATATATTAGCTAAGCAAAGCCTACTATCCCAATAACATGACTAGATTGCAAATGTTACTGTGCTTTGGGAGAAGTACGGGGCACAAACAGTCCTTGGCTTTTTTTACTGACATAAGGAAACTTTCATTTGTTTGGATTATCATTCCTCACACTGTTAAGCTTGCAAATATAAATTCAATAAAAGAGAGTTAGCTCATAGCTTACTGAGCTTTCTCATCAAAACTTGGAGCTTTACATTTTGTTTAGCTAAGGTCAGCAGTCTGCAATTAACCCTTCTCAGTTACTTCAGATGGAGCTTGCTGAAATGCAAACAACTTACATTATACCAGAAGAAAAACAAAAAATCAATTTAATTTACTCTTGCTATACAGTGCAGCTGTTAAATACATGTGCTGCAAAGGCCAGACTTTACTAAAAGTGAATCTTTCAGCGTTTGACTGCTAGAAATGCTTGTCTGGTTAAAAGTTAGCAACGCTTAAAAATGTCTAATAAAATCTTTGTCTTAGTTTATCTTTCTAATTTTTAGCCTGCTTCTTCTAGTCCACAATGATTCCTTCTTACCAGTAGCCTTGAATTCTGAACACAAGAGATCACTTATTTTGGAGAGGGTAAGACTAGTCTTAAGTTTGAATGGGATGATCCAGACACTCATCAGGTATGAAATAAGCAGTACAGGAAAGTCAGTCAGAATGTTTTTATGAAGCTCCAAATCGGCATCAGGTCGTTGCATGAGATAGATGTTGTGTTAGTGCCGGTTCACATTTTTGCAACTACAGACATTGCTAAAGTTGTTTCAGGAGCCTGCAGTGTTTCTGGAGAAATGATCCATACCAATGTGGAGCTGTATTATTAAACTTCCACTCAAAATAGGTGTTAAAGTGGAGAATAAGACCTCAATAAAGAGAAATCCCATAAGTCCATCTAGAGATTTTTAATTCTTTTAGTCTTCTAGAACTGCAGAAGGAAAATGAATTGTGATCCAAAGTTCTTGCCAGTCACAAAGAGAACCATATTTCATTATTGATGTACAGGTGTTTCATTTATTGGATTTGATATAGCTGTCTTCAAGTATTTTTTATTTCAATATATTAATATACAATATTAACATACCAGAGTCATTTCTGGGAAAAGTATATTTATGAAATATATGAAATGTACATTATGAATATGTATTTATAGAAGAGTACAGAACATAAATGGCATATGATTAAATCAGAGAAATGAGCAGAAGTATATGAAATCATACATATGTAAATTGTATGCTCTGTTCAGCAGGACTTTTATTTTCTAAACAGAAATGTTTATTTTGGTTTAAAATGAAAGTGGTCGCACTATATTGAAGTTTGAATTGCTTTATACATGGTATGATAAAGTCCTGGAGTACTTTGCAAGCAATGTAGTATGTAAGGGTTTCTTAACTCTTTTTTTTTCCCCTCAAGTAGGAAAAATTTGAGTGTTCATCAAACATAGGCCAGTTTATTCATTTGTCATTTAGTAATTTTAACTGTACTGGAAGTCAGTTTTGGTTTTGTTTTGAATATCTTATTTTAAGAGTCCATTTTATTTTAGGCACTTTTAAAATTAAGTGAATTATGAAGATCACATTTAAAAAAAAATAATAATCCCAGGAGCAGTTTCCAGACTGATGGTAAATGATCAAAACACCAGTGTCTATATTTTCCTCATACTTTGAATTATGTCATCAAAATTGCATTGTCCCATTATATCTTTGTCCCATTATATCATCCCATTATATTTTGGAAATAATTTGCTAGTATCAGAAATCTCCACAGAGTGAGTTTGGATCTCACCAGTGCTACCAAAAGTCTGGCCTGGGCCAGCCACCACCTGCAAGCTTTCTCAGCAGCTATTTTGTGCCACAATATACAAGTCCATCTTGTCTCCTTGGCCAGAGAATAGGATGGATGGTTCACTTTGACCTCAGAATGCTCACAAGCTTTCAGTCTTTCAACACAAACCTCTATTTTTGGTTCCTATTTCTATCTTTTTTTCCCTCTAGAACATATTCCTCCCTCTCTCCATCCCCCTTTCAGGGTTTACTTATGATTACTAGTCTCGCAAACTTTCTGATATCTTTTTCATCCAGATGTCTCAAATCTGGATTTCATCTCTCTCTGCCGCACCCCACCTTCCCACACCTTGTATCTTGACACTTTTTTCTTGTTTTCTTCTCTTTTATTCTATTCTAGATACTTCATATTTGGTCCCTGTGTTAATTCCTTCTTTGTCTGGGTTTAGTTTTCCAATCCCCTATCTCAGAGTTTACTTCCTCTGCCATTGCTGGCTCTGTTGCCCTTTTTTCTCAGTTCACGCAGAGAGACACTTTCATATTGTTTCTTTTGGTGCTATGTCTATTCCTGTAATTTTGAAAAGCTAGAATGATAGGTCCAGTAAGTACAGAGATCCCATAAGATAAAACCAGGGTAGGGTTTCCTCCACTGAGTATTTCTTACATGCATCTTACATTTCCCCATCACTTCCCTTCAGGTAAGTCTGTCCTTTTTATGCCTCACAAGTGCAAAGAGCTGTGAGGTTTGTACAGTTTTGGGAAAAGGAACGACCGTTTTTCTGCCCTGTCCAGAGAGCTGAATGACAGTTTTTCTCCCTAAAGTCCAACTCCTGACAAGTGCTTACATAAATGCTTAATGTCACTTCAGTGAGTGGACTACTCCCATTCTTTATATTAAGGCCGTATATAATCTACACTTAACTATAGGTTTATTCAGTATGTACCATGGTGCAAGGTCACTAATTTGCCAGAGATGAAGGAGGACTCTTAAAATGTGTGAAGAAAAGCTAGCAAATAAAACAGAGAGAGTAAGCCTTTAAAAATAACATTTCAGTCGTTGTAAAAGATCGGTACCCTGTAAATGTGTTTGTCGTTATAATATTTTTGCAGACATGTACACTGCGAAAAGACACATTTTACAATAGTTTTAAGGCTTTTTTCTACATTTCATTAATGCACTGTGAAAATGTGTGTCATTGTGTAAAATATCATTAGATTATAGTTCTCTGTCTTTTGTAGGTAGCTATTTTGAAAGTACTGCCAGAAACACACAGCACTCCCACAAATTGCCTTTTTTAAACTAAAGAACAGCTTTACAGATTCCCTTGACACCTATTAAGTATGAGCTAATACTGCCTCCATGCCACCTACACACCATCTCAGCATCCATTCCATAGTTTTGAATGTCTGTACTTCTACATCCTACACCTTTTCTGTAAAATAAAATAAAAAAAATAAAAAAAAAAAAAAAGAAGAAGAAAGGGAGAAAGAACAGCTCCCTCCCATCCTTTCTCCTTCCTCCCAGGAAAAAAAAAGGAGGCCTGTGGCAGTAATTGAAGCTTTGGTAGTCATCAATGACAACTTTACTTAATCTTTAAAAAATGTGTCATTTTGAAAAATAACATTTAAAACCCTAATGCTTTTCTAATTAAAATAACTATGACTGTAATTCACAGATGGTTTACTTTTACAGGAGTCTGAATGACATTAAAATTTCAGACTCAGATGAGAGCACTTTGTAGTCCAGAAAGTATTGAAAAGTGAGTGCTTTAGTGGAAGAACATTTTAACCTTTTTTTCCCCTAAGCAAGCATGAAATGTTTTGTGATTAGAGAAAAGACCAGAATGAAGACAGGTGGCAGCCTCAAAAACTGTTTTGATATCTGGCATACGAAATTCCAACATTTTTCAGCATTATTGCTTTCACTGAACACCAGAACTGTACAGAGGGCAGTGAGACTAGCTTGTTCTCAGTCAGCTTTAGAAGGTATCAGATTTAGTTCAAAGACTGAGCAACACAGATCTCCAGCCATACTGACATAATCAAATGTGTTATAGCAGTTCCTTCTATACATGCTTCTGTCTAGAGCTCTGCTCTCAATAGACCTGGCATATGATGTAAAGTCTTTAAATAGCTTTTATCTGAATGTAAAAATTAGTTTGTATTGACATTTTGTATTTCTTCATTCACTTAAAAGTTGTAGCAGGCTTCTACTAATGAAGTTCATAGCATAAGTAATGCCACAATAACTACATGTATATTGTTCTTAGGGTGTAGGACAAGAGAAAAGAACGCTAATGCTTTGAATGTCCCTTAGCTAGCTTTGTGACCCTGCAGTGCCAGACACTTGTAGCTAAACTGACCATAAGCTTGAGCAATTGTCTTGACTGTGATTTTGTGACTGCACACTGCAAAATAAATTGCAACTTGATGTTTAGTTAAGTTACACATTTGAAATATAGGCTAGATATGACCAGTGTGTTAATTATGAGACTAATCAAGAATGTGGTTGTTAATTTTGCCATGGTCATTGCTAGCAATCAGGGCTTTTTTAAGCTTTCAAAATGTAATTTTTCATCCCCTTTTCTACTGTCAGAGCACCATAATATTTCCCTATGTTTTAGAGACTTCCAGTGAGGAAGTAAGGGGAGAAACAAGCATTCTGAGGGATGGAGGGAAAGAGGCAGACATGAGGAAAAAAGTGGATGATTTGTCATAGACCTGAGACAGAGAGGGAAAAAATGGTTCCTATATGATACAGAGGGTTTGTGGAAAGGAACAGTGGAGTATAAAGGGAAAATGTAATCAGAGTGGAATAATATGATTTTATTAAGTATTTGTATCCAGGCTTTGGTTGTCTGAGAGCTACTCAGATACAAATGGTAATTATAATAACTTCATGATAATTTAATTACAGTTAACCATATGAATAATAATTCAGTTATTCTTATAGAAGAATTCTGGATTTAAGGTGATGTGAGCAAGAAGATGGAGGGTTTAGTAGCCAAAGCTAGTAATAAGGAAAGTTCAATATGTGTTTTGACAAGATGGATGGAAAAAATAGTTGTTTGATGAGCAGTTATTACAGAATTTGCAGTGTTTAGTGACAGCGTGCACATGGTGGGAGGAGTCAAGGTGGAGTTCTGGTGTCCTGAAAGAAAGTTCAAGGCACAAAAATAGAATACTTGTTGGGAAGAGAGGAGAAAATGGACATGGTTTTCTGGGAAACCATGAAAAGTTTGCTTGTTCATGATACAGGATTAGATGTCTAAAAGAGAAGCAAATTTAAACTGAAGACATAGGTAGTTGACCTCTTTTTCATATAAATTTTTAATGAAATAAGGAGGAAAAGACAAGACGAAAGATTCCTAAGGAAATTTATCAAGCCCTGGGAAAGAAGCAGATCCCAGAACAGATGATGGATGAAGAAGGAAGTCAGAGTACTAAGACAAGCAGGCAAAGAGACAATTTTGAAAGCACAGGAAATGAAAACTTTTGTTGGAAGTCACCCGGCAAGAAAATGAGGATGAGAGTATGTCCCTAAGAGTAGAGTATGAGAGCACAATGAGATCTCAGCAATATTACCTCAGATGAACATGAAGTTAAAAATTGGAAGGCATCGCTCATGATAATCTATTAATTAACTATAAAAACACCATTGAACCAGGGTAGAAAGGTACAAGGTACCCTTGTAGAAACAGGATCTAGGAAAAGGTAATATTTTTCTGGAACAATAATTCAAATTTATAAGCAGAAGGATTATTCCAGAACAGATGGTCTGAATAGAGGAGCTACCCTGGAACAGCTAAGTTATACTAGTATTTCTGTAGCTGCACAGTTTTCTAAAATAGCTGTTCCAGGCATTTTCCACCATGCAAAGAAAGCCTATTCCCTATTTATGAGTTTTTACAATGTCAAGACAAGTAAAATATGTCTTTTTTTCACCTTACCTTCACTCACTTTGCAATAACACAAAAAGGCCTATTTTATTGGGAGAAGAGATAATAATGGAAAAAAATTTTAGAAAGCATTCTAATTTCGCCATTTGAGTGCATCTGATTTTAACTAAAAGATTAACAGTTGCACCATCATTGTCTGTCAGCTCAAACTTCAGAAAACATTTGATTCAAAATAGTTTCTCTCTAGAGTAGAGAGAAGGGAAGCCAAGGGACAAAAATGTGCCCCAATCATTTCTGAATTTTGTTAGTAGAGTTTAGACACGATATATATGTCCTGGCTCGCTGTAGTTCATCACTACCAGTGATGTACATCTGACAGTAGTGTTTGGATTAAAAACAATTAGTTGAAAATGTATGCGAATTTCCCTGCGGATACCTGTCTCCCAGATCTATGCTAAAAAACACAACAGTGGAACAGGATGGTGCAATGAGAAAAGAATGAACTTGTGAGCTGCAGACAAACAAGAGTTGGAATGAACTTCTGCAATTTCAGCCAGTCTTGTATTAATTAATCATTATGCCTATTAACCATACAAAATTAATAGCTAGACAGAAGCTATAATCTTCACTGGATAGCACAGTTCTCTGATACTGGTCCTTTTATTTTGAAGTAGTGAGAGGAAGTTTCTTCTACAGAATTCCTGATAAGAAAATGGTATAAAGAAAGCTATTACTTATATTTTTTTTTTTTAGTTAGTTACTGTTTTTAGAGTAGCTAGGTTGTGTGTGGTTTGGGGTTTTTTTAAGGCTATTAGAAAGGAATGCTTTTGAAGATTATACAGAAAAGAATTTCTAAGAATTGTTTCAGCATGTTCAGAAGGTATCAAAAGGAAGGTGTTTTCTTTTGGTCTAACTAGCTAAATTTTTCTGTAAAGGGGGAAGAGCATCTAATGATCATTGTTAAGATGCTCAAGAACTAGATGAGTTAAACCAAGCAACAAGTCAGCACCAGAATAACCTCATACTCTCAATCAATACTTACGAGATTATTTTTCACAAATGAGTCCCTCCATCTCTGACTTTTTAGGCTTAATTCTAAAAGGAGACCTGCAGTACAGCTTCAGCAGGCAAGACTGGGAACTAGGATTCATAATTTTACTGGACATTAGGAATCATCACTCCTAATGGCAGTGAGTTTCTCCCATCTGCCAACTTGGGCTAAATTCTTCATGTTCCACAGATGGCAGCTATCTGTTACCATTTTCTGCTCCATTTGGGTTTACGGCTTGTCACCTTTCTCTTTGACCACATCCCCCTGTTTTATAAAAGCTAAACCTTATTTTCAATTACATTGTCTAACACATTAGCGCAATTACATTCAGAATGCTTTCTTTCCAACCTGTATTTAACTTGAAGGTTATAGTATTTGTTCTGTATGGTTTTGGAACTGAAGGGAGACTGTGTGCCTGACAACTTGCTCGTCCTTTCCAAATACGTCTTTTATTCAACCAAGTGATACTACCTCTCTGTACAACTATTGGCATTGTACTGTTCTTAAATTGTAGAACTAATCTCAACCCTTAGCTGGATTGTATACATACTATTGTTATTTGCCTGTCATCGTCCTGGCCTTTTCTGTTGATGATGAAGGCTTCCCTGCTATTTGTATTCTAGATAGGAGTCCGAAAAGTGTTTCTTAAGTACTGGCAAGCTGACCATCTCAACGATTTCTGCCTTCAGCTTCAGAAGAAAATTATAACCTGCCAAAAAGGTAACATTTACAGAACAAGTATTCCTGAGCTGTTTCTTTGTACACTAAACGGAATATTGCATAACAAAAAAATGTTCTCCTCCTGGAATAGTTGCTGTATTTTATACAATTCCCTACAGACATATTTCCATCTAACTCCTTATACAGATTTTTTGAGATGATATTAACATTGGTGATGCTTGCACTTTCTGTCTGTCAATCATAATTTTATGACAAACTGTTGACTGTAATTAAAACTTAGGGGATCTTCATTATTTCCTTTTTCAAGTGTATTCAGTGATTTTTCAAGGCATTAATATCACCTTTAAATTCCTGCAAATCAAATAAGGTTACAATGATAGAAAATTGCAAGGTGTTCAAATATATCAACAGTGAATACAAAGCTGATAATTTAATATGTTTAGTTGTCTTTATTTTTTCCCCTTTTCTTACAGGTTTTGTATTTGGCTGCTAGTATTTTATGTTTAGGCATTTTTGCCCCCTTTTATGCCTGCACTTTTACTAAGGTCACACTGACATTTTTTGGCACATTTTTAAAAGGAGTTATTATTCACTGCCTCCTGATTTCCTGTTACTTCTGTTTCCTATCAAAATCTCAAATAACTGTTGAAGATGTGAATATTGCTTTGTTTGAAGAAGCTTCCTTCACACAATGCATTATTTATCTAATTGGCTGATGTCTGCAACAATTCCCATTATCACCTTTCTAAAGGAAATTAAAAAGACAAAGACTTATCTTGGGATTTTTTTAGTCAGATTTGTAATATTTCAGATTTAAGAATATAAAAATCCCTTTCATTTTAACTATCTGTTCTTCACTGTGAGCATATCGTGAAAATGAGGAAGGTGAGAAATCTTGAAGCAAGAGAAATCAAAATAGTAGCAGTTCAGGAATTAATGTGGAGAGTGACAGCCTAGGTCACAGTTCAGCTGGGTATATAACTGGGGCCTGATTTTTTGTGTGAATCACCCTGTTGTATTTACACATTTAGAAAAGCAATAGTCATTTATCCTCTTTCCCTTCTCATGCTGACTTAACAAAGAAAGGAAGTATTTACCTTTCACAGTCTGATTTGCAGTGTGCTTTAGTATAACCCTACACCAAAATGTAAAACATCCTTAGATATGACCATGTTTTGCAGAGGTAAGAGAACAAGATGTCTGCCAAACCCTGTCTGAAGAATGAAGATGATAGGTCTCCTTGGCTCCTTACAAAAATATCTGTTGGTTTTGCTTCTAGCCCTCCTTAATTAGGCTAACCTGAAAAGTCATTTTCACTAAAACTATGTGTTCAAAGGTTTTTTCAAAGCTATGGTTCAGCTGCATGTTTTTCATATTCTAGGAAACCTGAGAAAATCGGGAACTTGCCTGAGTAAAGACTAGCTAGACACCCCTTTCACAATGTTAGCTCATGAAATAAGCTGCCCTTTGCAAACAGGTACAATTGTAAACTTGCAGAATTAGCATGTCAAAGATCTCTGACAGTTTGGGAATAGGATAAGGTACTTATGCATTGCTCCTATGTAATGCTCAAATTGTGATCCATAGACTTTTTACCAGGATGGTGATGCTTACTGAGTAATGGTATCAGTCCTGCTGCATATCCACATTTCTGTCCCCTCACCCTTTGCATCCAAAGAGCTTTGGAAGTTAAAGTACTCTTGATATCATATTGACTAATAGCCAAACTAGTCAATAATTTCTGTATCAGACTTAAAATGTAATATATATCCATATGTGGACTTAAAGGAAAAACAGGTCTTGTGCAAAAATTATCTACTGCTTTTAACTCAGTCTTACTAGCAATCCCTTCAGCATTCCCATAAATCTGGGGAAAACCAAAACAAAGCAAACCCGATCCAAGTCTTTTTCTGTTATCCTGAAAGTTAACTTACAGAGGGAAAGAAAGGGGTCAAACTAAAGTGAAAGCATGTGTAGAAGCACTTTTTATTTAAAAATTTATCTGTGAGTTTAGGGACTTTGTAATATTTTTTTTCACAGGTATGAGAACTACATATGGGAACTTTTGACCATATTGAATCACTGAGAAAATTGTAACTGTAGGAAAGTCCATCATGCTGAATTTTTTCCATCAGAGTTCACGTAGATTAGGAATTAACTTCAATACATTGTATATACAATAGGTAATACATTTCTCACATAACCTAGATCCATGGTCTACTCAAATTTTTATTATTCTGATCCTTATCCTTAGATGAACTGTAAAGGAGTAGGTATTTTTCAGCCCTCTGGGTGCTAACCTCAATTATTTTAATTTTCATAAGAGAGAATTATTTTAAATCTACATAAATGAGGAGCAAGTTCAGAAGACAATACCCATACAGTAGTAGATGAAACTGAGCAGTAAAGGTCTAGGAGATGACAGTTTCATTTCACAGCAGTTTTTAACGTTATGAAATTGGCTTTTTGTTCTGTGTTGAACTGAAGACAAAATCTTTCAAACGTTCTCACAGAAAAAGAAATGTGGTGAAATGTCCATTTTCTAATGAAAACCTGAGCAATTCAGTTCATGAAAATGTGTGCAAAAGGAAAGACGGGTGTCTATCTGCCAACCCTTCCTGACAAAACTTTGTTGAATGTTTCTTCAAAACATCTCAATTTTGATGAAAGTACATAGTTCAGAGTAGCTGTACAATATCTAAATGCTACAGCTAGCTGTACTGGATATCATTTTACTGGGCCATCCTAGCAGATTACTCTGCATCACTCATGCCTGCTAGCAATCCTACCAGAGCATTGACCTCTCTGTTTCCTTTTCCTAACCAACCTTAGTGGCGTTACTGACCCTTTTTTTTTTTTTTTCAAGGTAAAAGTACGCACATACACACACACACACTTGTAAAAATGTTACTTTAAAATACAGGCTTTTTTTCCAAAGTCAGCCAGGATTTGATGCTTAACCATTTGTCAAATACCCTATCTGCTCTGCAGCAGGTAAGTTTAAAGAAAACACTAGAAGTGAAGGAGCAATTTCTGATTATTAAGCTCTTCTGAATTTTTCATATTTGTGAGCAGTGAACTCTGATGATGTTCTATGCATGTATTCATGACCTTTGCAACAGCAATATTATGGATTCAGACTCAATAACATGTATATCCAATGTGAATACTCATAAAATTGTCAGAAAAAAACTGTACTATTAGTTTCCTCTTCAACTAAACTGGGTAAGTGCATTAATGTTTCAGGGCTTAAAGAAGTCAGATTTTATAGGATGAAACTAAAGGAATTGAAAATGGCGTGACTGGCTGTGATTATAAAAATGTAAACCTTCAAAGTTGTCCATTATAAATAATCTCAAAGTACCTGAACTTGAATGTTTCCAAATCCAGCAAATAGGATCAGTATTGGTATGTTAATGTTAACATTTCTTATATTTCATCAGCTGGCCACAGAGCATCTCTGAAAAAAAAAAAAGATATTTTAAATACTCAAACAAGGACATAGAAGATGATAGAAAATGCCTTACATTGCCCTCTGGTTTAGCTGTTTATTTTATGCAATAACATTTCACATTCATAGACTAGTTGTATCTTTCTCTTTAGATTAATTCAACTTGACTCTTTGTCATTTAACGTTGTTCTGCAGTGTTCCTAAGACTTAACTGCATTGTTAAAAAGGCCTAGTGCATTTTAGCATTTTTTTATCTTACAATCTTAATATTAACATTTTCAGTATTTCCCCCAAAACTCAAACAAATATCCTATATGGGGTATTGCCTGCTGACTTCACTTAAGAAAAGCTTTCAGTTGACAAGAATGAGAATAACCATAATAAGGAAGCATGAAGTTTGACCTTATCTTGATACATGTAAGTTGATGTACTGAAAATCACCAATATTTCAGGCAACAAGTGAGTAATTATAAAACAGGTTCTTCCCTGTAAGGTACACAGCAGTGATTCTAGATCTGGAAAGAATCAAGATCTTGTGGAACTAAAAAATCCCCATACAAATAAGCACCTTCAGTTAGCATATTTCTTCTTTCTAAACCAAAACATACACTCAGAATATTAATACCACCTGTTGCAGGTGGAGTGATTAAATTGGTGCCAAATTCATCGTGGCCATGCAGGTCCCTGTGCCTTTTGTTTCTGATCAGCTGGGTACTTCTGAAAATTCAGGGAACTAGGTGGTATTTAGGTTGGGTAGAATTTGTTGTATGAATGTGCATACTTAGGAAAGTGGTACAGAAAGCTATTATAGGAGATATACCAAAATCTTCTCCCAACATGAGGCTGACAAAGAATGTGAAAAATAGGCTTAATAGATACATAAAGCTGATGCAATGCAGATGAAAACTTTAAACTGAAAAATGCAGACATGATGTGACAGATACATTTGAGAAATTTGCATTAAATTAATCTAATTGTTTTTGCTGAGAGGAAATGAGCAACAAAAGGTCTTTATGTCAAACTAAAATATCTTCTCAGTTTTGATTTTGATTTTTTTTTAAGTACACTGAAATATTTGAAGAATTTTTTAAAGTTGACCAAAAGCAAACAATCATTTAATTGCTATTGCATTGAATGTGCAATCGTTTATTCAGGGAATTATTCTGAAACAAACAATCTTTTGACCTTTCCAGTATAAATGCATGCTTTCACAATCTGTAGCATGCATCTAAGTTTCCAGCTGTAATGTAGTAAAAAATAATGTTCAATGAAAGTAAACATTTTGAGTTGTCATAACTCAAATTCATGAATTAATTTACTGTCAATATTTTGTTATTAGCACTGACAGCAGAAAACAGAAAGAGTTCCATTTTAGTATGTTATTTGTATGTCATCACATTTCTTTTGTTCTTTGTATAAGACTGACCAAACTTGATTCACTTGTATATACAGATGAACACACAGTAATATTAAGTTATTCACCAATTAATTAGTTGTCTTTCATTGGTCCATGTTTTCTCCTTCTGTTATGGCAGTTGTAAGAGGATTTCTAGCTCGCCAGCGCTTGCTACAGAAGATGAGCATCAAACAACAAGAGGTCACCTCAATCAAAAGCTTCTTGCAGAACGCTGAGGATATGGGATTGAAAACATATGACGCCTTGGTCATTCAAAATGCTTCTGACATTGCTCGGGAAAATGACCGGCTCCGCAATGAGATGAATGCAGCTTACCACAGGGAAAAGTTAGACTCCAGAAACAAACCAGAAGAAGGCCACAAAAGGTAAGATAAGAAATCATCTACTGTGAAGAATTAAAGTGTTTCTTCAGTTTTAGTGATTTCCTTCCCTGCTGAGAAAGTCATAGAAATGACTGAGGAATTGCAAGAGGGTTCTCAAGTATATACACAGCCTGAATCAACGTTAAGCCCTATTTTTTTCTGTATGTCAGGTAATTAGTCTAGAAACTGAATGACACCCCTAATATCCTATTTAGGGGACACTGAGCTTTATAGGAACTTATTCAAGTCTCTGAGGCACTTATTTTTTACATAAATATTTTTTAATTCTACAATAAATAGATTGTAGTTGAACTTTAATCAAACCAAATGAACAAAAGAAAAATTCCTCTAAGTTAAAATTCCAACATTGGGTAATTGTCAAGGTAATGAAAAACAGCTAGAAAGGCATTAAAATACAAAAAAAGTCCAGACTGAGAAATCCTGATTATGCATTGAACTAGGTAGATTGATTGTGAGAAGGATTCTTTCCTCTTATTTGAAAATAGGCGAATATGGTTTTTTTAAACTCCCATCTGAGTTTTCAGGAATACCTATTTTACAAATCCATCAAATGCTGGAGAACCTTTCTTTAGGAACTGAGTCCCTGATCTCTTTGCTCTCAGACAACCTCTCAATGTGCAGAGGTAGCTTTTGCAGTTAATAGGTATGTGTCTATACTATAAATGTGTCTATAACTTGCTGGACATGTAAATGTTTATTTTTCCATAGGAACTTAATTTTCATCCAGAATAATTCCCTTTGCTTTCATTGCTTTTGTCACTGACTTTTATTAAAGTGAAAATGGCAGTGCATCTGCTTAATTAGCTTCAATATCCCAGTGATTACATATTGGAGGAAATGCCTTTGTAGGAAAGACTGTAATTAAACATTACAGTGAAAACAAATTATCCACTGAGTACCATGCTTTCATCTTTAGCTATTTCATTTACTACATGGGCAGCTGGCTATATCCTGTGCATGAATTCCAGCTCTGCTGGTGATTTGCCATGCAGAAATACAATTTAAAAAAAAAAATGCTCAGGGATTTTTTGTAAAATTACAGTATAGACATCTTCTATCTAATACATTACCACTCTGAGTTAAAAGGTTTTCAATGTTTTGATTTTTGGAGGAATAAAATGTTAGAAAAATTTTTGTTAAAAATCAATTTTTTGGAAGCAGCTGATAAACATAATTTCTCAATACATATTGAAATAGCCAAAAAAAAAAGAAAAAATTGGAATAAGTAAAACTCCAAAACTGCAATTGAAATAATTAAGCATAATTTCATAATTAATATTATTGAGATTATAGCTAATAATTAAGCTTAAACAAGAAGATATATAGATATCTGGATGGAATAGTTCAAGCAGACAGTTGAAAAGGTCATCTAATATTTTAAAGATTTGCATTATCTAAATAGAATTTATAGTTGTCTTTTTAGAAAATAATGATAAAGGCTCAGCATTTGCTGCCTCAGTAATTTTCTATTAAAATGGATTTCCCAGAAATTATCATTCAGATTGAAAACCCAGCTTTTGATTGTGTGTAACAATCAAAGTGTGAACAATTCATTCAGTGAATGTCTGATCAACAATATGAAACTGCTTAAGGAAGGCTGCATTTGTGTGAAAAAGGGCCGGTGTCCTGATTTATCATGAAACAGGAAATGGAAGAAAGCTAGCAGCTTGATCTGGATTTGTTTGTCAGAAGATTACTGCACACATCCCCTCCACACAGCAGGGGAGTTGTGAGATTGTTTACCAAAAAGCTGTTGTTATGTTTGCATGAACAGGTTCATTGTTGTCGCTTGAATAATGCATCTGGGCCTCTTTTCTGTGTTTTCAGAGCTGAAGACAAGGGTGGGAAGGTCTCTGAGGACAGCTTTGCCGGCTGTCGAACGCCTAAGCACTTTCATTCCAGCTCCGTCCCTGTCCCCATGGCAGTGGATGGCTTGGTACATTCTGCGGCTGGGTCATCCATCAGATCCCCCTCCCTGCACTCTGTGTTCAGCATGGATGACAGCAATAGCCTGCCATCACCAAGGAAACAGCCTCCTCCCAAACCAAAGAGGGACCCTAACACACGACTGAGCGCTTCATACGAGGCTGTTAGTGCTTGCTTGTCGGCAGCTTCTAAGGAAACCACTAATGAAGGTTAGGCATAAAGGAAGAAACAGTCGCAAATGGTGCTCTAGGTTATTGATTTATTCTTTTCACTTTGATCCTTTTAAACACAGTCAAGCACCTTTGAAAAGTCCTGCTTTCCCGAAATATTTCAGTGGCAGTAAATAAAATTAGTCAAGTTGTCATTTGTTTCCAAATCAGCAAATAATGCTCATGTGTTCTAATTGCCTAGTTTGTCAACAACCAAAACCCATTTGCAGAACTCCCTCTAGAGACAAATGATCTGTCAACTTGAGCTACTCTTCCCCCCTGACCATTTTATTTCACCTCTCAAACTGTATGTTAAAATATCTTGCATCACTAAAACAGAATGCTCAAATCCTGAATTTCAGGAAGTCAAACATTAAATTTTCTCCTACTTTTTCTCTGTGTTCACATGAATAACTTATTCATTCAGTGGTTTATGTTTGTGCCATAACTTGCTTACAGTAATTTTTTTCTTTAGAAAGAAAGTGCTATGAAAGTCCAAAAGCTCAATGCATTATAGTGCATATAGAAAGGTTTTGAGTTCAATTGTTGTATTCTCCTTCACCCTTGAAATGAATGAGTAGAAGATGAAGGGAAGGAATGTATTCTGCTTTTCCTTGATAAGCCTGACTTGTCATGCTTTGTGTAAAGGATCCTCTATGCTTATCAGGGAAGATCCTTCAGGTTGTGTTGAAAGCTATGTATAACCATTCTCTAATCCTACATACAATGGATGGAAACATTTGCAGCTCCCTCTTGCAAAATAAGTACTGTTCTCATGTCCAGTTCATGAGATGCGAGTCCGTTTTTCTTTACCTCTTTCTTGCTTGTTCAAGCTCCATATAAGGAGAGATGAACTGTGTCCAATATACTTTTAAACTAGTATGGTTTAAGGAGCTCTGTGGTGATTTTGGCTTTCTGTGCCCAGCTCTGAAAGAGATGACTGATTTAACCAAAAAGGTCTAGCAGAGGTTTTTGAAAGAAAGACAACTGATATATGTATTTTGGTCTTAACACTAATGCTTTTATACACTCACAAAACAACTTTGGAGTTCTTCTCATATGTATGAAACAATAGGGCCAGTTTCCCTGCCGTATAACTTATTTTTCAAGAATTATGTCATTTTCCTTAGTCTTTGTCCAAAACCAGCTCTGAGTTTCACCATCTAATTTTGATCTTAAAAGATCAATCACCTAGCTATCTAGTCTGTCCGCTCCAAACGTGCCTGGAGGCTGTGAAAAGATATCTAGTTTAGTTAACTGTATATTCCATTGGGGAATTGCCCTTAGGCTATGGGATTCCCTAACTTTATAAATTATTTCCACACCTGCAGCACAAAAGAGGGAGAGATAGGCATAATATCTGCCTATAAATAGAGTTTTATAGATATTACATAAAAGGGAGATACTTCAGTTACTGGCAATAACGTGTGTCAAAGTAGCACCATGCTGAAACTCCCAGTTAAAAGCATGCCCGTCTTCCTTGGGGCAAAAGGAATAACAAGCATATATTTCCATGTGTTACAGATCTTGCAGTGAGCATTTGGATTCAAAAGATATCTCCTCACATGTTAATTCGCATCTTTTAGTGGCAATAGAGATTACCAAAGCAGATTATATGCCAAGGTAGCAAAGTCTTGTGGTTCGGAAGCTGAAAGTTCTGTATTTCATTCCTTGAGATATTTGTGCTTTTGACTGAATCCCTGTGCTGGTGACTGCTGCTCATTTTAAAACTATAAGGGCAATATTTGAAGGCTTAAAGTGCTAGATCTGTGTGAGAAAAAAATGATTTTGATCTGTTAATAACACAAACCTTTTTCACTTTCCTAGTACTGACCCGTCCAAGGCCACACAGTGATGACTACAGTACCATGAAAAAAATACCTCCCAGAAAACCAAAACGAAGTCCCAATACGAAACTTAGTGGCTCCTATGAAGAAATACCTGGCCAAAAGCCTGGGGATGTGAAACAGGCAAGCACAGTAGCTAAACCAGGTAGTTATGACACTGTGACAGTACAGAGAGCAGCTTCTGCTGATGGGCCACAACACGGTGTGTTGAGTCTCTATATGTCACAGGAAGAAGAGGAAAATGAGCCTGTCTATATTGAAATGGTAGGGAATGCAATGAAAAGCAGTTCTGCTGAAGCAGAAAGTCCAGAACAAGGAGAGTCTGTATATGAAGAAATGAAGTATTTTCTACCAGAAGAAGGAAGCAATGGTAATGGAATAATTCCAATAGTGACTGGATCTCCTCCTCTGCTGTTTGAAAGCAAGAAAAATGTTAACACTGAAGATGGAACATTGGATGGAAACTGTCATGCAGCTTTGATCTATAAAGACTCATGTGACATTCCAGCCCCTTTCCCTAACTTGCTCCCCCACAGGCCACCACTTCTTGTATTTCCTCCAACCCCTGTCACATGTTCACCTGCTTCTGATGAATCACCTCTAACACCACTAGAAGTCAAAAAGCTTCCTGTCTTGGAAACCAACCTAAAATACCCTGTGCAGTCAGAAGGCTCAAGTCCGTTATCACCACAGTACTCCAAAAGCCAGAAAGGGGAGAATGAAAGACCAGCATCTCCAGGATTGGCTGTGTTCAGTGTTTCCAGCAAAGTGACTCCTCCTTCCACACCACCTCCTCCTCTCCCCCCACCCCCTCCTCCTGTACCACCTCCTATTTCCTACCGGGCTTCCACACATTTTGCATTTCCTCCAGAGACTTGTGCTAGTTTTCTGATTAATACAGGGAAAACAAGTACAAACTCAGATCTGTCAAAAATACCTCAGAGACCAAATCCTGCTCAACTTGGATGCTCATCTTCTCCATTCTCCAAACTACCTTACTCCCCAAAGGTGGCAAGAGCAGATCACAGGAAATTGAACTCAAATTCATCGTCTTCATTTCCATACAGCCCTACAAACTCAAGGTCATTGACCAGTCCCCTTGATGAGTTAACTAGCTTGTTCAACTCAGGACGGAGTGTACTACGAAAATCTGCAGCGGGACGTAAGATCAGGGAGCCAGAAGGTAAGAGAGATCTCTGTGCTTCTGTATAGTGTATTTGTTCTGCACCAAAACTTTCTTACATTGGAAGCTAATAGAGTAGGTAAAAATGCAAAACAAAACCATTGTTTTTTGTTTTGTTTTGTTGCTTGTTTTTAAAGAAAAGTCTGTTGCAGTCAAACACATATAGAAAATACATTACATATAAAAATTACAGATCTTCAGGTTTTCTCTGAGATGTCAACTTTTCTTTACCAAAATGTTTGTATGACACAAATTCAGATGGATTATTTTTAAGATTCCAGCAGTCTCGGTAAAATAAACACAGATGTTGCATCGTATGAAAATGAGTTCATAGTATCAATCTATAGAAAAACTTTGAATGAAATATATGGCTAAGTGTCTGGTAGATAGCATGCATTTAATCTAAAGACTTTCTTTTGAGGCTTCATTATTTCTTTCCATGAAATTCTTAATTTGGTGATGCAGCCAGTATTATTGTCCTAAATAAAGCTGAGACAGAATCATGCAGCAAACTATGTTGCCCTTTTCCATCCTTTTCTTCCTACATTTCCTGTAATTTTCATATGCTTATGTGTATACCCAGTGATTACTTGATATTGTGGCTTTCCAGCATTTGGAGAACATCTTTTGTATCTAGTGCAAAAGCCAACTATAAAAATAACCTAAGCTTTCCATTTTGCTAAAGGTTTTTGAGACCACAGTCTTCAGGTACTATCAATTCATTATTTGCCATGTCCAGGTAATAAGGGGCTTAATGTTGTTACTGGAGCAAATATATGGCTCTTATGAATACTGAAAATTCATCCTGATATTAACAGATTCACTAGTGTGTTCTGTGAGGGTGAGATGCTTCTGAGCTAACTTGGTCCATCTAAAAGCTCAATATGTAGGTATGATATCCTTAGGCTATGAAGCGACAGTCATTCTGAGACTTCAGTTTCTCCCATATATTTTTCACCACTGTGTATGAGGAAAGCCTACATGATTAAACTAGTAGAGTTGTAACTTCTAAGTGATTAAAGTTGAAGTAAATCCTGGGTCTGCCTGTCAATTACAACACTGACTCCGGTCTTCATGTTACTTTTCTGATTTAAAAAATAACAAAAAGTCTCCTATTGAAAATAGTCAGTGCACTGTATACAGAAACTTCTTTCCCTAGTAGCATCACCTAAACACAAAATTTACAGAATTTAAAATTCAAAGTGAGAAAATCTCTAGACTTTTTTCTCTGATTTTTCACTTCTGTCTGTCCAAACAGCTTGTCTTAATCAAGAGCTGTGTGCAGCATATTCAAAATGGGCAATATAGAATCATAGAATCATTTAGGTTGGAAAAGACTTTTAAGATCATCAAGTCCAGCTGTAAACCTTACACTGCCAAATCCACCACAAAACCATATCCCTAAGCACCATATCTACAGGTCTTTTAAATACCTGTGACTCAACCACTCCTCTGGGCAGACTGTTCCAATGCTTGATAAACCTTTCTAGTGAAAAAATTTTTCCTAATATCCAATCTAAACCTTCCCTGGCACAACTTGAGGCTGCTTCCTGTCGTCTTATCACTTGTTACTTGTGAGGAGAGACCAACACTCACCTCACTACAACCTTTCAGGCAGTTGTAGAGATCGATAAGGTCTCTCCTGAGCCTCCTTTTCTCCACGCTAAACAGCCCCAGTTCCCACAGCCATTCCTCACTGGACTTGTTCTCTAGACCCTTCACCAGCTTTGTTGCCCTTCTTTGGACATGCTCCAGCAGCTCAATGCCTTTCTTAAGCGAGGGACCCAAAATTGAACACAGTATTTGAGGTGTGGCCTCACCAGTGCCAAGTACAGGGGGAAAGTCACTTCCCTCATCCTGCTGGCCACACTATTTCTGATACAAGCCAGGATGCTGTTGGCTGCCTGGGGACACTGCCAGCTCACATTCAGCTGGCTGTTGACCAACACCCCCAGGGCCTTTTCTGCTGGGCAACTTCTTTACAGCCACTCTTCCCCAAGCCTGTAGCATTGTATGGGGTTGTTGTGACCCAAGTGCAGGACCCGGCATTGAGCCTTGTTGAACCTCGTACAATTGGCTTCAGCCCATCGATCCAGCCTGTCCAGATCCCTCTGTGGAGCCTTCAAGATCCCAGCCTGTGGAGACTGTTGATCGAGCAGATCAACAGTCTCACCCAACTTGGTGTCATCTGCAAACTTACTGAGGGTGCACTCAATCCCCTCGTCCAGATAACTGATAAAGATATTAAATAGAACTGTCCCCAATACCGAGCCCTGGGGAACACCACTCGTTACTGGCTGCCAACTGCATTTAACTCCATTCACCACAACTCATTGGGCCTGGCCATTGACTTCAAAGACAGTGAAGAGTACACCTGTCCAAGCCACAAGCAGCCAGTTTCTCCAGGAGAATGCTGTGGGAAACAGTGTCAAAGGCTTTACTGAAGTCCAAGTGAGCAACATCCACAGCCTTTCTCTCATCTACTAAGCATGTCACCTTGTCATAGAAGGAGATTAGGTTAGTCAAGCAGGACCTGCCTGTCATAAACCCATGCTGACTGGGCCTGATCACATAGTTCTCCTGGACATGCCTTGTGATGGCACTCAAGATAATCTGCTTCATAACTTTCTCCAGGTCTTCTTGTGGATGAGTGTCACATTTGCTAACCTCCAGTCAACTGTGACCTCCCCAGTTATCCAGAACTGCTGATAAATGATTGAAAGTGGCTTGATGAGCACTTCCACTAGCTCCCTCAGTAGCCTTGGGTGGATTCCACCAAGCCCCATAGACTTGCATGTGTCTAAGCGGTGCAGCAGGTCACTAATCATTTCCCCTTGGATTATGGGAGCTTCATTCTTCTCTCTGTCCCTGTCTTCCAGCTCAGGGTGCTGGGTCCCCTGAGGACAACATGTCTTACTATTAAAGACTGAGGCAAAGAAGGCATTAAGTACCTCAGCCTTTTCCTTGTCCTTTGTCAGTATGTTTCTCGCCACATCCAATAAAGGATGAAGATTCTTCTTAGCCCTCCTTTTGTTGTTAATGTATTTATAGAAACATTTTTTATTGTCTTTTACAGCAGTAGCCAGATTAAGTTCTAGTTGGGCTTTGGACCTTCTAATTTTCTCTCTGCATAACCTCATGATATCTTTGTAGTCCTCCTGAGTGGCCTACCCCTTCTTTCCAAAGGTCATAAACTCTCTTTTTTTTTCCTGAGCCAAGATGGTGGTCTTCCCTACCAGCTCATCTTTCAGCACACAGGGATGGCCCGCTCCTGCACCTTTAAGATTTCCTTCTTAAAGAATGTCCAGCCTTCCTGGACTCCTTTGCCCTCAGGACTGTCTCACAAGGGACTCTGTCAACCAGGCTCCTAAACAGGCCAAAGTCTGCCCTCTGGAAATTCAAGGTAGGAGTTCTGATGACCTCCCTCCTTCTCTGAGAATTGAAAACTCTCATTTAGTGATTGCTGTGCCCAAGATGGCCTCCAACCATCACATCACATTCAAGACCTTTTGCTGTTTGCAAACAAGTCCAGCAGCACCTTCCCTATTTGACTCCCTCACCAGCTGTGTCAGGAAGTTATCTTCCACACACTCCAGGAACCTCCTAGACTGTTTTCTCTCTGTTGTATTGTATTTCTAGCAGACATCTGGTAAGTTGAAGTCCATCACAAGAACAAGGGCTAGTGATTGTGAGATCTCTCCCAGCTGCTTACAGAATATTTCATCTGTCTCTTCTTCCAGGTTGGGTGGTCTATAACAGACTCCCACTGTGATATCTGCCTTGTTGGCCTCCCCCCTGATTCTTACCCATAAACACTCAATCCTTTCATTACAATCATCAATCTATAGACAGTCAAAACACACCCTAACATACAGGGCTACCCCACCACTTCTCCTTCCTTGCCTGTCCCTTCTGAAGAGCTTATAGCCATCCATTGCATCACTCCAGTCGTGTAAGTCATCCCACCATGCTTCTGTGATGGTAACTATATCATAGTTTCCCTGCCGCACAACGGCTTCCAGGTCCTTCTTTTGTTGCCCATGCTACATGCACTGGTGTAGATGCACTTCAGTTGGGCTATTAATCCTGACGCTTTTTTTTTTGAAATATAAAACAAAACAGCAGAGAATGGGATAGATTATCTTCTTATTCATTGTCTATTTTCTTAAATATATACTGCTCCGTTGATTTTAGTATTATATTTATGCAGCTATAATATAAAAGAAGCAGGTGTTTGTGCTTACTCTGGCTATGTGTATGTATGTCTGTGTGCCACCCTATCTCTCTGTCCCTAAGAACCTTGGCAGCCCTCAGGCAAAACCCCTTTCAACCAAATACAACAAGGAGATAAAGGTCTCAAAATAAAACTGGTTTTTACAGGTTCCATGAAAGTTAGTGGCTGGGTGGAGACAAGAGACTTATACTGGGAGAAAGGCTCCTACAAGCTATCAGAGAAACCATGGTGGACAGAACTCTTGTGAGTCCTCCAGACCTTGAAAAATGTTTAATTGGACCTTGAATGTTCCTAGTTGACAAATTCAAGCAGCCATGAGCTATGAACTGAGACCTCATCAGTTGTCAACCTGAAAAGAATGTCTTGTTTGTTATTCTGAGTACATGAATTGATAAAATTGGTAAATGCAGTAGTTTTGCTGGTTTTGGCAAAATTACTTTATAGCATTCAATGCCTATAAATATATGTAGCATGGGTTTTTGTTTTGGTTTGTGGATTGTTTTGTTTTGGTTTGGTTTGGTTTTTTAAGTTGGTCGTCTTGTTTTATTATATAGATAATACATTTTTATCTGCTAGGATGTAACTATTAAAGTCAGCCCTTTGGATGCATCCTCTCAAGTCTGTCTCAGTGTACCTAGTGAGAAAGTGTGGTAAGCCTACTCCAACCAAGTTACAAAACTGACCTTTACCCTAAAAAAAATGTTGCTTTGGGGTAGAGAACTTTTGCAAATACAATTTTCAACTAAATGTGACCAAGATGGAGTTCGTCTTGGGTCTGCTGTGGGTTGAAGCTAGTGCATTAACAGAAGATACCATTAAAAAACTATAAATTTACCTTTCATATGGAAAATGTTGTACTTCTAAATATTTCATCAAGGCAGCACTAAGTATGAAAGATCAAAGTTCAAGAAAGATATATGATAAAAAACCTGAATCAATATTTGATGAGCTAGGAAGCTAGTGTATACTAAATGCAGTTACATATGAGTATTTCAGTGATGAGATGGATTGAAAGTAACAAAGAAATACAGGTGAATGTATGTGTGTGTTTTTACAATTTGCCTTTTTTCATGTACTACATTTGCTCAGTTAATTTCTAGAGTAACAGCTGGAAAAAAATATTTTTTATTTAACTTCTGATGTAAAGTAATAATATGACAATCAGCAGAGTGGACTCTGTTATGTAAAACTAGAAGTTGTCCATGTCTTACCTTCTGATTTTTTATCACCTATTGCCTAATGCATATTAAGTTTCTGGAAGACTCCTCCCTTTCTTCCTTTTGTCATTTTCAGTATTTTATTTATAGGAGATAATATCGTAAAAAAAAAAAAAAAAAAAAAAAAAAATTATTAAAATTGAAGACATAGCCTGAGCAGCACTCTGTAATGTGCAATTTCCTTTATTTCCATAAGCTATAGTCTGCGAACACCCTTAACTAAAACCAGAAAGTAAAATTGTGGGCCATTTTAAAGTCAAGGAGAGTTACCTGTGGGAATCAATAAGTTTCTGTATGGGATCATCAGCCTTGGAGATAAAAGCTTCCTTGACAATAAAAGTGCAATATAGACAGATCCCCCAACATGCCTCCATCTTGCCTGGAGGAGTAATTTCAAGGCCTGAGAACACTGATGTCCTTTTTGGCTCCTGACCTATCCTTGGGAAATGATTGTCCAGAATTACAATAGAACGAATTCATGGTTTTCTGATGGGCTGTGGACTTATTGTGAACTGAAGTGAGAGCATCATAAAGGCAACAACAAAAAAATAATCAGATGGCAACAACTGTCATTAGTTGGTGGCCTAGTCTGACCATTTTTTTATACAACAGTAGCATCTACTGATTCAAGCAATGATCAGGATCATATCGTATTCAATTTCTTGCAAAATACTTTACATGTAATAAGAGAAGTTTTCTGCTCTGCAGAACTTATAATTTAAATAAGCAAAACTGTAGCAGGTGAGAACTGAGATAAAGTGATTTCTCCAAGGTTGAAAAAGGTTGTCACTGAAGCTGTATTGTTAGACAGGGATTTCCTTTTCCTCTACCTGAAACAAGACTTAAGTGCATATAAGCAATAATGCACACACACACATACAGGTTTTTTTTTCTATTCTCCCTGATTTCTAGAATTAGAAACTTTAGTTTGCAAGACAGATAGAAACTGAATGGTTGTTTTCAGAGGTCTTACTCAGATATTTCTATACAGGACCTTAGATTTGTATTAGACTTCATGAAACACAATTCAATGACTTAAAACCCACATTCTCTAGCAGAATGTACAAATATTTTTAACTATTCAACATATGAAACATTCCATATATACGGAAGAGACAATTACAGGTTTAAGCATTTCATATTAAATATTTGTGGAGCAAGGACAGAATTTTTTCCTCCACACAGATGTATGATACTCAGATTGCTTGGTCGTAGTGTTATTTCTCGATTGGTACAGTTGATACTATATTATTCCATACAAAGAGGAATCATTGCAGCTTCAGAATAAAAAATGGAATAATTCCTAGCACATCATCCATACTCAGATTGGCAGAGTGAGTATTCATGTGGATTCTGAAGGGAAAGGAGCAAAGGAAATACGATTTTCCCTTAACCTGGATAAATTTCCTTACCATCAGGCTATTGAGATAAAGACCTAATACCTTCTCTCCTTCCTGCTTGTTGAGAAAAGATTGGCGTGGATGCTTGACTTCTGTGTCTGAGCAAAAGAAAATGTGCAAACTTCCAACCCACAGATTTAGACGCCTAAGAAATAAAATTAGGAAGAGCTTTCCTTTATGTAGCTCATCAATGTAGAGGCTTCCAAGATTTGTGAAATATTGTTAGTGTTTCAATACAAGTAGATCTGCATGTGCAAGTCTATACATGCTTCAGTGACCTATTCCTTTCCAAAACAGTTTAGTAACTTATGTAATAACAACAGAAAAAGCATGCAAATATTATATTGTTAACAAAATATCAGTACTATTCAAATGTTTGCCCAATATCTTTGGCATCCATTAACTATATAAATCCCTTCTTTACCTTCTTCCTAAGTGAGGTATTTCCAAGGGAGGTAGCTTCACATATCAGCAAATAAAGCATTGGAAGGAAGATATTACAAATGACAAATAATGCAGATATTTAGCCGTACCTAGTTGGGACTAAAGCCTGCCAAATACTCTATTGAAATTGGCTTAAACTTGGAAAATAACAGGATTTAATGTGTATGTATAGGGAGTACTGTCCTGTCAAAGGCAGGTATCCCTTTGGTAGCTAGTAAATAATTTCCCTCTATCAGCAGATTAGAGCAAGCTATTATGCAGCTAACATCTCAAATAGTGGATTGCAAATTAAATCCGCAATGGGGTTTCTGAGATGAAATCCCAGTCCCTTATCCTCTAAGCTACTCAGCTTTTTCTCTTAAGCAACTTCATAAAGATAATAGTCATATCTGCATCTCATTATTCCTACATTATATTGATACAATGTAATAGTTTTACTTTCTTTGTGGCAAAAGCTAACAACTTACAAACCATGAGTAATGCAAAAAACTGTGTTTTCACCTTTCATCTTTTACCTGTGAATGCTGGAGGAATGATTACATGAGGCATTGGACTTCTGTAACATCTTTCAATAAAAATTCTCAAAGCATTAAAACTTTAATGAATTAAACTTCACAACACTTCGCAGAAAGAGATTAATATCTGTTTATATAATTGCCTTAATTACCAGGGAGTGAGGGTGACTTTCTGTGACTAATTTTCAGATTAGATATCTAAACACAGGAGAGTCATCACTCTCTGATTCACTATGGACTACTTGCAGCTCTCAGTCTGAATCTCTTGCAGTAGGTACAGAAAAGTGAGAGAAAGGCAAAGCACTGCTAGTAAGAGGTTAATGTGAGTCATAAAAAAATGCCCATACTTGGCTAGCCTTAGATGCTCTATGCAGAAAATTACAAAGGAGAAGACAGAACTGCTGGCAATATGGTTGCCATCCAGCACATGCTGGGTGATTTCTCTGAGGAAATAAGTGTGGTTTGGATTATGGTAGCAGTAAAAGGGGTTAGAAGAATCTAAAGAAAGGACCCTCCATTTCTGTTTGCAGAATATTTATGAACTTTTCTATAGCCTGAAAGATACCACCTTAACCAGCAGTCTTCTCATCTGTAAATCTGCTGTTATCTGGATAATTTCTCACAAAAAAAAAGATCTGTTGTTTTAGGACAAACACAATATACCAAGAATAATGTTCCATTTCAGAATCTCTGAAAATTTATATATTTTACTGCTGAAGAGTTTTTTGGGTTTCTGTTATGAAAATTTTTTTCACTGTAGAGTTTATCTTCCTGGTTGATTTCACTGTTTGCTCTTACAGCCTAAAATCATGTAATGTGTAATTTGCTTTGGTTTTCTGTTCTGATATGGAAAAGAGGCTTTGTGTGTGATTACCATAAACAATTTTAACCTGAAAATTATGAGAAGAACAAATCAAGTCTCATTTTCAGGTGAAAAAAAAAATGGATATTGTCATAAACCTTTATTATATTAATTTTGCATTTGAAATACTTCTATTGAAAATAAAATCAAATCTTTAGCATTCTCCACACATTTCCAAAGCCTATATCCAGTCAAATAGAGGTTGGTGGAGACTGTGCAGCCCCAGGATCACACAGGAAATATCACTGCATTTTTGACATGATCACATACTGTAAGTATCTACAGTGGTCAGAAAGAGATCTTGGAGTAGATGGACCCTGGGTCTGACCCAGTACAGGCTCTCTCATATCCATACCTAGTCACTGCTTAACAGGACAGAAGTTGAGGAGAAATAATTGCATCGACTTCTCTGTTCCTTTTACATGGTCCATTTCTGAGAACTGCAGGCATGCCTTTTAAATTACTGATTCTTTTTTGCTTTCTTTCCGCTGGTTTGGATTTAGTTTGTGTTCCTTTCATCATGTCTGATATTGGAGCACAATGACCACACCATACTGGTTCAGTTTAGTGTATTTCAATCCTATAGATTTTAATAATATCCCACCTTTAACAGTTAGTTACTTTGTTCATTCAGGTAGACATTTACAGGATTATTATATAACAATGTATTTTCTTCACCATCTGATGCAACATCGTTATTTCAAATTCAGCAATGGTTTGGAAAGTTGTCTCATTACTAACAGTGTTGTGGGCTTCTTTAAATAGTAAACAGTCTTCAGTATTTTTTATCTGTGATCCAAGATGCAGAACCATGAAGGGCTTTGTTTAGGAACCACTAAATCAATAACTGTAAACCAAAGATACATTAATGTGAGAAATTAGCCATATGTGAGAGAACAAGGAAAATGAATTAAAGCACAATTCCATTCCTGATACCAACAAAGAATAGGGCTATTTGGCAGTAAACGTCATATCACTTACTATTACAGTACTACAGGCATTTGGGACATAGTAGCGAATGAAATTTGAACACACATTTTAGTGAAAGTCTCTAATTAAATTCACAACTTGAGTGAGAAATCTGTTAAGATTCTTTTAACTTATTTACATCCATCTCAGCATTAAATCATCTTTTGCGTAGATCCTCAGTAGAGAACAATAATTCCATTTCACAAAAAATGTCAAGATTGTGACATTTATTTTTGTTTTGCCCTGGAATGAAAGTCAAGCATTCTGAAATTCTGTGCAAAAATAAATATTCTTTCATGTCCAGTCTTTCAAAAATGTTTGGAAGGTATTGAAATGGTTTGCCTCAAACAGAGTAAAATGTTTTATACTGAAAATGTTAACAATTCAATGTGTTGACTTTTTATTTTTGGACCTAGATAATTTCAAGGCAGGCCGTTTCAAAACCAGTCAGATTGTCATTTAGGGGTATGTCTACGCAGCAACTGAAGATGTGTTTCAAACAAGCCAAGCTACTTATAAACTCACTGGCTTAGGTATCCAAAATCAATGCAGTTGTGAGTGTGCAAACTCCAGCCCCTCAGTGATGACCCAAAGCTCTGGACGGGACTCATGCAGGTCACCGTGAAAGTCTGTAGATCCATGTGTGTGGATGGTGTTCATGTTCCAGCATTGGCATTTTGTGGGGCTGGATAGAGAAAAAAAGAGAAGATAGTTGGAAAGAGATTGGGAAAAACACTTGGTCATAAACATGAGGATGCTGTGACCCTCATGCTGTCTCCACTCCTCTGCACTCTGCTGTTGAGAGGATTGGAGAGTGTTTGGAAGTGGAGCACTAGAAGCAGGAGTAGCAGTTTGGAGCATCTGTCTTCTCCCTGGGGCCAGTAGTAAGTGGGATGATAAAGAAGCCTTCAAGTTCAGTGCTCTTTTGGCTTGTGTTTTCACTCTATTTTAAAATGAGAAACATGAAAATTAATTTTATCCTTCGTGTAGTGCAATTTTTAAAAGAAAAAACATATGAAAAAATTAGACCTGAAGTCCCACATTTCATTATTTCTTTTAGCTCTTTCCTTAAGGACTGTTTGCAGTATGATACTGACATACTAGTGGTATGTAGTGACAGTTTTTAGCCGCAGGTTGGCTATATATGTGCACAGTATGGATGTTTCTCACACTGCATCTGTGGTAGCCATATGTTCTTTCTTAGAGGTTCACAGAGGTGTCACTGACCATCAGTGTATCCCTTCAAAATGAACTTAAAAACAAGCTAAAGAAAAATCTAAATTCAGTTTTTAGTTTGGAAGTGCACTTCAAAAGCAAATTGGAAAGGTTGTCTGAGAGGTTTTCCAGAACAACTGTCCCTGTTTGGTGGGCAGGATTACAGGTGATCCAAAAATATTCCTAGGATTGTCTATCAGGATCTGCTCAAACAATTTATCTGCCCAGTGCAGTCACTTACGTGCTAAGACTTGTGCATTGCAGTCAGTGCCAGAGCTGGTATGAGAGAGATCCTGAAAAATCTCTGTAGAAGTATTCTGTGGGAAAAATAAATAGAACTGATGTGATGCTGTTGGCAGTAGCAAATCCCTGCATGTTTGTTTGTTTGGGGTTTTTTTGTTTGCTTATTTTTACAATATTTGCAACTGTGTTTGAGGGGGAGGAAGGTTGAGACAGTGTCTCATCACATAATTCCTTCCAACAGCAGCTAAAGCCCAGCAGTAATGGCTGTTCTGTTACTGAGATACCACACACAAATGTAAACAAACTTAAATGTCTGCCTTCAAAAAGAACTGCTGCATCCACATTAGTTAGAAGAAAACAGTTTAAAAAAGGGAAGCTGTGTTTTTTACCAAATTACCTCCTCCTTTTCCAGCGCACCAGCTGTTTTTTTAACCACACAAACATAAGAAATGGACCCTTTGGTCAGCCAATCAACACACCTAACGGTAAACAAAACTATTACAGAGTAAAATCATCTACTTTTTTCCATATTAGACTTGAAAAGGTGGGGAACAAGGGAACATGGAGGGAAGAAATGCTTCACCTAAGGCAGGAAATTGTCCCGAGCAATGCTGTCCTCCTTCTTGCCCTCTGTGGTTAGTAATGGACCACAGAAAGGCCTGCAGAGTTTGGTTCCTAGAGAAGATGGGGTGAATGACATCCCCAGTCTCTGAAACACATGCACTGAGTGGACTCTAGCACACTTGCTGTATTAAAAAGGTATTCCAAGTTCTTGCTCAGATACTCTCAAGCAGGAGAAGTGGCAGCCTGTCCAGATATTCTTCATCCATTACCAGTATCTAGGGAGGCTGTTTTCTCCACTTCAGCAGCAGTATTCTTTGTCTCATGTTGGGAACAAGCCTAATTCAAACAATCAGGAGTCCTCCAGACAGGGAAAGAAGGCACTGCCATTATCTATCTCCCCCACCAGCTCTGAAAGTTTAACTGACCCAGAGATGTCCCTAACATTACTTCTAGGAAGGAGGGAATGGTTTATCGCTTGTAATGATTGTCACTAAAATAAATGTAAAATAAGATAAGAGCACTATCTTCCCACCAGCACAAGTCCATCAGAGAAAAAAGCAGAAGAAACCTTTCTGTTATAGGTGTTTACTTTCCATAGCTGTGAAGTGATTTACAAAAAAAGTGATTGGGCTGGTGGTTCTTAAGGTCTGAACCAGACCTAGGAGTTCCTGCATTTGCTTCAGCAACTTCCTTCTCACTACCAGCCTTACCTTCTGAACTCTGGCTGATTGGTGCCATACCTCAGAGGAGCTCTTTACCTCCAGCAGCCTGAGTTTTGTCACCTGATGTTCTTCGTGGCCTGCATCTCCTCTCTTTGCTTTCCAGTGTTCATACAGAGCTTCCACGAATGCAGCTTCCCAGAGCAAAGTGGTTTCTTTCTGTATTTACCTGCTCTGTTGAAGAATGTGGATTCTGGAGTGGCTTGTAACACCCTCTGATAGCTCCACTTACACAGCTCAGAGAGAAAGGGTGCTGGAAGTGGCAGTACAAACTCATTGCTGCCTATCCTAGGAGCATCACTGCAGAGGGAAATCTTAGACAATTGCTGCTGTAAGGGCAGGCTTTGTGAGATGAAATAAATCAATGAATAATTATTGCCTCTGATGGCAGCGGCAGCCGGCAGCACAGCTATGAGGGTGAGACAGGCAGTACACGCTAATAGGCTGGGGGAATCCTGTCTTGACAGTTCATCCTGCTCCATTTCTTTCAGCAAATAGGATGCATCTGTTTGCTTCCAGCTCTCAGCAGACAAAGTAAACAGTCATGCTACAGCAGGTCACAGTGTGACTTCGTGTGGGTAAACTGAACTACAGTGAAGCAATATGAATATATCCAGTGAAAGGGCACCCAAGACAATATGTGCTGAGGGTAGCTAGCAAATGCCATGGACAAGGAATGTCTCAACAATAAGTCAGAGCAAAACAGGAAGTGCCAAAGGCATTTTTCAAGGTGCAACAAAACACAGTGGTAAACACTCAAGCCAAAATAGAATGTCCTGTTCTTATTTAACCTTCTTCTCCCTTTCCTTCATCAAAAAATATCTGCATAATTTCTGCAGTCGCCATCTTTTTTCTTTTTTCCTCACTTCACAATGTCCACTTACTACACTAAATGTAACAAATATTCGGGGTTGGCCACTAGGATTCAGGGTATTCCTGACTCTCCCAATAAAGAGTGAAAGCATAAATCAGGAATCCCTTCTGTCTGCAATGTCTTGTCTTTCAGATAATGGTTAATGGGATCCATCAGTTCTCATATTCACATGCATAATGACAAGCTGCTTGATTTGAAATTTCCATTTTGCTGGATGCCAGCCACCGGTTTCAAGGAAATCAAGCTATTTAGCTTTTAGATTCCATAGTAGCCCAGGTACAAAAAGCTTCTCCTCCTGTATTACATTAATTTATCTGCCAGAATGTATGCATGTTCCAGATTTCATAGATACTAATGAAGTGTGAATGGCTGTGGATCTCGGTAACTAAAACCGTATATTGATTACTGGTTACAAAAAGTGATGTTTGTCATGGATGAAGAAATAATGTTTGACATTATCCTGGGATTTATTAAAGACTTTAAATTATAAGAAAGGGAACTATTTCCCCCTTTTTTCATACGTATATTTCCATAATTTTAGGTGTTACATATTTTTGTAGGTTTTGTTCCTTTGTTGAAAAGCTTTTAAGCTTTTTCTATACTATTTGTGGTTTCTGTTTTATGGGGCTGATGATTTTGTTCACCAGGACAGAGGTTGTTTCTACTTTGGGATCTAAGTACATCCTGCCTCGCTTGTAGCACTGAAATTCCTCAGCTGGGAAGTCAGCCTTAGCTCTCTGTTTACCTAATGAAAAGGAACATGTGACTTAAAAGAATGGTCCAGGTATGAGTCAGATCAGATCAAGGGGTGTGTATGACTTACATTTACACTAGAGCAAAACAAGGGAGAACCTGCTCTCCCCATATAGTCAAGAAGAAACTTTTAAATGTGGCTTCAGCAGAAACTGTACGGCAGTTCAGTGCCCCACTAGCCCCATCTGGTTTGAGGTTGCTTTTCTTCCATATTTTTCCTTTTCTCCTGAGATGGATTTAATGTTGACCTCTCATTTCTGATTGCGGTAACTGGTGCTGTCAAGGCTATGTCTGTTTTAGTAAATGAGCCATTGCCAGGGAATGTCCTGGGTACGGCAGCTCAGTCCTCTGTGCAGTCAAAGTGCTAGAGCAGTCCCTGGCATGGTTTTGGACCTGGCAGGCTGGCTCCCTTCCAGACAGATCTGGGCATAGTTCAGGAAATGGCACAGCCCGGGGACTATTCCCAGTAGGCAACTTGGATGCAGCCTCTCTGCTGTGGAGGGAAAGAACGCATAATAACGTAGACATGGATCCCTTACCATTTGCCTCGGGGCCAGAGCACAGTTACGATCACGTTTGAATTACCAGGATAGACAAAGCAAGAGGCCCTCTGTTTTTGCCTGGTATTATGAATCCCTTGGTGCTTTGGCAGTGCTGCAGAAAGCATCCAAGGTAAGCATGAATCTGATCCAAAACCCACTGAAAGCAGTGGAGGCCTTCTGTTGTTATTAATGAGTTTTCAGTCAGACTGTAAATGAGCACTAAATGTTAAAAGGAGAAGTATTTGGGAAAAAAAAAAAAAAAAAAAAAGAACATACGGGAACAGATAAACATTATAGATATACCTACTTTTAAAGAAAGGAGAGTCAAACCAGGGGCTTTGACAGAAAAAACAAATACAGCCCAACCAGCTGAGTTACTGCTGGGCTTTTAATAACATACTGTTGTTTCATGTCTTGCTGCACCGTCTATGGTGACTCCACCTAAATGCCGATATCAGTCATGGATTTGTACTTTGCTTTAGACTTTATGAAATAGTCTAAATGCATATTACGAAATTAATAGCTTCTCAAAATGTTTCAGTACTGCATTTTAATCTGTCATCTGAATAGAGCCTATACTGGCCCATTTTCTAATTTGGTGATAACAGCATTAATTCAACCTAAATACTACTTATGAAATAACTATGATGTTTGGGATCCTACATTTTATGTTTGAGAAAGAAGAGCTTTATAATAGGATATTTGGAAGTCATAGTTCAATTAAAAGAGTTTAAGTTATTCCTTTGACAATGAAGTTATATCATGTAGATTTTCAGTTCATTGGGTTTCTTTTAAGAGTGAGATAATGACTCAAAAAGGGAAATAAAAAGCAGATATATTAAATCATTTCCATGACTGCCATACTCTGACTTTTCTTTCCAAAATAAGTGAAAATTCAGTCCACCCTGTGCCTTATGGCTTTGTCATGAGTTTTAAACTCAGTCTCTTCCAGTAACACTGAAAATAACAAGCAACTGTGGATTTCATGAGCTGTCTCTTTTGCATACCTTTCCCTTACACTTTTCAAGTAATGTTTATGTAATTAATTATGGGTTTATTGGAATACAGAGCTTGCTTGTAAGGAAATAATTGTTATACTTTGATTTGTCATACTCTGATTAAAAGCACTGTATATGTGATTGCTTCCAGTTATCAACTATGCTTCAGTTGAGGGGAAAATTATGCCCCCAGTCCATCTATACATCCTTGTAGTCCATACATCCTCATTAACTGCGAGATTAGTCAGAGCAGAATTTGACTGAGTCAGAGGTATCTTTTTGGCAAAGTCAGTTTACCGAAATAATAACCCTAATGCTGTTCACTGTTGCAAAGCGTCTGTAGGTTTTTACTTAAAACTTGTATTCCTTTTATAATCATGAACTCCCACTATGCTCTTACAGCTGATACCTCTCTGTAGCTAGTCTCTCACAAGTAGGCATGGATGACTCTTCAAATAACATTTATTACTAGCTGAAAACTGTTAAAATGCTGTTGCTTACCCCCCCCAAAAAAAAAAAAAAAAAAAAAAGTTGAAACCTGGTAAATAATCCATCCATCTGGCGAGAACAGCGGAGCACAACTCTGAACAAAAAGCTAACATTCAGCATCGTGGTGAAGATGTTCAACTGTAGGAACCATAGTTTTGTCCTCTCTCCTAAAGTATTTCTGATAGTTTCAGAAAGTTGATAAGGGGTGAGAGAGCAATGCGTACTTGTGTCTGCAGGGATTCATGGCAGCAGGGGGAAGCTGACATTAATGTGGAGGAAAGTCCAAGCTTCTATATTAGGTGACTGAGAAAACATTATGGTGAAGTGAATTTCAGACCAATACTCGATGGATAAAGTAGGAATCAGTAGGAATTTTCTAAGCCTTTAGTGTTAACAGAGAGCTTCCCTATACCTTAACAGTATTCCTATCTAAGATACCACTGTGCAATGATTAACTGTGTGGAATAAAATACTATGATAAAAAGTCAGGAAAGACCTTTGTTATGCTCAGGGATATTTTGGGTAGCAGGAAGGCAGGACAGGGAGAGATACTCCAGTGCAGAAGATAATAAAGTCAGGGCCTTCTGGCATGTTAAAGCTTATTGAAAAAACAAATGCAAAGTGCTGCAGCTGGTAAGGAAGAGTCTCTTGCAGTGATACAGGCTGGGGACACAGTGCCTGGGGAGCAGCTCTGGGGAAGGGGCTCTGGGGCAGCGAGCTGGGCAGGAGCCGGCAGCGAGCCCGGGCAGCAGGGACGGCCAGCAGCGTGCGGGGCTGCCTCGGCAGGAGCACAGCCAGGAGGTCGGGGCAGGGGTTGTCCCCTCTGCTCAGCACGTACATCTGGGTACCGTGGCCGCTTCGGTGCTCCCAATGCAGAAAGACCCCGGCAACCCGGAGTGAGTTCACCCCCGCGCCGCTCGGGGCTGGAGCATCGCCCCGGGAGCAGAGGCTGGGGCAGGGGGGCTCGTCCAGCCTGGGGCAGAGACCCCAGTGCCCGTGGGGAGGGGATGGGGAGGGGAGATCCGGGCCCTTCTCGGCCGTGAATGGCAGGGCAACAAGGTGAAACGAGAGGGGTTGGGGCTGGGCACCGAGACCTCTCCCCGTGAGGACGGGCGGGCCAGGGGGCAGGCAGGGGGACAGGCTGCCCCGGGAGCTGGGGCAGGCTCCATCCTTGGGGGGTGTCACGACCGGCTGGGCAAAGCCCTGAGCAACCCGGTCTGGTCCCATGGCTGGCCCTGCTTGGGGCAGGGGTGCACGAGGGACCTCCTCAGGTCCCTTCCAGCCTGAATTTCCCAGTGATCCTAGGTAAGTTTTACAGAACCAGGAGAGTACACTGGTTACACCTAACTAAAGCATCGTCTTGTTATCCTATTTATAGAAAATATTTTCTTCAGAAACTCCCCCAGTTTACACAAAGTCCAAAATAAATGAACAGTACTTGTTTGCTAGGGGCGCACTCTGGCTTCTCCAGGAGTCTTTTAGAAGTTAGACAACATAGGTGGTTACGTTTTTTCCATAGACTCACATGACTGCTCCAGTGAGGAGCAGAAGATGCCTATATATAGGAAATTAGTACAAGTACCTTTATATAATCCAGATTACTTTGAAACAAAATATAGGCTTCTTTCCCACCCCCAAGATTAATTAATTAAGGCACAATGAAGTATATTTTCACTATATAGTCTTCTATTTAGAAACTAAAGGTGTGCATTTCTTACGATAACTCAACAGAGCAAATGGGATAACAGATCTCTATCTAAATAGTTGTCCCAAAAGATACACTGCATATCTGTCCATTACTTGATTCTGTCAATTTAGGATGATATTTCAGCTCAATAGTAGCTATCCACAATTCTTTGTAGTATTTCATCTTACAGGTATAAAGGAGAAAAGACAACCTTTTTTTTCCAAGAGCCCTTCATGAATGCCATGAAAAGACATCAATTTACCTATGAAATAAAAGGCTTCTGCAAATAGGAATGCAAGAAAAAGTCTTTCTACTTGCACATTCTCAAATGAATTGCAGATGTCAGGCAAATCAATAAATCTTTCGGATATCAAGAAAAATAAGGATCCCAGCCACTTCCCTCGAGACTCTTTATGTAAAAGGTGGCACAATAATTATGTAGGTGGATTATGATCTATAGGCAAGTGCACTGACTATTAACATCTAAAAGTGACATTTCCTTTTCAGACGAATTTAATATGAGCTGCAAAGATGCATTTTGCAGTCAACTTGCTTGTACGAAAGCTAAATCAGGCATGCTCTTATAATGCTCTTATAATTGTATTGTATGCATTTTCCAGTTCAGACTCTGGTTCTACCGCCTCTCCCAAGTCAGTTGCTGTGGGTAGAGCTGGCCTAATTTTTTCAATGCTTCGCACATTTGCCTAAATACGCAGTTTGTGAAACACTGCCACTGAAATACTCCAATCGGATCTGGCAAAAAATAATGATCAGGGAATGAGGGCAAAGGAGGGAGCGGAAAAAAAACACTGAAATGTTTTATTCTGACAGCTTGGAAATTAACTTTTTGACTTTTCAAGACAGCTTTTTTGTTAGAAGAGGAAATATTAAGAAAGATTCAGCATTAGATAACTGAAAGCTTAACAAAAATGAGAAAGCCCTTTCGAATGAAACATTAAGGTTAACCAGAATGCATGTATAGATTTTGTTTCATTATTTCATTTTTAAAATGTTGGTACTTTGTAAACCACGTGGGCTTTTTTCAGTTCAGGCATAAAAATTAAAAACCGACTGTGCAGTCAATATCGAGTTTGAAAATCTGCAGGCAAAGTATCCGTTAGCAGGTGAAAAAATGTTTTTCCTGTGCACTTGAAAAATGCTCATGTGCTCAAGACTTACAAGAATATGTTGTATCTTTGGGAGAGCTGAGGATGTAATTGGAAATATGGATGAATGCTGTAATGTTGGTTTTAATAGCTAGTTTTTTGACCTCTGTTGGTTGTTGCTGGTTGTTATGACAAAGCTTAAATAGACACAACCAAAATCAAGGAATAGCTTTTTGAGAGAGGTCACAGAAGAAAAATTTCCGTTTTAGAGTGCTAAATGAGGACCTCTGCACCCAGGCCAGCCATAACATGTCAGCCCCGCAGCTAAGGCCAGCTCTCAGAGGGGGTGGAAAGAGTTAGGAAAACCGAAAGCTAAACAGAGAGAGAACCGAATTCAGCTTTGCCTTCCGTGAAACAAACCGGATTATGGCAAGGAAAAAGTATGTACATATGTTCACCACAAAATGAAGACAAACACAGAAAAGAGAGAAATGTATCAAAAAATGCATAGCCTTGACAGAGCAGCATTTCATGCAGCCCCTTCAGCCCTGCCACACAGGGGTGGAGCGGGGATAGCCAGGGGTACCAGAATTGCAGTGGGGGTCTCTTCTACCATCCCCACCCGTTCACGGGCTTGTGTCCCAGCTCTGACCATGCCTCCAGGCCCTGAACTCAGGTGGGGATCACAGCTCGGGTGCAGCTGATAACTGAGCCCTCTTTCTTGTGGCACACCGGGCTGATAAAGCCAGGCAAGCTCAGAGCCAGCTCGGGGCACTTTGCTGTGAGCCATTGCGCTTTGCATGGATGTGCCATCAGTCAGAGCGGGGAGAAGAGAGGGGTTTGCCCTTCTCTTTGAAGAAATGCCCGTGCATTGTACATAGCTTGGTAACTCCTACAGGACCAGACACCCTCTTGAAGTCTTGAAGAAATTTAACTAAAAGGCTATGACATGAAAACCTGGAACTTTACAGAAAATGACAGTTGAAGGCTGCAGTGCCCTGAGGCGGGGTAAATAATGCCCACAGGGAGGCTTTGCTGGGAGGAATCCTGCTACATATGGCTTCATATCAAAAGCCATTTAATTTCTTGTGAAGGAGATAAGGGAAAAAATAAACCCTTGTTATAGCTGTTGCTAGTATCACCTAATGCAGTGGTGAAAGTCATTGCAGTGATGACAGTGGTACATAAACTCGTGTGAAGTAGAATAGAATCTAAAATAGAGGAAATGTAAACATTTGTTGAGTCTTATCAGCTGATATTTGTGTGAAAAGAAACATTACAAGTGAAATTTTGTTAATGCCTTTCACTTCCATACATTTTAAATGGCTACAAGTGGAACACTAGCAAAAAAAACCCAAAAAATAAACTGCAAAAATCACTGACATAGAAATCACTTCCACATTTATCAGTGGGCCCATTAATTTAGTGATTAATTAAACTAATTTGATAAAGTAATTTGGTTCCTGTGTATTAGGTTTTTTTCTACTTATATGTGAAAGCCATGTGATGAGCTTTTTCTCTGTTTGTGTCAGGTGCTGAAACTAATCTGAACTTGAGGAGCAGGGAAGATCCAAGTACATCGGATATTGGATCTGAAACCCAGGATAAAAATGCAAATAACCATGGAACTCAGTCATCTAATCCACTGTCCAGTTCTGTGACTGCTGAAAATGGAAATTCAGTATCAAATGGTAAGCAGTTTTTAATCCCAAAGCTCTTCTCACATAAAATTGCTGAAGTGTTTCCTTGAATGAGCATTTTAAGATATAGTCAAGCTGCAATCTTCTGAGTTGTGAAATATGCATGTGTCTGGAACTGGCTTAACTTTGTATGTGTGAACTGATAAGCCCCTCTCCAATAAAAGCTGAATGTGAAGAAAATAAAAACAGCCTCTCTTGAAGAATTTGTAATTAGCTCAGGTCCAAGTCTATAAGCATCCCAAGGCATGGAGGACCAAGATTTCAGATTTCTGATCCTATAATCAATAAAGATGGGATAGAAAATGGAAAATCAGGATCTCCCTTTGCTACAGGTGCCTTACTAGTGAATGACAAATTGTTTATCAATGCAACAAGATGATTGAAATGGTGCAAGATCAATGATGGAAACAATTAAATCTTTCAAGGTCCTAAAAGCATAAATCCTAAGGATATAACCCCTGTATTACCTAAGATCACACAATACAAATACACAAGTATTAATAGGCAAAAGACAAATAGAAAGTATTTATGGAATGTGAAGAAATAGATGTCTAAATACTTGCATGACACTGGGTACTATTATCTTCATGCCGAAAACTTAAGTCTAAATATGGTTTGTGTAAGCAGAACAGTTGTATAGCCTTTACTATTAAAGGTAGAATTACAAATAATGCATTTGGTAGTTTGAGAGCTATACTGGAAAAATCAAAGGGAAAAAAAATATTAGGTCAAGTGAAAATTGCATTTTGTTTTACAAATATTCTAACCTTTAAAAATAAAAAAAAAATAAAAAAAAATGCTAGAGCTGCTTAATATGCAGTGTTGTGAAATGAAAAATCAAACTTTATTATCAAAATGAAACATTTCATAATCAAATAATTCCTTTCTTTTCAAGAAAACCAATTCTCCAAATTCTGGAGTGCTTGGCCAAAATAATTCTTCCTGCTCTCTCTGATAATCAAAGCAGAGCACTCATCCAGTCTGAGAAGTTATATGAGTGTAAAGGTGCAGTCACTCCTGTAGGGAACCAGGAACACACAGTGACAGAAGAAAAAGGCATCTTCGTCCATTACAACTGTGTCCCCATTTGTATCAATATAATAATCTGGAGAGGAGGGGAGCATATTTTCAGTATGTATAACAGTCAGACTGTTAAATGACCACAGAAACTGAGGGTAGACCAAGTCTTTGATTCCCTTCTGTGTAGGATTTTAACCATGTACTCTGATGTCCTAATGGGACATGTGGGAGATCAGCTTTTTATAAGAGCAACCATTTTATCCCCAGATGCCTTTAACTGAGAGTTTAATCACAAGAGCTGTGCTTCTTTCAGCTTAGAAATGAAATGATGCTTTAAGTTTATAATTTCTGATGATTATAGTTAAGTTAGTAAATGATCTCAGTTGCTGAAATAAATAGTCATTGCTTGAATAAAAGGCCAACGAATAGGTGAGATGGCTGCTTATAATTGTGTGAACATTTTATCAGTGTATTTGTGATCACTAGTAGACAGGGTTGTTCATATTGATAATATACAGTATCTACCATGTCTAAACTATTTATTTTCAAACTCTCTGTAAATGGAAAGTTAAATCATAAAGGTGTAATGTCATGCAATGGAACTTTCCAGTAAGATATTTTTCCATTAAAAAACACTGATTCATCAAACCCAAACTTTTCATGGAAGGTTTCCAATATTGTTGCAGCTTTGGTAAGGAATGGTTTTGATATTCAGTGTAAACTATGAGTAGAAAAAAACTCCCTGTAGGTCTGGCAGTATCCCACTAGGCAAGGAGTTAACACTATTTGTGGTAATTCAAGGTTCAAATCTGTTTTGCCTATCAGACTGTTGTAGAAACGATGCAAGCTTTTATTTTACCCTGACGCAGAGAAAAATCAGATTATAAATTTTGCGATACAGAATGCTAGTTTTCCAGCCACCCATAATAATAATTGAAAGAGTTGACAATATGGAAAACTTTGGTGTATTCCGATTACATGAATTCATAATCAGTTTTCCAGTTTGATTAGGAAAAAATTCTTCCAGGATTCAACCTTAACACCTTAATGATTTTGAAATCTGTTCTTATTGGATATATCTAGGCAATACTGATATTTGAGAATGTGCCATGAGATGTTTCCATGTAAAATACTTTTTCATTTCTTTGTCACTGTATACCAAACTCCTCTAGCTTTGAGGAAAATAAAACCTGAAATGCTTTATTAAATAGTTGTTACTGAGATTACAAAACTCTTGAATAGTGTAATCTGCTTCCCACTGTTACACAGTGCAACTATATAATCTACTTTTCACAGATAGAACTAAAGTCTACATTCATACTTTACTCATGAGCTAATGCAGAAACAATTTCTTAAATAAGACTAGTCTTTTGCTGTCATGAATGAAGTGTCAGCACCACTCCTCTGAAGCATCGTGAAACTTAAAGGCACAATGGTCATAAGAATAATCATTTTGACAAAGATGTTAATCTTACTTATAACCTGATGAATTCTTTAGAAAACCATTACTAAGCAGCTAAGAAGCTGGCTGGCTCAGCTTCCAAACAGATTAATGCTGTGTTGCTTTCAGAAGCTGAGTTTAATTTCTGACACTGCTGTTAGTTCAGAATTTTAACAGAAGTTGCTTTTTCATTTTATATAATGTAATCCTCCTTTTCTTTAGTTTATCTTTAATATTAGGTAGGAGTAACACCTTTCTACAGCTCTGTGCTATCAAGCTGTGACTTTTCTGCTACAAATCTTCCACACCTACCAGAGTTTTTAGTCTGAAAGAAAGAGCTTTTTTGCTATTTCTTATCCAAACACAAAGAGTAATCAGAAAGCCTATAATAACCTTTTATGTTACAATGCTGAAAGCTGTGATCCTAAACCACCAAAACCAGCAGATCCTCTGGTGGGAGACACTCAAACACTGCAGGTAAAAGTTTACTGAAATTTGTCATTTCCGTCTAGTACCTAATGGGATATAGAGGAGTGTTTAATCATTAAGTGAAAGGTTTAAATATGCCAACTATAATAAGTGACTGAGGTGACCTAACCTTTGTTAGTGAAAGGGAGAAATTCCCCCGATACCTGACAGTTCTCTACCTGCAGTGGAATGTGTTGTAGAGGTACTTACTCTGTGTGACCTGACTGATAATTAGAGTAGATGCTGTGTAGATGACCCAGCCCCGTTGGACCGGAGGAACACTGGGCTGCATTGTGCCTAACGCTTGCACAGGCACGTGCTTTGCACTGTGCTCTTCATCCAGCTCTGCTGGCCGTCCCTCCAAGGAAGCCCCTCTCGTTACTTCTCGTCTCTGCAGTTATAACTGAGGTCCACTGCTTGTGTATGGAGATCCAGGCGAATGAACTCACTCTATAGTTTATGCAGATCGGCATAAGAGTAACTGTAAGAACCTGCCTGTTTCCCCCAAAGCCCTATGCATTATTCAGGTAAGGGGATTAGCCTTGTCTCAATTTAGCTGTCAAGAAGGTAGCCGTTCTGTCTGAGCAGGTCACCTGTGGGCTATATAGTCTGCTGTGTAGTTTCTTGAAACTTAACACCAGATCTAAGTACATCAGGCAACAAGCCGCAGAATGGGAGAGGTGTCACAGCAGATAACCTGACAGAAAAAGGACGTGTCACCATGACACAGGCTACATGCTGTTGAGCACAGAGCCTTACATCTTGCCTCTCCTGGAAATATATAGCAGCCAATGTGCCAGGTGTAGCCGATCAGTAGATCCAGCCTGTGTGTGTGAATGCAGAATCATGGAGGAAGGTAGAAGGTTTGGGGAATGATGTCTGGCCACAGCTGCGAAGACCCAGACACTCTGCGGTGTTGATGTTGTTTTGCAAAGATGCATCTTGGAGGCTAGGAGGTTCAGGGTTTGGGGATAGCAGAGCCTATGAGACTGGAGGTTCTCTGAAACCACAGAACCACTTCTAGATGTCCACTGATCTAGATCTCATTATTTGAGATGCAAGCTATTTATCTGAAGGATCCTAAGGAGTATCTGAGAACAGGGCAGAAATGGGAAATAGGAAGTACAAGAAAAAGATCAGGGATTGAGTATGGGATCCTCCTTTAAGCAATATAGAAAGCACATTACAGGAAGTAACAGGGTAAAGGATTGGGTTTCTAGCTTCAATACATATATTGTTTGGGGCAAGGCCATATTCTTAATTATGTGAAGAAAATGGAGTGCATTTCTTTCATTTAACTCCTCCAGTTAGAGATTATTGATTGAATCATATTCCTTGCTATCATTTTCACCACCACATACAATTGCAGTAATAATGTTAGCAAGCATAATTTTGCCAAAAAATTGCCAAATCAGAGACTTACTTTTGGTAACTTGAGAATAGTTGCAAGAAAGCCCAGTCCAGATGGTGTAATTAGTGCTCCAGCCTGAACCCCTGATTAACTCATGTTGCTGCAGTTCTGCCTCTGCCACTGCTAAACGGATGCTTCTAACCTTGTGCTGAATTAAGCAAGGTCTTATTCAGGGCACAGCTGTGGTATCCTAATATTTACTTAGGTGTACGTAAAGGAAAACTCTCAGAATGTAATCAACTACTCCATTTATCTTTCCAAACTCCACCAAGCCGCTGCTTGCCATGTCTGTGACGACATGCTGTTGCTCTACATGGAAACTTTATTTCTTTGATAAGACCTCTTATCAAAGTGTTTTTCATAGAAAAAAACAGAAAATCATTGATAATCTTATTCTTAGCTCAAGGCTGTCATGAACAGTGGATCCTAAAGTGTATGAATACAGTGCAAAAGCAGTATCTTTTTCAAAACATGCTGCTGGCCTAGGAAAGTATTTTCATTCATTTATGGTGGTCTAAGAATCATGCAAATAATTTACATTATATCTTGTATTTTAATTAATTGAATAGCATCTACTTTAAAAAGGCATTTTTCATTAAAATGTGGATAATTTTTTATTACTTTGTTTGAGATGTATCCAGACTGAATCCATGTGAAAAAATTATTAGATCAGGAAATTATTTGGAAAAAAGAGATTTGTTTTGTGTTGACAAAATATGGATTTTTGGAGAGGTATTCATTTCAAGCATTTCATTTGACTAAAATTATGTGATTTTGCTGAGGGAGAATTTTAAGTTGGAGGACAGAGAATTTAATATAGGTAAGAAGGGAAGAGTGGAAACTTCTATATATCTTACAAGCCTAGCATACTGGAGAGCCTGGACATCAGACCTTGCCCCAGAACATATCTAAGATATCATGGACCAGCTTATAAAAGTGATTACCTCAGAACAACACATAGTTCCAATCACTGAAAGAACAGAGTGAGACTCCTCTGCACTGGGCAGAAAGGACTGAAATGCTGGATTCTCACAAGATTTGACCTGACTCCTGAGCTGCAAGCAGGGGTTCCACCTTCTTCACTGCCTGTGTGTATCCAGGGGAAGTCCAGATGATTTGAAACTGTAGAAAAAGATCCATATTTATGAATACTTCCACAAGTTTTATTCAGAAGAATAAATAAAAACAAAACCAAACAAAAAAAACAACACCAACAACAAAAGAAAAAAAAATAGCTGTCCCTAGTTACAAAGCTTTGGAGATGCACCATTATAAGGGAGAAATTAAAAGCAGGGTAAAGAGGCCAAAAAGGAATAAGGATCATTCCTTCTCTTTAAAATTCTTGTTCTATTTCTCTCGCAAAGTCAGGTTATTTTATGGGATTATTCGTGCAATTTATATTTTCATGAGTTAAATCATGTATCAATAACCACATAAGAGTTAATGATCATTTATCAAAATAAAAAAAAACAACAACAAAAAACTTTTAATACTGAAAATAGCAGGTTGGGAGGCAAGCATGTTTCACAGAGTGTTTCTATGCCAGTTTCATGATTGAACAAGAAACTGAACATGAACATGAAACAGAACTATGTGTAGTGCAGTACATAATCTCATAAGTAGTTCATGATGCACTGCATTTGAGTTTTGAATTTTTTCCTTTATGATTCTGTGTATGTTGGATATAATATGCAAAGAGGGGGGCTCACCTCATTTTTTCTTATCTAAGAGTTACATATCTAGGCCCAGAATCACCTTACCTAGTTTTAGCCACACAAAAAGTAGATGCTTAGTCTAATCAAATACTTCAGTTTAGATGTTATCCATTTATAGTTAGTAAATCTCAGGCAATTTACTTAGAAAAACTGAACTTGCACATCTTACCAGGATGAGTCCTCTTCTCACGGTGGCTAGCTCTGTTCAGTTGACTAAAGAAGGAGTTTATGGAGTATATGCTCTTTATGGATGCCATAGTAGTATGAAAATTTGGAATATATGCGATACAAAGCAATACCAAAATTGCTGGATACCAGACCTACCATGGTGCCTGTGATTCTAGTTTGTGAGGGGTTTAATAACACCTATCATGGAGTCACTGTGTTTCTGCTTCCACCTTTGCTTCCCCTCATGCCTCCTTTCAGATCCTCTGTAGTACTATGGGAATGGTCCTTCCACTCCGGCGGAAATGATGGGGAAGCACCGGCAGTGAGCCTCGCTCTAGGATCACTGTGCAGAAATGTTTGTTTCTCTTGAATACAGGGAGAGACTACCTGGCTCTTTTTTTGCTGGACGACTGGTTTTTACACAGCTAAATTTTGGGCAGCTAATTCCCCCATGGAGAGTGCACAATAAGTGCAAGAAATAAAAAAAAACCTTTGTACTGAGGAGATGAAGTTGTAAGTTCTGGGCCTACTATCGACTTCCCGTGTGACCTAGGGTCATTATTTGAGAGCAGACCACAAGCCTGTTTTCCATTCCCTTTGCATTGCTTCTGTGATGAAAAGGAGCCAGGGGAAGAGGAGCCAGGGATTTCCGCATTGCAGAAGGAATCCCTGGCCAGTGAATAGGTACTGTGTAATTTGTAGGCTCTTTCAGTACAATTGTTCCTTCTGTAAACCAGCATGCATACCTATGATGGTATTCATATTTGGTAAACAATAATTGTTCCTGTTTCAGTAAGCATGGAAATAGTAAATATCCAGGCAAATGTGTGACTTTTTTGTTTGTTTGTTTTTTTTTTTTTAGTAAAACATGTCAAGGACTTTCAAATCTCATGCTGAAATCAACCAATGCATAAATGTCAGATTATAAATTAGTATTGTTCTGCTTTAGGTTTACCAGAGGAAAACGAATATTCAAGACTGTCGGCCAGCACTACAGCAAGCTCATCGATTCAAAGACATAGGGAGAGCCACACTAGTCAGGTAAATATTTCATTGACAGTCTACTAGAACTAGTAAAAGAGAAAAAAAATCATAGTAGCTGCATGTTGAAAGCTGTCTAAATTCAAATTTGTGTGATGGCATTGAAAAATGCAGACTTCTCTTATAGGTTTGTATTGAGCTAAGGACAATGATTACTTTAATCTTAGCTTTTTTTTGCTGGAAGGATAATCATCCTGGAAGGTTCTCATAGTAGAGTTCAAAGTTAATGAAACTTGCTGTTGCTGGTTGTAAGGGTGCTATTTTCAGGCAGGAAATATGTCTCTTCACCCTGAGAGGACCAAGATGTTATCTCAAGATATTCATTCATACCAGAAAGAGCTGCATGATAATGAGTCCCATAGGGATAAATGCATAACTATATCAACCTTTTGTGCACAAAAGCAGTGAAGACTTTAAAAGTGGTCTTCACTGATTTTCTACTGATATCAATAAGTAAAAATTAAAATAAAAATATCTGTTATTTAAAACATCAATAGGTACTGAGGTAGTGTGAAGCTTGAACTTTGGTTCTTTTAAAATTTCTGTTTAGTTAATGTCACTTTAACAACACAACACAGGATTAAGTTGTGACACAGCAGTGTGCATTAAGTGAACAAAAAGGAATGAAATTTGTCATAATATATTTTCTTCATCCTTTTCTTCAGCATTTTATATACAATGTGAAACACTACTTTCTAAATAGCCCATTCAGGCATGAAGGCATTCAAGAAATTTTATTTTATTTCACTTAAATGGTAGTAATATATTATTATGTTGTCTTTATGTCTTCAGTCCACTTTTCTAAAAGGGTAGTCCTGTGTCATTTTTTCATTTGAGGTGGCTGTAAGAATTTTACAGTAAAGCCAAATATTGTCCAAAGAGAAAATATGTTGGAACTGACAGGAATTTTCTCAACCGAAACCTCTCATAAGGGAAGTGCTTTATCACATTTAAAAGCTACTTGTTGTCTGCAAGGGACATCTGGAATTTCATTACAACAAAATACTGGCCCTAACCAAGTGAATGAGTGTTTGGCCATTGACTCCAACAGGAGTGGGATTCAATATTCAACATCATATTCAGTCTTAACAGAACTTTGAAAAAAAATAGGTTTTAACTGAGTAAATATGTGAGCAAACCCGTACAAAAGTCTTCACTTTTTGTGTTTCTGCCCCAGTGTCCAAAGCACAGGCATAACTACAGTGCCTATTCTGAGTTGAAAAATTGTGCCAAGATGGCACTCATCAAATCTCACACTAATCTCTTCAGATACATAAGTGAGGCTGGCCAGAGCTGCCTGACACACATAGGCACATACCCATCTTGCACACAGTAACAAATCTTTACCATCAACCTACCTCTCAGACTCTCAAAATGTACTTTGACCATACTGGAAAAACATACAGGTCTACTGTCTCCAATCAGTATACTGGATGAGGTTATGAGATTATGAAGACAACGGAAGGCAATGTTTTCAGTCGTCTCTGTTATATTTTTTAATGATCAACCAAATACTTATTAGGCATGAGAGTAACCAAAGAGCCCTCTCTAGTGAATGAAAAATCCAAGTCCCTGACACTACTGCAGTTATAAACCTCACACAGTGAGACACTTTTTTCCTGGAGCACCTTACACCTCTGTTGCTAAAATGCTTGCCTGAGATTAAGGAGGATCATGTTTAAATTGCTACATCAGTACAGTACATGGAGGGTTAAATGAACTGGGTATAGGGGAGCAATTATCTTCTTCTTATCTTTGCAAATGGAAACTGTATCCTTATGTGAAATTACTCTGCAACATTAAAATGCTTTATTTTAGAAGCAAGTCTTTAACCATTTGCAAACTTGTATTTTTGATTTTTCCAAAACTGCTTGCCAAAAGCTGAACACGATTTCAATTCAGTACTTTGAAATGTCACTTTTCAGTAAATAGATGTTTTGCCAAAGTGTTTCACAAAAATAGATTCCATGCCTTGTACTCAGAATTACATGCAGGGACAATCTTTAAATGCAAGCTCAATAAGAACTGTGACAAGTTTAGAGAAGAAACCTGCAGTTCTGAGCTTTTTGATACAATTGCCATAATGAATAAACATCTTCCAAAATGGTATTGCCAAGAGGAGAAAAAAATCTTCCTCCTACAAATTAAAAAAACCAAAACCTAAAAAAAGTCTGTGCTCACAGGGCTGATAATTCTTACCGTAAAAAGCATTCCACGCCATTTCCAAAGCATGGCATATATTTGAAAATGATTGGTTTTAATTACAGTTGACATTTCTTAGCATGCTGCTGGTGACTCTAACAGTGTACAACCCTATTGTAAAAGTCTTTGCCAGGCTTCACTGCAGTAACCTTATCACTTTAAAGTAATTCTTGCAGAGACATATGAAATAATAGGACAGATTGTTTCACAGATCTGTGAAGGTACTGATTGACTAATTGCTTTAGAGAAAGAAACATAGACTGTGTCCTTGGATTTCTTGGCAGACACTCTGTCATTTCAGCTAAAGGAAACTGGTTCATTAGCTTTCAGGGACTTCTAATATTTATGGGGTTTTTTAATATCTCCCTGCTAGTTCCTTATGAAGTGACAGGAGTTAATTTCATTTTTGTCACAGGATTTCAAGGCTCATATACATCCAACTAAAGTTTAGGCATTGTGGCTTACGGTACCATCATGTTGTCACATCAAGTGATAATTACCTGCATCACTGCCTGATACTTCCTGCACATTGCAAACCTACACACTTCAGAGAGCAAATTCTTCAGCTCAGTATCTGTCGACATGCATCATAAGGATCAATCTTTTAACAAACACTGTTGGAAGCAATTACCAAGTATAAAATACCATGCAGATGTGAACTCAGCAACTTAATTGATCATCTTCAAAGTAAAGTCTGCTGAAAACAAACCAAAAAAGTTCACAATTGAGCACAAATGCTACTTTTCTAGGGTAATGGTTACTTAAAGGTCAATTTTTATCAGAATGAAAAAGGAAAAAAAATTGAAAAAAAAAATGTTAAAACACTAACAAAATATTTATAATTTGAAAGTTATGTAATAAAATTCTACTTTCTTCTGCTAGAAAAAGGGGAAGAATATTAAAAATATAGTTCAATTTTTGTGTCATCAGAAATTGAAGAACTTACATCAAAAGTAATTAGTCTTGTGTGTTAAAAGAACAACAAAGTATGTTGTTGTTAAATTAATACCTTTTTCTTCATATTGTTCTGTGGCTGTTCAGTTGTGGATTTCCAAGCAATTATGTCTAAAGGTTGCAAGTAGGCACCACATAATAACATAAAGAACCTAACAACTGATACAACACTGTAGTGTCATCTTTATTGAGAATAAAGATGAAAACCAAGCCATGAATTTGGGGGTGAAACCAGTTATCAAGAAGTTTCATGCACTTTTTTTCATTAAAATAGTGATCTTTAAGAAACTGTTTATTAGCAAAGAGCCACACATATTCTTTTCACAACCCAGCATACCAGCTTCCAATTTTGTTCTTTCCTTGTAAGCCAAAACATTCTAGTCAAGAAAATCTTCAAAATGTACACTAGAAATCTACAGTAAAATGGTAATGCAAGAAACAAAATCCTAATCTACCCTTAGAAGAAAACCTACTTTGTTCTTAGCGACTAAGCCCACATATATCAGCTGCAAGGACTGCATGTAACTGAGCTTCTATAGAAAATCTTTTGGAAGCTGTGCTGTGCTTCTTGCTCCCCAAACAGCAGAAACCTAGGAAACTTCCTTTTCCAAACTTGATTTAAAATTACTGATTTAAAATTATTTTAATGTTATTATTTCAAATTGTTTCAGTGATTTGTTTAAACGGTTTGGGACTTCCAAATGTGCCTGGATCTGTAGTCTTCAATTCTTATGCCATAATTTCCTTCCAGAGGCAGAGACCACCAAAATGGAAAAGATGTCTCTTCTGGTAATTTGTGCCATAATCTTGCTTAGATAGAAAATTTTGTTATGACTAAGAGTCATTTCTACTCAGTCACATTCCAGAAAGTGATCCCAAAGCATACTGGCGACTCCACAAATGTTGAAATTGCTTATCAGGGTCTAAAACCTAAAAGCCCCTCTAAAATAAAAAAGCTCTATAAAACATTACCTCTGCGCTCTTTCTCTTTTACGTGAAGCATTTCTCAGTTCCTTGGCCATTCCAATGGGCTCTTTTCTCCAGACTGTATTTCTTACTTCCTCTGTTCTCGATAGCTCCTATGAGTGCATATGTTTAAAAGACAGACCATAAAGACTGTTGAAATATCTAAGTTCTTTGGAATGTCAGCAACAGCAGCAAGATGAAGCTGAGTCAACAAAAGCAAGATTGTATCTTTGGCACCTCACACAAAAACTAAGCGGCCCTGATGTCTTCTTTTTCACAGATCCAGGACTGTTTCTTTTTTTTTTTTTTTGGTAAAAATAATGTTATTAACATCCACTACGAAGTAGGTTGTGGTGTGAGAAAGATACAGTGGAATGAAGAAAATCAGGCCAGTTTAAAGACTCCTTGTTTCTTATGTGGGCAGCAAGAAGCAACATGGTCTGTCTGTAGCAGGATGAGATGGACAACCTGGAGATAATGAACATATGGGAAGTGAGGGGCAGATTAAAGCCTAGAATGATAAGAAGTGTGTGGGGGGGGTGGGAGCGGGGAGTAAAACAGGCATCAGATAAAGGATGATTCAGAGAAGTACGGTTGGAGGAAGAATAAAATGACTAAGAAAGAAAGTAAATAATAAAATGGAATATGGGGTTTACAAAGAGGATAGAAGGAAGGTCTAGAGAGAAGAAAAAAAAAAAAAAACAGAGAAGTGAGAAAAACAGCTAAAAGGGGGATAAGAAAAAAAAGAGGGGAAGAACCAAGGACAGACCATAGGGTGGTAGAGTAAAAAGAGAAAATGACTAAGGAGTAAAAATATAGAAAGTCTATGTGATGTTCCAGATATGATATTCATCTTCATACACATGTCAATGTGATCTTTTATGTTCCATAAACTAGAAATAATTGTAATGATCCACCTACCGACCATAGGGTTGCTTTCTGTGCAAGTTAGTTTGCAACCACAGTGTTCTGAAGATTCAGCCATTCAAAAATAAAGGTAGAAATTTTCCCATTAAAAGGTGCAAAGCCTCTTTGTGCAGTTTAGTTTTCTAATGGCTGAACATTGGCTTATTTGTAAGATGATGTCACATGCGTTCAGCATCCTGTGGAAATACTCCCAGAACAAGACACAAACAAGCAAACAGTTTGCCATCCTAGTAGGTTAAGTGATATCAGACACACAATACACCCTGGTGTAAGATTTTGGTTACCCACTTCTGAAACATGTTTTATCCATCACATGCTCAAAGAGGTAAGACAAAAAAAATGATGGTTATTTTTTCCCATATTGTTATATTAAAAAATCTGCAGTCTTATCTCTTCTATTTTGTTTAAACCCCATAGTGCTGGTTGGCAGATTGCAGTAATATAGGAGCCAACATCTGACAATGAAAAATTGGAAACGTCTTTTCATATTCGTGAAGAATGTATTTATTGTTTCATTATACCTTAAGCCATAGCTCTTATTTCAAGAAATCTCATTGCTTTCAGCAGTCTCTTCCCTCAGACGGAGCTGCATATTCATTATAGTTTCAAGGGTCGCCTTTGTTCCTACTTGATTTAATATTTGTTGCCAATCACTTCTTTTGTTGACTGTTTAAAAGTTTTAAAAAAATGAATAGTTAAGAATGGAATGTGTTGCTACCCCCTGCCTGCTGTCACAGTTCTAAACACTGGGCTCTAACATTTTTGATAAATGTCCATCATGTTTGGCTGTTAGCTAGACATAATCTTTGATCATCTTTGAAGCAAAACATGGCAATCAAACAAGTCTGGTGTAATAAAAAAATCACTAACTCCTTTGTAAACACTTAACATCCAAGACAGGACATAGAATGTTATATATTTATCATTGATCTGAATCCGTATATCCCCCTGATTTATGTTTTGTTTATTGTTTTGACAGTAATGTCAAAGAATTCTCTTTGTAGTGTCACATACAGACAAAAATCAGGTCTTACAACACAGTGAAGCTTTGTTTTTAGAAAACTTACAGTCAAAAACACGTGCCTTATAGATTAAATGGTATGAGGTAACGCATAGTATAAATTCATCAGTAGGTACATTATCTTGTGTTTCTGTATCAAGGGCTTTGGAGGGCTGATGCCCCTCTCCTCAGCCAGTATGTCCTAGAACTGACTGCTGTGACATCCAAAAGGGAAAGTGCAGATTCTCCTCTTTAAACCAGTAGGTTCCACAGTCAGCTCCCTACATATTTGAGGCCACTTTTTTGTCTCTACTGCTTCATCCTCGTTGCATTTTCCTCTGGTAGGAGGCTGTGACTGTTGAGGAGAGGGAACAAAACCTCCTGAGCATCCCTGTGCCCTCCCTAAGGTCAGGTGCTTGGCGAAAGTGTGTAGTTATTCCCCTTGGGCTGCCACAGCGGCCAATGTGTCACTCTAAAGAATGCTTCAGGTGTGAGTTCAATGGGAGTGTGGTCCACTACCCCACCGACAGCACCACCTGTGGGGAGTGACTTCCCCTCTGACTTAGTCACAAGTGCCTGGTGTGAGAGAGAATAAATTGGTGCCTCTGCCCTTCATTCCCTTGCTGTCACACACTGCCGCATACATGTAGATCAGCAGAGATTTAGACTGATAACAGACCATAAATTAAGCAGCGTTTGCCTGTAATGTTGACCATAAGTGTAGTGTTTTTATACAAGAAAGGATGATACCCAACATTAGAAAATATGAGTTGATGGTTGTTTTTGTAATTGCTTCAAAAGCATTGTGGCAAACCTAGTGTCTAACCGATCAAGTAAGATACCTCCATTAATACCATAAAGCAACAGTGATCGATTAAGTAGCAACATGATTCAGTTTTTCAGATATTTTTTGTTAGATTAGGTACAAAGTGGTATTAGCATTGTTATATCAGCTCTTCTGAGGATCTCGATGATAATTTATTTGTTTTCAGAACTCATCTTGAGAAAGGCATAGTTGCGCAGTTGATATCCTGAACATAATCTTTCTCTCAAGCATCAGAGGCCAATTAGGAGGATGCTCTGAAGGTTTTAGAGCATTGTGTAGTCAGTTTAGCTGGAAAGAGAAATATTGCCGTAGAGAAAAAAACAGTATATTTCAATATTCGTTGATGTTTTAGTCACTCTGGGAAGGTGTCATTTTGTAGTTGATATCAGAAATCTAGAGCTGAAAGAAACTCAGCCAAAACAAATAAAATAAATAATTGAAGCTCACAAGATCCAAATAAGTAAATAAAATACACAGCTGTTTTAAACGTATAGAGCTGTCCAACTGTATTCCCAGCTCAGGTAATCAGAGTGCCTGACATGTGCTGTCATATATTACTAAACATTGCCAACTTTGTCCTAATACTTCCTGCCAGATGATACCTTACAGCTATACTCAGGATTTGTGTACTGATTTTATTTTGCAAAGATATAATATCTTTCTTTGCTGAAATACCTCTAAGCTGTGTGGAAGATGATTGACCTGATGAATTGAGAATATTGTGGTCCCAGGCATGTTACCACTTCACTGAGAGAGAGGTACAAAAGTACAGAAGACCAAGCCCTACTTTTGCAACTAAAATGCGTTCCTGAAAAGAAAAAAAAAAAAAAATCATCTAAAGCCAACCCACCCATGCCCCCCCCCAAAACCAAACAAGCAAACAAACAAACAAACAAAAAAAAAAAAAAATCAGAAAACCCCAAAACTATGAGAGAAAATTGGACAGCTTACACCAGAAATAACACTGCGATCAGTTGAAGAATATAAAATCTTCTGTCTGAGGCACACCAAAGGTGTGTGTAGCCTTGGAGCCTCTGACAAAAATGAGAAGGCACTGCTGCCGAGGGAAAAGAGAGGGGTTTAGGGTGCCTCTGTTGCCAGTGTGATCTCTCAGTTTCCAGTGGTCTGTGAGGAAGGGCCTCCTGGAGGCAAAGTTCATTTTGTAGCTTGTAATCCTCTAGTGGACTTTTCCCTCATATTTTTTTTTCTGAAAAATCCTTTCAGAAAGCCGAACTAAGTCAAAGAGTGGAATTAATTTTTTTTAGGATGAAGCTTGAGAGTTTTGCAAATGCCATGTGATAGCAGAAGGCTGGACTGGGCAATCAAAGTTGCTTGTGCCTGCATGATCTCTGACACCAGAATATCTTGCTTCCCACATTATCCCACAACTGATGTTTGGAAGAAAATTAAATCTGTCCCTCAAAAAATCCAGATAGCTGAAAAATGCTTGTCAGAAGGTTTCTCATTACTCTTGTGGTGATCTGATTATGTTCAGAACTGTAGTTCCTTTTTAGTTTTATTTTAAATACAAAGTTACTTTTAAGATTACCCCCAATTTTTAAATATCAGCAAAGCTGTAACTTCCTTTGGTATGTCATCTATACCTGCTCTAAAGGTAGTTTATCCTTTTGATGTAATAAGAAATTTTAACTGAGAGAGAAAAAAGTGTTTTCTTGTTTAGAACAAAGAAAATGCAATATATATTTCAGTTATGGATCTCATGTTTAACTCTATTTAATCTGGCATACCTCCTCCAGAGTAGTTCCAGATTTGCACCAGACAGACAGAGCACCTGTTGTCTTTGCCATTTTCTCCTTTCCAATAAACCCATTTGCCTCCATTTGGAGAGTTTTATTTTTGGAGATTGTAAGGTTGCTCCAACACAAAGAAAAATCATCAGCAGTTTAAAAGAATGATTAACTAAAACTACTTTCTTGTTGTGTATCACGTATCAAGTTATTATGTCCAGTGGGACTATGTTTTCAAAAAAATGCATGTCCCACCATTCACAAGACAATCACATGAATCAGCTTGGATCCCAGTGGTACATTTGTATTTGAAGATTTTTAATTGGAATTTAGAAGCATGTAAACTCATTTATCATAGCTGCTCTCTACTCCCTGATGGGGTCTTACGTGGCCAATGCAGGTTTCCCAATCAAACACAGATTTACATATTGATTTGATTTATGTTGAATGCTTGCCTTAGTCTTCTTAACACATCCTTGATTTACTGTGTTCTTTCCCTTTGTATCTTTAAATGAGTATTGTATTGATAAATCACATGTAGGCTGACAGATTTTCTTTTCTTGATTCAAGAATTGGTGAGAGAGCAATACTTTCCTGATTTATGCTTTTTTGTAACATAGAAAACACCAAACATATCTGTCTGAACCTAAGGGGTGAGTGTTTTTTGAGTGGTTGCAGTGTGCCTGTCCTGTACTTCGGAAAAAGGATGTGACATGCATAGTTGGAAGTCAATGTAGTGGCTTATCAGATTGAAAAAGAAAATGGAGAAAGATGAAGCCCTTAAAATGAGTTAGAAACATTTTTGTGAGAGAGGCGTATCTGTCACAGGTTGAATCAAAATATGTTGGTCTTCCTAATAATTGCATACAGTAAGCATTAGTTCCAGAATTACTGAATGAAATTGTGTTCTTAATTTTGAAATGAGAGGTGAAAACATCCTGATCACTTCTGTCTTTAAAGCTGATGATCTGCAGGAGACCCACTGGTGTTTGTGAACTGCTTTTGAGGGCTCTAATAAAGACAACTGTGAGTCACCTATTGGCTGAAATCTGTTCTGATTACATTTTTAGGCAGCCTACAAACTGGAAAAGATTAAAAACAGGGATTTTGTCAAAGCAGTTCCATTTCTAAGATAATTATGGTAATTTATCATCAACATTTTACATTTATTGCATAACTCACTTTAGATCCTGATCAAATTTTAGAAAGGTAAAATCACTGCTGTTCTAGACTCAATCTCCGTGTGGATTCCATGATGGGACCTCAACTTTACTAACAATTTAAAACACTAATGGAACACAAACATAATAATGCTGTAATAATTAATTGTGAGCATCTACTGACAGTTACTTTAAAACAACAACATTGACAAATCTATTAAAGGAAATAACTGGCAGTATTTCTCTGAAGAGAAATTATGGACTAGCTACCCCATGCAGATGTCTCAGAAGCACAGGTTTATACATTATATATGTCCTTAAATTGTGTTGTGATTTAAAAATATATTTTCTGTTCTGCTTATATGTCTATATTTAGGAATTTTACTAAAACTTACAGAAGCAACTAAAACCAGAACTGTAATAAAACATGCAGAGCCACATTTTGTGCAAAGAAAATTGTTTTAACATCCAAGAATGTAATTAAATACTTCTTTTATTTTTTCTGGTGAATAGTAGTAGAAAAATCAATGCAAGCACACATGACCAAAAAAATTGCTACAGTGCAATACACGTATTTTTTAAAAAATAAACCATATATTTGTTCAGGGAGAGAGCTGAATGAGGTGAAATACTCAAAAGAATCTACTATATGCAAATTAATAAATCTCTGTTTGGCAGACAGTTAGCCATAGCTTGATGATTAAGACTGTGTTGCATTTGACACACAAATAGACAATATAAGCTCTTTGTTACTTCTGAATGTTACCAAATATCCTGTTGTCGTGGTTTGAGCCTGCTCAGCAGCCAAACATCACACAGCCACTCTCTCCCTTCTCTTCCAGCAATGAGAAGGGACAGAGAGCCAGGCTTGGGGTTCGAGATAGGACCAGGAGGGGCAAATCACCCATTATGTTCACGGGCAAAAGGCAGACTCATTAGGGGAAGAAAAAAAATAACATACTTTTATTACAGACACTAACAACACTTAACAGAGTAGAACAGTGAGAAGCATTGCCACATCTTGAGAACACCTCCCCCCCACCCCTCCCTTCTTCCCAGGCTCAGGTCTGCTCCCGATATCTCTACCTCCTCCCCCAGGGGCGCAGGGGCAGGGAATGGGGGGTGCAGTCAGTACTGCCCCTTTCTCCATCTTCGGTGGGGGGAGCTTCTGGAACTTCTTCCCCCTGCTCCATCATGGTCCCCCTCTCACAGGAGACAGTCCTCCACAAACTTTCTCTAACATGAGTCCCTCCCACAGGCCACAGCATTTCCTTTCACAGCTCTGGTGTGGGTCACCAATTTTCTCCAACTGGATTCCCTCCCACGGCTGCAGCCCTTCCCGAGCTGCTCCGGCGTGGGACTGCCCCGCATGCTGCAATCCTCCCAGTGCTGAATTACAGCAGCGGGGCTACCTTTTCCCATGAGACCCCGGCCTTCTTCGGACACAGCACCTTGCTCATCCATGTGAAAAACACAGTCCATAACAGTCTGCTCCATGTGAAAAACACAAAAACACAGTCTGCTCCACTGTAGATCTTCATGGGTGGCAGGGGGGGCCGCCCTGCCGTCTCCCCACAGGATACAGGGGGGTCTCTGCTCCGGCACACCTCCCCCCTCCTTTCTTCCTCCGTTCCTCCACTGACCTTGGTGTTCATGCAGCTGCAGCAACTCCTCCTCACAAGTCCGACTGCCTGTCACCACGTCCCTTCTTAAATACGTTATTGCAGAGGCACAGCTGATTGGCTCAGTTTTGGTGCAGAGGTGGAGCTGACGTGGAGCTGGGGGAGTTTCGAGAAGCTTCTCAGAGGGGGCCACCCCTATAGCCCCCTCCCCTGCCACCAAAAAACCCCACCACTCACTCAAACCCAGGATACCTCTGTAAAGTTATAGCATTTGATCTTTTAATGCAGAATGAATTTCCTGAGGTTCTAGAGCCAAATCTCTAAATAACTCAATTTTAAATGGACCTTTTAATCTTTTTATCTGGCATATCTTTTGTCACAAATGATTTAAAAATGTGAAACTTCTAACTTTCCATAATTAAAAACTCACTGACTTTTTTAACTAGTGTAAGAAATAAGACTATAATTAAAATAATTTATTGACTTATCTTACAGCAATTTATCTTGATTCTAAGACAAAGTTGAAATCCAGTATGTCTGCTTTAGGCCATAAAGTGAAATTTAGACAGAATTTAGAAGCCTAAATCCAGAAGGCAATTCATGGGCTCATTCTCAAATGACTATGCAATACTTAAATGTGTATAGCTCAGTAGGAAAAATCGCAAAATCGTGCTCCAAGATTTTCATGTTTGCCATCATACAATGAAATGGCTCTATCTCCACTGTCTCTTGTGCACTAAAACCACAAGGCACTCAGTCTGAAGGACTTTCTTTAGCATACTTACCACACATGGGCAGCACAAAGCACAGGAGCCAAAGTCCTTCTTCCTTGCACTCAGAGTCCACCTCCTGTGGTTGCAGTGTCCCCTCAGCATGTGGGAACTCAGTCTCTTCCTTAACCTGACAGAAGTCAAAGCCACATCTTCTGATTTCCCAATATGTTCTAACCACTAGATAATGGTGGAAGACCTTCCATGCATGTCCTGATGGAACAGAGCCATTGTTGTTCTGTCACCAACTAAAATCCCTAGTGCCAGGAAGAGAGCACTTGCTTCTGCAGTCTGGTAGTTTGGGCTGTGAGGTGGGAGGAACAAATCCTGGGATCTCTGCCCTGGGCTGCTCAGTACAAATTTATTTTGTTCCTCTTGCCATATTTTGCATTGGAAAATATGGATCTTGTTTAACTGCTTCAATCCATTTGCAGTTTCCAATGAACAGCTTTGATAACTCCATGTGCTCTTCTCTTGTGTGTCACTGTCTTGGACACTTTAGCTTCTCTTTGCTCAGTAAGGACTCTGGATACCAAATACATGGATGGATGGTGTTTCCACCAGATGGCAAGGCTGCTAAATGCTATGTATTTTTGTGGGTCTAGCCCAAATGCTATGTTGCTCATGTCTGACTATTGACTTTGAGTCGAAAAATCCTGGTCTACAGTTGGTACCATCTCTACCCCTTAATGGCTGAAGTTGTTTGTTCAATGTTCAGTGTTTGTAGCGTGCTCAGTAGTCTTAAAGTGATTACTTCCTACACATCTCATTCACCCTTTGCAAAATACCTGTTCTGGATATAGACTGATGAAGAACCGTAGCTTGCTGTTTTACATGGTTTCATGTGACATTATTCAGCAAATCTTTTCTATAATGAATATGTATAATAAATCTTTAGCTTGTCACAGGTCTAATCATGAGTGGAAAAGAGAGAAGATATGTTATTCAAATAGATCTAATTAAATTAATTGATCCATTTAAAGCTCTGTAATTTCTTGTGCATTTCCCCCCATTTCATTTCCACTGCATTTCCATTGCATGTCCTTCATTTAGGTTGAAATATAAACTTTTTCCAGCGTACTTACCAGATCAATCTCATAATGAATAAAGATATGAGATATTTTCCCAACCTTGTTTAAAGAATACAATAAAAGATGTACACTTATTTGTGGACTGGACCAACATTTGTCCACTATACACTGGAAAATGAGTTCTATAATGAAACTGCTGACCCAACATTAATTTACAGCTTATATAAGCAGGGTCAGTATAATAAAGCTTCTTCAGTGCCTATAAGCTATAAATAGGATGCATTTGTCAATTGCCTTGCCCAGGCAAAATGTATTCACTTTTCATCCTGCACCTGTGTGCCTTTACGTTTCTTAGAATAGCAGTGGCACTGTCCCTATTCAAATACTTTGTCCATCTTTCAAAACTGAAAATTCCTCCATACTTCATTGGTCATGCTACCAAACCTTTGTCACCTGAGCACATCCAATAACACATGGTTTCAAAATACCTGTTTTCTTATAAGGCTACTTATCTAGTAGTGTTCAGGCACATCTTTTGATTGTTTTGCTCTGAAACTCTTTCATGTGAAACTCCTGCAATGACAGTCTAACATAGCTTGCTTTTTGTATGGTCTAGCACCTCTCTGAGAAGCATGCCTAATACAAGTTCATGAAGTGCCTAAAACTTAGATATAAATAAGGTATCTAAATTGGGAAGACTGGATTCCAATCTATCTGTTTTCTAAATTGGCTTATGCTTGTAATTTAAACCCACAAAAACCTATAGGAATTGGCCATAGTAAGCCACGGTGCCTCCCAAAATATACACCTCTCCCATAGGATAAAACTACCTGACCTGTCTTTCTTGATAAACTGTTTCCAAATACAAAATTCTCATTTGTCTTCTAACCTTTCCTACCCATTCTGAAAAAAAAAAAAAAAAAAAAAAAGTGTTCTGGTACACAAGAAGTCTCTGATATCCCTCTAACAATATCTGTGGAACGTTTCCTTTTCCTTTGAGTTGCTGAGATGCCTTCTTGCGTTTGGTGTAAACATAAAAGCAAGGAGGTTTTTGATTTCATAGTGATTCACAACTGGGATGGCACTAAAATATATTTTACGAAATCTTTCAAAGACTTTCCATTTTTCTTCTCTTTTCTTAAAAATGCAGAATTTACAACAATTATAATTTTCAATTATAACTGAAATTATAATACCTTTTACTAAGACATCATGTAGGTTAATGCATTTCTCTCTGAAGTATCAAGCAACCAGAACTTAAGCAGATTCCTCATCGATCTTCAGGCATCTCCATGTAAAGTCTCATTCCTTTTCTGACAGCACGAGTGAAAGGTCTGACTTGCACAGGACACATCTGAAGCAGCAGGGTAAAGCCTGTGTAAGCCTGTCCCCAGGTACCTGCTATTCCATGAAGGAACAGCAGGAGCCACAGGCAATATCAAAGCCTTCTACCCCAGGAACCTCATTGCCCATCAGTGACAAAAGTGCCCTTCATGTCACTCAGCCCTCCTTGCAGCTGGAACCAACCACACGCGCAGTGTCTCGTGAGCATTTAAGGGCACTGCACATCAGTTCCTCTATCATGGTAACTAACGTGCAGCCATCTCTCATTATGACAGGTAGAATAAATGCAACCTTGACAAGAATAGCCATACTTTTCATGTGAGCCTGTTGTACAACGTGAAGTATGGGCACTGTAGTCATGTCATACATGCCCTTATAGATGCCCCTGTGGTGTCCTTAAGAAGGAAGGTAGCAGGGTAAGGGCCATTAGCTGTTATGGTAGGTTTGGTTCTTATTTCCTAGATAGGCCCCTTCTGCTACAGAATACCCGCAAGCAAATAGCTCTCACTACCTGCTTCAGGTGCTGCTGTACTTCACAGGTGCTAAGTAGGTCTTAAAGGATGGTAAGATGGACTTCATAGCTTTGTGAACTTGTGCTGTCATGAGGGCTTCAAACTGGCTTGGACAAAATAAACAGTCACTGGAACAGAAAAGTTAAATGGGAGGGAATGGTTTCTCCTAGGTGGATTATGAATCTAGTGCAGAGCTGTTTGGTTACTTCAGGATAAATTTATAAATAGTTTCAGGCCAACAGAAAATACATTTAAAATTGTTAATGTATTCTCTGAAGCAAGACAAGGGCCAGCCCCTGTGTCTAAGGATGACACCTATCTGTGACAAGTAGCATTATTAATTCTAAGCAGCAAAACAGCTTATAGTTTCTTGGTTATGGATCTTTGGGTATTTATATTTAGTGGCAAAGCCTTGCTACTCCTGCAGTTGCTATTTGCTCTGTGTAAAGGAGTATTTTATGCGTATAACAGTAGTATATGGCAACAGTTTTAAGACCAAGTTGATAGAAATATGGACCACTCATCACTGTAGGCAGTCTGGTTTGTGTGTTACAAAGGACTGTGTTATGTACCCTTTGCTGACATAGGGGAGTTTTTTCCATTAATTTCATTTTTGGCACCTGCTTCATACAACTTCAATTCCATGACTTTCAGACATGAGATTGAAATAAGGCAATCCTAAACCATTAATTTTCCTTATTTTCAGTGTAACGAATGATAAATGGAGAGTGGGGCAGCAAGTTAAGCACAAAGTTCTAAACCCTTTTGGAGGAGAAGGTAGCTTCAAGTTATTAACAGGGTTGTTTGATCTGTTTTCTTTCAGCTGTAGTACAAATGAGAGCAGCTTTCCCTCGGCAAAAGTATAGAACTCGAGTGCTTAATTTATTTCTTTAATCATAAACATTAGAAAGGGAGCACTCACAGTCACTCAACATCAAAAATGGCTAAGCCAGAGTACACAGTAGCAGTTGCAGGATTTCTGTTCATCATCCTGCTAGAATGCGTGGATAAGCTTATAATGCTCCATGGTGCCCTTTGCAAATAATGGATGGAGAGCAGAAGGTGGTTGCCTCCTCACACAGGGCTTGGCAGAATAAAACACCTCTCCTGAACTCAAGGAAAGGTTATTTTGCTGAAAGTCATTATTGTTTATACATCATTATACATGTCACTGAGCTCATTACAAAGCAGGTAAGAAAACAGGACCTGCATCTTCCCTGCCTACAGGTTTACATCCTTGACAACAGAGGCAGAGGATCCTGTGAGAAGTATCATTCAACATGGACACTGCAGTCTTACACTGCGAGGAGAATTCACTTACTGCCTTTTTTATTATTATTATTTCCTTCTCACTAACAGGTTATTCACCAGCTGAGACTTTCAGAGAACGAGAGTGTGGCTCTGCAAGAGCTTCTAGATTGGAGGAGAAAGCTGTGTGAAGAGCAAGAAGACTGGCAGCAAATCTTGCACAACACTGAGCAAAGAATCACAGCCCCACCTCCACCGCCTTGTAAAAAGCCAACGCTGCTGAAGAAGGTAGAAGATACCTCCTGCAACAGACTCTCTTCGGGCATATGGGATACCACCATGTGATTCTGATGTGTGTGTTTGCAGACTGTTAGAAACCATCTAATGACTTCAAGCTGCACAATCAGCAAGTTTTCTTCCCTTCACAAAGCGTGCAGGGATTTTTTATAAGCACTCATTCAAGAGCACAGGATGGAGGAGCTATTTAGATCTGTCATGTGTGCGTGTACATCTGTGTGTTTGTTCTTTTCATATATATACACATATACATATATGTGTGCATCTGTGAGTATATATATGTATGCGTGTGTATATATATATGGAGACAAACTGCACTATAAGTACTTAGTTTAAAAGTACAAGATGGTCACTTAGAGTTCTCCCATGGACAGTGAAGAAACTGTGTTAAACAAATGATGATAGGGAGAAGTGATCGACAGGCATTTTAGAGAGATCAGGAAAGTCTGTGTGCACACTGTACAGCTGTTTTATATAGTACAAAAATATGATGTTTCTTGTTCCCTAATGAATGGTTTTATTATATTACATGTATACATATATATATTTCTTTGTAGATGTCTGTGTTCTATTGGCGTTGCAAACCTGAAGATTATACACATGTTTATTACTGGTGTTTTATAACTTTATGCAATTGGTGCTGTCGTTCTTTCTTCAAAATACAGGTAATAAATTCAGTACTCGCATTTTTCTTTCATAGTTTATCTTTAACAACATACCAAACAGTTTCAACACTGTGTTGTTTGGTTTTTTTCAGAACTGGCAATATCCTTTCTAAAATTCAATCCTGAAATTCTTGCAAAGCTCCTAGATGCAGGTGTGATTTGATGCTGTTCACAGTCATGAATTAGAGAGCATGACTTCTTTTCGGTGGACCTGTGTTTCTGAATGTGTGAACTGTGAATTCTGCAGTTACATCTCAAATCTTATTTCATTCTGGGTTATGTAAAATAATGAGGCACTCATTTAGATTGTAAGTGTGGTTTGAAATTCATACCTGATTATGCATAAGGTCAGGTGTCAGTGGAAAGATACATAATGGTAATGAGGTATGAAAATAGGGCTGTGATTTACTGTTACAAGCCAGAAGGCTTTATGGAGATGGGTATATCAAAGGATTATGTCCTTATGGTGGTACAGTGATGCATTTATACTTCAAATTTCACATAATGAAATGGTTTCAGAAATTGGAGCATTCTAGTTGGCGAACATGAGTTCGGAGCAGTAATGTTAATTTATGAAAAACATGCTGCTGGAAACTTGTTAGCTACTGCTCAGCAGTCTTTGAAATACTGCTTTGCCACTAAAAGGTGTAATTTATATAAATACACAGGTATTTTGTCAGGGGCCACTTATTTTAAGTTTTTGGAGTATGTAGAACCAGTGTGAAACACTTTTTTTGGCTGTTTGCCCCATTCCTATTGGGATCCAGGAAAAAGTGCCTGTAATTTTGCAAGTGGATGTAAAACTAATATTTTCAAATGTAAGCTAGGTTTAAAAAAGTGAGCTTACCCTTGGTTGGAAGTTGTTGGGAAAGGAAAAAAACCTGCTTGCAGATGTAGGTTTTTCCATCATGTTTGACAGAAGCTTCAAGCAGGCTGAATGGCAAAAAGCAATCACATGCTTGTTTGTTTGTTTTTACAGGGAGGCAGCAAAACTCAAATTGTTCCCATGAGTATCATAAAGCTGTAGGCAGAATTAAGCACCTTCTCTTGCTGGAGATTAAACAAGATGTTTTGAGTGGACAAGGAAGAAGAGACACCAGGGTAGCTCAGAATTTTACCTTGTTACCACTGTTAGCTTCCCAGAAGTCTTCTCTGCAAGATGACCCATTTCTATTTCATGGAGAAGAGGGGACTCTAGACTCTGAATCTCACCTCCAGCTGGTGTAGCTGGCCGTAGATCATGACTTTGTCCAGGAGGGACAGCTAACCACTTATGAGGTTATGCAGAAAACAACTCTCACCCACTAAACATTGATGTCAGAACGAAGCTTTGCCTGGAAGAATTGAGGTTTTTTGTCTTTTCGCTCTGATAACCAGGGACGCACAGAGATCCCTGTCTGAGAGCAAAACGAAATGGCTCCAGAACTGGATGCAAGAGCCTGACCTCGCGACTACATTGCTTCCAGGATGGAAGCTGTTATCCCTACATGGCACGGCATCCTCACACATAACCATAACAACATCAACCCAGCTAGCTTAGCAATCCTGAACACCTCACTGCACTGAGACAGGCAGGCATGCCCTCAGGCTTATCGCTCCTCGAACGGGGCTGGCAAATAGCCCGCTCATAAGCTCTATCATATTGCTGACCCTAATGCCCACTAGCTGGCTCAGCCACTGGTAGCAGTCAACCCACAGCAGCCTGGAGGTTTAGGGCAAGCTGTAAAAGCTGGCTGAGAAGCCAGTTCAGAACAAGCCAAGATCCCTGCCGCAGCAGCGAGCTTGCGACCAGCTGGCCGGGCTCGCTATCTGTAAGGCGAGCTTGCGTATCTCCCGATGACACTGCTGTCCTTGCTGCGCCTGTAATGCCGGAGTTCCCGGAGGGGAGAGGATGCATTTGTCAAATGGAGGTTAAAATGGAGTTTAAAATGGGAAATAGTATAAATGCACGTTATACTGTTTGCAATCCTTACTAAAAGTGGTGTTAGGGCTGTGATGAGCCTCAGCTCCAGGAGCTTAAATGGGGTCTAAGCAACCCTTTTGCAACTCTTCCGAAGTCTGAATTGTGCCCTATTACAGTAGTATGAACCAAGCATGGAAAAAAGGTATGTAGATCTTCTAGCAATTTCATCAATACAGTTACACAGTAGAAGCCAGTACAGACCTGATTCAGGCAATCTGATTCTCTAGACAATAAACAAAGCAGATTATTCCCCACTGTGCAGAAGGCCTTTGTTCTGTTTTTTGCAAACTTGGGTAAGGCATATATTTTCTGGGGCTCTTACTTAAGGCATGTTACCACAGTGCAATACTACAAACTAAATAGCAGAATATGAGACCTTTTTTAAAAAAAAAAATTTGTTATTAATTCCAGGTTATGTAATGGCTAACTTTTTAGTTGGGAGGATTTTTCCATTAAAATGTAGTACTATAGGAATAAAGTATTTGTGTTAAAACATGTTTTAAATATTTCTCTAATGGCAGTAAGACACTCCAGAGTGTGACTTATGATGTCATAATTCACACCTAGTGTGTTCATTGGTCCCCTGGCCTTTGGCCTCCTGCCTAACAATGCAGTTGGTAGGGAATTATTATACCATAATTCACACCCTACTGTGTCTTATTGCTTAAATAACCGTACCCCCAGAGGTGTCTTAAAACTACCATTAAGGTTTATATTGTGTATCAAAATGTGTTTACAGGGCTGGGAAAATATACTATTGACATTTTGAAATGTTGAGAAGTAGTTTTAGCAGAACTGTACAGTGCTTGTAAATTAATCTCCCCAGCAGAGTATGCACCAGCCAATTACAGTATTTCTTGAGTATATGAAGTCCTCTCTTGCACATTAAAAAATAGCTTAGACAAAAAAAAAAAAAAAAAAAAAAAAAGCCTTATGAATTTAATATTCTAAAGGGAAAGATTAAACTCTATGAGCATGTTAATGCCCCTAATATCCAATGCACAATCTAAAATATATTTATATTTGCAATAAAGCAATTTCAGGAAGCTGGGGTTATCATAAGATAATCACTCCTCCACACTGTGCCTTATTGCTTAATTTTTAATATGTGAAACAAACAAAACCTCTAACAAATCAGCCTGTCCTTCAGTATAAGGTAAGAAGAATCAGATATGTTTTACACTTTAAAAAGTCATTGGTCTTAAAGCCAAGGGAATTCTGAAACCATAATAAACCACAATAAAAGAAAAACAACAGCTGTTGGCATGAGAAATTTTTAAAGCTTGTAAACCTTACTTGTTACTCCTGAAATAGCACTTGGTGTTTTTTGGTTGCTGTAGTTACATTCTTATTGCAGATTATAAGCAAAACTGCTTTTAAAAAACGATTTAGACATTCAGAGAAATACATGCACCAATATTTTACAGAAGATCTGTGTACAGCATGAAGTGATAAGACTTTTAAAAATTTGTATTGTTTACAAAACAATAGTATGATTGTTGAATAAGTGAATTACATTTGCCGTTTTGCCAGTGATCCTTTTTTATTCCTTCTAAAATGTTGACTTATTTTCTTTAATAACTTTATTATACTGCAGATCCTTTGTGTGTGGGACAAAGAATTTCATTAACTTGCTAAGAAAGCGTAATAGATTGTAGCATAGTTCTAAAGTGATGGTAATAGCCATATTCATTGTAGTTTTTAATTCTGCTCTATAGTATTGACATCCCTAGTAATCCTGTTATTCTTATCTCTATAAAGCCTGCTAATATCTGAAATGCTCTGAGGAACTTAAAATAAGTTTTGCCATTCACTTGTTAAATAATAAATGTAATTAAGCTCTGTACAAGTCAGTTTTCCAGAATGGTATTAAACATTTCATGGCTATGTGTTCTAAATATATAGTTTTTAAAAAGAAAACGGCACCTGAGCATAACTATTTGACAGTATCTGAACAAAACAGAAGGGTGTATAAGGAAATGCTTTTCTTCCAGTTTTGCTGTTCTCTGTATACTCAGGATTTTCATTTTGAGAATAAATAAATAAATTCCAGTGCTGGCTTATACTGTGGCTGTGAGAATTAGATCATTAGCAAAGACTGTCTGCCCTCCCTCTGTGGTTTGGCCCTTTCCCTAACCACACGAACGTATGCTGTATCTGGCCCAACCATGGATTTTGCTGTGAAGCATCTTAGGCAAAAATTTTGTCAAGTCATGATTTGACTGTTTGAGGATTTTTGTTTTATTACAGTAAACAAAAAAAACACACCTTGAATTAGCTAGGAGTATTTTCTTCAACCTTAAGTAGCTTGTTCTGGTTGTTGTATATGTGAATAAAAGCCCCTCTTAGTCCTTTCTTATTCTCTTTCCTGTCAACTTAGGTTAATTTTCAAACAAACTTTTATGATGAAAAAAAAAGTGGTTAAATGAAATTACAGCATAACCTTTTAGGTTTAATTTTTGAAATGAAACAATTTCCTTGAAAAATACTGAGATAGAATATTTAAACATTTTCAACATGGTTTTCACCTTTTCTTTTCCAGCTGAAATTGTTTGTTGGGTGCAGTCTGAATTTACACATAATTTTAACTCCTCACAGACATATGTTTTCATAAATCCACTCTTCTCTGAAAAGACCATGCTAATGAATATTTGTTTTGAGATGCAGGAGAACTGCTGAGGTCCTTAGAAGCATCAACAGGAAAAATTTGACAAACACAGGTATATTGCCATCACAGTAATGTTCATGTGACAGCTGTTAGCTAACACTTGTGCCCTCACTGTTTTTATTTGGGCTCTACCCCCTTCTGTCTGCATGGATATGGAGTCACCTGTCTCCTGGTATTCATTAGACTACAGAAAGAAAAGTGCTGAATCTGTCATATACTCCCAAAGAAAGAGGAGAAATGTGTTCCAGGCTCTTTCTAATTACTGCTTCATATAAATTACTTAAATATTTCTGAAAACAGGAATTGGAATGCAACTTTCTCACTGTCCAGATGTGAACAAACCACTAGTCTAGAAAACTGTAGCAATGAAATAGCCACAGCTATTAAATGAACATTTATGGAGCTATAGCTCCTCTATCTCACAACATAGTATAAATTGGTGGTCAGAAAAATATTCCAGAAACTAGGGCACCTGACTTTGCATCCTTTCAGGAAGACGACTCCATGTGGATTGTTTGAAATAAAACTATCTCTAGTTGTTTTTAGTGCAGACCCTCCTTAATAGAGTGGTCTGAGCCTCACAAATCAGATAGGCAAGGGGATGCCTAGTGTTTAAGTGTGACAGAACCAGGACAGGAGAACAGTCATCTGTGTATGGGTAAGTTTGGGTAAGTGTTTTGGAAATCTCCAGACATTATGACCTTTCTCATGGTTCTGGACAGCAGCCTGAAGCTAGATTTTGTCTAAATCATTGTTTTATGTATCTAGTCCCAGTCAGTTTGTGCAGTTAAGAATATCTTGAATAGAAATTACTCCTCTAATAATCTTCATTTATTATATTTTAGTAACCCGATTACCAAATATTTATTCAAGTCTAGTATTTACTGATATAGTTCCCATGTCTGTAATATGAACTTAGTGTTTAAAAAAGAAAAAAATAATTTAAAAACGGGCAATATGAAAATAACTGCATTTGAAACATATTTCTGGGTCCAGGCTGAGATCTGGGCTCCCTGAGCCTTAAAGTTTCCATAAATAATATGCTGGATACTGTATCATCAAAGATCAAGACAGCAACCCAAAAGTAGCTCTTGAAGTTTAAAGATTTTCTTCTGCCTTGATTTTATGTGCTATATAATCCCCAAGTCCTCAACAGGCACAAGCAATTGCCAAGGCCAAACATGCAGCTTGAAAAACATGCATCTTTTGTCTCCTGGGGGAGACAAACAACAACATCTAGACCTCAGCTTCTCTGAGGTGGGAAAAACATTCTGTTTAGTTGATCAAATGCACAATGGTGGATACCTTATATCAAATATCTTATGTAGATGTACTTACTTCTCCATACCAGGTATTATTCCCTTCTGCATTCCGGATCAGGTTTATTTGCTCAACAGGGACATTGATTTGTAGCTGGAGAACATGGGTCTAATTTAGGTCCATGGTTTTACAGAGATATTCAGTTAAATTCAGGATTTGAGCCCAGCTGATTCTTAAGGCCCACAGATGATGTATTTATTTCTGTGTATGTACAGAAGTCCTGCCTGAACATCCAAAGAAGTTCTGCCAAGACCAAAAAAAAAAAAAAAAATCATAGCAAATCTATAGATCTAGTCTTTTATTTAGTCCCTATATAGTAAGAAAAGGTCAGATCCTGGTGAGGATTTGGATTTCGTAAGGAAGTTAACACAGGGCCTGCCTTTTAGATGCCTTGTCCCTGGAAAGGCATATAGGACTGAGTTGACTTTCCATACTGCCTGTTCTGCTCTCCATCTCCATCTCAATTATTTCTCTTGGTGGGAGAACCACTGTAGTTCAGGGAGAGAAGGAGAGGACCTCAGCAGCCTGGAAGCCCTATGCATTATGATGGGAATATCTCTGCACACAGGAGGAGATGGAGGGAACAGACACTCCATCTTCCCAGGAATTTTGAGAACTTCTGAGCCAGCATGCTAAATTTTCCCAAAGTTCCCAAACCTCCATGCTCCTTACCTGCTAAAGCACTGGGACACTGTGTTTAAGAGAAGTGATGCCTGACCTTTAAGGATGAGAGTACAGGCATGTATCAAGGTCAGTATTTTTGAAAATAGTCCCAGGTAAAAGTAGAAGCCTAGGCAAGGACAAAAAAATATTTGAGGTGAACAAACAGCTGCCCAGGATTAGGCTGACAGTTACCTGGAATTTGTGGAGTATGTGGAAGTATATAAAGGATAAAGATGAAAAATACTGGGGGAGCGGGGGTAAGGGAGAGAAACCAGACTTCTAGTAAGGTAGTCAGCTTTATTTTATTTTACTTGTTTTGTTTTATTTTATCCCATTCTAGTACTAGGAGAAAATATGTAACAAGTACTAGGATGATGAGATTGACAAGCAGCTCATGTGGGGTTCCCAGAAACTGTATGTATCATTCCACCACATTTTCTTCTTTAATAAGGTAACTGAACTGGCAGAGAAGATCAAAAGCCTTAATGTTAAAGGAGAACTCAGCTATGGGGTTGGGGGCTTTTTCTGTGTCCTGTCACATCCTTTAAACAAGCTGAGGAAATAAGTACTGTCCTAGAGAAACAGGTTTGAAAGGACATCTGGAGGATTAGGTCTCATTTCTCTGTGGCTGTACTTCTCTTAGCAGAGGCCGGTATGGGTCTGGCCTTCTTTGCCACAAATGCATGCTACTGAAACATATTCAACTTCTTCCCCCCATGGACTCTCGTGTCCTTTCAGCAAAGCTGCTTCCTGTCCAATCCGCTCCCAGCCTGTGCTGTTGCATAGGGGGTTCCTACTGAGGATGTAAAACTTAAATTTGTTTTTGAACAATGTTAAGTTTCTGCCAACCCATTCCTTCAGCCTGCTAGCATTCACTGAACATCAGCCCCATCCTTCAGAGCTTCACTGAAGTATTGACTCCTCTTCATCGACTCCTCTTCATCTCAGCACATATGCAGAATTTGCTATTACCCACAAATTTAATGATTTTTCAGTTCATTAATAAAGACAGTATTTTCCCCAGTGCTAACCCTTGAGCAATACTACTATTTGGCTGACAACTGGATTTTGTGCTGTTGTCACACGCTTTGAGGCCAATGGTCCAGCCAATTTTTTACCCACCTTGAAGTTCACCTACGCAAATCATATCTCATCAATTTGGCTATAGGGTGCTGTAGTAGACAGCAACCTTGGCTCACAATGTAGGTAAATAGGTGGCTGAAAATAAGTTCTTAGAAAGCAATTGCTGGTAAACTGTCAGGAAACTGAGATTCCACATAGGATCTCTTTTTCAGAGGCATCTGAGACCCACTTCTTTTCCAAATATGTTATCTGGGTGGATGGATGAACAGGACAAACATATATAAAACTTGTAAGAGCTTGTAAGAATGCTGGGGCAGAATTCAAACTGATGATACAAAAACTGCCAAGGGTCCTTCCACAGTGTGGGAAAATAAGAGATGCTCATTTCTCCCTCAGCAGAGAAAAGCATGCCCACAGTCTCAGAGTCTCCAGAGAGGCAGGGAAAAGGTAAGTTTTGGAAGACCATGTTTAGGAACTGAGTAGACTGGTGGAGTCTGTGTGTAATGTGCTAAATTGGTGAGCTGTGGCACACAGCACTTGACATGAAAGTAACTGTATTGTCATAACTGTGGTATCACACGGAGATACTGTGAATGTGTGTGTGAGTGCACGTGTCTCTTGCTGTCTGTGTTTGTAAATTTAACATGTGCTGCTTAGTAGGTATGACTACAAATAAATTCCGTATAGGAACATTGGGATTCTCAATTTAACCTTGACAAAGAGTCTACAGATGCTATTCCATTATATGTCTTCATGGTGTTAGAAATGTCTTCCTTCGCCTGTGCAACCCATGCACAATAGCTCTGAAACCTGTTATTTGAAGAAATAATACTTCCCCTGTCCCATTCTGCTCTTCATACAAGGACATAAAGCAGGTGGGAGTTCTGTGAGGAGATAGAGCAAGATTTAGCTCCATTTGGGGACAATCAGAGAACATATCAAAGGTACTTCTGGGCAAGCTTCACAAGACCATGATGGCTGAAAATGAGGAAATGAGTGATTTTGTCTCTCCCTTTTAGTGTTGCTTTGATTAGTGGAACAAGACTTTGCTTTAATATATTTAAGTTATAAACAATGATGTACTTAAATTACATTACGACAATGAAAAAGGTCTTGAAACTGCCAAGAGCCAGGAGTCATCTTTTTATTCCAGATACTGCTATTACAAGATCTGTTTTGCCTTGTTGCAGCCTTGACACGAAGATACCACCTTTAAAAGAGGATAAGGTAAACATCTGTAATCATTCAGCCTTCAAGGTCTGTGAGATTGCTAGCTAATGGTGAGCTGTGACAGCTCACTAGCAGGTGATGAAGCCATGCACTAATTTCCCCACTGAATTTCAAACTGCCAACAAGTTGCAGTAAAAGTGCTCACTTAGTTTAAGCACTGAATGTTGTCCCATATATAGACGACAAAAGACATGCTGCTGCTTTCATTAAAGTTCTTCTGAATTATAAATGGTTACTTAATAGATATGAGAATGTCTCTCACCTTTACTGAGATTAGTTGGTCTTGAAGAGGCTACTTCACTATCAGAAAGAAGTGGGAACCACCACAGAAAATCTTTCCCACAGCTTGTCGGGGTCAAGTGACTAGCTCTGAGAACTCATTATGGCCTCTAATAAAAGCACAGCTCTTGCTTCTAATCGTAGAACCTAGTTCAGCACAATTCCTAATTTAAACACATGTAAACACATAGAGGGATATAAAACCCACACGTTACAACCCAAGAGTACTTGCAACTGGAAGGGGTCACTCAGACACATGGAAGTTTCTGATTTCAATCTGATCGTTGACCTTCATAGCAGTGAACTTTATGCAAAGTGTGCCCTGAAAACTTCTGTAGACAAGATGCTTGTGGTTTTGGAAGTTTTGCTTTTCCCCCTGATTTTACGAAGTAAAAGTCAGTAAAATAATCCAGTTTAAGACATCAAACATTAAAATATAGTGGAGTGGAAATGTAAAGTGGTGAGCAGTCAGGTTCAGCACAGATATTCAGTCAAAGTCATGAATATTTTTGCTGTAGGTTGTGCAACATGGGACTGAAAATTACTGCTGAAGGATAGTTTGGTTTTGAGAGCTGACAGGAACATTCTTATTTGATAGATCTGTTCATTCCATGTATTTAGCTTTACCCGCTCTTTTTAATGACAAAAAAACAGTTTAGCTAGCTTTTGTACTCCTGAACAGTCAACACATAAACAAATAGCTGTGTATTCATTTTTCCTGTTCTGCTTCATCACTTCACTTCAGCTCTGTTGGATCATTGAGACTTTTTGCAGCGGGAATGAAGACAGTTACTGATCAACAATTTATTCTTCAAAAATTTATGTCTGCATGTGTTCAGTAAGGTAGGCTTAGATGTCTCTGTGCTTGTGAAAAACACTCCTTTTATTTATCAATCACCTGATACAAGACAACTTGTTTCACTCATCTGACTCCAATCTCCTAGCCAGGTAGAAGTACTACTTCACCTGTGCTGTTCCTAGTGTACAATAAGGCAACTACTAACATTTTTGAGGCATCTATTGAACACGCTTGGTGCTTCAAATTATTTTTTAGAATAACAGAAATAATTTCTGTAGCAACATTAGTAACATTAGGAAATCCACAGTTCTGTGAATGTTATTGCGATAAACTGTTAGTACACATTATGGTCCTAAGCATCTTAGACAAAGAAATCTCTTTCCCAGCCACACAGACCACCGTGCACTCGCACTCATCATGTTAAGAGGAAGCGGAGTTTTAGCCCTGTCATTTTGTAACTATTAAACCATATCTTTGCCTTTAGTTTATTTGTGATCTTTCAAAAGAAGCTCCATTAGCACCCTAAGGGAACTGTATACTATGAAATAAGGATAGAAGAACATTAATCATGGAGGCCTGATGGTTTATTAGATGCAAACAAACAGGCAAACTAACAAATAAAAGCAACTTGGAACATTTTTGCTTTCATATTCTTATCACTTTTCATTCAAATGGAAGTTTTGGTCTTTCAGTATCAGTATAAAATGGAGTCGAAGACACATTTCTACTTCATTATGTGTAGCAAAAAAGGATCGTACAATAGAGAACTATTTTCCATCTCTCATGTGGATATGGTCATTATTTACTGGAGGCTGTTTTGTAACACAATGACCATCTGTCAGTAAGCACTGAAAACACTCAATCATGCTGGATGTTATTGTTAAAATGCCACAATCAGTGACTGCTATGAGGGATTAATAGATTTTTTTGCACTAAGAACAATTACATATTTAGAAGGCCAAATTAGCTTTCATTGGAGTTGGTATAAATCCAGAGCTACTCCACTGGAATCCAGGTATCATCTCTAGATTTATAGCAGGGTAGCAGATGTCAGACTTTGACGCAGACCTTGAATAGGAGGATATCGGGGAAGGAGCTCCTTTTGAATTAGTTATTTTTTGAAATATCTGTGACTGGAAAAAATATATTTACATTGAATTGCACAATGAAAAGAACTGATACCACATTTTCTTCCTGCATTGAGGGGATAGCTCAGAATTATAATCTGCCATTATGCAGAAAGGTACATGTAATTGCTGAAGAGCTTCAGTTTGCAGTTATGTTCATTAAGTGTTTTTTTTTTTTAATGTTGTGTCACATTTCTTTGTGCACATTTGGTCAGGAGAATAGATGCTCAGATTAACCACCAGCTACACTAGCAGACCCCAGGATTACGACTGGATGTAATTCTGCACAAACCTGTATAATTAAACCCTCCAGGGAAAGTCTGGAATGAGATTCGTTCAAATACAGCCATGTGATTACAAGTGCATCATTAACATTTTTTATATATATATAAAGGGAAGTGGTGCCCTCAGGGTGGCAGAGTGAGTGAGAAATATGGCCTATACATTGAAGGTCATATGTTATACAGGGGTGGGAAAACATTTCTTAATCAAAAAATCCCCTTTTCATATCATTTACTATGACCATGGGCTATAATTACTGAGCCTATTAAAATGCTTAACTCAGTTAATGATTTAGTTAGTAAGTATTAGACATTTCAGCTGAAGGAGGAACAGAAAGGCAAAAGGCAGGAGTGATGGGGGGACTTTAGTCTTGAAAGAAGCTGAGTATCTCCAAGAAGTCTTTGGAAACCCTCAAATCCTTTTGGTTTCATGGGCCACTGAGGAGCTTGCAGATGCTCAGTATTTCACACAGAAGGCTCTGACACGTGGTGGAGCTGCTCCTTATGGTTGATACCTCACAAGCCTCATTCCCTTGTTAAATCCTATCACCCTCTTTTCCTACTTCTCTTTGGTGCCTTGCTGCCAAATGCCACATGGCACCCAGACTTTCAAAACAAGGTTGCTGCATCCAAAAAGTCTACTGCTCCCCACTGCTTCATAAGCCCTTATCACCCCATCACATGCGTGAGACAGTAGGCAAGACATGCATGTAGCGGGGACAAAGAAAGGGAAGATCTCAGCATGCAGCCTGGCAAGAAGGTCACCGTTCTGCATGTGCCTTGCCTCCTTCCCTGCATGCCCAGCGTGGAGTGGGAGGAGGAGAAGAGAAGCAAATTAGGATGTTTCTGTCATGTGGAGTGACAAAACCATGCTTATTGGAATGACAGGGGAAAAAAACAAAACAAAACAAAACAAAACAAAACAATGTAGACAGATAGGTGAATAATCAGAAACATTTGCTTTGAAACCTCTTACTTGGAGGTCTACACAACTTCTATGTGCCCAGAAGCAAAGATCTTCTGAAAGCAACTTCCTCCGCCTACCCCTCTGCCCTTGCCTTGAGAGAGTAAGATAGCCACTCTCCCAAAGGGCCGCCAGCTATCATTTTGCAGTTGCATACAACTTACCTGTCCTTAGAATATTAAACCTTTACTTTTTTGATCGCATGCAAGTCTCATCAAAGACTAGCATTGTGCGGGCTGGGTAGGCCTAGAGAGATCACTTAACCAGTTTACAGGATGAATGTATCCTTTCCCTGCCTTCTTTTCCAGCCTGTGAACTTCCCATGGACTGATGATAATTTATCCAAACCTGCGTATCATTCATAGTTGTTTGTTAGCCATTTGTCTAAACAAATTGCCACCTGTGACAGTCAAGCTCCGGGGTCAGTCATTTTTGGTTACGTGTGACTGGTCCCCTAAGTCACAAGGGATTGCTCCAGTTTCCCACTCAGATGACATAAGCTTTATAAACAGACACAAGCGTGATTAAATCACTAGGCTTTGTCTCATAGGCTGATAGAAAGCTTGGAGCATGGTAACCAGGGCAATCCCACAACCACGTAGAAGGCAAGGACAATTTTATTGGCCAGTTGCCCTCAGGTGCCACGCTCTCTCACCTCAAATACGGTAATAATTCAGGGAGTCTTAAGTGCCAGATTTCCATGGGGCTGTGGTTCTGAATATTGAAAAGAATTTTTCAAATCAAAAGATCTGTTAATGCACAGCTAAGTGATTTATGGAAATAATACTTAGTAAATAAGCCCCAGAGAGGTTCCAAATAAATTATGCTAGATCTGTTCATTTGCGTGAATATTGCCTTCAACTTCTTATGTGACTGTTAACTGCTAAAATAACCTATGAGACTATGTATTTACTGTGCTCTTGTTACATGATACCTAATCTGAAAATGGTGGGGCTGATGAGCCATCTTAGGCTAAGACGTGACACTGTATGACATTTAGCTTTTGTGATATGGTGAGGTAATGTGACATGACATGAGCGTATGCCATGAACCAAAGGTCAGAATAGATTCAAAGAGATACACCTGCTTTCAGCCTGGCCAGTCACTGTCAATTTGTAAAAAAGGCTTACAGTCCAGCACATGTTTCTGACGACAATTGATGGTCATGAAGTAGCTGTATTAATTCATTGGCAGCAAAGCCTACCACCTACTTATCCTTAACACCTTTCTATCTAATGGAAATTGATTAGAAAACATTTCTTCTCTTCAGAAGCTTTACTTATTTGCCTGATTATTTATGGGCAGCTGTCTGGGCCAGATTCAGAGAGACCATGTCTATACTGAAGGGCAAAATACCCCTCCCTCGACATCCGCTACTGTCTTTTTCAGGAAGAAATAATATATTGTGTCTACTCATATGGTCTGAGGGATGACTTACTCTATGCTGCATGTCCTCAATGGTACCCCACTTCACCCAGTCCTGACCTCCGCATTTATTTAGGGGACTTGTTGAAATTTGCTGTCACTGTCTTCTTGCTTGTATGCCTGAATATGCTTTGGCTGAAGACCATAGCCTGGGGAGGAAAGGCAGATGGTATGTGCCTAGATTCAGTTTCAGGGATGCAGAAGCTGGCAGGCACTTTCACATCCCACAACATCGGCAGAGCCAAAGGGACTTACCAAAATTGGGACTTGCACAGAACACACAGACACCCAAGTCCAAAGCTGTGATCCTGCTCAGCTGCTCAAATTTTGCTAAATTCCATTTCAATATTTCAGTTTAAAGTTTTCCAAATACCTCGAGTAACACCTCAGTTCATGCACAGCCCTGCTCAAGTCTTGGCAGATGGGAACAAGATAGTCTCTATTCTGCAGAACTGATGGGGAATTATAAAACATGGCTGGACCCTGGCATATGCGTCCTGTGTGAGCTCAGAGACGTTTCCAATGCAAAGGTTAAGGCTTTTCACTGTGTTGTAATGTATGAAGTTGGAGGTCAGCAAGCCAAACTATCCTTTCATGTACTGAGTTGAGACCAGTAGGATCTGCTATCTACAGATCATCACTTACAGGTGAGGTGACCTGTTGTTACACACTGCCAGTATATTATACACCACCAGTATGTTATACACCACTACCACTCCAGTTTCTTTTTTGATTGCCCCACTCTTTTAACAAGTTAGGATGTTTTCCTGGTGCCCAAAATAATTATTTTGTATTTAAAATGATTTCTTCCTGTCTTCCCCTGTGACTGCACAGGTTCGTTGCTTATTTTCCCCTTTTTAATGCATTTTGTACAGCATGTTATCATGCTAAAATCTTACTTGAGAGGATGAAAAAAAAAAAAAAAGAAACCATAAAGAAAAGGTATTTCAGTAGTGCGTCTTGCAAGAAATGCTCATGGTTTTGCATGCTTCATCACAGTGTCCAAAACTACCAAGTGTATGAACTGTAGCATTTTGAAGCCAGATCTCTCCATATATTACGACTGAAACCAACAGATGCCTCTGTAGATCTGGATGTCAAGCTGTGATTCCTCTTACTTAACTTTAACTGCCTAACAGTGAGATGAGCACTTCAAGCTTTTCACATTGGCTGAGAGGCAAGCACATTTAAAAAGCGATTCATTTTACCTCCTTAGACATCCAGTGTTTTCTGTTCACAACAGAATCAGATTGGACAAGCTTAGACTATACACTGAACTCTTAGATGTTAGATGTGAGGAGAGATTAACCCCAGCCCAAGTAAATTAATAAAAGCATTTTGTAAATGGATACTTCACAACTAGGAAACAAAAGAACAGCATACTCAGAGTTCTCTCTTCCAAAAATCACAGAAATTCATACCACTGCACATTCTAAATTTTTTCTTAATTTTTACGTTTAATACTGAAATCATCCTCACTTTGCATAGAAAGTCAAAGAAGCTTCAAAACTAGTAACATAATAAATCAAAGGTAGAACAGATGTTTCCATTATGCCAGTGGATTGCTTTTCTCTCATTAGTTGTTTCTTGTTTATGAAATGTAGAGTCACAAATCTTAAAAGTTCTGAACACTACCTTAATCTCTACTTTTTACCCACTTGTCTGATCCAGGTTTCTATATGGAGCTTGTTCATTATGTGAAATGTGTTACACCAATCTGAATAATCTGATCACCTGGAAAAGTTAGGTAGCAAGGTAAGAGTTTGGTGAATAAATAAAAATGTTTTTGCATACCTGGCGTTAGCTTCTAGCCTTAAGAATCTTAATAGAAATATTGGATAGGCCCTTAGGTGTGGTCTGAATTTATCCTCCTCCCTGTTGAGAAAAAACATATTTCTCATATTCTATGCCTCCTTAGCCCTCCTCTGATATAGCACCTCCTCTGAATAAAACAGGCTTGAAATGATTTTTTTTTTTTATTAATTGTTACTAATTATTCATTCAGTTCTTTGATTGTGGTTTTGATACTTTTAGTTCACAAAACTGAAACTAGTTTTAGTGGCTTCTTATTGTTTTTATTCTGACAAATGACAAATGTGCTATACGGCACATTCTCAGAGGAGAAAGCAGAATATCAAAGAAACTGATTCTGAGAATGTTTTAAATAAGGACACCAGGCTCAGGATCAAATATTAGAGAGAGGAGTCAAAATTGGTTTTGTTTTCCTCTCTATAATCAATGCAAACTTAATTGGGTTTAGTATATGCCTTTTTTTCCTATTGATTTTTGTGTTATTGTTCCTGTTTGACTGCTGTTTTTCTAGCATGTCCCAGGCTTTTTGGATATTATTTTCTCCATATGTTTTTTTGGCTCCTTCCCATTTAGCTGCCTCTGAATTCTTTTTAATAAAAAAGTAATCACAGACAACAGATTTTATCTAATTTTATAAACACATATAATTCTGCAGAGCGCCAGAATGGTCCCTGGGTATGCATTATCCCCCTTCCCTTAAAAGGACCCTCTAGGGTCACACAGGGTTGCGTGGTGAATTCGTATGCATGAATTGGGCAGATGAAGGTCACTTCAGCCATCAACAGCATCACAGAAGAGCCTTTAATGAACACTCAGTTTATATGAAAAAAGAACGACCTTGTAAGCTGAGGTGCCTCTTGACTAAACAGTATCTTTAAGTACCCAGGACTCAGGAAATGTGAGTGATGCGCAGGTACGAGATTCCACGCTTGCACTTCGTGTGGCTGAACATCTGAGCCATGGTCTTCCATACAGACTGCAAGCTCTGCAGTCTCTTAAGAGCTATATTGAGTGTTAAGACATACAGTGTATTGGTGCTCTCCTGCTGGCCGGACCACTTGCTGCCCACCTGCCAGCTGCCTTGTATGGGTCTGCTTGCTGCCTTGTTCGGAGGTTTAGAATTTACATTCCAGGCACAGGGAAGACTGGGAACAAGAGAAGAGAAGGAAACATAGCAAGGATACCCCCCCTCCTGTTGTTATGCAAACCCTGATTCCTCTGATACCCCAGTGACAGCTTCTGGCTACTGGGGTCTGCACATTATTAGAATATTTTACATAAGCCTAAATGACAGATAAGCACTTCAGGAAAGTGAGTTAGTCCATCCTATTTCCTTATCAACTCTCCAGATTAACACTCGCTGCAGCTGCTATTCCAGAAGTAACTTCCTGATGAGCTCACTGTGCAAGGCTGAGACATTGTGTCTTTATTTGCTGGAAGGTACCATGGCAAAATCCTTATCACAGAGCAATTAGATATTAGAATAAAAACTTATTTGGAGTTCATCACTTCATTTAAAACAAAACCAAAAAGCCTCCAAAACAGACAAACTGAAAATCCATACATGTCATTAAGAGGCTTTACAGTCCTGTGTACATGCTTCCTTATTTTCATTGCTGTGTTCAGACAATGTGTAAAGAAGGAAGCAAAAAAAGGGAATGAGCCTTATTCCACAATGCCATGCACAAAAATAAATCTCATAGCATCATTTCACAGATCTTCTTGATGCCTGGGTACTTCTTTTATGAGGAAATTAATTTCCTTTCATATCTACCAAGAAAGTATGGCCTTTTGAAGTTAATCTTCCCAGTGGGCACCTTTGTCAGCATGCTTTGAAAAGCTTCAGAGCCAGGGAGGTCCTTCCTGCCCTTCTCTGTGCTGCACCAGCAAGGGCCTGCACATCAGCTCTATAGCCCCTGACACTCTGAGACAGACCTAATATGGTGTTAAACCTGCACATCAGCTGCTATTTTCAAAACTGCGCTGCAGTAACAGGCATCTGAATCACTTCAGCAGCAATGCAAAACTCAACTTTTGCTCTCTGACCTGGATCCCAAACAAGAACTTTGTCAGAGAATTCAGATCCAATTGCATACCTTGGTCCAGCTCACACTGAAGCAGAAAAATAATGTGTTTCTAGTGGAACATTCTCACAGGGAACACAGAAGCACTGTTTTATCAAATAAATCATGAGTGATTTCACACTGGGAGAAAAAGCAGTAATAATTATAAAACTCAATTGCTTTTAGAAAGCAAAAGTTTAGCATTCATAGTACTTTCTGATATGCACAAAACAATAAGTATGTTCTCTTTCTAAGTCAAAATATAAAAGTATTTTAGACCCAGTAAGGCTAGCTTAGGCAATTGGTACTAGGCCCTTAAATCTAGAATGATGAGGAAAGGTCAGAAGGAGCTAAGTGGGCTATGGAAAAGGACAGGAGGTGAGCCACTATGCACAAATAAGTACCTGCAGTCCCTACATAGTCACTGTAGACAGGTAAGAACCTCTAAAGACCTGTAAAGGAAATCTTCAAAGATGACTACTTATGTTATATGCTTACCTCTTTACATTGACTAACCCAGCAAGAAACGCTGGGAAGTTTTGTGTACATGTAAAGGTCACTTTCAAAAAACTGGGAAATGAACAGTTTTCAAACACTTAAGCACACATCTTATCTTTAAAAGCCCCCAAAACACTGAAGTGCTTGTAGCCAGCATCTGTACTACCAGGTAATTCAAATTTCCTGGTTCATGAACTCTTATTACCCACACCGAATAAATACCATTCACTCGTCTAGAGCAAACCTTCTCATTCCCCTGAAACAAACCCCAGCTGCTGCTTAGGGGTTAGGTTATGCAAAGCACCACGTCCAATAAGCAATGTGAACACAACTGCATCAAGTTTGATGCCTTAGACTTTCTTCTAAGTGGGCTACACAACTTGAATCTATCTACAGCAAAATCCCTCCATGGGAAATAGCTTCTGTCAAATGGTGTGGGAAACCTTATCTTGTACCGTCTGTCCCATGGGAAACAGTCCACACAGTCTTTGGAGAACAGGAGCTGCTGGTTGTTCCCTTTCTACGTCAGAGAGAAATGAAACATGACAGAAGTTTTCATCCTCCCTCTCCCCCACCATTCCATTGCTAATTTATGGTGAGACAGTATCTGCCCTTCAAACATTTACTGTGTTGTAACTAACAGGTATCATTGCAAGGAAAACTGAAAGGTACGATGTAGATTACTGAATTCATGTCCCCTGAAATGCAACGTTATTTCAACATTTAACAGGCATCATTGTCTTAATCTGCAGATTCTCCTTTTTTTTCTGGAGAACAAGAGAAGCAATCCTCAAGTTTGGGGTAGAAATAGAGATTTATCTGCTATTACCACACATCTACAATTTGCCAATGTCCTTTAACCCTTCCGCTTTGCCCCTAGTTTGAAGTAGTTTTATTTTAGCTTTATCACGTCCTTCAAGCTTACGCTGGCTGCCGTCCACGAGAGCATACATATGCCAAACTTCACTATCTTGACAAACAGGGATTTTTTTTCCAAACCTGCACAGTCTAGGGGCATTGACTGGTAAAACCTTACTTCTCCAGAAAAAAAGTTCTGCTAAGAAATGCAAACTTGAAAGTGTCTTAGCCCATAATTATAAAAATGCATAAACATTTAAACAGCATAAACATAAACATTTAAACAGCATAAAGCAGCCGTGCCGCAGGGGGAGCCAGCTCTGCCCATCTTCCTCCCCTCCCTTGCCCTCCTCCCCTCCAGCCTGTGCTGCTCACCTCCCTGTCTGCACCAGTGTCAACTGGTATTAGCTGAACGGTGAACAGCAGTGGGAAACAGGCTTGAGCTCTTAAAACAGATAGTTTCAAACTGGATCCATTCCCTGATCTGGATCTGCTTTCCCATGCCACCACGGGGACAGTTGTTCTGGCACAAGAGCCGGTGCAGCACGAAGGGCAGGAATACACTGGAAGGAGGTGTAGAAAAGGGGCAGCACTGCCAGCTTCCTCCTCGTCAGGGTGCTGGGGAAACAACCGATTTAAAAACCCAGGCTTGGAAAATGTAGCTAGACTCAGTCCAGACTAAGGCAGTTTAAGAGACACTTGGGTTCCGTTTAGCAATGGAATGGCAGCTTTTCAGAAAGCAACCAGCCCTTACTTTAAGAGGAATGAAAAAAATGAATCACTGTTTTCTGCCTGGCTTCTCAGGCCTCTCTCTTTGCAGTACTTGGCCTGCTCTTGGCTGAGCCTAGAAGAAACTTGTGGAAGACACGGTGTCATTGCCTAGTTTAGTGAGACACACAATGAAATGAAGAGACATTTACCTGAATGTGTAATATATATTTCTGTACAAATAAGATGAAAAATAATAAAGCTTATCAATGTTTATACCTATTGGCATGTATCGATCACTGTTGTAACTCAAAAGGGAAGTAAATTTAAGATCTTGCCTTTGTCCAACATGTTATCGACTACTCGGGCCTGTTCTGTTTCCAAGAGATAGAGACAGAAGCCTGGATTAATGTCCATAATCTGATCCAGAGTGGAAATTCCAGTGTTTCTCTTCCTGGGCAAAAAGAGAATCCCTTTTAAAGTGATGCAAAAGCCCCAAAGTCAGAAAGATCTAAGAAGGAGTAAATAAAGTAGAAGAGGGCAGCCAACTCACATAGTTTCCATGTCATATTCTCACAGTCTAACATTCTGTTCTCTCCAAGGAGGAAATAACAATATAATGTACAGCTCTGCCACTACTGCTATTAATATCTTGGAATGCATCCAGAAGCACATGGGTGCAGGAAAATATGCTGTTCCTAGTAATCACATAAATGTTTAGATGTTTTTCTTGATGAGGCTGAGCCTGCATCTCTTTCATATCCTGCACTGCATAGGTCCTTATTTTCCAGCTCCTCGAAAGCTGGGCCAATCAAGCTTCCCTTTTCAAAGTCATGTAGCGGCATAACAGAAGTACTACAAGTTCCAAAACAATGTATGAGCTATTTTAGCTATTTTAGTGCACTTAAAAAAAAAAAAAAAAAAAAAAAAAAAAAAAAGAGCAGGGGGAAGGATGGAAAGTAAAAGGAAACCAGAAAAAAAAACAGAAAAGCAAACCAGGACATAGTGAAAACAATTCTTCCTAATATGCATGTGCAATTACCCTAGGAAAAGTCTTAATAATTTAAGATTACCCTAACAAGTTAAAGCTTTTTCTTCATATACAATTACACATCCTTCTGGTGTCTCTGAAATTATCTCTTCAGAGTTTTTCTATGGTGAACTTCCCCAGTGCAGCCTGTGTGGTGAATGCCTTAAAGGCCAGCCAGGGACCCTCACTCCAGGCTGCCCTTGTGTGCACATTAGGTACACCTGAGCCCTAGGAGGACTGGGGGAATGGCTCACTTCTTCACACTAGAGGTGAAAAGTGACTGCTAAGCACAGGCTACAGTTAGGAGGTGCTGCTTTACCCATACTGTTTGAAATTTTCCACTTCCACTAGTTTAAAATGGAAACCTGATGGAAAAATAAGAGGAAGCCAAGGGGACAAAATGCTACACCCAGTCCCCAAGTGGCAGCCAGGACACTATCCGAGGTACTTGGGCATGTTGTTCAGTGCCTGAAATGTCACGTGCCCTTCACAACGATGGTCCAAAATTCCCAGCTTCCTCCCTGTGCAGCTGCCAAGGGAGTGACAAAGACTTGCTGAGGGTAGGAGGCAGTCTTAAAATCCTTGCAAGCATCAGTAATGCGTCGCCGTTCATGTAAGACACATGTGTCAGACCACTTTTAAATCTGTAAAATGTTGTACACTCTCTATTCTGTACAACTGTTTACAGGGCTGAGTGATCCAGAACATGGGACACTATCTCCGTCCTCTCCTCTGCTTGAAGCGATTCAGACCCTTACTTTCCTGCACAGCACCCTGGATCCAAGGATCACCGACTGCCAGTGTATAATCAAATACATCCTGTGAGTCTTGCCTGGCCTCCCCCAGCACCCCCACCAGTGATCTACCAGCTCAGCCTGGCCGTGTGTCGGCTGTGTGGCGGATGGGGCCAGTTCTGCTCCAGCAGGTCTGTTTGTCTCAGACTCAGCTCCACACAGATATTGCTCTGGGACCCGAAGCAGCACAGCTGTGCAGGAGTGTAGTACCTGAGGTGTCTAGGCCTGCCAAATCTGCCATAGACACCGGTATGGAGCCACAGGGTCATGCCATGGGGCAGCCCTCTGCGGAGGTCCCTGCAGACCTGGAGCACTGGGAGCTGCAGTGCAGGGAGACCAGTGTCAAACTATTGCCCCGATGAAACCCAACTCATCCCAGGAGACAAGCAGGCTCCTTGAGTAGGTACTGCTATGTCCACGAGCCTTTACTAGATCCATTCCACTACCTGAGTGAGCTGTTTTGAAGTTTCCTTAGGCATTTCTACAGTAGTGTAGACATGCTATTCAGAATAGCCTCCACTCATTCAACTGGATAACCCGAAGAGTACAATGTCTTTTTTCATAAATTGTAGAAATATATGGAAAGGATACAGCAAAAGCTTTTTTCCCCCAATATGATTGTTATATCAAAATATCTGAAAACACAGAGAAGACTTTTATGTTCAGATATGAGTTTTCTCTGAGATCTCCAGCTACAAAGTTATTAACCATTTTGACACTTGGGGCTAGATTTTTCATAAAAGCATTTCCAGACAGTTTTCAGAACCCTCATATTACAGTCCCATGCAGACTGCCTTAAGCATTAATGGGCTGGAAAGATGCTCAAAGATGTTTTTGTCGGAAGCAGAGAAGCATATTTGGTGCTGGAGGGGAGTCCATAAAGGAGAGGGTACTGCATTCCTGGTGCCTACCACAGGAAGGTAGCAGGGGTCTGAATTAAATCTCTGAATATTCTGCCCATTGTTAAGGATACTGTTTGGGATGTTCACTTTGACCTGTGGTTTGATTTTCTAGATCGGTGTGTTAGTTCATTTGTTTTTGGTCTAATTTACAGTGACTTGACTGGACCACTCAGTAAATGCAAGTTAAGTATTCAACATATCCAAATGAGATGCAAAGATACAAAGAGATCCATGTAATTTCTTAGGGAAAAAAAAAAAACAGAGAGAAAGTATCACTTCCAGGACTGTGTAAAGTGACCTTTTGGATATGCCATTCCTGACATCAGAATAATTAGGAAGAAATCCAAAATCAATGCTGTTCAAAGAATTCGGCCATGAAACACTCTGTGCAGTTTCCTGGTCTCAGTATGAAAAAACCTCTTTCTCCCTCTTAGGAAAAAGATCGTCCTACTTAAATAAATTCATCTTCTTATTTGTGGCCATTTGTAAGCAGGACAAAAATGTCATGGATTCTGTTATTCACTCTATTTCTCTTCATGTGATGGTAAAGAGTCACCATGGGCCTGACCCAGACACAGATGCATGAGGGCAGCACAGGGTCAGCATTCCTGACAGGACGTACGCAGATCACACAGAGGTGACAGTCTCTGAAAGAATTATGTAGACTCCTAGTGTTAACAGTAACAGACATGTCAAATAAATATGTGTTATTAAGCCTGAAAAGCACAGTCCAAGGTATCAAAAATCTTACTTCCATTTAGTAAGCATATTTCAGATTCACAGGAAACATGCTTAAAAATTCTAGATCACAGGCAGAAACATAAACAGAGGTAGAAAAACACAGTCTTGTTCACAAATACCACCCCACTTCAACAGTCTCTCCTCTACCAAGAGCAAAAGAAAGCTCAGAACACTCCCAAGGGCAGAACAGAAAAGACTGAAATGGTGATCCTTCTCAAGCTGGCCTGATGAAGAAAACAAAAAGACAAAACAAAACAAAAGAAACATTCAAGCAGCAAAGCACTTTTCAAACAAAAACCCAAGAACTTGTGCCTGTTTTGACACACTGACATGTTTCGGATGTGGATAAAGAAGAGACATGAGCAGTTAAATGAAAGCAGCAAATACTTGTGCCTTATTCGACATACAATTATCTGTTGCAAACACCCTCAAGTGGCTAGTGCCCTTAGGACCATCTGTTGTTGTTGTTGAAAGCCTGTGGGCAATATTTTTGCCCATAAAGTAACAATGCACACTCAGAGCAGGTCAATGGTCTTTATTAAAGAATGCAAATCTATCATTCTGCTCATCCAGTTTTGAATCCGTCTGGGCAGAAAATAAGAAGCTTTTAGGTTGGTACCTACTGAATAAAGTTTAATGCTCATCTGTGGTACAGCCACTGCTGTCAATGAAATATAGCATCAAGGAGTTGGAGCTACATTTAAAATAGTTACTCATGATAGAAATGTTCCAGTCAGAGCAATTCAACGTTCATCAAAAGCTACAAAAAGAAGGGTACATATTCAGGCCCAATACACTCTCAGTGTTGCAGCTATATCACTCATAATTACTTGCAACTATCAAGTATCTCTGAATTTTTTTCCAGTTTAGGCACATCTCTATACACTTCACTGTCAACTTTTGATGATCCTGAAGCTAATCATTACAGTGTACTTGTGAGTTGAACAAAGAAGATACGAATACGAACCTTACAAGTGTCATTTAAAGGAAAGATGGACCAATTGGACATGAAACCATTGTTTCTAATTACACACACTGAACTAAACTAAAAATCTGCTTATCTAATAGGTTTTGACTGGGACACTCTGAACAATTTTGAGGAAGAAAAACCTTATTCACTGAAAACAAATTTTAATGAAAGCATTAATATCTAGTTTACCCAATTTGGAAGCATCTGGGAGAAGGAGCCTCTTTGAGAGGTCTTTGTTCTTCCCCAGGCGTGAATTGAGAGAATTTGCAGGACAAATTGGAGCTCTGCTTTTGCCCATGACACTGTAGTCACATATCTGTTCATGCTCCAGAAGGGTTCTAAGCTAGACATGGTCACTCCTATGACTTAATACTGACCTAAACTAAACCACACTCCATGGAAAAAAAAAAAATATACTTCACCTCAAAGTAGCTAACAGAAGCTGTCCACAAGCTTCCATTTACCAGCCAAAAAATGGATACATTTTGCAGTGGCTGCAGCTCTACTTCCAGAAGCTTGTGGGCAAGTTAACAGCAACTCCTAGCTAAATGTATCAAAGTTAATAGGTTTATCTAAACTACTCCTCATTCGATAACTGATCATTCAGCAGAGACCATCAGCCAAAAACATCTGTGCCACGCTGATGTCTAGACACCAACAACTGAAGACTCCATGCCATAATGAAGAAGCTTTCATGGTTAGTTGCTTCAGAGTGGACTGTGGTTAGTTATATGATCCTCTGTGGAACAGCAGCGGGAAATACGTTGCTTCATGTATATACTAACATTGTGTGGAAGGAAGCGGGCAATGAGGTTAAGATCCGAGCTTTGACAAAAGTAATTGATCAGCTCAGTAGCATTACGGTGATTTATGTCAGCTGTGTATCTGATCTTATCTTTGATATTAGTACTAAATGTCCATTTGGTTCGCAAAAGATGAAAAGAACCTCCATATGAATAGCAGTTACTGTGCCAGATGAAATACAATTCAAATAAACATACACATGAAAAACAGTTCAGATACCTGCGCTGAAAGGTAAAGAACAATCTGTGCTTTCTAAATGAGCTCAGAGTTCTGGATCAGCATAATAAACTACAAAAACATACTTATGCCTCCCTTTGTACCTTTAGGAGACAAAATTAACTTTATTTTTCAAAGCTCCATGGATCCCTTTACTTAGCAAATAACAACAAATGAAGAGTCAATTCTCTCAGTATTGCCATCAGGTTCAGAGGAGGAACGAGATGATGCATCTCAGAGCCCCTCACCACTCAACGCTATTTGACATTTTTTTGGCAGACTGAGGAATCCCAGGCAAACTGGCAGGCTAGTTAAGTATGGATTTGATTATCAGAGCCAAAGAGCCTTATGAAAAGGTTTTGAAGAGGGAATCACATCTGCTTTTTGCTCAAGAAACAAAACTTAACTACAAGTTTTGGAATCTGAGAAACAGAATCCCCACACCTACACCTGAAAAGGTAAATTTGAATGTCTCTCTAATTCCCCCTTCCTGACAAGATAATTCACTCACACAAAGAAAAGGGGTATAGCATGCACAGAAAGTAAGTAATAAGATTCTTTGGCAAGACTGAAACAGCCAGTGGTTGATGATAAAAAGACTAAAGAGTCTTGAGCTCTGACCAAGCTCAAGTTCAGGACCTCTCCAAACGTTTTTTACAGCCTTCTATAAGGAAAGGGCCTTCTGACTGCATCATTAAGCAGCAAAATTCAGTCTTGCTTGTGTGATGGTTTCCACTTTCTTTGCTGTATCTCAGTAGTCAATGATTAACTGTGAGTATACATATTGTTAACACTAAGTCAGCCAATATGCCATTACTTTCTAGAACAAAGGGAAAATTTCATTATCTCTTCTGGAATCTTAATACAGCATTTTGTTTGGGTGAGAAGCATTTTGAGCATGTCTACTTTGAGTCAATATTGTTATTATTTTTTAATTTTTATTTTATCACTGGTATACTTGATGCCTAATAAGGAATGCCTATGCAGAAGTATTCCAAAACCAGTAGCTAAGGTATAGGAACAGCCAAACTATGCTGATGAGAACTTCAGGGCAGGATGACAACTCTGCCCATGAACCCCGTGTCAGTGAACCAGATGGAAGGTTAGCCTGACCTCACCTACTCCTGATTTGGACTACAGCTGTGTATGCACACTGTCAACTTTAAAGCCAGCTTTGATATGCCACAGTCACAGTAGTCATAAACCTTGGCTCAGTTTTGTATCAGCTGCGAAAAATAATTTTTATAAGACCAATACAACCAAACATACTTTTACTGAAAGTTGTTTTAGAAAAGAGATGCTAAAGTAAGCCTTTTGTCTTTTCACATCACAAAATGCCATAGAAATGTGACTTCAGAAAATACATACTTTTAATTTTTCTCATATGTCTTAAAGAATACCCATGTTTTGCAGCTAAAGCAGAGGGTGATTCAAATGTTTGTTCTATAATTCAATTATCTCAGACTCTGTGTAAAGAGTTGGAAATAGTGTTGTGGTGGGTTGATCCTGGCCAACAGCCAACACCCACCCAGATTCTTGCTCACTCCCCTCTCCCACAGGACAGGGAGAAAAAAGAAGGCAAGAAGACTCATGGATCAAGATAATAACAGTTTCATAGGGAAAGAAAAAGCTGTACACATAAGCCAAGCAAAATAAGGAATTAATTCACTACATCCCATCAGCAGGCAGATGTCCGGACACTTCCTGGCAAGCAGGGCCTCAGCACATGTGACGCTTGCTTGGGAAGACAAGCACCATCATCACAAATGTTCCCCCCTTTCTCCTTCTTGCCTTGAGCTTTTCTTTCTGAATATGACATCGCATGGTATGGAATACCCTTTGGTCAGTTTGGGTCTGCTGTCTAGGTGATGTTCCCTCTCAGCATCTTGCTCACCCCCCAGACTAGTTCCTTTTGGGAGTGTGGGGGAAGAGAGGAAACCCTGATGCTGGGCAAGCATTGCTCAGGAACAGCCAAAACACTGGGGTGTAACCAACACTGCTTTAGCCCCAAATGCAAAGCACAGCAGCATACAGGTTGCTATGAAGAAAGTTAATTCCATGCCAGCCAGACCCAGCACAATTGTTAAAGTTGGTAGCACTTTATTCAGAGATAAAATGAATGTAGATAACAAAAACAGGTGTCCTAGAGCATATCCAGCATGTGAATAGTCTTGATACTACAGAATCATTCTGAATTCATCCATGTGATGAATTTCACACCAGTTTTGAACATTTCCATTAGTTGTTGGGTTTTTTTAGTTGTTATTTTGACCTTAATGTTACTGATATTTTGAGAAATCTCCAATTCCATTTTATCCTGATTACTAAGCTGGACTCTGCAAGCAACTGCTTGAATCACATAAAGCAAAGGGTTTGTTTTGGGAAAACAGGCCCAGTAGACACTGTACTTCAGTAATATAATAGGTATTTTATTTTTTTTTTTTTTTTTTTCCCAGTTCTTGTGATTGATAATGATAAAGGTCAGCCTGACAGACGATAAAGCATTTTTTATTTTCCTAAGAATGACTTCGGTTTTGTTTATTTGCTATTTTAACCATGTCAGCGGAAGTTACCGTACCAGCAGAAGTTGCAGACAGGTTTTTACGTGGCAAGGTACTCTGACTTTCCACTGTCAGATACCTCATGAACTTGTCTGCATAAACACAGGAACATAGGACATTTCTGTGTAGATGTCTCAGGTCTCCTCTTCACCAATTCTCTCCAAGTGTTTCTTTCTTGGAAAACAGCACCAAACCAAAAGGACTGAAATAGGAGACATGGGGAGAGACGGTTGTTCAGTGTCTGTAGTTAATACAAATTACAAAAACAAATACAAATACAAACACAAATACAAATACAAATACATCCTGTGACAAGTGAGACATACAACAGGAAGCAGTACTCATCTGCTTAACTGCCACTGTCTGGCAATTGGAGGATGCAGGACTGCCACAGGTGATGTCTTCTGCAGGCATCTGTTATTTATTTCCCTTTGCATGCAGGTTTTTTGGTGTAGCTATTAAAAAGATACATGGCTAGAAGAGCTAATAAATAGAAAATTTTCCAAACTCAGGAGTTCTCTTCCAGAAATGTCAATATGTTCTCCTTAAGATGATTGTCTAAATCATGTTCCTGCAATACACAGAATGAATCACAGATTGGTTTGGGTTGGAAGGGAACTTAAAGACCATCTAGCTCCAACCCCCCTGTCATGGGCAGGACACCTTCAGCTACACCGGGTTGCTCCCAGCCCCGTCCAACCTGGTCTTGAACCCTTCCAGGGAGGGGGCAGCCACAGCTGCTCTGGGCACCCTGGGCCAGCCCCTCACCACCCTCACAGGGAAGAACTTCTTCCTTAGATCTAATCTAAATCTATCCTCTTTCAGTTTAAAACTGTTACCCCTCATCCTATCCCTACACTCCCTGACAAAGAGTCCCTCCCCATCTAGTCCCTGTAGCCCCCTTTAAGCACTGGCAGGCCGCCATAAGGTCTCCCGGGAACCTTCTCCAGGCTGAACAACCCCAGCTCTCAGCCTGTCCTCATAGGGAAGGTGCTCCATCCCCCTTGATCATCTTCGTGGCCTCTTCTGGACCTGCTCCAGCAGGCCCATGTCCTTCTTACGTTGGGGACCCCAGAGCTAAACACAGTACTGCAGGTGAGATTGAATAAGAGTGGAGTAGAGGGGGACAATCACCTCCATTGACCTGCTGGCCAAACTTCCCTTGATGCAGCCCACGACACAGTTGGCTTTCTCAGCTGCAAGAGCACATTGACAGCTCACAGTCAGTTTTTCATCCACTAATACCCCCAAATCCTTCTCTGCAGGGCTTCTCTCAATCCACTCATCGCCCAGCCTGTATCTGTGCATGGGATTGACTTGACCCATGTGCAGAACCTTGCACTTGGCCTTGCTGAGCTTCAGGAGGTTTGCACAGTCCCACCTCTCAAGCTTGTCATGGTCCCTCTGGATGGCATCCCTTCCCTTTAGCCTGTGGACCGCACCACACAGCTTGGTGTCATCAGCAAACTTGCTGAGGGTGTACTCAGTCCCACATCTCCAACAAAGATGTTAAACAGCGCCTGTCCCAATACCAACCCCTGAGGAATGCCACTTGTCACCCCCCTCCTCCACTTGGACATCGAGCTGTTAACCACTACTCTTTGAGTGTGACCATCCAGCCAATTCCTTATCCACTGAGTGGTTCATTCATCAAATCCATGTCTCTCCAATTTAGAGACAAGGATGCCATGCAGGGCAGTGTCAAATGCTTTGTATAAATCCAGCTAGATGACATCACTTGCTATTTCGTTATCTACCAGTGGTGTAACCCTGTTGTAGAAGGCCACTAAATTTGTCAGTCATGTTTTGCCCTTAGTGAAGCCATGTTGGCTGTCACCACCAATCACCTCCTTATTTTCCACGTGCCCTAGCATAGTTTACAGGAGGATCCACTCCATGATCTTGGCAGGCACAGAAGTGAGACTGACTGTCCTGCAGTTCTCCAGTTCTTCCTTTTTTCCTTTTTTAAAAATACGGGTTATGTTTCCCCTTTTCCAGACAGCAGGAACTTCACTGGACTGCCATAACTTCTCAGATCTGATGTGTAGTGATTTAGCCACTTCATCCACCAGTGGATGCATCTCATCAGGTCCCGTGGACTTGTGCACCTTCAGGTTCATCAGATGGTCTCAAACCTGATCTTCTCCTACAGTGGACAGTTCTTCCTTCTCCTAGTCCGTGTCTTTGCCTTCTGTGACTTGGGTGGTGTGGCTGGAGCACTTTCCTGTGAAGACTGAGGCAAAAAATTTCTTGAGTACCTCAGCCTTCTCTACGTCCTGGGTAACCAGCTCTCTGGTATCCTTCCAGAAAGGGCCCACAATCTATAAAGATCCTATCAAAAGAAATTTCAAATATAGTTTATTTGAAATATAAAATAATTCCACACTCTCAAATATAGAGTGTGGAAAAATAAGCATCCTTTTACTGTGTACATAAATGAAATACCTTCCAGAATACTGTGCAGTTAATCTGAAGGTAATAAAGATAGACTAAAACACCAGAAAATATATTTATAAAAAAACAACTAACCAACTAAATTACCTTGCTAAACCAAACTCCCAATTGAACAAAACCATAAAGACTTATGAATAAAGAAAGAAAAATTATCCAGAATCCAGCTTGCAAGAACGTGACACATCTGTAGAATCTCTGCCATTGTCATGTTTTCTATCAGTTAAATGGATTGGACTAAGTCAGATCACCAATGTACGGGGTTTGTGGGACATTTTGCACATTAGCTGTATGGGAACCATCATGCTATCTGGAGAAGATGTAGCTTATAACTAATACTCCCCTCCTCATAATTTACATTAGCATTGAAGATAAGGTGTCTATAGTGTTGTCCAATATAATACATACATACTCTCAAACACATGACATATTCCATCTAGCAAACAGTTGGGTTTTGGCCCAGCTCAGATGTTAACTGTAATCTGGAAAGAAGTCAGCAAAGAGTCAGTTCTACTTTATATTAAAAAAAGGAAGCTGAGTGTTTGTATGAAGTCACCGCAAACCAACCCCTAGCACACAAAAATTTCTGTGCTGTAATATTATGCAATCCTCAATGAGTGTCCCAGGGAAATTTCATAGACACTCAACAAATGGAAAATAGTTGTTTTGAAGGGTTTTAAGATTCAAAATACCCCAAAGCTACTTATATATGTGGGAATTAATAGGAACTCAAACCATTTTAAAGCAGCACTTCAAAACGAATTTTCCTTATTGACTCGACCTCTTATTATTATCAGCTTATATCGAAAGGTGGAAATGTTTTTGTACTATGAAACAAAGACCTTTTTCCCCTTCCCTTCCCTTCCCTTCCCTTCCCTTCCCTTCCCTTCCCTTCCCTTCCCTTCCCTTCCCTTCCCTTCCCTTCCCTTCCCTTCCCTTCCCTTCCCTTCCCTTCCCTTCCCTTCCCTTCCCTTCCCTTCCCTTCCCTTCCCTTCCCTTCCCTTCCCTTCCCTTCCCTTCCCTTTTTTTTTATTGAAAGCAATGGCTGCAGCCACTTCATTACCCTGAAACATGATGTTATGAGATATTGCTATAATATTAGCAGTTTGTTCATTATGAGAAATCCCTTGGGAGAGAGTTGCTTGTTTAATTGTATTAAATATTAAATAAAAACAAGACAATAACCTATAACTCTTTTCCCCTTATGGCCTGTTTTGGTGGATGAATACTTTGAGGTATAATTTTCTAATTTCAGTTCATGGAAGATTTATTTGCTTAACTCCTGTTCCATTAATAGATGTCATGCTGAATTTTTAAACACATTGCACAGTTATGTTTGGACATTTGCTTTAGTAAAAATCTATCCCCAGACATCACAGAATATAAAAATATTATAAATATAGTATTAATAAACAGAAAAGCAGGGTGGTGGGAAAGCAATGGGTTTTCACATGAGAAAAAAATTTAAGTCTAGGTAGAGTGGTGGAAAGAGATATTGCACAAAAGTGAGAAGTCACAGTCTTTTCTTCTGTTTATTTGTGTTTAAATCACAAACTGAAATGTCTCACTAGCATTTTACCTTTACCAATTCTGAGCCAAAAAGACTTGGAAGGCTGTTTCAGCATCCAGCATTACACCCACTGATTTCCCAAGGATTCCCTGGAGAACTGGATCAGACCCTGCATTTGGTAAGCAACATCCTTTTTTGTCTCCTTAGTGGGTGCATGTTGCAAACACACCTGCCGTGTTAACACTCATTTTAATGTCATATAAAACAGTGGGAAAGAAACAGGTACTGGAGCAAAATAGGCCTCGCATGTCTTTTCCTCATTGTTGTGAATCCCAAATGGATTTGCATAGGATGAGAGTAACTGAGGCTTATTTCTGTTATTGTTTAAAGTGCTTGCGTTAAGATTGGAAGAAAGATTTTGGAAAACAGTAACTACACAGTAGTTCAGATGCACAACATGAGTACAATGACCTAATCTCTTTCAGAATTGTACATAACTGAACAGATTTATTCTCTTAGAGATGAATCCACTTTCCAGTAGGGAACTGACACTCCTTATCATTACCCTTTAGAAATCACTTTTTTCTTTTGGCTTATTGAATCTAAATGTTTATACACAAGAGCCTGAGTTAGAAAACTTTCAGGATGACTGTGTAAGGAAGATGAATGCAACAAAAAAACCCCACCAATATTGCTGCAAAAGGAATGCCATCTACAGCAGTCACTGGCAAAACCACCCCAAAGCAAACATCATCTCAGGCAGCCTAGCAAAAGAACAGATCACAAGGTCTAAAGAAACATTTTACAAAGTTTGTCCTTACAGCTGGTCAAAATTTAAATACATAATACATGTTTACATGTATACAAAAATATAAATGAAGAAGTTCAAACCAGGGGTGGCAGTGCAAAGAGCATGTCTACTGCCTTCCCACACAAGAATATTTCACAGCCTGATGCCTAGAGCAATTCTGTGGGTCCTTAATTTGAAAGCTGATAAGGCAGCCTAAATAAGGGAAGTGATTTGTGCCTTCATCTCAGTGTGAGTGCTCTCTAAGGTGGTATGTTGTTTCCTAAATGACAATTGTCAAAATGTCATAGTTTCTATCCTGGTGTGGAAAGGAAAATATTTTGAAATTTCAAAGATTTCATAGGAAAGACAATTTGCTTTGCTGCTCTTCACAGTTTTCCTATCTAATTAAACTGGGAATCACATAGCTCAGGTAATAACACATAGAGAAAGCTTTAATATTAAGTACTATAAAGTTACTAGTGTTTGTCAAGTTTAGCTTCCTGGGGATTTTGTTTGTTTATCCCACTATGGAACTTGATTTCATCTCCATGTTATTACTTCAGCTATTTTCAGTGAATGATTCTATAACAGTTTCTATTTTTGTTATTCCATTCTAGAATGGAAAAGAAAAAATGCATTCAAAACCATTAAAAGTAAAAAGACATTTTTTTTCATGGAGCGTTGATTACCCCAGCTAAGACCTAACCTAACTAAAGAATTATTTTTTTCCAGAGTCATATTCTATATGTTAATACATGCAGCAGCATATTAATAATGCCTGAGGCTTGCTACAGTTCAAACCAACAAATTAAGTTAAATACATATTGGGCTATTGGCACTAACATGTAGTTAGAATATACTCAGTGAAGATACCAAGATAAAGGCATATAATTATCCTAAAGAGGAAAAAAAGGATCAAGAGATAACAGTACACCAACTTGTATACATATAGTAAGCCAGTTTTACCATATTTAGACAGTTACAGGACAAAATCTTTGTTCAGAAACAAAAAAAAAAAAATGTGTAGGCAGCTTCTGCACCCTATGAACCATCCATAGAGAGGAGCTCCCTTCTGACTGATAGAGAGGGTAGATCCCCACTGCCAGGACTTGAAGAGAGTTTGTGATGGTTGAAAGAGGAAGAGGGCTCAGACTGGCATGAAGACAAGGAAGTGGCATACCCGACTCCAGGTGTAAACGAGACATTTATGGCTATAGAAAAATGCAGTGCTGTTAACCTGTAGGGAGGTGTAAGGCCCACAGCTGAGTGCCTACCAAATCAGACACATCGATAGTTAAAATGGCAGCTAGGCAGGTGTTTTCAAAAGCTTCTGTTCGGACTTAATTAGACTGCAACATCAGAGGGCTGCTCTTAGCTTTCTGGGCATTGTCTTGCAGGCGGTGGTGATTAGGCCCACATAAATGTCAGAGCTATCTAGATGGTTAGGAATGTGGATGACTGAACAAGAAAGGTATGGAGGGAATGACAAGAGCTGAACACACCAATCATGCAGAAATACAGAAAGAAGCAATGGAAATGAGAGAGGAAAAAGAGATTGAGAGAAAATGGGAATTGTCATTCTTCCTTGCTTTTTTGCCAACACCCTCCCTAATTTATCAGATGCCTATTTCACCAAGATATTAATAACATCTCTTGCTTTTACCCAAAATGGGGTTCAAAGTCTGTTTTTCTATTCTGAAGCCTAAATACACACTCCCCAGTCTTGTCAGGGAAATTGGTCCTGGGCACTCCTGTGAGAATTTGCATGCTTTCACTGATCTCTGGCTATCAGAGATAACAGTCTTTGGCTTGCAGTACTGTCTGCATTGTAATGCACGGAAGAGGTTTACTAATGTTAAAAGCTATACCTTGTGTTTTTGCAGGTTTAGGTGTGGTTTAGAAATGCTTGTTGGCTTTCAGTGATAATAATGCCTTCTTTCATCATGAAGTGCAAAACTGCTTGGTGCATGAAGAAAAAACAATTACTGCTGCAGAAATGTGTATTAGTGATGAAGAAGTTGGCAGGCACTGGAAGCTGCTCTTTCCTAGTGATTTGTGTAACACTTGGTCTTTTTTATCCAAGACGCTTTTGCGTGCACAACTAAGTTCTCCAAAATAATGGACTAAATTTATCACAGGAACAGTCATCAAAATCTTTTTGCATTTGAATTTAAATGGATAAATGATAGTTCTATTTGGTTTTCACTTGTTTTTCAAAGATGGTAAGTGAACATAGTCGCAATCAACAACTTTTTATAGGTGACAGATATTTATTGATGTTAATAGCCCATTTCAAAATGTGTTCAGTAAACTGATTTTTTGTAAACAAGGACTTAGCAATTATCTCTAGAACTAGTTGTTACACATTACAAATAAATGTATTATGGTTCCATTTATTTGCTCATATTTTTCAAAAATAGAATGCCTACTCATTGTTCTTTAGATGGATGTCTTTCAATGCACAGTATGTTCTGTGATTCAAGCTTGCATTTCAAAGATGTTGTGAATGCTTTCTTTTAAAGCTGCTGAAGTGTGGTTCTGCTCTGAACAGTGACTATGCAAAAATAGCACCTCCTTGTACGTCTGATCTTCTCACTATATTTACACCAGGTCATGGGGTGTACAATATTAATACTGAACATGCTTTTTCTGTTTTCTACTGTTTTAAGATTGTAGAGCCAGGTCAGGCAGGAAGAATAAGGTTGTTTCAATTCACTCTTAGATATCTTCACCAAACATACTACCAATAAAATGGTTTATTAAATTGAAACCAATTCTGCTTGCGCAAAACCATTAAAATCAAGGGATTGAATTAAAGTGTCAGCAGGAATACATTTGGCAGTCAGTATGATCATAAGCTTAATCTTTTTCTGTGTGAATTGTTCAAAAAATATCCACCTAACACCAGAGACAAGTGAAGCTGCAAATATCTTGACGCAGTTGTGACAGGAGAAATGTAAATCAATATACAAAACTCAGGAAAATATGTATTATTGTTTGTATACTGATTTACACTAGAAACAAACCTCTAAGTTTAAGAAAGCTTAAATAGTTATCTCAAAATTAAGTGCTTTATTTACTTTTAAATGAGGTACTGATACCGTTTTTAGAATATAAAGCTTCAATATCAGACGTGAGTAAAAAATATTTTGTTTTAGAGAACTCATTTAAGCTAAAACCAATACATTTTGTAATATTTAAATATTTGTACTGACTTAATTAAAATTGTCAGAGTTGAAGCATTTTAGGTAATTCTCAATAAGGTATTTTAAGAATAAAGCAGACAGCATAGCAATTTTCAGTATAATTTGTCTACATTTATGATCTTTTTAAAGTTACATCAATTAGTAGATCCACATAAAAGAGTGTGAATATAATAGCAGGCCTTTACCTTCACGTCTAATTGGAGATTACAAAGGCTTCCTGGTTTCTACCACATCACCTCATGACCTTTATGGTTTTGGCTGCATATGGTCAATGAATGGTCTGTAGCTTGATGATTACTGTAAACAGGAAGCACAGGTATTAGTTTTCTCTGTTCAAGGTTTTCTATTGATGAGTGCTTTAATTAGCATTTTATTTAAAATACAGGCAGGGAACACTCTTGCTTTCAAACCAAAGCACCTGTTTTTTATTAGTTGTGTTAGGCATAACCTGAGCTTGTCTACTGAACTAGGCACATGAGGAAACCCATATACAGGGATATTTAGATTTTAAATCCCAGGTGACCACATAGGTAAAGTTAGTCAAGATGGTGATGTTTGTTGCAGCCTCGTAAATGCCAAACACTTAGGTGAGTTCCATGTTCAAAAGTTAGATGTCTAGGTTTATGTCCTCACAGACACCAGGTGATGGACAGAAGTGCTGGCAGGCAAGCTCTTTCATACTGGTTCCTGTCTACTGACTTTTCAGTCCTCATGAGTTGGTTGTCAGCTTCCTTGGAGACACTCAGAAGCCTGAGTAACTTGCTTCTGAAAAGGTGGAGTTGTCTTCTCCTGAAAAACACGAAATTGCAACTTTTAGAACATTTGAGAACGTAAAGAAGTAGAATCTGAGATATGCTGTTGAAGGGGAAATTCAGCATCCTGTTACTGACAAATCATATTAAATGTATTTAATGATAATGGGCTACTGACAGCTCCCTGGGCTGCAAACATCTCTGAATCAGCAATTAGGCCTCTCTTGTATTTGTAAAAAGCAACCACCACTTGACTTCTTGTCTTGGTATTTTCTCCCTATCTTGGAAGATAGTCACGAGTACTATAATAATATTTCACACAAACCCTGAGGAAAGGTGGAAATAACAAGTGCTTCCCTTTGCTGAACAGTGAGCTCTAACATTGCAATGGTCTCAGAGGGAGACTGTCCCCAGACTTTCCAAGTATCTGCCCCTGTCTCTTTCAAATATGTAAGCCTGCTGAGAACAGTAAATTATCCTTCAGTTTCTAGATTAGCACAGATGAGTAATTTACCTCAATTCATGTGTGGTCAATTCCAAAGACACAGGTGATACATCTGGTTCAAAAGACCTCAGGAAGAGGACAGTTTTCTGAAGTGAATATCCAGTTCAGAAGTGTTAGGCTTAGACTTCCTTTAGTAAAAGAATACATGTCTGAATACCATTTTCTAATAGATTTCCTCAATAGAACAAGTGATGCCAAGCAAACATGAGGTAAATATTCAACAAGTGAGAGCATTTTAGGAACAACCAGTATAGCACTGTAATCTCCATGCAGAAAATCAAAGCAAAGCAAAGCCAAGAAAAGAGAAAAAAATCTGCAATACATTAAAAGAAAAAAAAAAAGCTGTGTTTCCCTACCTTGTTGCTCTTTTTCAGACATTCTCATCTTTGGTTTTCTATTCCCACTTTTCACTGTCTCCAGGAGAAAAACTCAAGGAAGCATGCAGATTTTAGAATACTTAGGAGAATCCACTTTTTCCAGAAGGAAACTCCCTGTGTTGACTGTAGCGAATCTGCGGTTTTGGTCGTCTCACCAAGACTGGCATACTGACTCATACATACTGTGTACACACAGTTACACAGATAAAAACAGAACTTCAGGAAAGTAAGGACTGGAGAAAGTAAAGGCTGGCTAGGTGGTCTTCAATGCAAGGAACACTGGATTTAGGCAAAATAGAATTGAAAGCTTAGCATAAACCTTATCTTAGAACTGATATTTCGCTAATAGAGAAGACTTCAAGAAGGAGGCAGTTTTCCTTTGAGAGTGCATGCTCAAAATCAAAGAAAACAGAAAGAAAGTAATACTGTTTCTCATCAGCCTAAGACTCCTTCTTCCTAATGCTTATGATCAATCTATGAGCAGATCATAAGTGTTCATTATGCAATAGTACTGCTGAGACTGCTTGTGAACAGTTTTCTGTATTTATGCAATGTCTGATATTTGTTTTTCTAGTTGTGTTGATTAGTTGTGACTGGTCAGACAAGTCATATGGTGTTGTTTCTGTTCTCAGAGTGAAGAGCGCACAAATAATCTCTCATGTGTCAAGTAGTTTTGCTAATACTTACTCTGGTAGCTTCAAGCATGGTAACAACCCATACTTTTTTGAAAATGAATACAAAAGGAGAAAAATCATAGCTGAAAAGAAAATGAACCCTGAGCAAACAGTCATATAAAACTGCTTGCCATGCTTGCCTGTGGAGCTCTACACGTTGCATGTTCTTTTGTTTCTTGTTAAACATGTGCATGTGCTAGGAATCCAGGTCATTACTTTTGCTCTTGAAAAAGTATTTCAAAGGGATCTTTTGTGTTTACTTTACTTTACATGGTTTGTTGTTTGGGTTTTTTTAATTATTAATATTTTTATTTTAATTATTATAAATCTATACTGGATTTTGAGACCCCCAACCTTAACAGCAGGATTCTGGCCACTTCTCCCTGAAGTGCTGAAAGCTTCTATTGCACAAGGAGAGCACTCACTCCAGAAAGACCTGAACCATAGAAAAAGATGGGCTTACTTTCTAATCACATCTGAATATTGAAATCTTTACATCTTAGCTCTTACAAGGAGTTCTGGCTTCCCAATAAATACTGGTTTGCCTCAAATCCTTCACAATTTCAAACATTTTTTTGAAAAGCCGACATTTTCATTATTACTTTTACAAAGGTTAGCTTTGTCCCTGAGCCACAACATCTGTAACAATAAAAAGATATTTTGCAGGATCTCACCAAAGATGAAAATACTTTCCACAGAAAGACCAATGAAGTATTCCCTGCCAGATCAAGGCAATGAAGTTTTGGCTCTAGTTTTAACTCAACAGTTACTCCCCATGACAGATGTTTTGACTAAAGGTAGCATTATCTGAACTTTTATAGAAACTTATTGGTTGCATTCTATTGTCCAGATGGCTGATGGTTTCAGGACAACATTGCATACGTTTGTATGCAGGTTTCAAGTAGGCTGTGTGGAAGGATATAGAGAAGCTAGGGGATGGCTGACTGTAGCTGACATTGAGCTGGTTAGCAAAAAAAAAAAAAGAGACAGAAAAGTGATCCATGCCATAGAGATCCATGGCAGCTGTACAATAAATCCTCTTCACATCAGCAGTGGAGAATAATGTAACATGGTACACCAGGGGCAGCATGTTGAAGGAAAGCGTGAGGATCCACTTTCTCCCTTCTCCATCAATGCTTCCCACAGGCTGGTATAATAACAGTGATCATCTCAGTGATCATATCCAGGTTTTGGTGCTTCTATGACTGCAACACCTCCCTGAGCAAGGTGCAGAGAAGAGCAGGCAGAGCAATCTCCAAGTGGGGAAGTGATTAAATGGCAAAGACCAGAAAAAGTTAAAAATAAAACACTTCATAAAACATACTGAAAGAGACATGAGTTGGACTAGGTAATACAGGTTGAACCAGATGATCTTTAAAAGGTCCCTTTCAACCCAAACCATTCTATGATACAAACTCAGAATGGTTTCCTCCACACTATACAACTTATTTAAACCTAAAAAACAGGAACTAGGGAGGAAAAGTATATTTTGCTGAGACAATTACAGACTAGAAAAAAGAATACATCTAAACATCCTTCTATAGTCATGTCCTATTTGAAAGCAACAGAGATTTTTAAGTGTTTTGTGCACAATTATATCAACTTTTAATTGTTAAATCCAGGACTTAGTTTTTCCTATCCTAATAAATCCATATTGAAAAGAGAAGAAAGTGAGTATCTTTAGACCACAGAAAATCTAATGAAGGGTTTGCACTCCTGTTTTTGTCCTCATGGGAAACTGCTGGGTAGAATTAAAAATACAAAACAAAACAAAACAAAGCAAAACAAAACAAAACAAAAAACTTCAGAATACTTTGGGGAGTTTTATTTTTTCCAAGTTGAAAACTTTGCTACTTAATGCTTAAAAGGTTATTTTCTTGGGGGAGGGGGGTGCAGGGGGAGGGTATTCTTATATTTGAACCATGACCATGGAGTATATAATCAATTCCAATCCCTTCTGGTTGTGCTTCCATCAGTTGGTGTTGCCATGAGTTTTGTGCATTGAAAATGGTTGTGTTGCTGATACTGATATTGTTACTGATAGGAATCTCCAAAATGTTTACCTGAATTGTATGCAATTCCTGTGCTGGACACATCATATAGCCATAGCTTTCTAGCACCACAGAAATTCTAGGTGGAAGGGACTTATGGAGACTCTTCCAAAGTCACAGTCAAAGCAGATTGCCACTGGGTCAGGTCAGCCATGGATTTGTTCAACCATATGTCTAACCACAGGTATCACACACTGTTTGGGTAACCTGCTTCAGTGCTGTAACACCCTCTTGGTGAAGTCTTTCCTAATGTCCAGTCTGAATCTCCCATGACACTCTTCGTGGCTGTTGCCCCTTCTGTCTCATCTGATACTACAGAGTAGCTCATCTCTCATCTTTGTAGTTAACCTTCAGTTAATTATAATCAGTTCCTTTAGATCATCTTTGGTTCATTTTAACCAGGTTAAAGAAGCCAAGCTCCCTCATCTTCTCCTATGACATGTCCTACTTACTAGACCCTCTCCAGTTCCACCTCACCTCAATAAGAAGATCCAAAACTAGACAAAATATTCCAGATGCAACCTCACCAGCAGCAAGCAAAGTACAAGTGTACAAGATCTACAGAGTAGATCAATGTTCATTGACCAGCTCAGTACCAACCAAGAACTAATGGTTCCTTGACCAACTCAGCATGCAGTCTGCCTTACTCATGACAAGAGTGAACTGCTGGTTCACACTCAGTTCAGGTTCCCTTTCAGCATAACTGCTTCTCAATCACCTGGCTGCCAGACTGTAACACTGCACAGAGCTGTTGTGACTGCCACGTAAAACCTGATGCTTCTCCTTGCTGAATTTTGTAAGATTTTTGCTGGTTCAGTTCTCCAGTTCATCAAGGCCTGCTCTTTGTTACGGTAATTGTACCCTCTAATTTAAATTTGCTGCAGGTACACTCCAAAATCATCCAGGTCCTTGATGAATATGGTAAAGAATAAGGGCCCCAGTATCAACCTCTGGGGTACTCTGCTACTTGCTAACCACCAACCAAACATCAAACAATTGATTATTACCCTCTGAACCTGATATATCTGCTATTTTCAACTCACCTAACAGTCTATATTATTTCCTGTGTTTTTCAGAGCCTTAAGGGCAAGATTATTTTACTCTCAATTAAAGTGATGGGAAAAAAATTCTGTGTGGGTGCTTTTCTGCTGTGCCTACGCTGAATAGCACCCTTTTAGCATAAGACAGGTAGAACCAGGTCTTTCTCTGTTGAAGTTAATGGAAAATGTGTAAGGAAATGGCCGTCAAATGGAAGCAATCATGTTATTGTGGCTAAACAAGTGACTGCTGCTTTGCCAAGCTGTGATAAGTGAAACACATTAGATCAAACCACCAGTTAAACCACAACTCCTTGATGGTGATTTTCCTATGCACAGTTCCATAGTGGTTTAAGCTAATGGATTTTACTTACCAAATGCATTCTACTAGGGTGTACACTTTGCCAGTTACCACAGCTCAGCTGTTGAGTAGTAATTCAATAAGATAAGGTAATTAAATCATTTTTGACCTTGTAAGTATGCCATATATAAGGACAGATGTTGACCTCATTATTAAAAACTTTATTCAGAAGATCAGATATAGAATTGTTTTTGTTGATGCCTTGGCATGCTGAATCAGGCTTAGAAGGGCCTGAAAGTAGAGAATGTTATTTTTGGAAGGTTTTAATAACAAACTCAGATGTTAGAGGTGCCATTCAACAGATTTCAATTAGAGATATTATCAATATATGGCAAAATTAGTGTAATGGTAGAACTTGCATACAAGTATTTTAAAAGTCAATAGTGTTATTTTCACTCCTTTTATCTGCTACATACTTAGGGATATAGCTATTGTGATATGTCTTCTGCAAAAAGTGATTGTCTATTCCCATGTTCAACCTATTCATCAGGTGATTATTTAATTTTAGTATATGGCTCTGCATTTTTTTTCTATTTTTGTATTACCTATACTTAACATGATATGTTTGCTGTCTTTTTCATGAAATATATTCTTCATTCTATTTCAAAACTGAAGTATTTCAATAACATTTTCTAGCAATAACACTTAGTGTTGTTATTTGCCTTTTCTGAGATGTGATTAGGATATTTTTAAGGAGAGCAAACAATACATTTTTAATACGACCTAAAATGAATAGTGAAAACATGTTCCATCTTTGTGAAACTGCTGACTATAAAAGCTCTCATGCTGGAGTACTATAATTATGTCTTAGGAGTGTAACACTTACTATATTTCGACAATTCCATTCAATTGTGAATGACAAGATTAGCTTGCTAACTAGAGATGGAGACTTGGATAGAGAATGTAACTCCAAGACATAATCGCTAGATAGACATGACCAAAAGAATTAAGCTGTAGTTATCACAGCACACTTGTTTTCCTTTTAGGAATCCATTTAATCTAACTAAATATTCACTGAAATCACACACTTATCCTCCCACCCACTTACTTAGGACCCAAAGATGGAAAGGAAGGTAGGAAAGTATTGCATACATGCTGTGGTTTTGTTCCTGAACAAACTTTTGATCTTTTGCTGAAATAATTCTTTCTAGTTAGTTTAAAGGGATTTTTTCTGGCTCTTATATAAGTATCTTTTTTATTTCTTCTATTTTTTAAGGAGCTACCAATCTATTTTTAAATAAATAGCCTTAAAATGTTCTTGAGCTAACTTCTTTCTTTCTTTGTATGACTGTTATTGATATTTTGATGCCTTAGAAGTTTTGCCAGTAGAGTTCACAGAGTTCAAGTTAAACTGATTCTTATGCAAAGGGTAGTTTCAGGCAAGTTGGAATGAGCATCATGATGCAAATATTTTCAGTCTGTAACATTAATTTGACAATCTCTTGAACAGGCTTCTACGTGCAATCTGTAGGAACTGCTATTGAGACAAAATGATCCGAAGAGCTGAGTCCATTAGCTATTTTGCAGCACTTTAGCAAAACTAAAAAAAAGCACTCGGCACATTCATTTGTTATTATATTAGGAAAAAGATCACTGTCTGCTAGTCTTACTGGTTGTACTGTGCCATCTGTGCTTGTAAAAGTAATAATAAGCAATGAATTGCATATGCCATCTGTAGTCAGATCTTTAATAACAATTAGGTAATAATAATCCCCAAGAAATCACTTGTTAACTGTGATAATTGATTAAATGTAATTATTTTGTATAACAAACTCTAATCAATGCTTTACAATGCTGATAATGTCCTCCCCCCCCCTTTTTTTTTTCCATAGTAAATACCCTTGCATGTTTGAGCAGCTGTGCAGGAAAATTACTGATTTTCTTAGGTTAATGACTGATTTTCTACCCAATCAAAATCCAAGACATGGCCTGCTAGGTTTATAATCAGCTTTTACTTTTTCTTTTTTTTCTGAACAAGGTACAATATAAATATAAAGCAACACTTGGCAAAATTAATTACTTCAGAGTAGCTCCTTATATGTTTAAGGATGAACAAAGATTAATTATTCAAGTGAAAAGTACATCTCAGTGCACTGCAGTATCAATGTATTGTTCTGTAGCAAAGGTGTTTCCATGCAGAACTGATGATAAGAAATAAGCCCAAGACACACAAGGTGGTCTGCTGATTTGTTTGCAACTCCAGTCCTCCAGTTCTGCAAAGATGTAGGCCCTAAACGAGGTGAAGCAGTCCATCATTTGATTAATGCCAGTATGTGCCTGAATTCCAGGTTAAGGTTAAGTATGAGTTTCAGTGCTCTAGTGACCTGAATCTTTACACTCGTACTTAATTCTGCACAGATGAGTAGGGTTTTGTGTTCCTATGACATATTCATTTGCTTGAAGTTAAGCTCAAGCAACAGCATTTGTGAGATGAGGAACTACAGCTGAACAGCAAACTGCAGAACATATGTCCTAACAAAAAATATCCTGAGAAGTGTTCAGACATGCCTCTCCAAGAACAAGACCAAGTATTATATTTATATAATATACTATAGCAATATACAAGAAAAAAAGAATCTTGGTTGAGTTACTATGACAAAATTAATCTCTTCTGCATGACTAATGTAATTACATCACATACACAGCTGTAAAAAATCCCTTTTTTGTCATTTTAATTATTAAAGATGCACTATAGAAGGAAATGCGAGACTCAAAATCCATCTTACAGTAGTCACCAGACAGTCATTAGACAGAAGCGATCCTAATTCCCTAAAATGAGTTCAAACAGGTAGTCCAATAATCCAGAAGCATGCAGTTGATATAAAATCAGAGAATAAATTAGAGATCTGCATGCAATTGCAGAGCTACAATCTCACTGGGATGACAAAGACGTGAAGGGACAGCTCCCATGGCTGGAGTGCTGCAGTCACAGAAACGTTTAGGTTGGAAGGGATCTCTCCAGATCACCTAGTCCAGCCCCACTGCTCAAGCAGCGTCTGACAGAGCCAGTTGCCCGGGCTGGACACAGTCACGTTTGAAATATCTCCACAGATGGAGGCTCCACAGCCTCCCTGGGAAACCTGCTCCTGTGTTTGACCACCCACACACTAAAACATTTTTTCTTATGTTCATACTGGATTTCACGGGTTTTGATCTGTGCCCTTTGCCTCTTGTCCTGTCACTGGACACTACTGAAAAGAGCCTGCCTTGTTCATCTTCATTTGCTCCATTAGGTATTTATATATGTTAAGATAAGATCCCCCTGAGCACTACAGAGAGAAAAACTTGTAGAGGAACAGTGATCACAACTGAACTACATTTTTTTAAAATTATGTTTCTCCAGAATAAATATATTCATGAAGAGGTTTTTTTTTAGCTTTTGCAAATGAAAATACCTTAAAATGCAGCCCAACCAAAATACCTCAAAACCAAAACTTTGAACTTCTTTTGCAGACATTTGTTTTCAGTTTTTATTTGCTCTGTATGACGACTTTACAGTCTTACCACTGGCCTCCCTGATGTGCACCAACTGGTCCTTGCACATAGACCAAGAACGAGGTAGTATAGGAGGAAGATATTACTCTTAATGTGCTTAGAAGAGCATTTATTCAGAAATAGATCTACACTGAAAAGCTTATTCTAGCTTGGTACCCTGCAGAGTCCCAAAAGAATGTGTTCACCAGGATATTTAATGTTTTTACAATATAAAATTAATGTGCATTAAACAATAAATATTGATTTTGTCATCCAGGGCAAATTACTGCAAAATATGCAAATGAACTGTATACATTACTTGCTTGAAATTCTAATGCAATGGAAATCACATTTACTTTTTCTTTTCAGTAAGTAACCACTTGACCCTAAAGTAATCCTAAATTTCATTTATATTTGTATTTGCATTTTGAGTCCATTTCAGGTTGACTTACAACTTCAGAAATTAATACAAGTTTTGCTGGAAAGGCTTGTTCTATGCACATTTAAAAATGAGGAGACCTGACATTCTTTAGACTCGCAGCCCATCTGTTTTGTGTTTTCCTGGTATGTCCCATGAGTTTAAAAAACTCATAGGGCTTCCAGTATTACCCTGCATATGCTAACTATTTTCAAGCAAATACTTTGGGTATGCAGATGTCATATAAATGCTAATACAATGATATAATTTCCAGTGCTTTTCAATTCAGTGCAAATATTTCCTACGCTGTGCTTAATATTGTTTATCCTCAGTATTATTTATTTCTTATACTTTTGTAGATGTTCAAAATAAAGGGAGGAGAGGGAAAATATATATCAAATGTTGTATATAGGTTTCCAGTTTTCTCAAAATGGTTATTTTTATTTTAAAATATACATAAAGATTATTGCTTGTGGTTTAAATTCAGTCTCAGAGATTAACAACATAATAGGTTTGTTATTGGAGTTCAAACTAAAGTCTGTCCCCGTATCATTATCCTAAGATAAATATCACAGTCAAAAAAGAAAACACTCAGAAATAATTATAACCCAAAATGAAGAAAAGATTGCAGACCCACGATCTGTCTTCTGTGGAATTTTGTTGTTCTCTAGATAATACACAAAGTATTGTATTGCAAGAAGATGGAGGCAGACACAGAAATACCTGAAGAAGCATGAAGGATTTTTTGAGAAAGTTTTTTCAATCCAGCTGAAAGTAAGGTACCAGGCCACAGCATAGTTTTTATACCATCATATTTAAAACAGCTTGCCTACTTTCTTGTTGTAGCTACAGTGAAATGCCTTATATATGCTTCTATAAATGAAAGGAAACAATGGATGATTTCCTATATTCTAAAACTCGCTGTTTCAGCAATCTGACATGAGAATGTATGAGCCCTTTTTCCAACAGCATAAGCCAGGATAATTAGTAGTATACCTGACAGGACTAGGGGAGGATTAAAACAATATACTCACATTTTTGTAGAGCATTGCCAGTATTATAAGTGATAATATAGACAGCTTGTTACCCTGTTGTAGAATTGCAGCTCCATCAGCAACTCTACAGTACTTACAGTTTCATAGATAGAAAGCCAATTTGCATCATTTTCAGAATAGCCCTTTACCTATCACAGTGACAGCCGATCACTTTACACAACGATTCAGCGACTTGATTCTCTTGGCCTATAACTGCAGTGCGAGGTATGCATTTTCCCAGGTAGATCCACAGTTTAGAACAGCATGTGCTGCAAATTATTGCTTTACTTTGCAAGATGGGTAATTTCAGAAGGACCAAACCAGTTCCCAGCAAACATAATTCATCTGGATATTTTCTTAGGGTATGATTTATATAGTCCAGAGCATAGACTAGCCACTATGGAGGTTTTCAAGAGGTGGATATCTGTTTTGATAGCTTTATTGTTGTTTTACATTAGCACAGATAACATAAATATTGAAACACTGATGACATTTTTAGACTATAAGAAAAGTGTTACAAAGCAGTGGTTAATAGTACTGTGGCTACCTGTCTGCTTTTAATTTTGGAGACTTAAACCTTTATTCCATTCATACGGTGGATTGGAAGACATTACGGCTTGCATTTGCTCATTCTTTTCCCTTCAAGTTATTATGAATGTGTTGGAATGAGTCTTAAACATCTCTCTGTGGGCTGCACAAGCAAGCAGGTTTTGAGCTGAGAGATGATAAGAGGTGAATTGTTCTTCAGCACAGAGGGAAGGCAGGGTGAGCAGACTAACCCAGACAGGGGCTTAGCAGAACAAACTGGAATAAACCAGGCAGCAGATGCCACTGGATAACACCCAGTCCAGTAACAAACCTCTGGCCACAGTGTTCAGAGAGGCTACAGGGGACAAAGGCCACAGTGGAGGTTTTCTACCTTGACCCTGCTTTCCACCATGGAAAAGAAAAGAGTGGGAAGGGTTTTCTGTGGTAGCACTGAGACCTCATTTGATGTTGTCAAGCAGGTCAGCGCATGCATAAAATCTCTGACCCACTTTTTTGGGTGTCAGGACACCAGCCCAGGCTCTTGGGAAGGGACAGTAGCTGGTGCCTGGTGCTGTTTGAGTGCACATATGCGGACAGGGGTCTGTGTCACCTGGAAAGGTTTTTCCACAACATTTCCAAAAAGATGAAGAGAGACGGCAAGGGAGACAAGCTGCTGAGAGGAAGTAAGAGTGACCTCAGACAGAAGAATTTATATGAGGTCCAAAAGGAGGATACCTTCCTTAAAAAAAGCATAAGATGAGTGATGACATTATTCCTCAGAATCTGAAGAAGGGAAAAACAAAAAGCGAATTTTGAGGCTAATTTTTCTGGGCTGTTTTCCTTTTTCTATTCAGTTTTCAAAACTAGTTTTGGAAATCAAGCAGTGATGCTGAAAAGCTTCCCTAAAATTACAGTGCTAAAATTACATCATTGATCTACCTCAGGGGAAAAACTCACAACCCTTCTACAGAAATGGTAAAACACCAAAACCAAAATGGCAATCCCACTTGCAGCTGCCAGGATCTGTCCCAAATTTCCCCATGGATGTTTACAACAGAGGTACTGGGTCACTCAGGTGCGGCCACCGGCCCAAAGAGCAGCTGACAGAGTGGGAGAGAAAACCCTTGTCTTATCCTTGAATGCTCAGCTGCAATTTGAATGAAATGCAGTTCTTGGTCAATGACAGGTCACAGGGTCATGGGGATGAATCAAAAACTGACACACTTGGAAGAAAATTTGTGCAACAGGTGACTATGCAGAGAAGGCAAAAAGAACTAGAGAACCATAAAGTCTCCAGGCTAAATCATATACTAAATTAAAAACCAGTGGAAGGTCAGTTGAAAACAACTTCTCATTAAATAATCATTTGTCAAAGTACTTATTTTTTCATACATTATTGTATAACATGCCATGTATTCCCTGCCTGAGGATTCTCACAAAGAATGAGGTGATCTTTAGAACAGAATCATACCATACACCTGCCATGAAATTGTCTGCTGAAGCTTTAAAAGAGAATCACGTCTCAAAATATCTACAGATATATAAGACTCTTTTCATTTACTCCTTCCTTTTTCACAAAATCAGACTCTAGTATGGTATGTATCTACTTGAAATCCACAGAAAAAAAAATACTTGTTCATGCAGCCCTGGATATCTACTCCTTCCCTAGCAGCTTTACCTTGTTCCTCCACCCTTCTTGCCCACAAAATTAACATATAATTCATTTGCTTCTTACACATCTACTGGAATAGTAAAGTTTGAGAATAATTTGTAGGAATTGTGCAAAACTTATACACCAGTTCTGGGAGAGTTTCTAAGGTAAGTAAGTAGTGCATTGCAAAAAAATACAGATGTTTTGATTCAAAAACTTGAGGAAGCTGAAAATCCCAAAGGCATTTATGAAATTAAAATCTAAGGCTTCAGTGGAAGTTATGCTTTGAAATGCTTTATGAATCTGGATGATGCCAAATCTGAGCCATCCCCTCACAGGAGAGAGTAGCCCAAGAGACAGAGCTGAACCTGTGCAAATGGTGGTGACTCACAGGGCAATCTGAGAACAGTGGCATACAGAAATGTCAGTCTTTCCTCAGCACTTAGACAGTGTTTCAGGGCTCTCTGTGTTAGGAGAAATGGATGGTGGAGTCAGATACTTGTTCTATGCCATCTTTTGCATAGGCAGATGTCCTGGGTTTGAGTGAGTGGTGGGGGTTTTGGTATCTGGGGAGTGGGCTACAGTGGTTGGCCCCCCGTGAGAAGCTTCTGGAAGCTCCCCCAGCTCCAAGCTGAACCCACCACTGCACCAAGGCTGAGCCAATTAGCGACAGCTTCTGAGCCGCACCTCTGTGATAACGTATTTAAGAAGTGGAACCTGGGAAGAGGAGTGGGAGTTGTGAGACCCATGTGAACACTGAGGTCAGTAGAAGAACAGAGGAGGAAAGGAGGGGGGGAAGATGTGCTGGAGCAGAACCCCCACCCCATATCCTGTGGTGAGAAGCAGGGCTGCCCCTCCCCACCACTCATGGAGGTCTATGATGGAACAGACACCAACATGCGGTCTGTGGGGGGCCCCATATCATCTCAGGTGATTATGCCCAAAGGAGGCCAGGATCCTGTGGGAAGAAGCAGCCCCTGCTGTTGCAGTTCAGTGCTGGGAGTACTGCAACATGTGGGGGTGTCCCATGCCAGAGCAGCTCAGGAAGGGCTGCATCCCATGGGAGGGACTCAAGTTGGAGAAAGTTGGTGTCCCACACTGAAGTACCTAAGGAAATGCTGTGGCCCATGGGAGGGACCCAAACTGGAGAAAGTTTGTGGACTGTCTCCTGTAAGAGGAGGACCTCACTGAAGCAGGGGGAAGAAGTTCCAGAAGTTCCACCCCTTCCCCCAAAATGGAAGAAGCAGCAGCACTGACTGCACCCCCTCATTCCCTGTCCCCTGTGCTACTGGGGGGAGAAGATAGAGATATTGGGAATAAAGCTGAGCCCAGGAAGAAGGGATGGGTGGGGGGAAGGTGTTCTCAAGATGTGGCAATGCTTCTCACTGTCCTACTCTGTCTGTTAAGTGCTGTTGTTGTTACTGCATTAAGTTTATGCTCTTTTTTTCTTCCCCTCAGAAGTCTGTCTTTTGACTGTGACCATAATGGGTGATTCATTCTTCCCTGTCCTGATCTCAATTCCTCAGCCTTTTGCTTTATTTTATTCTTCTCAGCACTAGGGGTGAAGATGGGATCAAGGAGCTGTGTGGTGCTCAGTTGCCCTCTCAGATCAAGCCACAACAGTAGAAAAAGTTCATGTGGCTCAATCTCCCTAAACTCTGTAGTGAAGTCAATAGGATTCAGTTGCTTTGCCATCTGTTGCAAGTCTTCCTCCACTTCTACTACAAGACTTTTATTTTTTTCAGGAGTGTGTTGAACCACTTTTGTACTGTTTGTGCACTCTTTGTGCTGTCTCACCAGCAACCAGTCCTCTTTCTTTCTTTCCTCTTAGCATGCTGTTATTTCTCTCTTTGCACTCTACATGTTTCTGCTGTTTATCTTTCACATTCACATCCAACCAATCCCTCTTATTTCACAGCACCAAAGAATATTTGTTGAATTGTATTAGCTAGTCCCTGCCCACTCCTATCCAGTAGCTTCTTTTGTTTCAGCTATTCTTAATCTAAGGGGAATGTAATTGCCCTCTCATTTAGCCTGGAAGTATGAAATGGAAGTAGAACCACACAAAATGAGGGCACTGGCAGATTTGGCATAAATTCTAGGTAAAAGCTGATTATCTCAGAAACAAATTATGTAGCTGCAGGGACAGAGTGGAAGGGTTGAATTTCAAATTGAATAGACACAAAATGTATTAAATTCTACTGATTCCCAAACACCAGTGAAAATGTGGGGCTGTATCTACACAGGAAGACAGGCATAGGTTTATCTCAGATAAAGACTTTATGTGTTTTATGACAAAATGTTGAGCATGATCCAACACTTTGGGGAGAAAAAAGTTGTGGCAAAAGATGTGTCGACTGCTTCTGTTCTATGAAAAGAGCATATATAAATTCTTTGTTAATTTAGTCATGCTAGCCAACTTCATGAAATACAGTGCCTTCTTCCACCACACTCAAGGTTGGTGTGGCAGAAAATCAGAGCGGGTATGTAGTCTGGTGATCTAGACTTTTCCCATGCCCTCCAGAAAAGTCACGCTTGCAGGGAAATGCTTCTCTGTCTCTACACTTTGTTGTAGACAACAAAGGTTGTAGAGAACTTTCACAGCAGTAGGAAAAGCAAGGAAAAGAAGCTGTTTACAGTATGGTATTTGTCAGAAAGACCTCGGAGATCACAATCAGGGCGTTAATTTCACTGATTTGGCAGTTTAGACCAAATTTGTTCCTCTAAATTAGTGTTTTGATTTGACGCAACAGTGCAGTTTTGAAGGACTATATCCATATCCCTGACTGGCCCTTTCTATCAGTTTGATTTGCAAAGCAGTTTTGTTGCATGACTGAGACTCCTTACAGAAGAATTAAAGCTTGAATCTCTGTTCTAGAAGTGTGTCTTCATATTAAAACCACAACAGAACAATGCAGTCCCCACTGGGAATGGTCCAGAGTGATAGGGGAGAAAAACAAACCCACAGATGGAGAAGCCTGCAGACTGTCTAGCAACACACCTACAGAATCTGACTTCTCTCTGGAGAGCCCATGCTTCCAGGTGGGCACCATCAGAGTTACCTCCTGCACAGCTGTCTCACAGATTCATCCTTTGAACTCTGTCAGGTACCTCTGAGGCCCAGCAAAGAGGATTTCACTGTTGGGTTTTACACTGTGGTTTTCTTCCCTCTTGTCATTTGTTTTTTAATGTTCTGATTTTTTAAATTGCATGTTTCCTTATCCTCTGGATGAGATAAAATCTTTTGCAAAATTCAAACAAGATTGATTACAAGACTCATCAAGTTTAGGACATTCGGGCCAAGCTGCAAAATAAAATCAATGCCAGTTGCTCCCTTTCATAATCTGTTTACTTCCTGACTGTGTGATGCTATTAAAATGCTTCAATCCAAGTAATCATATTGGCCTTCACATTTATGCTATGGCTGACAGGATTAGCTCTGAAAAGCACTTACATATTACCTGTGATATAAACAAGTAGATTAGTGGATGGTGCTTTGGGCTGAAGTTATTATTTTCTTTGTAATTTATGTACTGGATTCCAGGAGCAGAACATATCCTCTTGTACAAGTAAAATGCTTGTCACACAGGCAGATGCTCTGGAAAGAACCTACTCCCCTTCCCAAAGGCCTTTTTGAACCCTTTCTATGAGAAAAAATCTCTTCTCCCCTGAATTTTCAGCAACAGACTATTTGAACACCTGGTGCCACTGTAGCTTGTCCAGCAGTGCACTCCGTAAAGTGCAAGGAAACCGGCAGGCAGTAAGATGACACGGTTTTGACCCACTCTGTCTATTTGTCTAGCTGAACGTGGGGACATTTCCACAGTCTGAATTTTATCCATCTGGTAAGTAAATTTTGCTGGAGACCCTAACTTTCCGTGAATAATACAATCCAGGAATTCAGGAAGCTATTGTTTCACTAAAGATCACAATGAATACTTGCTAAACTTGGGAGGTACAACACATTATATATGCAATGTGTGATACATCATATGTGATATTGTAAATATATACACCGTGAACCACATCTACAACATATACATTCACGTAGCTTGATAGATTGATCTTCTGTATATACAAATATATGTGTGTGTGTGTGTGTATGTATATACATACATGTAAACTAGAGAGGGGACTCTGCTAAGGGCCTCCTTTCTATTAGTCTGGTACTCCTTTTCAGCTAGTCTTTCTCTGTAACATAATATGTAAGCTGATATCCTTGACATTGTCATAATCAGTATTCATCAGTCTCACAACAAAAGGGATATGCCTCTCACTCCAGTAGTTCTGGCCATACTGCTGTAGCAAAGGTTCATTAAAGGTTTTCTCTTATTGTTTTCCTTATGTTTACCAGCAAGAGGCATATTTTTCAACTTAAGATACTAGGTGATATACGAGCATTTGGTTCTCGTGACAAGGTCTGTTTTCTAAAACAGGATATTTATTTTTCTGCAGTGCTAAGCATTCACCCTTTTGTTGCTTCCTTGGCTTAGATTGCTGAGGTTATTTTGAGATCAATTTTCATCTCCTATTTAAATCATATGGCTGCTGGTTCAAATCCAGCTTGGGTCAGTAATTCTGCCATATACATGAAACAAGTTCTTGGCCCGAGACGATTATTCCTGTTGAAGAGGTTGTCATGCTACAGGGAAACAATAGCAGTTCCCTTGGCATCCTTCCTACCAGCCTCACTGGAGACACTACTGAAGAGGTGTGCAGGATGATCCCTCCGAGTCAGAACTGAGAATTGCGATGCTTTTATAAAAGCACTGTGGAAAAAAAAAATAAAAATAAATATGCCTTTCACTGCACAAGTGAAAGAGTTAATCTACATACTGAGTCAAAATTCTTACGTGCTTACAGAGGCAATCAATTTTAAAATTAAATTTTATAAATAAAATGGTGACTTGTCAGCCATGACAAATCATTAAGGAAAATAACCTACTGGAAATTAAAAACAAGTACTCAAAAACCTCTAACACTACCAATGACCCTCTCTCTTTTAATGTTTTCTTCCCTGCTTTAAAAAAAAAAAAAAAAAAAAAAAAAACAACCTTGTTCTACACTGATATTTTGGTTCCAACCAGGTACAGTGGCAAGCAAGATCTGACTGATTTCTGTCACACAGGTGATTAGGCTAGTGAATGCTGACAAGCTTTATTGTGTGATTGTTTTTATCCTGGAGGGGTCTCTACTCTTGGAGGAAATTTTAATCTTGATAGCACTTGCCTAGGCAGCAGGAAGCCCTTTTTGTCACATTCACGCCTCAAATTAAATCCGGAGACTTTTTTTCCTTTTTTAACATGCGCGTTTCCAGCGCGTATTTTAACTTCCCATCTGGGTGTGGAGTTGTGCTGCGGTGACAGCCGGCAGCGGGGGGGGGGGAAGTCGCTGTCCTCTCCCTAAAGGCGAGGCCGATGTCAGGCCGCGATGGCGGCAGGCAGCGTGGGGCAAGGGGACAGCTGGCACTTGCCACCCACCCCTCGCCCCCGCGGGAGCGTGGATATCCTTGCGGCAACGCGCTAAAGCCTCCGCCGAGCTGGGCGGCCGATCCGGCCCCCGGCCCCCACAGCCGCCAGCGCGACGCGCGCGGGCCGCCGCACCGGTTTGGATCCCACAGACACGCACACGCACGCCCACTCCACCGCCACCTAAAAGCCGCCCTACGGGGCTAAGGGCAATCAGCCTGGCGGGTTCCAGCCCCGGGGGCCGCAGTCACGCGGGGGGGGGGGGTAGGACAGGACGGAGGTGTCTCCCCCGCAGCCGCTCAGCACTCCCCACGCCAGCTCTCTCCACGCCGCAGGCTGAAGCAGTCTCGGGGCCACCCAAAGCCGCCCACGTGGGCTGGACCTGCTGCACTGTATCCCCCGGCCCCTCCCCAACACACCTAACGGGGGGGGGGGTGTGGGGGTGGGGGTGGGAGTGGGGGTGTTCAACACAGAGGGGCAGAGGCAAGTTTTACAGCATCAAGGGCTTCCTGCCAGCAACCATATACCCAAGAGGGGCTTTGGTGCATTTCAGTGAAAATGGAGGGAGCTAAATGGAGCTGATAATCTGCCCTTTTGCGTGACACTCCAGAAGTTACCTGGATACTCACTAACTTGAAAACCAACATGGGATCTTAATAAATAAATAATGAAATAAGCCTTGTACCATTTACAGGTAATGAAAATGGAATGTGCCTGATAACACGAACCCATCCATAAACAATAATGCTTTAAAAGGAGACTGCCAGAGTCAACAGGCCACAAATTTGAACTTTTATTCTTGTCTCTTCTTTGTAAGAGCATGTAGATCTCAGAATATCAGTTTACATGTTTGGAGCAACCTTATCTTTCTGTAGCAAATAAAGCAGCATTGGTTTTGCAAGGAAAAAAAGAAAAGGTAAGTCAGTATTATAATTTCTGCAGTCAAGATCTTTTCTGCAGAGTAATAAGGTATAAATCGCCAAACAATATTTAAAAAATCATATCCAGACTTTTACTAGAACATTATAAAATGTACAAATAAAATGTCTTTTCATGCTTTGAAAAAGGACTTCGAGTTACTCACTGGAACTGTAATTTCATACTTCAAGCCATGTACGCATGCCCATTCTGAAGCTGATTCTCGAAAGAAGCAGTAGGGTTTTATGTCTTCATGAAAGAAAGACACTTCATTAGCTGTCTTCTTCTGAATCTGATTGCACTGTGTGCAACTGAGTTGATATTCTGACACTTTCTAAGGGTGGCAGAATCTGCAGATGAAATATGAAGACCAACAATTTAAATGAGAAGCACTTTGGGAGCATGTGTTTAATTATTTAGCAGCTGAAATAAGTAACACAAATCTATATTTCTACTACCTAGTAGCCTGAACTTTGTTGGAAAGTTGGAATTTGAGACTGAAAATGGGATAAATTTGGATGTGAATTTTTGTTTTAAAGGAATGGCTAGATTAGTCTTGCGAGGAGTCATTTTAGAAGAAATAAGAAGCATTCAGTAACATTTTATCTGAATTTCGTAGGTCTATTTGGAAACAGAGTTTCTTTTCATATGTTAAATATTGTAATACAAGGCCTCAGGAGCAAATAGAATATGTTTGTTTACTTCTTACGTTTAAAAATCACTTTAAAGTAGCAATTTAAAGAAATATTCAAATTCAGCTACAGTGGTAAGTAAACATATCATCCGATACGGGTTTCAAGATGCATTATTCCCATTTTTATACATAGGAAGTGAAAAAAGACCAATTCTCCCCTCACACAGCTTCTTTGTTAAAAATAAGTATGAATATTTTGTATGCAAGGAATCATTCTTTCAGTCATCATGCTGAGAAGTAGAGGTTTTTAACAGGTGTGCTTTGCCGGCTGTAGTGATAGCAGAGCTATTGTTCTGTTAAAACAGGAAACAAAAATTATCACTATTCAATAAAGTTTTAAACAGGATCACTAATGACAAAGAATGTCAAATAGCCATTAAATTTCTGAAAATGAAAACCATCTGTCCATTACCCTTTTACTGAATCTAGCTCAACGTGTCATCTTAAAGTGTTCTGTCAAGCTACATCAGTCACTTTTCATTACACTACTCCCACAACATCCAGAGACACGGCAGGCACTGCCTGGAATTGTGCCTGCCCCAGCTCAGCCTTTCTACAGCTTTCTGAATGACCAACTTCCCATCAACATTTTTAGTTCATGCTAAATTAGAGGCCTGATCCTGCAAATCTTATGAATACATTTCAATTTTAAGAGCTTTATTAAACTCCTACTCTGCCTTTTCCCAGGCAAACTCCCATTGACTTCCCAGGAGGCTTGCCTGACTGACAACTGATTAAGCACAGAGTAAAAGCTTCAGGGCTTAGTCCACTATTTTCAGGGTGACTGGTAAGAACCGTTTACCTGAATAAGGGAAGGAAATATATGATATCAGGTCATGATTCTGCAGGAATTTGTCATATCTACAGCTTACAGTTTTGAGTAACTCCAGTAACAAGAGTCTCACATCATTCCAGTTGCAGTCGTTGTTTCCATCTTAAAATCAGTCCTATTTTTAAAAATGTTAAGGAAGACACATATTTTTCTGTCTTCTTTTCAGAAGAAAGGGGCTATTGTGTCAAAAGGCCTGAAATGTCTTGCATGGCAAAAAAGAATCAACCTTCAATGAAAAATGTCCTTAGAAAGGTCTAATTGCTACGCAAGAAGTATTCTTGTTGCAGTATTTTGGTATTTCTCCAATATTTCTCAGTTTTAAGCAGAGAAAGAGGTATTCTCCTTGCTTGTGTACAGCAAGCAAGTTTCCTTGCTTCTGATGGATTTTACATGCACAAATGAATTAAGGAAAACAAAACTTTTTAAAATATGTGTATATTAAAATGAAGATTGAGTCGATTATACCTGTAAGTCATATACACCTCCCAGCTTTTCCACATGGAATTTTTTAAAAAACATTGTTTTGGCAAAGTTGTGCCAGGTTTCTGGCTAACAAAGTCATGTGTTTCTGCTATACTTTCCCTGGGAAGAGAAACTACAATGAATATAGAAGATAAATAGTCAAAATGTTATTTATTTGTCCAAAGTTGGTAATTTTAACAGAATATAGGAGTAACTACTCTTAAATTGAACATAAGGCTGTTATGTCAACTTTAACAATCTCATTAAGTTAATCAGAACTCAGGTTGCTGGATCTTTCACTGCTACTCTGAGCACCATTGAGTAGTCTTGATTAGCCCCGAACACACTGGATCATTTTGGGTAGCAGTGTAATTTAGAAACTTTCAAGTGTAAAATTTACACTTTCAAGTGTAAAATTTTTCTGTGTGAATTATTTTAGACTCGGAAGTACCTGAAAGGTCAAATACCAGCTCCAGATAAGAAGTCGGTGTGGTCTTTCCAGTAAAAAAGAAAAAATTGTAAACTTGAATAGCATATCTGATTATATAGATTGGAAACTGTCTTGCATATGTCAAGTTTACAAAGGGATGTGTAGGAATTTACAGATGATTAAAATGTGTTAGAAACAGTGATTGGTACACATTATAATGTCAGTTATCTGAAAAAAAAAAATACTGACAATTTACAGGAAGAACCTTCCTGTACTAGTGTTGGAGGTACTGAAATGTCTGACTTGTTGCCATTTTTCTCTTTTCATTCTTTTGCTAATATATTTCAAGTCCTTGAATAAAAATTCGTTACTTCTGTTATTGCTTCTTACCAAGTGTAAAGATCTGCTTGTTCAAACACAATGAATTTAATAAAAATAATCTTAGACAATGGAACCTAGTGATGGATATTTTAGACATACTTTTTTTCATTCTTTTCCCTATCCATTTTTGCATGCAGTAGTTTTAATCTTTATTTTCAATATAAATCAAAGCATTATCACATTATGACCTCAAAGATAGTTAAGCAAGATACAGACTGGGAAAGGAGTATTGTACATTTAGAACACTCAATCAGCACAGTGCAACACAATAATGAGAATTACCTTTAGTCATAGACCAGCAGGCAGTAGTATTTGAGAAGACAGCAAAGAAATCTTGCAATCTCTTTATTTAGTGTCTTTTAAGCATTTGACCATTACAATCATTTGTTGAGAGTATTTTTTTATTCATGAAGTATGTGTAGTTCAGTAGCAAGAATGTGAGAATTTTTCAGTCTCCCCTTCACATCTTCCAGTATCTGGTAGGCTCACCTACTTGACCAGAAACAACTGTCTTTTGCACAAAATGGGAAAGAAACCTCCCAAAATTGATTTTCAGACTGCAAAATGTGATTATAGTAATCTAGTCTGACCACCCACATAAAACCAACTGGATGACTCATATTTATCTTAATCATAACTTCTGATTGAACTATACGATATATTGCTCAAAAAAGGTCTGTGGCCAACTTGAGAACAAGCAGCGGTGGAGAAGCAACTATATCCACAGGCAAGTTGTGCTCATGATTGATTATCCACACCGTTACAACCCACATATTAACTCTCATTTGAATTTGCATAATTTCAGCTTCTGAACACAAATCTCAAGACATTTTACTCAGTTGCAATATTACAATTTGATTTCCCATCTAGACACTTCAGACTGCAGCTGGTCAGACTATTTGTTCTGAACAGTCACCAGGTATGCATCTTTTCACTCTTTATAGGTGAGCATTGATCATGATTTTTATGGATTTGTAGTAACTGCTTAACAAATAAGAATCCTGGGCTTATTTGAGCTGGATGTTATTGTGCAAATGTGGGTCTCAGAGTGTTTTTCCCCACTTTCATTCAGTTGCAGCATCCCCATGTCTCACTGTGTGATTGGTCATATCATTAGCTATTTTAACAAAGATGTGACATGCATAAATCCTGTAATTCCTACCTCAATGAGTTTATGAATGAGTCTCAGAGGGGAATGTAACTGGGGGGCTTGACAAAACAATACATCAGAGGAAACACCAGTAAGATACAAGACAGAACAGAATGGGTTATTTTGTAGGTAAATTAAAATGAATATGCAGAATATGAGGCTGTTTCGGGATTTTACATACTGATAGGTAGATTTTGCAAGAATAAAAACTAGGGGAGTGGGGAAAGCAAGCATAGAAATGATTTTTAAACCAGCCAAAAAGAGGCAATATGAAAGCTGACATCTTCAGTGTGGAGTGTGGAAGGCTGAGATGAAAAGAGGCTGTCCATCAAAAGCACCACACAATATACAGAAAAGAAAGCTACGTATACAGATTGCCTACTGATAATGCCAATATCTCACAGTTAAAGAGGCCCATAGAAGGAGTGTGAAGTGGCTACATTCCTAATTTAGGCATCCTCGATAATCCCATAATTACACAAGATTAATTCAGAACCTTGTGCCTTTTAATAATGCAGGGCTAGCCGCAATTTCACCCTGCAGGCAGAGAGACACAGAAGTGTAAGGATCAGTTAAGACCTCAGCACACAGTGTCCCCTTTGCCTGTGCTCAGAAGCTGATCCCCCTCCTTAGGTTTTGTCCCACACTGTGGGCAGATCGTGCTGCCTTTTGAGGCTGAAACACACTAAATGTATCACCAGGACAGGGAGTTTGTGGCTATGTCAGCATTGCCCTTATGTTAAACCACCTCTCTTTGCTGCTCCTGACTGTGCTGGGTGATGCATCTGAGGTTCTTTGAAAGCCACTGGTGTTCACACTTGCTCATTTTCTCATCTCAGAACAGCCACATCCTTAGCTCAAGTGGTACACAGTGTCCAGGTGAGAACAGCCCAATTGCAGCTTTCTGTTGTTTGCTCAAATACTGTTTTCATGCATGAATTTCCATCTCTGTTCCAGTAAAAGCACTTCTCCAGATAAATTAAAATTGATTACATGAATATTCAAGAAAGCAAAGAAAAAACATTAGTCTATACATAACAGGATTGCACATACTTGTTTACAAACAGATTATCCTAAGTATTAACCCAGTTTCTCTTGAGAAGACAAAATCCACTGTCTTTTTTTCTCTCTTCTATAACACAAAACTGTTTATCTTACATTCCCTTTATGCATTTCCACTGAAGTGTCCCCCATCACCATGGTCATCCCTGCGTTATGCCATGCAATACTGGCACCATGGCAGGCATAAAATTTTTCTTATGCTCATGTTTCATACGGGAAACTGATGTTAAATGACTTGTTGAAGGATGCTCTAAATGTCTGGAGCAGAACAAGGAATTAAACTCAAATCTCCCACTCCCCGTTAGTGACATCTCCACTAAATTTTTATTACATCTAGTACCTTTGACTAGGCCTCAGCTTTTACCCTGTCACGTTATTCTGCCAATGAAAAATAAATGATGTACATTTTTAGCTTGCTATCCTACCAAAGACAAAGTTGTGAAACTCTACAGCTTTCTGCTGAGCAGTCTTTTTCCAGAGCCAGCAAGCCAGAGTTATTGTACTGGACAGTACAAGGAACAAGAGTGCAGGTATTGTGGTGTGCATAGGAAATATCAGATGTATGTATTGCACGGAAGGCAAAATGTCCTCAGATTTAAGTGCAGGACACATTATAGAAACTTCCAGAAGTTAATAAGCTGAGAGCGAAGGGGATGTAGCACTGCACTCAGTGCAGCCTTTGTATAGGAAACTAAAACATCAGCTGACTATGAGCAGGAATCGCTGGAAATCAGGCTTCATCCCTTGTGGTGTACCCAGAACTATTTGTTAGCAAGTGAGGTGCTTGCACGCTCTTCTGAGACACTGTTTAACTGGGGGTGCTGATCTAGTGCTGATGCATTATTTCTATGAAGAGAAAAGAAAGCTAATGTTACATATTCTAAATGCAAATAAATGTGTTAACTCACTTTCTTTTCCTCCTTCCCTTCTCCCTCCCTCCCTCCCTCCCTCCCTCCCTCCCTCCCTCCCTCCCTCCCTCCCTCCCTCCCTCCCTCCCTCCCTCCCTCCCTCCCTCCCTCCCTCCCTCCCTCCCTCCCTCCCTCCCTCCCTCCCTCCCTTCCTTCCTTCCTTCCTTCCTTCCTTCCTTCCTTCCTTCCTTCCTTCCTTCCTTCCTTCCTTCCTTCCTTCCTTCCTTCCTTCCTTCCTTCCTTCCTTCCTTCCTTCCTTCCTTCCTTCCTTCCTTCCTTCCTTCCTTCCTTCCTTCCTTCCTTCCTTCCTGCCTTCCTGCCTTCCTTCCTTCCTTCCTTCCTCCCTTCCTTCCTCCCTTCCTTCCTCCCTTCCTTCCTCCCTTCCTGCCTGCCTCCCTCCCTTCCCCCTTCCCTCCCTCCCTCCTTCCCTGCCTGCCTTCCCTGCCTGCCTTTCTTTTCCTCTCTTCCTTTCTTTCCCCAAAGTGACTGCTGCTCAGGTAAGAAAGAGTTTGCCCTTAACCTGTAATTCCCTGCATTTTTCTTTTCCAGAGCACTGGATTATAACAAGGCCTGACAGCTATCCATAACTTGTTTCTGACATCTTACTAGTCTTTCCTGTGGCTGAACAAAGGAAGCCTGTTTTAAAGGAAGGAGAGGGTGTTCTCCCGTACTCACAGCTTGTTCACACTATAGAAGCAGATTAGGGCAAAAAGTCAGAAATGTTTCTCAGTTACTTTAAGAGCAGGTTTGAAGCCACACGTATGCAAGGCAACAGTGGCAACCCCTACTGTCAATAATGACACACTCAAATCATACAAAAGAACTGTTTTAAAGTCACAACATACCTATGTGTGTAAAAGTTGTAATGTCATATGACACTGTTTTTGAATGCATTTCTTCATAAAACTGCAGAAAAAGAATTCACCGTTGTAAATAAATTAGTCATTGAATCCCTGGTTCTTTTATAATAAACCCATCAAATATTCCAAAAAGCTTTCTTGCCCCAAATGGTGTGCTCCTTAGGATCTCTGACAAGTGACAGGAATTTACAGATTGATACCTGACAGCTTTTATTTGCAGCAGAATCCAGTTCTCCCATAAGCAGTACCAGATAGCAGTTCCAGAAATAGTTTGTAGGACAGTGTTGTGGTTTGGGCCTGGTTGGCAGCCAACCACAAGGCAGCAGCTCTCTCTCCCTTCCCCTCCGGCAATGAGAAGGGACAGAGAGCCAGGCTTGGGGTTCAAGATAGGACTGGGATGGGGAAAAATTCCCCTTTATGATCACGAGCAAAAGGCAGACTTGTTAGTGGAAGAGAAAAAAAAACCCATACATTTATTACAGACACTAACAACACATAACAGAGTAGGACAGTGAGAAGCATTGCCACATCTTGAGAACACCTTCCCCCCACCCCTCCCTTCTTCCCGGGCTCAGCTCTGCTCCCGATATCTCTACCTCCTCCCCCAGGGGCACAGGGGCAGGGAATGGGGGGTGCAGTCAGCGCTGCCACTTCCTTCATGTTCGGTGGGGGGAGTGTCCAAAACTTGTTACCCCCTGATCCATCGTGGTCCCCCTCTCACAGGAGACAGTCCTCCACAAACTTTCTCTGACTTGAATTCCTCCCATGGGCCGCAGCGTTCCCCACACTGCTCCGTCATGGGTCACTAACTTCCTCCAACTGGATTCCCTCCCACGGCTGCAGCCCTTCCCGAGCTGCTCCGGCGTGGGACACCCCCGCATGCTGCAATCCTCCCAGCACTGAATTACAGGAGCGGGGCTACCTTTTCCCATGAGACCCCGGCCTTCTTCGGGCACAGCACCTTGAATATTCCGAGCAGGAGCCACACGCCATAAATCAATGTCTGCTCCACCGTAGATCTCCATGGGTGGCAGGGGGGGGCCGCGCTGCCGTCTCTCCACAGGATACAGGGGGGTCTCTGCTCTGGCACACCTCCCCCCTCCTTTCTTCCTCTGTTCCTCCACTGACCTTGGTGTTCATGCAGCTGCAGCGACTCCTCCTCACAAGTCCCACTGCCCGTCACCACGTCCCTTCTTAAATACGTTATCGCAGAGGCGCAGCCGATTGGCTCAATTTCCCAAACAGAAGTGGAGCTGGCTTGGAGCTGGGGGAGCTTCGAGAAGCTTCTCACAGGGGTCGCCCCGATAGCCCCCTCCCCTGCCACCAAAAAACTCCACCACTCACTCAACCCAGGACAGACAGAAACACCTTACACAAATGGAAATGTTTAATCTAAAAGAATACAATAGCAGGATCTTGTTTTGTTTCTCCTCACCTAGAAATTCTTCAAATTATTGAGTCATCTAAATTAAGCCAACAGAATGAAGGGATCAATATTATTTCATGTTTCAGGAAAGTATTTTAGAATTTTATAAACACAAAATCTAAACCATACAAAAACTTGCATCCCTTAGCTCTTACCTTCTTTGACCACTGACTGACTTAGTTTTAATATGATGGGCTTAATAGTACATAGATTGTTTATACAAGCTAATATGAATTCAACTACATGGGCTACATGAACAGATGTTTTTTACTCTGTAATGTTGATGAGAATGCTTATCAATAAATGGATAGATTTATCCCTGAAAACTGTAATCTGGCATTTGTTTTATTAAAAAATAATTAAAGCAAGGCATTTATTTTAATTTGGGGGGTTTTGGTTTTTTTTTTTTTTTGTGTGTGGTTTAGATCCCATATAAAAGCCTGGTTCCCTTCTTCCTGTACTAAATGAAATTGTTTCAGATGTGCCTGTCACACAATGACAGACTACTGCAATATGCTTCTAATGAAGGAGCTAAATACATTAAATAACTTTCTCACAGATTCTTTTGTTGTTGGTTGGACAGGTATTTGTTATTGTTCCTCATTTTTTTTTTTACCTATTCAGTTCAAATTGTCAAAACAAATAAACAAACAAACAAATCTGGGACCTATGAAATACTAACCTTATGTGAAAAAAAAACAAAACAAAACAAAACATACTACATAACGTAGGGGAAGGAAAAGACAAAGAGTGCTTTTAAAGATAATTTTACAAGCAGTCACCTCAACATTTCTTGACTTGACTGAAATAGTCTGTTTAGAACGTATTATGGAAAACGCCTGACCTGTGAACTAAAGCAAACATGCTGTAAAAATAGTGGGATCTTTATTAATGTAAATTAGCAAGCCCGAATATTTTGTTGCACGAGGGTCAGTTGGAAACGCTGTAATCTAATTACTCTTCAGTTTCATTTATGTGCACAGACATTTGCTCCTGTAACAGGGAAGACTGTTTCTTTTGGCAGCAGCCATGATGTGGAAGCCTCCAGTATTTGCAGGCTGATAATAGGACTAATGTGCTGGCGCCCTGACAGAGGGCACAGGAGGGCATGCTATTAGATAAGTGTTTCTGCTACATTACCCAGACAGCATTGCCCTTCACAGAATGTTCCAGCCATTGTGCAGTTTGATATCACACAGCTATAGAATGCTAATGCCAACATAATTATGTATTTTGGCTTCCTTTTTGGCATTACTCTGTACTTAAGCAAAATTTAGTACCATCTTATATGCTCCTACAGCTGGATAATTAAAGGGCATTTCAGTTTTCAGAAGGGGGAACTAATGATATGAAGATCATTGGCTATTTAAAGAGTTATTCGCTGTGCTTAGGGAGTCCTCACAATTAGGCCTGTTTTCAGGCACAAAGTATATTTGGTAACAAAAGAATGACAGTTCAGTGCAATTTAGCCAAATTTATTTCTCCCGGGTTAATGTGTGTGTCACATAGGCTTCCTTGTATTTTCCCTCAGCAAAGAAAACTCTTGCTTTTAAGTAGAATTTGCAGGTGCACAGCTTTAGTTTGAATGTGTGACAAACATTATGTGATAGAGCTCCAGGAAACTCAGAATTAAGACTGCATTTTCACAAAATGACACAGACCGGTAGTGAGGGAACAATGAGACACTTGCTTCTGTCCCAAAGGAATATGATGTTCTCGGTGATCAATTTAAGGAAGTCTCTGCGCAGTACAGGATATCTTAAAATGAGATAAATTTGCAAAGGTAAAAGTATTAACTTGATTTATGGACCAGCTTTCTGACTCGTCCTCATGGGCACTCAGCTAGAAAGTTATTTCTAATTCTTATATATTGGTGAATGTCAGCATAGAGATGTCCATGGAACACTACTGAGAACCATGTGTATATCAATGTTCTTTGAGCAAAACATGGTCACTAGAAACTAATTCAATCCTGAAAGCTGACTTGGCCATGAATGTGTAAATGAAAGCCTAGGTCGGATCCTTGTGTCGAACTAAGCGGTAACTCAAGGAGAAGGACTTGAGTTACCACCACACACTTTCAATGGTTTTAAGACTGATTTAAAAACATTAAATTACCATGAGTTTAGCAGCACATGGTGCTTCTGCATGCAAATTGCTGCGTTCTGAAGGAGAAACAGAAGCCATATGTGTTTTGAGTCTGCTCTTCCCTGCACGACGGCAAGGGCGAGATGTGTCGGCATCGTATTGCTTGCGAGCGTGTGGCATCCACGGCTGCTCTCAGCACCAAGGAGGAGCTGCCTGGCAGCTCCCCTCCAGCCTTGCGAGCTTCCCCGGGAGCCTCTCCGTAGCCTTAGAAGGTTGCCTGGCTTCAAACGAGCTAAGTAAGCTCTGGATGACAGCCCGTCACACAAAGCAGCTGCTCCTTCCCGCTCCCCTCGGAGGCTGGCTCCCAACCCCAAATTCCTGCAGCATTCCGACCCCACGGTGTTTACACGGAGGAAGGGCCGGGAGCGTGGGGGCCAGGGCACAGCCGTGCCCAGCTCTGCCTCTCTGCCACTGCGGGCAGCGAGAGGGGTGGCTCAGAGCAGGCTACGAGCCAGACGGGTTTTGCCACAAAATCGTTTCCCTGATTACAAAAGGAGTCATTAGGCTCAGCTTCTCAGCAGCTCAGTATCTATTTAGAATGTAAGTAGATAACTTATTCCCCCCTCCCGCCCCCAAACTGGATCTGTAGCATACGGAGGTTCAAGTGACAAAGCATTCCACGCAGCAGGGTTTGTATATCCTGGATTTGGATCCGTGTATTCACAGCTATATTCCACATGGAGGCTTGGTTGCAAAGGATCTTAAAGTAGCTCTTTCTCACGCAGAACTATTAGAATTAGTACGTTATAGCTGGTGTCCTCAGCTGTTCAGTCCTGCAGAGAAGCATCTGAAATGACTGCACTTCTGCCTTCCTCTTCATTCCTATGCTATATGACTTCTGATACACAGCTTATCAGAAACAGTAAGGCATAACTCATCAAACAAGGTGTACCTAACCAAAAATTCTTTCATTCTGATACCGAAAGGCTATCAGTGCTATGAAGCTTATTTGCCCCTGATAGACAGAGTAAAATTATGTGGTCAGCTCTAAGAATCAACACTACAGTATTTTATAATTATATAAAACGGGAAGCTATGCTCACGAATTCCCATTGAAAGGAGGAATCAGCAAGTGATTTACCCATTCTATGATGGGTGAAAATTACTAGTAAAGCACAGTAGAAATGGAAACAAAGCCACCAGCCGGTAAATTCAAATGAAATGCTTTTTTGAATATTGTTGTATCAATGAACAGTTTGTATCATGCTTAATAGCAGTCATTAAAACTGGAAATGTGTCAATTATTGTGCATATCCATTGCTCACCTATGCTTCTGAGAACATTCAGAAAAGAAGGATCGTCAATTAGGGACCACACAGTATCTCAATTTCGAAGTTTTGTCTTGTGATTTCCAGAAGAAGCCACACTCCCATGCATCTGTGGCCTGACGAGGGAAAGGAGCTCCGCACAGTGACAAAGGTTGCTTCAGTCCCAGCAGCCACAGGAGGGTCTCCTGTTTCCTTCCAACACCTCTCCCACTCCTGTTCTTCCTTGCTCCTCTCCCCCAGTAAATCTGGTAGCAAGTACAACCCTCTGAGCAGATGGGTAGTAAATACAGAGCTGGAGATTATGTCTGACAATTAAAATAAAAGTGTCTGACTCATCATTATGAGTTATATTATCTAAAGACCTCGTACTGGGCTTCTATTTTAAATGCCTACATTTTCTAAGTGTGCACATTTTTTCCTGACTAACCTTTTAAGAAAGTGCAGTGTTTAGAGATACCTACATTTCGGAGTGCCAAACTTGATACCATATAAGGGTCTGTTTTACAGACAGAGCCAAGAGCTCTCCCTCTCAAAGCAGGCCCCTCACGGCAGCCCTGGGGTGGGCATCGGCTCCCCGGTCCCCGTCCAGCATTCCAGCCCCCAGCTCACGCTTTATCTGCTCCAGCAACTGGGTGCACACAAGTGTTAGGCAGTACACCTGCAAAACCAGTTGGTCCCTATAAATTTTACAAGTGCAAATTCTAACACTTGCATGCCCCGCTGCTGCTGCTGCTGCACTGCCAGCAGCGTTTATTCTCGTGAACCGCAGGGAGGTTCAAGTGCAAAATTTTGCCGTAGTACATTTGTAAGTGAATGCTCAACCTGGTGCCAAAAATTCTGCCATAATGCCATTGTTAGAGCTCCACACCTTGCATCGTTCTACACTGATGCTAATAGTGCTCATGCTGAATAGGTCTTAAGCAAGGCAGGCTTCTGAGCTTTTTTCCAGATCTCATGAGGTGGAAGGTATCACCGCTGACAGAGATTTTGTATTTGTTTTGTATTGACCAAAACCAAGAAGTCTGTTAACCTTGACAGAAATCAGTAAGATTTATCCCCAATACCAATGAAACGTGACACACTTAACTCCCCAAAACTATTGGCAGTATTTCATAATGAGGTATGCCACCACATTTTAGGTTTCTGAGCTGCTTTGTCATGTTTTCTTTACTGACTTGATGTTGTTCTAATGCTATTTGCAGATGACAATGTTAGATAAATTTAAACGCAATATGACTTAAAAGTTACACAATATAGTTTTCCTGGCCTGATAGCCATAAACAGAACTGAGAACAGGAATAAGCCTTTTATGAAGGCAGAATTCATACCTGCCAGTCTGCTGAAAGTGGGAGCAGTTTGTTCCCAGATTTATTTTTTTTAATTGGATATAGTTTGAGCAGATGCCTGTAAAGAGCCATCACATACCAGCTACTTAGAAGGATACTATGAGGCGCTGAAGTGCTGCTACAAACAGATTTAAAGGGCTAAAGTCACACTTTTAATAGACAAAATGGCTGTAAAAAACATAAATGGATTTCTCCATACCATTCTTTCCTAAGTGAACGTGAAATCTAGAACAAAAACCACAATAAATACCTGCAATATTCAACTTCCTCATCTGCCAAATGCTGAGCCACTGAAAGCACCTGGGAAAAGTTCAACACCAGACAGCTTCCACTGCTAGAAGTGTCTTTGCACTTCCTTTTCTGCCATATCAATACTATTTCATCATTCCATTTACAACAGTAGTAGCTAACCCTCCCTGCCTTGTCTCAATCTCTGGAAGTTTCCTTGACCTCTTCAGCGTTCTTATTCTTAGCTCTCTCTATGGTTGGACCGTGATAACTTCTCATTGATAAGTTCGGCAGAGACCTGTTGTCACTGCTTTCTGCCTCTTCAACACCTTTTCTAACTCTCTTGTGGTTGTGCGTGGCTCTGTTCACAGTCCTTGCCTCAGTTTTCTGCTCTTCACCTCCTAACAGGGTTCAGGCCACCCTGGCTCCTGGCTTCTACCTGCACCAGTGCCCTCAATGATATCCGTGTGTCTCAGGAAGTCTCCAGCTGAAGGAATCATCTGCACATTCAAACACCTCACTGTTTCCAGTAGTTCTTTGTTACAGCCTTCTCCTTGACTTCTGGACCTCCATGCTATCTTCTCCTGGTTCTCTAATCACTGGAAATGTTGCTGCTTCAGTCCCACCCTCTTTTGGTACTCCATAGGGGTTATATTATGAACTATCAAATTTAATCTCTTGGCTATTGTTCCTTACCTAACTGTAAAGACGCTTAATTCATATTCCACCTCCATAGTAAAATATCCTTTGGTTATCTCCTTTGCAAACCTGATTAGATTTTAAAAAAATAAATTTTTCTTCAAAACTGCAAAACTTATCACACAGGTAAACACTAACATACTACCTATATAGTCTGTTTACCATTGCTCTCTTAAAATAAATCAGAAATGTTCTGTTGCCTGTCATAAGTACTATAGCATCGAATTGCAAACAAAGGGTATATCTTATCTCAAATGGCAGAGGTTTGCTATTTATCTATTTATCTATTCCTGCTCTCTCCTCAAAACTCCCTCCTCTCCTGATGATACAGGTTTTAAACACTTGTATGAAATTAAGTTTTGCAGACTGGTCTCTGAATGGCTTTTGCACATTTGGAATTCATGTTTGGCCCAATCTTATCACATCAAAATTAGGCCACAGTCAGGCACTGTCTCAGCTGAGAGGCAGAACAGCTGAGAGCTGATAAGAAGCAGCTTCTTAAAACTACCTCCTACCTGCTCCTGAGTCTGTAAGCATTATTTCTCTGTTCCATTTTGAAGTCCTAACAGTTCTAAAGAGCCAATTATTTAAGCTAATCTGTTTGCCTTTCCACTGGATCAGAAGGGACAGAAGGAAAGACTCACATCCAGACTTAGCACTCCCGCGCTCTGTGGGGGTGGATGAGTGCCATCCGGCTCGTGCCACCATTCCCAGCCAGACCTCACCCACAAGGTTCCATTTCCACTGGCACACTGGAGCAGGCTGGTGTGCAGATCTGGTTTTGGTGCAGAATTAGGAGTTAGAATATGGCCAGAGAACATACCCTGGCTCAGCAATATGGAAATGCTCTCCGATGCGGGAAAGCAGGTGTAACTGCAGCCATTAAATTGTCTCAGCTCAGGTGCAGGGAATCTTGGCAAGCCCAGGATTTCAGCTGTTATTTTCCATCTCTCCCTCCAATCTTCTTTCACCGGTTCAGGGGGTTCCAGCCAGGCTGCACGATGGAGACAGCTCCCTCTTGATTGGGTTGGCAGGTTCCCTTCTGATCGCCAACCTCCTAGATGAAGAGTTAAGAGAATAAATGGTCAGCAGGGCAGGATACACACTGAAGGTCATCCTGGATATACCTATCTAAGCACTCAGGGAATGACAGGATCACTTGATGACCATCAGCTATTACAACATTTAAAGAAGGTCGGAGAAGCCCTAAAATACCTGCTTCACTGTCTGAAACACATGTTAACAGTCTGAAATCCAGTATCATGAGAAGGCAGTCAGGACTTGTGTGACTTTCACAGTTGAACCCTGCCAAAGTGAACCAGACAGCAGTTTAAATAAAAGAGGAGAAAAGAGAAATTCAAACATAATCTTCTTGTGGGAAACAATAAGCTTACTTTATTAGATTTTGCGCAAGCAACCTTGTAGAACATTTCTATATTGCAGAGAGTAACATTTTATGTCATAAAAACAGTGAGAAAAGGAACAAAGGAAAAAAGCCTAACTTTTGCCTTGGGTAAACAGTTACTACTGAAGCTGTGCCAGTTCATACTATTACTTTGATCAAGGTTGCTCATGATCAAGAGAAAAAAAAAAAAAAAAAAAGCACCAAAACTTGGTCTGAAAAAGAATCATCTACAACAGGGAGTCTAATACATCAATATAGACCTGATCTACAAAGCACTCAGATTTATTCTGTAGAGAGCAACCTTTGGTGGCCGGGTCACGGACTGCATGACCTAAAATGCCTTTTCCATCTATTTCGGTGATGCGCAGTTATTTTAGCAGCTTCACTGCCTTTTCTCCTCTGCCGGGTAACAGCATTAGCGGAGGATCTGCCAGAGGAAGCCAGGGCTCTCAGACAGTTGTAAAAATAGACCGCTGCCTTCAGAGCACGTGAGGGAGCAGCGCGGGCTCGGCGAAGGACGGACGGACGGACGGAGGGACGGAGGGACGGCGGAGCCGAGGGGCTGAGGGGCTGAGGGCCTGCGGGGCGGCCGCCATCTCGCCGGGGGCGGCGCCCGGCCCGCACGGCCGCTTGTTTACTCCCGGCCGCAGGCGGCCGCCGCCGCCGCCGCCCTGTTTTGCTGCCTTGCTGCTTTGCTCCCATTCATTATTTTCCCCTGTTTGTTTATTCTGCGGCATTTATGGATATCCCTCTGGGGATGTGAGGAATCGCATTAAGGACTCGTCTATCTTATCACGGGAGACAAGCTTTATACTCCAGAGGCAACCTCCGTCAGGGCCGCGGAGCCGGCGGGAGGCTGAGGGAGAGGCGCTGCACAACCGCAGGCAGCTCTGGGCCCTCTGCGCCGCGTTTAACTCTTTCCTTGCGGAAGACTTCTCGGTCAGAGGGGGAGGTGGCAGCCCTCCGGCCCAGCCAACCCTTGGTTGAAGTGGGGTCGGGAAGCGAGGCAGGGCTGTTTGGGTTTTTTTTTTTTTTTGTTTGTTTGTTTTGTTGTTGTTTTTTTTTTTTTTTTTTTTTTTTTAGAGGCAGGTGAGCCAGGATGATTGCCAAAGGCAAAATCTTAAAAAGCGGCGGAGGAGTGCTTCAGCTGTGGGTGAGAGAAGCCCGTGCTTCAGACCCTGCCACCAACCCAAGTCTCTTCCCAGCCTTGAAAGGAGTCAGCCCTTCGTGCACTGATGGCTGGTCCAAAGCCGAAGGGACGGAAACCTGCTGACCTCCCTCGGTCCAGTGCCACTTCCCACCCAGCCCTCCATAAAACCAAGGCGGGACCTTTTCTTGTTTTAAATCTGTTTATCTGCCTTCGAGCACCAGACTTACACTTAAGAGAAATGTATGTATGGGCTAGTGTGCAGACTGCACCATCTCATCCTTACACACTGCTTTTATCAGGATGTGCAAGATTATGTGAGCACATGCAAACATACAGCAATGCAATTACAAGCTAGAGTGTGTAATGCAAACAGATGAGCCACCAGCCGAACTGGCAGAAGGCAAATATCTGTTTTAGCTGCTGGCTCTTTTCTGAAGCACCAATAGCACAGCAGTCACCCAGCTGAAGCAATGGAAAGAAGTGCATGATTCACCTCAGTGCATTTCTCATGTGTCACAGATTCTTCCCTATCTGAAATCAGAGGGGCCAAAGTATCCTAGGAATTCTTCTGCAGGGTCTGTCCTTGCATAACAAAAGTATCTCTGTTTAGGCTATGAAATAAGCTCCCTGATTCTACCTGTGGATTTCCTTTGAAACACTTTGGGCCTGAAAACTACTGAATTCTCTACAACAGCTTGCAATGGTTTTAAAGGCACAGGAGAAAAAGATCCTTCCAAAGTATCCTAACCTACCAGCTTTTTTTTTTTTTTTTTTTTAAAAAAAAAGGTAGGGGGGGCTGAAATAATCAGGAGAGATATGTTTCTGCGTAAAACAGAGTTCATCTCTTAGTGTATAATTTGCGCAAAGCTAAAGTGGCTTGCTTGTTTACAGACATACTTTATTTGACAACATAAATGACAAGAAACAGAAAGCCCATTGCAGAAATCAGCAGTGTCGTGTAATGATAGTGTGGTCAAGACCCCCTCAGCTCTAGTGTTAGTGCAGGGAGGATACTTGCCTATGTGCAGAGCCTCTCCAGTCCCCAAGTCCTGCTCAGAACAAGAGGCCTGGAGATGTTTTGTTTTGTTCCTAAACTGTATTTTTAGACAGCATAAAACATGGCATAATAAGGGAAGCTTACTCCAGTTTCAGCTGTGCTGAAAGACATGCTGATTCCCAGGCTGAGTGAACAGATACACTTCACTATTACAAGAGATCAGGAAGATTGCTGATTTGCAGCCCTTTGCCACTGCAACCTTAAGCAAACAGAGTTTAATTAGATCAATAATGATCAAAGTTACTTTGGGCAGAGAGGACTTTCAGTTCCTTTAATGGTGATGAATCCACTGCCTCAGGAAAAACAAAAACAAAACAAAAAAGAGAAAGTCAGGGGATTTTTGCCAGCCCTAATAATTTAAAATAGTTTTGTTGTTCTCCTTAGTTCAAAACGCTGGGTACCGTCACAATAGCTCTTTGATATCGGACACTGATATTGATCTGGGTGCATCTGTCTCGCTCAGCAGCTGATAATGACAGCACACGTGATTTCCTGTTATTGAAGCCCCGCAGACATTTCTGGAGCCAGAGCTTGGCAGCTCCAGGGATCCTTTCCCATCAGCAGCCCAGTGTCCAATGCTCTCATTGCCTTTCAGCCGATGTAAGGAGGATACGCTGCAGCCCCGCTGAGTTGTAAACAACTTGTTTACCTCCTTCTCGGTGTAATCTGTCCCTGCTTCTGTCGGCTCCTGTGGCATCAACAGAGCATTAAAACACCCCGAGCTCATAGGCTGATGTGCAGAAAACAACCCAAGGAGCCTTTCCAGGCTCTTGCTTTGTAGGGCACAGGAGGTTATTTATACCTGTTGTTTCCAGCCATCCAAAGCAGCCTTGCTTTTGCATGTGGTTAGCTTTGAAGAAAACTAGATTTTGACGTTTGTTCTGCTCGCGAGAAAATGTAAGCAGTGTGGGCCTGATGCTGCTCTTCCTGCAAAGCTCCATTTGGGTCATGCAAAAAGAGACACTGTCTTTTTCCCACGCTGTTTACGTTTGAATAGAAAAAGTGAAAGGTGTGTGTGATTTATAGATCCCCAAATGCCGGGGGAGCACCCATCAGTAATGCATCAGAAGGCTGGGTTGAGGGGTAAAACCTCTACAGATTTTAACCAGCACACGGAATGAGGGGAGTCTGAAAACTTTTGGAAAGTCTTGAGTCTGTCCCCTCCGTACTCCTGACCAGGACTTTGGAACAGCTGCACAAGACACTGACCCAGAAACAACTTCCCTGGGGTTTAGCGCAGTGGGCAGTGAATAGGAGTGACAGGGCTCCCTGTATGAATGCACTCACTTTGTATGGGGGGTGCGGAGCAGCTCTTAAGCACCCTCAGAAAGCATGATCCTGCTCCTGTTGAAATCGAGGGCAAACCTGCGAGCAGATTCGGGGATTTTAACAAGTGTTGGATATTCATGCAGCACAGCTTCAAAGCTGGCTGTAGTTCACATAGCTCTGAGCCCCTGTATCCGAGAAGCCACCGTACCCGTGCAGGGGGACACTTTCCCTGTCAGCCCACAGAGGGTCAATAACAGGCAACTATTTTTGGGCATGTTCTTTACTAGTGATTTTGAGTTACTCTGAAAAACTTGTTCTGAGTAGTTGCTCTTAATATAAAAATATCTTGTGTTTTGCACTACCGGCTTGTTCAGTTTGGTGAAAAACTTGAAATTCTATAGAGTAAATACCAAGAAGTTACTTTTAGTGCTTATGCTTGAAAATAGAAACTAGGTTTTGATAAATAAACAGCTTCTGTCACCCTCAGGCACAATAGTGTCAAGTCTTTTTGATATTCAAATTGAACCGGGGGCTGTTGCAAGATCATGACAGTGTATTTAGCGGAATAACCTGAACAGGGTGATAATCCAGCCAATCTCATGTAGACATTGTCTCAACTCAGGCAGGTGCCCCTGGGAGGAGGTGGATGTTGGAGGGGAGGGAGAGGAAGCATCTAATCTGCCTGAACAGAATTGCTTAGATTCTCTGGTCTGTCAAAATGGAGAGGTGGAAAGCGGCAGAGAGAGTAGTGGTGTCCCTTGCCTCGGCACGTCCCTGGTACTCGGGGAGCTCAAGAGGTGGTCTAACCCATTGTTAGGCATCTGCTTCTTCTGTTGACGAAGAGCTTGTACTGTGTTAATAGTATTATTACCTCTTCTCTTGAAGCTTGGCCACTGTTTTGGCAAGTATGCAACTAAAAAAAAAAAAAAAAAAAAATGAAGGCCTCTTCCCAGTGTCTAGGGAACATGGCTGTGAATAAGAACAGTTCTAAATCCTTGTCTCCACTTGTTTTTTGGCCTGTGTTCTAGTAATATGTACAAAAGGTGGTACTTCCTTGCACCTGAGTCAGGGAAATCCCAAACATGGATACAAACTGCATGATGAGTGGACTGAGAGCAGCCATGTGAGGAGGACTTAGGGGTATTGGTGGATAAAAAAATTACTGTGAGCTGGCAATATGTGCTTGCAGCCCAGAAAGTCAACCGTATCCTGGGCTGCATCAAGAGAAGTGTGGCCAGCAGGGTGGGGGAGGCGATTCTGCCCCTCTGTTCTGCTCTTGTGAGACCCCAACCGGAGTATTCTCTCCAGCTCTGTGGCCTCTAGCATAAGAAGGACATGGACCTGCTTGAGCAGGTCCAGAGGAGGCCACAAAGATGATCAGGGGGCTGGAGCACCTCCCCTGATGAGGCCAGGCTGAGAGAGTTGGGGTTGTTCAGCCTGGAGAAGAGAAGGCTCCAGGGCAAACTTACAGTGGCCTGCCAGTGCTTAAAGGGGGGACAGGAAAGGTGGGGAGGGACTCTTTATGGGGGAGTGTAGGGCATGAGGGATGACAGTTCTAATCTGGAAGAGAGTAGATTTAGATTAGATATAAGGAAGAACTGTTTTGTCATTATGGGGTGGTGAGACACTGGCCCAGGGTGCCCAGAGCAGCTGTGGCTGCCCCCTCCCTGGAAGGGTTCCAGGCCAGGTTGGACGGGGCTGGGAGCCCCCTGGGCTGGGGGAAGGGGGTCCTGCCCGGGGCAGGGGGGGTGGGACTAGGTGGTCTTTAAGGACCCTTCCAACCCAAACCTATGATTCTAGGAAACAGAATTTTCCACTTTTTTCTTCCATACATTCATTCAAAGCCTGTTCACTATAACTGGCACTGAAACATTGAGGTCTATTTCAAACTCAACTGGTTGCCCACTGTATGGCCCAAATTACACAGTTAACTTCTGTGTCTTACCTGGCCGAGAGGAAGTTATTATTTTTCTCTGATTGCAGTTTATATAATGAACTGATCTATGACTGACAAAGTGATGTATTTCATTCTTCTAGAAGAACTAATGTTGTCAAACTGTTTTCACATTTCTTTTGTTTTCATTATGATCATATATTCATGAAAATATCACAGCATTATGAGGCTAAAGGTAGAAAAGTACAGACAGTACTAACATTTTCAGAAAGTTCAGAGTCATATGATTCCTAAATGTATTCTGCAGCTAGCTTCTAGATAGTAAATCATTATTTAGTCAGACTATAAATAGTGAAAAAAAATATTTCCACCTTTGTTGTAAATAATAACTTACATTCTTTTACTCCATGCTCAGTTTGCTTCTTTAAAAGAAAGGAAACACATCCAGCTCTTGAAGTTTTGTTTTTCATTGTGGTTTGTAGTAATATGGTTAGGAGAGGTACATAATAAATTAATGATAGGAAACTGCAGAATAGGTCAAGGTCACTTTGTGCATAAATTGGAGGTCTAGGAGTTGTACATTTTGTGCTATCTGGCTTATACCACTTTATTGATTTTTCACTCAGAGGAAAAAAGAGAGAGAAGGTCTTTAATAGATTTTTATATCCTCAGTCTATTCTAAATCCGCCTTTGTTCTGATCTTCCTGATGTTCCCACACTTTCATGACAATAGCAAAGTCCTGCTAAACTGCAGTGCTGTTGTAACACAATGACTCAAAAAACAATGGCAATTTTAATCTCATAAAAACATTTGCCAGAAAAGTCGGAGAGACTTGTAGCCCATGCAGCCCAAAAGGGGATGGACAGGAAGATCTCCTTTAACCTTTCATCTCACTCAGAAGCAGAAGCCCAGTATCACCTGCTTTCTCCACCTTTCAATATCCTTACAAAAGAGAATTGCAGTGTAGTGTAGAAGTTTAATTACCACACCCACAGGTAAAGCTTAGCAATAATGCTATATAGTGAACTGTTTTAGATACAAATAAAAAACAATAAGGTCAAGGTCCCTGTGAGTCAGTTACAGTTTCTGAAGGGACAGAAAACATCCCTGTCACTGACCATTGCTGGGTAGGAGTCAACCTTTATACCTCTGCAGCAGTCTCTGACTCTTGGAGGGGACAGGTAGCATCAGGGAGCTGATGCAAAATGAATGCCAGTGAGGATTGCTTGGTTACATGGGAAAGAGAAGAGACCATCTAATGAAAATCACTAGGCAGGTTCCTCAAGGATCCAACCATTAAAGGATGAATTGCTTGATATTTAAATAATAGATTTACTTGAAAAGCTTTTTAGTACTAAGTGGTTAGCAGGGAGCGTGTTAGTATGATCAATTGTCTGAAAGGATGGTGTCAAATCCCGGTCTATCCATATGCCAATGTTCAAATAACTTTTTTACTTAGCTCACATAAACAAAGGGCTTTATTGGTCTACAGGAAACTAATGACAGCAGTTGAATGGAAAGCTACTCGTTCATAGGTGGAAAACTGTTTTGCTATTCTTTTTTATTTCTTTTAGAGAAATGGAAGTAAAGTACATAGATAGTCTGTCCTGACTTTAGGAAGCTTTCAAGCATTAGTTTTTCATTTTCATTTCTGCCTCTTTCCTATAACGTAAGCTTAATTTCTATGGCTGTTCTTAAATACTTTCGTTCAAGATTGTTGAACAGTATAATTAAATGCTTTTTGAGCTGAAGGGAAGGGCAGAATGTGAGACAACTTTCTAGCAGTATTAACAGTACACCAGAGTTGCTGTAGTGCTGAGAGCCAAAAATCACATGCTCCAGTACTGGAGTTCTGGAAATAGTTGAGCGTAGGAGACAGCACCAGCTCCTCAGCCCTCCCATTGCCACAACACAGGATGAAGGCTGAAGGAAGGGGACTGGAGATGAGCTGGGTCACACAGTTGCCCAGCAGTGTCAGTGCCAGCTGCTACTGCTGCCAGTGTTCCTCCTAGGAGAGGGGAATGGGAATTACCTGGCACAGCAGCCCCACTGTTACTTGCAGTACACGGTATCAAGAAAGGAAGAAGAATCTGGACGTGGCCAAACAGGCAAAGTTTGTCTGTCCCAGAATCTCTGGGAAGGAAGTTTATACAAGTAAGAGACTGGGTTGCAATCCTACCTGCAGCATGCATTTTGGTGTGGTGCATTGCTTTGAACAAAAGCCAGATTTCTGTCTCCTGTCAGGCACAAAAATTCCTATTATGTTTTCAATTAATTTTTGTTCAATTTCTTTGACCCGGTGGCTATTTGTCTGTGTCTATACTTCTACATAAAAGATGCCTGAAGTAGTTTTACCTTTTGACTAGCTTGTATTCATCCTCTTGACACCAACTACCTTAGAGTAGGTTTCCCAGACCCTCACTAAGTACCTCTGATTGGACCACTTCCCATATTTTTCCAACCATGATTCTTATCAGAATATGGTCTTTGTTAGATAGTGGTGAAATACTGCAGCCTAGTAATCTTCTTCAGTAGAAAGGAACCCATTCACTTCTCCCAAACAGACCCTCTCAGGTGGAGAAGGAAGTTAACATGTCACTCCTGGGTGGGTTTTGTAGCCATCCACAGCAAACGCATTCCTGTGAGAAACAGCTGACAGAGGTGCTAAGCATGGGAAGATGGCTCAGAGCTGACCAGTGGTCAGAGATTCCTCAGGCCCAGAAATCAGACTTAATAATCACTTGTAGAGTGGCGCTTCTTGGTAGTTCTGTCCCACCTCAGATGGTACCAAAACTGAAGATCAAGAAGAGAAGCCAGATGGGCAAATACAGCTGGTGGAGTCTGGCAGTGATAATAAAGCAGTGTTTAAATAGTAGACTGTGATGATAATGAAACCATGCTGGTTTGGGAAAATCTGCGACTTAAGGGTAATGGTTTATATAAAGCAGATAAGTAGCTACTAAAAACATTTAAACAAAACAGGTCACAATTCCTGAATGTTAATGTGAAACAGTGAATGTATTCAGTTCATATGAAATATGTTGTCAGATTCACAGACGATCATTTAGGTGATTCAGAATCATTAAAAATAGTATCAATACTTTTATAAAAGACTTTCATATTACAATAGTTTTTTGTATTTCTCATTCACTGGGTTTGCAGGCTTCCCTGACAAGATCAGTAAATACTACAAGAAAAATCTTGTAAACCTGACTGAAACAAAATAATTATAGAGACTAGAGAAGAATTATTTTATTGGCATTTATTGCTTTATTCACCTTAAGCAATCAGCAAATGCAGGAACACATGACATATGAAGTTGACAGAATTCTTAGTACTTTGTGTAACACTTTCAATTATTTAAAAAAATAACTTGAAATGGCTTAGAAGTTGTGGCATGCAGATTTTAGATACATCGAAATGTTGTCAGTGCAGGTTAAACTAATAATAAATGACTAATATATCAAGAGAGAATGAAGTGTCCTTTGGGTAGTTTCTGGATTAGTAGGAGGTGAGGCAGTCAACAGGTGGGTGGTGAGGGAACATGCGTATATATTTAGTTGATACCACACAGGGGACAAAGCCTGACAGGAGCCTTGAAGTTTAGCCTGCAAAGCTTGACAGCGGAGGTGTGCTATCATTCAGGTTTGTTGCTGATGTGACTTTGGTGAATTCAGACTTCAGGGAGAGAACATGAAAACTGTCACACCTGAGGACAGATTTAGCTAGAACACCACCAGTTCACCCACAGGGACCAATAGCAGATGCTTAAGAGCATTCATAGCTGGTTTCACTTTATCTCACAATTTTCTCCTTCCATCCAGCAACTTCAGAACACCGCAAAGGGGACACGGTGGAGAAGCTGTCCAGTGGAGGAGAGCCATACAGTACCATCCAGAGAAGTCTGCATAGTTTCCAAAAGCTGTGCAGATATATTGGCAGAGTATTACCTTTAGGCTAAGCAGACTGTCCCTCAGTTCCACTGGTGATGGCTGAAGGATCTCCATACAGCACTAGATTGCATGATCCAAACTGGGAATACAGTAGGGGAATACAGGATCACGCTAACTGACTGGTTGGGGGTTTATAGGCTATGCTGACTTTCCCAGATAAAATAGAAGCAAACTTTTCCAATCTCTGGAGCCAAATGCAAACTTAGGCTTAATAAACGAACATCTTTGGCTAATGGCTCACCATCCCACACAATGCTATTTTTTCAGTGTCTTTACTAGTGTGGAAACAACTGTCTGTCCCCTTCTGCAGACAAGTTTTCTCCTACACAGAATACCCCCAGAGCTGTTTATTCTTGCACTAAGCCTTGTCCTCAAGACTGCCTATGCATTTTGCATTATACATCCCACTGCTAAAATGTATGTATTATGTCAGGCTCTATGTCTTGAGATCTAACCACACTTCTTCCAGCTTACTCTGTCCCTTTCTCAGGGGCACGGTGGGCACCCCTCCACTAACAGGGGTGGAGCATTTACGTACGTAAGCCTTGTTCACTGCTTCATGGCTAGAGCATCCCCATAAGAAACCAAAGGTATAAAGTGCCTTTCTTCTAGTCCAAACCCTCTGGCCATGGAGCTGTAAGAGACAGGCACAACCAGCTAAAGTCCCCAGTGAGAGCAGCTGCTGTTCTTTCTGCCAAAGCCATTTCACGTGTTTTAGTTCCCATCCTTTGGGTCTCTCTGGCGATATAGGCAGGGGGGTGAGAATTCCGGCCAGGCTTGGGCAGGATCTGGGCAAAAGATACTCCATTCAGCTGAGCTAATACCTTGGGATTGTCACAGCAGCCCAACTTCAGACACAACTGCTGGCAAAAGGAGCAGGTACAGGTGTTAAGGTAGCAGTCTGCGTAAGTCTCTTAGCCCTGAGAGAGTGCATTCTCACTAATCAACAGCACCGATCTATACTGTTAAATCCATCTGCCCCAGCAGATTATCGCGTCGCCAAAACGAGGGCTGCAAAGAGGCCTGTATTCCCAGTAGTACAAGCATGTCCTTTTGGAGAGCAGATTGCCACATTCTCTCTGCTTTGCGTTTGCCCTGGCTTGTCTCCTGCGCACCCTTGTTCCCAACACGCAGTGGTAGGAGCCTGAGGAAAACACGAACCCAGCCTGGACTTTATGTGTGAGAGAACTAAGTTGGGTCTCTCCGAGACAGACCACAGTGGGATTGGCATTTGTGCAGTGTGATGATCAAGCACCAGGGGATGAACTGAACACCTAAATTATCTGGTTACACAGACACAGCCTCACTTTAGTACTTCTTTTTTTTTGTCTTTGTTATGTCAGGTCCATAAGTGTTAGTGTTTAAAACTCAGATATCCTTAGTGCTTGCTTATGCAGGTGACATTCCAGTAGAAAGTACCATAGCCTTTTCTGTGTTAAGTTTTATTGAGGTTATCCAAAAGTGAAATGTTACCTACACGCCTTCTAGTTTCTCTCTTCATCTGGGAAGGGTCAAAGTACTGGGGATTACTTTTGAGAGCAACATTGTCTCAACCACTTTTTTTTTTTGGCTGCTAAACAGAAGGATTGCGAAAACTTCACAGAGGAAAAATGTCTTTGATATCAAATTGGTTTTAAGACTGATGTAACAACACTGACTTTTCTGGAATTTGTCCAGGGCTTCATCCTAGCTGGAGTTAAACCCAGTGACTCTCACTTCATGGGTGTTTTATTGGGAAGATCCTAGTTTTATTTACACTGGGTTCAACTGTGCAGATTCTACTCCAGAAGTTGTAAAAGACAGTCCGATTACACAATTTTTTAGATAAGAATTATTACTTTTGGATTATTCTCTTTTTAAAAAAAATTAGACAGGAGAGGTTTTTAAGGTTAGCAGGAGTTTGGCAAACTAATGCATCTATCTACATATTGCTTAGGCATAACTACACTGCCCATTTAAATTCTGGTGCAAAACTACCACAAGACAAAGCAGTTGGGTTATGGTGTGGGCATTCTCTTATACAGTTAAAGGATTTCACTAAAGCTGATTTAGGGTGGGGTGATCAAGCAGATGTATTATGTCTTCATGTGAAACACGGTCAAGGTGTAGCTCTGGGCTGAAATATGGCAGTGTAAAACTGACATTGTGCAATTGTCTGTTTTGCTGTTTACTAGTCAAAAAATGGTGCTTCTGCCTTCCAATTTTCCAAATGAGATCTGGGATAAATAAGTCAAATCTTGATGTTTTGATCTTCTTATGTAATCACTCATAAAATTCCTATAGTCAAAATTTTAGTTAAACCCTTATACGTGAGTCTTTATTTGAGTCATAGAAGTTAGCTCCTGTAATACCAGATGTACAAGAAAATAGGTCCACTGAGTACAAAGGACTGTTCTAAGGCTTTAATTCAAAACAGACCCAGCAGTAAAGGTGTTTTTTAACTACAAGTTTTTAACTTTCATGTACAAGTAAAAAAATACAAGCTCTAGAAATATGAAAGCTTGTTTGTTCTAAATTCTTCATCTACTCTCTCATATTACCAGACTATTTTTGCAATAGATATTGTAACTATAGCAACATTCTTTAATGGATAAATAGCATATTAGCAACTGGGCTGAGATGGCTCTTGCAGAAATAAGCTCAAGTAGAATAGTTTGTCAATTTACCTTCTCCTTATATAAATATACATGTGTGTGCTGTAGTGGAAGAATTCAGGACTTTAAGTCATTGTGCCTTATCTCCATAATAAGTACATTTTATTTGTTTTCAGTGGTCAGAGCTATATTTCTGTGACATTATTAAAAAGCATATGCTCTATTATGGGGGAGGAAAAAATGAAAAAAATTGCTTTATTTATTGAGTCTTCATTTACAGAATGTTTTTGTCCTATATTTTGTCCTATTTGAAAGTCATTTTTTTACCAGCTTAAATAAATACAAACCAGCTCTACATGCACATTTTTATTAGCTACTTAAATATCACAGATAAGATGCGTTAAAATATTTACTTTCTGCAGATCGTGCAAACTAAATGGCTGCTTTTGTTGCCATTGAAGTTAATGGGAGTTTTTTCACAGACACCAGTGGGAACAGGATCTGGCCTTCAGGAACTCAAAAATGTAATCAAAGTAAATATGTGTTCTTCTTTTTCAAATAGAACTGTGATTAAGCTGTGGTTGTTTCTGTGCTGATAGGAGTCTTCAAAGGAAGTCAGAACATCAACTTTTCAAGTGATTGGTGTTACTTGATTATGAAAGCATCTGGGGTGCAAAATTTGCAGCACTTTTTAAATGCTCAGTGGACTGAGACCACAGCAGCAAAAGATTTCATTGAACAGCCCCAGCACAGGAGTCTCAGATCAACCTGCTGCGGAATCTGAAACAAGGAAGAGAATACGACTTTTCAGGAATCACACACATCACATTGCTTCTAACTGTAGTTAGATCCAAGACAATTAGCACAGAATAGTCTGCCATAGTACTAAATTACTGTTTCCTTTGGGAGGCATCCAAGTTACTAGGGGTTTAGTCTTTGTCACATCACCTATAATTAGAGGGTTGTCTGAAGTTGTCTTTCTCAAAAATAGTGCCTCTGGAAATCAGTGTTTTGGTGGTAAATAAAATAATATGTGAGCACATCCTTGATGTCCCAAGCTGGACAGTGGAAAATGCATAAATAATATTTTGTCAAAACTTTTTGAAAGATATTTTTATCTACACTTAACTTCACCATCAGTGAAAATGGCATATCAGATACTGAATCTAACCCACACTTTGCCATTTTCTAATGGAGATATTTCCAGATGTTACGTGGGAAAATATGCCTGTGGACTTTCGGCTTTTGTAAGATGCAAATATCATAATCTTTGTTTTCAGCTAAAGGGATGTGATTTGGTTACAATGGAAAGCTTTCTTAAAATATATTGTATCCCACAGTTGTCAGTGTGTTTTGTGACCATCAAGTTTCTATGGAAGATGGATGAGGCTGCCCTAAAGTGCCCATGTTTAATCAGGCTGGCTATGACAAATTGTCTCTCAGATTCTTTTGCAGATGTGTAACATATAGCATGAGCAAATACGAGCCAATTTCTGTCACTGTAGGCTGTGCCACAAAATCTCTAATTAGGAAGTGTGGTGCTAACAGCTTCTAACTCAGTCCAAGTGAGAAGGAGTGGAGGAGTGGCTAGATGAGGATCATAGGCCAGGCAAGAAGTGAGAAGTGGTGTGACGTTGTGCTGAGTCAGTATATTCCCACAGCGAATTAAAACAGACATTTTCCCTTTTCTCTTAGGGAGGTTCTGAGTCACAGAAACCTACTCATCTATTTCAACTATTGTGTATCATATTGCTTGGAGGAGGATGAAAAGAAAAGAGGAAGATGAGAGGTAATTTGGAAAAGAGGAACCGTATCAAAATATTTTCTCCACAAGCTTAACATCTAACCCATCTCTTTGTGCTACTCCAATTGACTTAATTTCGTGCAAGATGTTAAGATAGAAGAAAATGTTCTTGTGCAGAAATACTTACCAGGAGTAGAGATGGCAGGAGGCTGGCATGGCAATCCTGTAGCTCAAAACCCTCTGTTTAGATCCTGAGTTGAGTTACCCATCCATCAACCTTACAGAGAGGGATTGGGTGGGCTTCAAGTATCCACAGTAGATGTGAAGAAGGAAAAAATCTGTTCTTTTTGTATATGTTTGGGGGAAGGGTGTAGCCTAAAGTTAAAAGACAAAGTTAATATATGTGGTATTCATCAGCACATGATATGCCCGTTATTGACGAGATATTATTCATTGACAATTTAGCTGGTACAGATAACTGAATGGGCATAATTTCTCTAGTTTCTTGGGAGTTTGACTTAGTTTGACTTAGTATTACACAATATTCTGATTAAAAATTGGCACTCCCTAAAATATGTATGTATGAAATTAATTAAAAACCAGCTGAGACATCACAGAACATAGGGAAAAAATATTAATGAGCAGAATTTCTTGTCTCTTGCTGGTCAGTTTTCAGCCTAGTTTCTCTTTTAATATTTTTATGAATGACTTGGAACCAGATATTAAACTGCAACCTGTGAAAAAAAAAATCAGGTGGAATAATGTTTGATTAAATACTAATTTACAACAGGTTACAGTTACAAAACAACCCAGTTTGCTTATGAGGTGGAGACAAACAAACAATGAGGACTTCAACTCTCTTCAAAGACTACAGAACAATAGAGGGACTAAGATCTTCCTTCTTTGCATGAAAGAACTCCAGGAAAACATCCAGTCATTATTCCCAGACCCTTGGTAGGAAGAATGATATGTGTAGGTACCTGGCAGGTATAGTGGAGTGATGGAGTCTTTCCTAGGTTCCCGCCCAGCTCCCAGGGCCCCCAGTTGCTCCCCAGGTATTCTCTTTCCCAGCCTTTATCATTTGAAGAGACTCTTCCTTCCCAGGTGCACAACCTGTCCTTGACAAATTGCACAACATTCATGTTGGTCCATCCCTGAAGTCTGTCTAGCTCTGTCTGGATGGCAGCCCTACAGTTGGGCATATTGAATAGTCACTTTGATTTCATGTAATCTGCAGACTTAACAAGGATGCCCTTTGTCACCTCCTTCAGGTCAATCATAATGATGTTAAGCAGCACAGGTCCAAGGATAGACACCTTTGGTACCTACCTTATTGCATCCTCCAAGAAGAGCATGACCCATTGGTCATGACCCTTGGAGCCAGACGGTTAATTCTGGGGGTTTTCCTGCCAGTGGAGTGATCTCAGTGCAGGGTCAGACAAACGTCAAGGCCAGCCCGAGTGAAGGGACATCACCATGTACCTGGGATGGAGGAGAAGGGGAGCCCAACGTCAGTGAACCAGCCGGTCCTGTCAGCTTAACCACGTGAACCACCCCTTATGCAGCACAACACTGTGTTACACTGACTGAGATGTTTGGCTTCTGAGCATCATTCTGCCTGATTTTTCAAGAAGACTTTCCATTTTGCTTTCCCACTGAAGGTGATGGAGGCCAAACCTTAACTGGAGTAAATATTGAGATAATCAGATCAGTTGGAGAAACTCACTCCATATGGGGCAAAGAAACCAAATGAAGCAGGAGATGCAAGGTGGTATGTCATGAAGGGCCAAATTCAGATTGTTGCCAAGCATCATTGGATATCCAGGGAAGCCAGCAGTGGTCTAAGGTATCAATCACAAAAAATGAAAAGCTTTTATATATAAACTTATATATATAAACTTATATATATACATGTATAGATGTATCTCTGTATGAATGTATGTAAATTTGTATGCATGTATTTAGCATATATATTATTTAGTAGGATTATTTTCATAGGTTGGCTTGGTTTGCCAAGCATTTTGGTACTCTTCTTTCTGCAAAGCTTTTATTGCTATTGTATATGTATAGTAATAATGGTTAGTGAGTCTTAAAGATTATAAAATGTGAAAGCTTTTAAAGACTAAGAAACCCATCATAAGGATGTTTTAGACTATTGTTGATCACAGAAAATTTAAGCTGATCTCTTTGTTTACATTAACCAAAAATGAAAATACAGTGCTCTATAAAATGTGGAATAAAATAATAGAGGAGAGAACACAGTTGGGATGTCTACATGACAGAAGAATCATGAATAGCAGAGTGTGAGGGGGTGGGGAGAAACAGGGAAATGATGGCTGTTTTCCAGACTGGAATACCACCGAAATAATCCAAATTAGAATTAAGGAGCCACTTCTGATATCCATGATTTTTCATGATGATAAAAAATTTCTTTTCCGTGTTGAAAAATTATGTGCTTTTTCAGGGGACATGATATGAGGGTGGTTACTAGCCATTCCTGTTCCCCTTCAGCATGAAGATATATACATTGATTATTTCTGCTGGTTTTACTAGCAGTGATGTGCATAAAACCTCATACATCACCCTGCAATGCTATCCTGAAAAATGTTTTTATTACTGACACACTGGAGAATATTCAGTGAATTCGCTTACACCTGCTTTCTTTGGTGTTGTCCTCATTTATAGAGATTTTTAAATCTGTTAAAATGAATCCTTTGGTCAGAGAAGCACAAATGCAGTTGTGGTCTTCATAACCAGTGTGGAGAAACAGTTACAAAAGGCCTGAAGAAAGAGAAAGGCACTCAGAGACACAGTCAGCCAGGAAACCTTGCATGTGCTCAGTGAATTTATTCACACATTTACTTAGCAAACAATTTTGAATATTCTCTAAAGCAAAATAATAAACATTTGTATCACTTTACAGAATAACTTGGGGAAAAAGACTGATTTGCTGCCTCATCCTTTTTTTCATGATTCATTTTGAAGTCTTGAAATACTTATGTATTCCTTATGTAGTCCTAATTCTCCTTTCTCTCTTTTTTAATCCTTTTCTTATTTCTTTGTCTTTTCTTCCTCTCTTTTCCTTCTTTCTCTCTGTTTTTTCTCCTTCTCTATCTTCACTCTCTTCCTCCCTTTCTCTCTCTGTTCCTTCAGGCCCAGCAAGCAAAGCCAATCTGTATCATGTTAATTGTCATGCGGGCATTGCAGTTGTTTCCCTGGTTTTGCTCCCGGTCCCTGCCATAGCTTGGTACTCCCAGCAGCCTGGTGCTACATGAATAGCTTGGCCTATGGGGACCTTTCTGTCTGGGACAGTACCATTCCATCCAGACAGGGAGAGACGGGGGTTTTTTGTTCTTTAGAAAAAAAGGGAAGGGGAAAAAAAAAAAAAAAGACAGACCTTGCTGCAGCCCTCAGTTTAGGATTCCTCCTCAGGAATTCTAATTCCAGCTGCACGCTCCAAAGGGGCTCATGGCAGCAATTATTCCAGGCATAAATCATCATTCAATAGCTTTGTGTTCACACACCAGTTCTGTAGGGATTTATTATTATTTTTATTTTTTTACTTTCATATATTGTACTGTACTATTTGCTTGCTATAGATTTACTATATCTTAATCTAACACAGCAATTGTGAGAGATCAGAATTAGTAAATACTTTTTTTTAAAATAATTGCTGATTTGAGAAGTACCTTTGAGAAATTATGAACAGCACAGCTGTCAGTAATGGCAATTATTTATATACTGAATGAATCATTTGTGTTTTACCTATACGAAAGGGCATTTTAATTATCCACTCTTCCCATTCTCCAGGAACATTCCCATCTGCAGTTTTACAGATTTGTTGTGACCATTTCAGTGAGAACAATTTTATTTTACAAGAAGTTTGTTTCTTAAAAATAATTGTCAAAATATGTTCCCTAATTTCTGAAAAGTAAACCCCAAAGGTGGGCTAGAATTCATTGGTTTTTCCAATAAGAGGTTAACACAGAGCATGCCCTAAACTCTCTGCTGTGTTGCAGGGCTGGATCCAGATGTCTCAGCTCAGTCTTCATAATTACTGTTTCTTAAGCACCTACATTTTGTTCCATCTTTATAAAATGGACACCAGGAGCTTCGTCATGTGGATGTTTTGCCTAATCAGAATGTTAAAGCTGCAGATTTTTGTAACCAAATATTATTTTCTTGAATTAAAATCTTTCTTCTCCATAATTATCATACATATATTCTTGATGTACGGCATGGGTCTTCATTTGCCTTTAATCAAATATCCATAAACCTAAAAATAAAATCCTGCGCTAAGCACTTCTGCCAACTGCATTTCACAGATTAAACCCAAAGAGCAGATAATTCTTGTGTTGCTATTTATTAAACTGAAAAAGATCACTGCACATTGAAGAGTTCACTGGCAGGTATGTATATATATTGTAAATAGAAGTAATAGGTTTTTCTGAATAGCAATGCAGTGTACCACACATCTGATAGAAAAATGTGACCGATAAACCTAGTTAGCTCACTATAAAGTAAGAGCACACTCAGGGAGGCAAATATATTTCCCATCCTCATGTAGACAGTATTTTAAAGCCCATTAAACTGAGCTAGGCATCCTGCAGGAAGCAGATGTACTCAATCCCCTTTCCCTTTCCCCCAGTCCTCCCCATTACAACTGCCCACTTTGGGGTCCATACTCCTAGGGGTGGGAAGCAGTGGAGCAGCCCCACAGTCCATCCCCACCCATCCCTCCTGTTCAAAGGCTACACCCAGCTCTGTATTAAAGTGCTGCCTCTTTAGACAGTGACAGACACCCTCTGCTTCCCTATTGACTGGCCAAGATCTTTTATTAGAGCTAGGACTACACACACAAGCTGCCAGGCTTCCAAAATATCAACTCTGTTTACCTGATGGGCCAGCCAGAACTGGAGTTCACCGAAGGTAAAGTGTATAAAAAACTTGGAGGGTTTTGGCCTTAAATGACACCAGAGGTCATAGAGGCAGTCTGTAGCAGAACAAGTATGGGCACACAGATCTCCAAAGTGTGAGGCTCCCTAATTACTGGGGCGTCCTGCTTCCTACAGGGATAGTAAGCTTATGCATTGCTTTATCTCTGCAGCAGAAAAAAATCACAGACCAGAGAAACCTGCAGTCTAGTTTTATTTCTCGTACAAAAATGTGCATGTAAAAATAAAATACTGCCTAGGAGAAGACAGCATTGGGAAAGCAACCAGAGATCTGGGTGTATAGTACCTGACACCTGCTGCTGACAATGCAAGCATTCACTGGTTGATAATATTAGTTTTCATCACTATTTACGCTTCCATTTGACAGAAAATTATAATGACTTTTTCAGGTAGTAGCTATCCTTTCTAGGAGAGCACTTAGTCTCCAGGTGCCTATTATAGTTCCTTAAAGATTTGTGTGCTAACAATAGCTTTCCAGATTCCAAAGCAAGATATTACAGTATAGTAATCCCAGAGAATTGCAGACATCATAATTTTAGCTGTTTTTTGATACACAGAAATGCCAGGAAAAAAAAAAATTCCAGGCATGCCCTTCTAACTCTCCCATGTACTAACATTCCCCATGCACTGACTAGATAATTATTTGCACTTCAGACGTAGGCATGGACCGAGACTTATCATGCAGTGATGATGTTTGGTGGCAAACCCAACCAGGTCTTGAGGCAACGTTCAGGTCATCCCAGCTAAGGAATCTGAGGGCTTTGTTGCCTTTAAGCATGAACCTACTTTGAACATTGACCAGCAGAACCTTCTAGTGCTTTCCTAGTATTCCTCCATTCTCCTGCTTTTGGGACCTGTCACAATTTCAGTTTGTTGAACAATGCACTGCCTCTGGGAGCATGCTGAACTCAAATTGTTTTTCTAGCCCCGCAGTCTATTAGCTGTAAGTGGAAGCGAGATGGTAACTGTCTCTGATATTTCTATTTTCCATATTATATAGAGAGATAAAACATGAGAAAAAGAAAAGTGATTTCTGCCATTCTTGACCACCTCTCCCCACCAACTGCTTACTCCATGCATGCTCACTGTGGTCTGCAATAGACTGCGTCACGCACTGGTGCCAGCTGTGAGGTGAAGTCCTCACCCACACTGTGCCACAGATCTATTAATGAGATTACCAGTAAACAGAGTGGCTCATTTTTTCCATGTCTGCATTCAAAGAGAGTGATGTGGTGTGCAGAGAGTGAAATTTAGGACAGACAAGCAGCATGCAGTCCAGCAGCTCCCCATGGGAAGAGTGGAAAAATAAGGCAGAGTTTAGAAAAGAAATCGTGTGCACTGCTACATACACAAGTGATACCTCAGAAATATAAATCTGGTAATAGCATCAGAGGAAGTGTACTGTTAACCACCTCTATCCCCTCTTTCCTGAGTAAATCCAGCCTTTGAGTGATTCTTGTAACTTCTGAGTTTCATAAGGACAGTGAGTGGCAGGATGCTGACCATGATCCCCATAGGTGCAAAGAAAATCAGCTGAAGGAGTTGAGTTAGGAAGAGATCTTGGCTGATTCAATAAGAGAATCACAGAATTGGGGCATGGTTGATGTTCAAAGGGACCTCTGGAGATCATCTTATCCAACCCCCTGTTCAAGCAGGGCCACTCAGAGCCCGTTGCCCAGGACCATGTCCAGAAAGGTTTTGATTCTCTCCAAGCACTGAGACTCCGCAACCTCCCTGGGCAACCTGTGCCAGAGTTTGGTCATCTTCACAATGAAAAAGTGTTTCCAGATGTTCAGAGGGAACCTCCTGAGTTTCAGGTAGTGCCCATTGCCTCTGCACCACTGAAAAAGCGCCTGGCTCTGTTCTCTTTGCACCCTCCCTTCAGGTACTTGCATACATTGATAAGATTCCCCCAAGCCACCTCTTCTCCAGGCTGAACAGTCCCAGTTCTCTCAGACTTTCCTCAGAGGAGAGATGCTCCAGTCCCTTAAGCATTTTCATGGCCTTTCATTGATTGTTTCCAGTATGTTCATGTCTCTTTTGTACTGTGGAGCCCAGAACTGGACACAGCACTCCAGGGGTAGCCTCACCAGTGCTGAGCAGAGGGAAAGGATCACCGCCCTCCACCTGTTGGCAGTACTTTGTCTAATGCAGCCCGTGATACCATTTGCCTTCTTTGCAACAAGGGCACGTTACTGGCTCAAGTTCATCTTCATGTCAAATGGGATCCCCGGGGCCTTTTCTGCCAAGCTGGGCAGCCCCCAGCATGTACTGGTGCCTAGGGTTGTTCCTCCCCAGGTGCAGGACTTTGTACCTCTCCTTGTTGAACTTCATGAGGTTCCTGTCAGCCCATTTCTGCAGCCTGTCGCGGTCTCTTGGGGTGACAACATGACCCTCTGGCCTATCAGCCACTTCTCCCATTTTTGTGCAGACTTGCTGAGTGTACCCTCTGCCCTGTTATTGGAACTGTTAAACAGGACTGGACCCAGTGTTGACCCCTGGAGTACATCATTAGTTACCAGACTCCAGATATCACTGTTGTGAGTGCACTGTTGACTCCTGACCTATACACTCTGCAACAGTTGTGCAAATCCCTGTGTGAACAGAGTCGACCTGAGTTTTGAAGTACTCTACACACACCTTAGTAGTGTATAAACTGTTGTGAGGATGTGGTGCAGACTGGACCTAAAGTTCACTATGCCCCAGAGCCCCTCTCGTTCCCTTGTGCCCAATTCCACAACAAGCCTGGGTGCCCTCACTTCGTGTTGGAAGTTGTCTACAATGAATTGCAGCTATCTGTTTCCTTTTGTGCCTCTGGCACTGGAAAACCTCCCCTTTTCCTTTCTTTCTCTGTCTTTCACCCAACCCTGCAAAGCAGCTATTTTTTCTGTCATTTCCTGCCCTATCCTCTTCTTGCTGAAGAAAACAGCACAAAACTAATTTAAAAACTTTCATGGTAAGCAAAGATCCCGCAGATCTTTACAAGTAGTTGAAGGGGAATCACAGACTTCGAGGAAATGGCCTGGATGCTGTTTTGTCCTCTATTTTTTGGTTTGTTTTGGGGTTTGTTTTTTTCCCTTCCACTGGCTCAGGAAAAATGCACCAATGAAGATGACAGTAACAATAAGACCAGTAATAACAAGAATAACATACCTTTTACTTACAAGACAGTATCCTTTGTATGTTTGTCAAATTACTATCTTTAATCCTTTCTCTGGTCGGGTCTACTATTTCTTCTGCTGTTTGTGGTTACAGTAACATTCTGCTGGTACAAATGTAAAGTTGGTTTTCAGAAATAGCCAGAAAGGACGATAAATTTCATGGCCAGCTTTAGGGACTTCTTTTTCTCAGGCTACTAAACCTGAATCACACTTTTCCTGTGAAAGCTGCTAGAAATTCTAAACAAGGAAAATTCAGCATGTTGTTCTAATTGCATATTGAATAACTGTCCCTAGGTCTAATAACTGCAAGTTTCTTTCTGGATCCTGAAAATTTGTTTGCATCTGTCTTTTAAAAGGAAAAGTAAATAACCCTGATCTGTGGGTAAGGTGTGAGTTCAAAGCAATTCTGGGTCAACTGTTTTGAAATCACATGTCTTGTTTCAATTTTACTTTAAATGACAAGTTTAAAAACTAGTTTACAGCAGCTACAAATAGATATTTTACTACAAGTCTGTCTGTAAACCAGCCCTGCACCATGAATTCTCATATAGAACTGCAGTGCAGACCTGGTAGCTGGTTTGCCTTCATAAGTCCTGTCTACTGGAGTAGAGCTATTCATGCCTATAAGCTTTGCTATCAACTGCAGCACCTCTTCATAATGCCTGTTGAAAATAACCAGTAATTCAAGAGGTTACTGACTAGTCCTACTGCATTCTGCGAAGTATTCTTTGATGGCCATGGTCCATTTTTCAGTGCAGGGCATGCAGACATTGCTTCCCCACTGTGATGCGCTCACCTAATCCTGCAACATGGCAGTTTGAAGACTAACTCTTGAATTTTATTTGACGTCCATTTGCTGACATACCCCCATCCACTAGAGTCACATAGTGTCACAACAGTGTTTTCTTTCAGCAAATAAAAATGCCCGTTACATGCCTGCTTCCAGCTGAAGTTATCCACTATTTAACAATGAATTAAGGAACGGTATTTAAAAGATCAAGTGACATTCCAATCACATGTTCACAAAGAAGAATCCACCTTTGTATTTATTGTTGCAAAATAAACTCCCAAATCTAGGCATTTCAACCACAAGTGTCAAAATACTTGCAATAAATAATGGGGGAAAATAGCTAATTGTAACAAAACACAGAGCATCACCCCTACTACCCTGTAATTCCATAAAGGTGTTGCTAATCACATTTATTACTGTAACCTTCTTGTTACAAATTAGAGCCTAATCACTACAGCTATGTAAATTTTTATTTTATTTTGATAAACACAATAGTGGGCTGGTACAATATGGGGAATTATCATTCTTGGGTTTTATTTTGATACAAGGAGAGAACTTAATAACAGCACTTCAGTTTTTCCTGTGAGAAGCAAAATGTTAAAACTAAAGAAACCATGGACATGATGGACTGCTTTAAGACCAGGGCAGTTTTCTTTTAATTAAAAAAAGAAATCTGTCTTTTCCCCTACCCCAAGGAAATTTGCATATTAAAAAGCTACAGAAATTAGGTTTATATTTATTCTTTATGGCTGTGGGGTGGAGGAGAGGGCAGTTATTGTTCAGCATTGACATCAGCCTTAAGACTGCAGACTGCAGACCTTTACCATAGAATTAGACTTTTCGTGTTGCATAATGAGATTCGTTATAATTGACATGCATAATTCCAATCATGTTCTGTGTTGATTCAGCCTTTTGTTGTCAAGACAGCCTGTTATTACATACTGAACTAACCTTATTCACATAAAACGATTAAAACAAAACATCTTCAAAGGTTGTTGGTTTGAGGTTTTCTTTTTCTTAGATGAATGCAAGGTACCCCTTCTCTCCCTGCACCCACCTCCCCTGCAGCATTTGCTCAGTGAAGCCAGAAAATCCAATGTGTATCACAGAGCAGTGAGAAAAACTATTCTCAAAAGATGATCCCACAGGACTGTTTCATGAATGTTCTCTACATTATAGTGTACAAAACAACACTATAATAAATATATAAATTAATAAAGGCAGAAATGGGTCTCCAGTATTCCCAGAATTGAGAAGCATGGCAATTAGTAAAGACTATCAAGGCTGTTAATGTTCATAAAGTGCCAATCACGGTCACTCAGGGGTACTAATTGAATAAAATATGGAAAAATCAGAAGGCTTGACCTTTTCAGCTGCTCTGGTTTTTTTTTGTTTTTTTTTTTGAGGAGATACAATGAAAAGATGGCCACACAATAATACAAATTTTTGCTGCTAATTTATTTGAAATTATATTGATTGTCTTACACTAGTTCTTCTTGGACAGTTTCTTACCAGTAGAACTGAGAACAATTTATACTAGATTTGCAAAGGGGACTAAGATGGCTAAACAGACAGTTCACAGAATCACAGAATGGTTGAGGTTGGAAGGGGCCTCTTGAGGTCATATTGTCCAACCCCCTGTTCAAGCAGAGACACCTAGAGCCCATTGCCTACATCCATGTCTGGATGGTTTTTGAATATTTCCAAGGATGGAGACTCCACAGCCTCCTTGGGCAACTTGTGCCAGAGCTTGGTCACCTTCACAGTGAAAAAGTGTTTCCTCATGTTCAGAGGGGACCTCCTGAATTTCAGGTGGTGCCTGTTGCCTCTGGTCCTGTCCCATATTTCAGTACCTACCGGGGCACTCACAAAAAACTCATTCACCTCATCTGTAAAACCAATAGAGGTTCATCTGTCTGAAGGCATCTGTGATGGAGACATTGGTCAGCACCCTTCATAGTTAATAGAGAAAAATAGGTATTTCTAGGGAGCCATTCATCTCATCTTGAAAAAAGACATCTAAAATAGGTCAGATGAACCACATCCACAAAAAACCTGTTAGATCCACTGACTTTCAGGGAAGTCTAAGCTGACTTCTAGTATCTGTAGACATCTGTATGGGAGCACTGTCTGGTGTTCTTTCAAGACCATATGTACACTACCAAGGTCATTGAGACATGTGAACAACCAGGGATATTCAAATATTGCCAGACAAGCAACCTAATTTTCCCTGCTGTTTGGCAGGATTCACAAATTAGATGATCCCTCATTTGTCCCATGTCCCGTATATGCAGACTGCACTGGTCATAGGACATCACACACCTTGGAATTACAGTCTGTCTCAAAAGCATAAATGTCCACATAACTGTCACTGTGCCTGTTACTTGGGAGATGCTAATGAAGGGAAATTAGTCTGGAAGCAGAAGGGTCATATGCCAGTACTTACTTTTCCCACAAAACAGTTGAAACAATTTCCTTTCACTGAGCTACAAATGAAAATTGCCTTGAAGGGAAACACCAGCATCGCACAAAGTTCAATCAACAGCTCTGGCAGCTCTGGAGAGGCATACCAGGGAGATTTCTGTGAGACCCATACTGACCATTACTAGGAAAATGTAGTTGCCAGTAAGGCAGTCTGTCTGATTGCCAGTTAAGCCAATTAATCACCCGCTGCCTCCCCTTGCCATGGGTGTACTACCAACAAATAACATCCAGGACCGAGGGAATGGCTGTGAGGAGGCAGATCAGGAGCAGGTCTTTCAGCTCAAAGCCCAGGTGAGACTCAGGCCTGGAGAGAAGGAGGAGAAGGACAAAAACATGTCAGGCAGGAGGGGTCTGGTACCTGATAGAGGCCAGTTCAACTTAACTGAGGCAGACAGCCTCCTGCACAGCTCTGGTGCTTGCTGAAGTGACTTCTCAATAACTGCTAAAAAACCAATGCCTTAGCTGTTTGCTAGGGTTTGGGGACACCTCTCAAGGTTAAATTCAAATGGAGGGTCCTAGCCCAGAAGAATGTCACTGTCCCTCACATGTTGGTTGTTCTGATTGAATAGTCTGAATGAGCAGTTTATCCAGTGAGTTTGGGGGAAAATTGAAAACTAAGGCTCAAATAAATAAATCCTGAAGACAGGGTGGTGGCCAAGACTATAAAGAAAAGTCTGCTCTTGCTGGCTAACTACCAATTTACTCTTCGCCTTCTTATTATACTCTTGTTTTAAAAGGGGTCACTTGGGGGATGCTGTGACTTTCTGCAGTGGCTTTTCTCTGGTTCCAGAATCTCAGCTTTCATGAGAGAAGCTGCTTGGTGAGCTCTGGGATTGGTAAATCCTACACCCTCTGCACAGGGGCCTCACTGTTGGTTGAAAACTTTTACAGGCGTTTTCTCCAGAGTTGGGATACTTACAAATCTTTCAGTCGTGGATTTAAAAGCCTGTGAAATTACATTGCATCTTCCCTTCAGTCAAGAATCCAAATGAAATGGAACAGGATAAGCAGACAGGATTTATAGGATCTACACCCCTCTAGAGCATCAGTGAGGAGACAGTGTCTACAATGGCGCTAACATGAGGCAACTGCATCCCTGACTTGGGCTGGGATTTAGTACAAATTCAGACAGTCAGACTTAACCATCTAAGTGTCCACTATAGTCAGCGAAGATCCAGAGCTTGATTTAGTTGCCCTTTGTAATTCATAAGGTATTTGAACCATCCTCCTGGTATTCTCGGCTTCAATAAGGGCCTACTGAATGGTCTTCTGAAGTGGCAGCTGGAGACTAGGAGAAATACATTAGGTCATCTCACGTGGCACTGGATGCCTATATTTAGACAGGTGACTACCACTTCAGATTGTCATTGACTATAGTCTGAGACGGTGCCTAGTAGACAAACACACAACATTTATTGTAAGCTCCTAAATGAAGATGTCTGCCATTAAGCTAAACACACACTTAGGGCATCTATCTTCAGATTGTCTTTTCTTGTGTTTAATGACACTTCTGTAAAAACACTTCCCTTTGAGATCTTCATCTCTGTGCCAAATCTGATAAAAACAACCAATGGGTTGGTTGGTAACAGTGCGAATAGGGTATTTCCTCAGTGTTACAGTAACTCCCATCAGAGACCACACAGGTTGTTATCACTTAGTTTTCAATCATTCCACAAAGTTCAAGATGTCCCGCCCTATTACGACTATGGCAGACTGTTCCAGAAGTTTGGAAACCCATGTAACTTGTGACCGTCTCTGAGTAATGCCACACGCACAAATTACTTTTTCTCAAGAACACAGCTACTGCTGCCACAAAGATGTTTGGAAGCCTGCAATAAACTAAATAGCAGGATAAATAATAAAAGTAACTGTAAATTCATGGTCAGCACCAAAAAAAGGAAAAAATATTTTTGTGAGCTTGACAATACATTGGTGATAAAACAATGTGATCCAATTATTAGATACTGCAGGAAACCGTAGTAATTTGTGGAGCTCTAGGATCACTGAAGGTTATGTTACTACAGGTAAAGAAGGATCTCCTTGTTCTAGTTCTGTCTGACAGATATCCCGTGTAGCAAAGAAGGGAGTCCAGGTAGTCACTTTTCTTCACAAAGAGCACCACTTACTTCTGCAACAGACTAAATAAAATTTCTTTGCTGCATTTAAGATATATAAAAATGTTTCCCTTTAAGCATTTTTGTATGCACATGTGTGTGTGAGATGAGACACATAAGTACAATTTTTCATAATCACTTACTTTAAAAAATGGGAAATTTTTTTTTTCCAAAAAAGCTATACAAATTAATCAGAAGATTACATGCATGAGAATCATTAAAGGAGTTAAATTGCTGATATAAGTTTGTCTTCAGTAAACTAGTCATATTCACAGAACTCAGATTTGTAATATGAAGTGCTACATACAGAAACTTCATATGCCTCAGAAGGTTTGTAGAAAAATAAATTAGTAAAAAGATAGTCTTATTTAGAAGAAAGTCATCAGAAAATTCACTATCATTAGGTAAGTTTGGTAAGACTAGAGAAATCTACTTGGTGGGGGGGAAAAAGAGAAAGGAAAGGGAAAAAAAAAAAAAAAAAGAAATTATGCACAGGTTTTCCTATAACTATCTGAGGTACTCTGGCAGCCTAAGGTAAATGTTATATCATACCTATTTATAAAACTATTTGCCAACTAATATTACTTAGAGTCTGTATTAGCAAACAGCTGCAAGTGTTTACATCTATATTTTTATCTTTTAGACTAACAAAGTTTTAGGCACATTTGACCCATTATTTTTCAGTTTCAGCTCTGAGTAAAACAATTCTAAACCTGTTCAACTTATCACAAATCCATCTCTATGTTTTAATTTTTTTGCTTTAATACAGATCTTGAAATTCACCGTTTCATTCCTTATTCTAATTAAATCTTCTCAAATGCTAGAGCAGAGTTTGAAATAACATAAAAACCTGTTACCAGATTAATAGTAGAAAAGTGTGAACAAACACCTTGATTGATGAAAGTCATCTTCTGCTGACTGTGATACATGTCTGTGTGCATGTGCAAGTAGCCTTCTCTATTGACAGAGTTTTCTATTTTGCTTCCAGTGCTACTCCTATCAATCAGTGGCAGTTCTTTAGAGAGACTCTAAATTAGGCTCATTAGCTGAATTATACATGTAATCACGCATATGCAAGAAAGGTTTTTATATCATTCTCATAAGTTTACATTTCCAGTATATTGGTCAAGTCTTATGATATAGAGTCCCCTGCTATGATAGTATAAATGCTAAGAAACATATTGAAATAAGTGAGTCCCTTACACAGTGAAATATTGAAAAAATATATTTTTTCTTTTCTGCTTGGTTTTGAGTAAATATCCGAGCTTTCCACAGAGACAGCTTACGTTAATAAATGAGTCCTGCACCATATTTTTGCTTGAGGACTCCTCCTTTACACCAGCTTGCCAGTACAATTAAATCTTCCAGTGGGAGTAAAGTACAGGTACATTCACTTTAAGACCTCTTTGTACATGTAGAGTGTACAATTCAGAATCTGGCTTTCAATGAACAAATGCCTCAGTTCTGCAAGGTTATAGATACACTTAAAAGATGATAATGCAAACTGAGGCCATATAGTACCTTATAGGTTTTGTCTTCATTTAAACACATGCCATTTATGAAGATGTAGTTTAGGAACCCAACAAATTTTGTCTGACTGACAAGAAGCTTTCTGCAAGAGGTAGTATGCATGACTTGGAATCTTCAAGCCAAAAATGTCTGCGAACACATAAAACCATATGTACACACAAAAAATGTACTATACATTCCTTTCCTGCTGAATACACAAATGGATTTTAAGGCCTTAGGATTGTCCTTTCCCTAATGGCTCTCTAAAATATGAACAGCATTCATTGCTGCTTGATGATAATAGTGACCTTATAATAGTTTCCATGGAAAGAATTCTGAGATCATAAACAGTGACAAAGTGAGTTTGTTAGTTACCAAACATACACATTCCGAAGGTACATGACATTTAATTCTAATCTATTTTTAGAAATCGTAGGAAAATTAAGACAAATTAACTTTTTCCAGCAGAAGCACTTACATTGCATTTCCAAATACAATTACAGAGTAGAACTTCTAATTGACTATTATTAGAAATCAAGTCATTTCTATTACACACTCTAAGCTGTTCTCCAAAACAGGGTGTTTAAAAGGCAGCATTTATGATGGACTCGGTGAACTGAGTGTCTGAGTCAGATGAACTAAATTCCTCTAAGCCCCTGTGCCTGATATTTTGTGTTAGATGACACTAGGCTGATACTCATTCAGCACCTTACTTAGGCTTTCTGAGCTCCACTTCTTATTACGGTGCAATGTGTCCTCACCTACAGAGGCCAGAAAGCATAACACTGGGTCTGGAACTCTCATCTTTGACGTAAAGGGATGTTTACCATTTATTGCAGAGTCTCTGATCCTTATACTGTGACCTTGTAGAGCCGTCTGCTCTGCTCCACAGAGAGTACCTGAAGCAAAAGAACTGCTTCCATTTAAGATGAAACTTTGGCACAAATGAGAGCAATTTTTTTCATGCACCTGTCCTTGTAGGCGGTGGGAACATACTGAATACAAGTGTGATTCTCCCCTTTTCCTTCACTGTGGAGTTCTCCAGCTATTTCTCCAAGAAATTCTCACATCTCCCAAGATCCTGTCAATAGCATCTGATAAAGGCTGACAGCAACAACTGAGCTGATCCAATGCTTTGCTTTAGAACACAAAGCAAATACCTTTTCTACCCAATGAAACAGTCCACTGTTTTCTCATGCCCTTTTTTTACATCCACAGATAAATCTCTCTGACTTTGTTTTGCCAGTTTAACTCTACTGGTTAGAAGCATGAGGTGAAAAAAACAGTCCCTTACTGACATGGCTATAGGGTGAAATACGCTTATATAGAAGCAATTACACCAGCAAAAATTCCTTTAGCAAAGAGGTTATTCTATTTGGGGAGGACTGTTAAGGCTACCTTTGCAGAAGAATCCTTTTGCTTCTGTGATCATCTTCCTCTGTGTGTGGGAGAGGAAGGTAATGGTTAGGAGAGTTATGCCATGCAAACCTTAGGAAGTTCTGGCAAGCCTGCCATGGCTTCCCTGCTGGGTGGAAGGTAATAATTTTCAGCCTGATAGGCCACTGTAAGGCTAAATAAATATAAGGGGAACATGTTAGATAATGAGACATTCATAAACCACAGTGAAAGGGGACATATAAGCATCTAGAGAGCAGGGATGACCAATGGAGAGGAATGTTTAGTGGGTAAAAGCTAAAATAGCTTTTATGGAGACAAAACTACATGGGGTATGTATGTATTTTAATAACTACATATAATCTGCAGCATCTATATAACACACAGAAGCACTGACAATCCAGCAAAACCACTACTAGTTCTGAACCACAGAGAATAAGTTTAAGCGGGAAGGCACATCCACTGTGAGTTCTAGAATTGTGTACAGATAGGAAAACTAGCAAAATTTTCATTATGATATGGCAGCAGAGAATCAAGAGCTGCTAAGTAACGTCAGAACAGTGGTATAGGAAAAGAAAGACATAGGGTTTGATCCTCCCCTGAGTGAAAGTTGAAGACCTTCTCTGCCACCTTTCCTTTGCTCACACCTGTATGTGGGATGTGGAAATTCCTCCCATATCTTCCCAGTGGTTCCCAGGAATATGCTGTATGTTTCCCCTAACACACTGAGAAAAACCCACCTGTGCTACTGAATCCAGGCACTGCTGCTTGCAGGCTCATGTCCTACTTCAGACAACATTTAGTGGTAGAGACTCCAAATGAAAGTTCTAACACTCCAGTAATGGAAAGACAGGGATAAAGTGCTTCCTTCTAGTTTTTGCCAGATAGAGGCTGGTTTCTGTAGATTAGTGTTTTGGTGTAGTCATATGTGCATAAGGGACAATGAAGACAGATTTCTTTGTGTTTCAGAGGTTACTCAGCTCATGTAATGATAGCTACTGTAGTGTAACCTAAAATGATTTACAGTAGGATGACACACTATGATTGCAGAATGCTTTGTCACTAGTATTAATAAACACATTGTATTTAATTTCCAAAACAGACACTGTAAATCAGATGTTTGAATTAACTGCTGGATTTTTCCAAGAGTGGGATTATTTCTCATCTGTGGATGACTCTTTTACTACAATGATATTCTTGGTACATTCAAATGAGCTTAAAGTGCACAGTGGAAGAGCTCATAAAAGGAAGGAAAGTTGTTTTTTGAAGCAGTAGAAGCCCTACAATGTTTGGCTGCTAGATTGTTTTATAAATAGTGCAGTAAACCCTGATGCTCACTCTTCTCTGAAACATCTATAATTAAAGGGTGATGGGCCAGATCGTGAATGCCTTATTCAAAGTGCGACTGCTCGTGGTACAAAGTACTCTCCAGAGTGAGTAAGTGCATCATAATTTGGGCTGCTGTTGTCAGAGTTTAGTAATAGACTGCTATATAAATAGGTCCTTGGAAAGTACCAAAGTGTTCAAGCCTTTGTAATTGCATTAATATAGCTGACAATAATCAGTGGGGAATATTCTGGCATCTTCCGGTAAATTCTGATTGTATCTAAGCAAAGGTAACTCTCATAAGTCTGTGTTGGCATTGAAAAACGTGTGTGGCTTGCATTAGTATTTCTACTCAGCGTCAATTTTGCAGACACAAAAAGCCCTTTGTATTGCTCACAAGCCTGAGAATCCAAGGTCTTAATTTATTGACATCCTTCTGCTGAAGATGAGAGCCCGTGACTTTTAGAGCCTCTTGTTGCTGTTTGACGACTTTGTTGCATGTATGTTTACTAAGCATCACATTTTCAAAGTATTTATACTCATAAGGATGTAGAGAGATTACAAGATTTTCAACAGACACTTTATTTCTATTGAATCTGTGGGATTTGATCTACACAGAAACTGAAGATTATCTCTTTCTTTGTAGATCTTGAGAATCTGACTCTATAAAGCTCTTTATCTCAAATTGCTTTATGTCTTCTAGCTTCATTTCCTCATTAAACAAAAAAGAATATTGATAATTTCTTTGCAAATACTTGCAATATTTCACAGTTATTGCAACAAATAATAGAACTTCATAATAAACACTTAGCTTTCAAGAGCTAATGACTAATACTCTTTAGAAATCCTAATAAGAGTATGATCCATTGGATACATTCATGCTAATTCTCTGTCCTTCTCTGCCTTTGAATTATGTGCTCTGAAGCCTCCTTTGGCTGCACATCTCTCTGATCCATTGGACTCTCTGGCACATACTCTGATACCCTTTATTTTTTTTAGCCTTTCACATAAATGAGATGCCACAGCACAGTTACTCGAGATAATCACAATATTTTTGAGTGGCTGATTTACAAATAGCTTAAGCCCACCCACTCCCACACCTGTAAGATCAAGGATCATGTGGCAGCAGATGCAGACAGTCATTAAACATGCAAAGATCAAAAAATCTACCTTTAGCTAAGTCTTTATTTGAGCTAGTACAAGAAATATGTTGTTCTACACAATGCAGTAACATACTTGCATGAATTTGCTTATCCCAGTTTCATCAGTATTCTTAAAAATAATTTACACAAATTTTGCACTCAGACAAGAATTTATAATCCCTCTTCCTTTATGTGACTCCTTTCCTTAATTATGGTGTGTATCTGCCTTCACTTCGCAATCTGTTTCCTTCCTCCCTAGCTAATGTAAAAAGTTTCCTCTGCTATGAACATATCCCTTCCATTTTTATGAACCTTTTCTTCACTTCTCTACTCCTGATCTCTCTTGCTCTCAGTCTGTCAGGTACCATATTCTGTGTGTCCCAATGCTAGTATCTTGAATGTTTGTTCTTCTGGCTGAACTGTCTATGTCACTAAGTTACAGAGCTCTAGTCCATAGACCGAAAGCTAACTGAAATGGACAGGCTCACTGCTCTACCGAATAGGGTTACCTCCTCCAGAGACAATGGCCACATCTTCGATGTATGGCTTATCTCTTGGTCTTCTTTTGCCCCTCTGGCCTGTGCTACTATTGTGATCTTTTGCTATTGAGGGGGAGGAGGTTCTGTTCAAAATGACTAAAATAATGTGAGGGTTATGCTGTAGATCACTGGAACAGTGTTTTTATAGCATAAGACCAAGAGTGCGTGCTCCAGATTTGGGATGCATGAGAGCACAAGAGAAGACACAAAGCCCAACAGTGTTAGAATATGATATAAGGCAAGGAAGACAAACCTGTGACAGCCTTGTACACACTTGTTTCCAGGAGCAGTCTTGGAAGTTAGTGGAGCTGAAGACCATGTCCAGGCACTGTCGTGAGAAACTGGTTGGAGCCAGAAGGAGCAGAACAGAGCTAGGGAAAAAGCCAAGAAATAAACTGTGTGGAAGATCAGTGGTCCAATACTTGCATTCAGCCTCAGACATTTTGTTTAGCAATGTAAATGTACCAAACAACATAAATACTCAGATCCTGCTTTCACAGTTTTGTAAGTTCATTAGCTTCAAATGAGGCACTCTTCATTTAAATTCACATAAAAGAGATTAAGACATAACAATTTCAGCTATCAGTGTTACTTTATGTATTATTTTAAAAGTAATTGCTGTCAAATCACCATCCATCCTGTAGTCAAAACAATAATTCCTTTGTATGTACTGTATTAGATGGATAAACTCAATTGCTTTTAATGAAGTTTTGGATGCTCAAGTGTAATCAATAGTTGAATTTCACTTCTGTCAGTAGCAGTGACTATATTTGGGGTTTTTTTTCTGAAAAATGTTTTCTGAGATCCCACCTCTGAGTTCTTAATACTATACAGCAAAGCATTCCCATGGCTTATACCTCTACTAATACATTTAGACTGCCTCCTGGTAATTGTTCCAGGCCCATACTAACACTGAGTTGTTCCCAAAAACATATTGTAAGAATATTAGTTGGTTTACAAAAAAACAACGCCAAGGGCTGTTCAAGCAATTTAACAGTATAGAGGATTGAATTTCAGTGCCTGGCAAAATTCACTGATACTGCTTAATTTCTTCGTATAGATGTACTCATGGTGAAACTGGATGAGTGAGATGCTCTTGTATTATATTTACACATTAAAACAAACAAACAAACAAATTAGAATTACAAGGGTAAAAATGACTTTAAAAATTCACAAAGCTTTTATATTATACACGTAGTGGATGAACAATGCTATCTATCTGTGGACTCTGAATACCTGTTTGTATAGAGTGTCTCTGAGCCCTCCATTAGTTCATGCATATAATTAATACAAAGGTGCTGCCTGCTAACCAGCTAGCTTATCTTTCATCATGAAAAAGAAACATCCATGCTGCTTGTATTCAGGTTTTCATAATTCTTTTGATTCTAATCCCCCATTATAAACCATTTATATCACTCCAGAAGATATGTCTCTTGGAAGCTGTATCTTCCAGGCCTGTTGTCTCCTTGAAGATCATTTTACTTTCATTTATCTTTTAAGAAAGAAAAAGAGTTTTTGTATTGTGCAGGTAAGAAATGAGTGTAGGCTATTCTAATTGAACAAATAAAATCAAGCAGATTACAAAATAAAAGGCTGTAGAGCATTATGAGTTCAAGTTTTTCATACTGAAGACTTTTGATGAATAGATCATTGAAAGTTATAAGAAATTGATGAAGTAGATTCTGAAAATAACATACCTGGCATGCACAGTAGGCTTTCCATTTTGTCTCACTCAGTTACGGTTGTTCCAGAAACCTTTTCTTTGGCATTTCCCTACTTCTGACTGCACAAAAAGTGTAGCCCTCCCATCCACATAATAGAGCCTTCTTGAGATTCCAGGAAGGTCTAGTGGGTTGCATAACTGATCAGAATCCTCAATGTGTTAATTATATGCTCTGCTATGAATACAGATGTATATTCAGCATATAACGTATATTCATGACTTACAACATCATTTGGTAAATGGGAATTGTTCAACACATGATCTGTTTCAAAGTGGAACGGTGGCATTTGTGTCAGTCCTTGTATAAAATAGTGCTGGGTGGCTTGTGAAATAAAAAACACACAAGTAAAAAGGACTAAACATTTCTCTAGGGGTTTATAGCTTTTTTCCTCCCTCCATCCCTCCCTCCCTCCCTCCCACCCCCCCTGCCCCGGGCAGGGCCCCCTTCCCCCAGCCCAGGGTGCTCCCAGCCCCGTCCAACCTGGCCTGGAACCCTTCCAGGGAGGGGGCAGCCACAGCTGCTCTGGGCACCCTGGGCCAGTGTCTCACCCCCCGCACAGGGGAGAATTTCTTCCTTAGATCTAATCTAAATCTACCCTTTTTCAGTTTAAAGCCATTACCCCTTGTCCTATCACTATATGCCCTTGTAAAAAATCCCTCCCCAGCTTTCTTTTAGGCCCCTTTCAAGATGACACTTAAAATAACCAATAACAAAGGGCTGATGAATCATCAGTGTAAAAAGTCCATATTTTATTCTCTTCCAGACAAAGCTTCTAAGCTAGCCATGTAAGCCTGTGCAAACATAAAATAAAATTGGACAATTTTTATGTGGATTACATGTTAATTACTATCTCCCCTAACAAAAGCTCTTTTTTTGTCTGTTTTGAAAGATGAGTTGGTATTGGATTACTACTTAAAACATCCTACATCCAGTGAGGCAAATCTATTCCAAAATAAAAATAGCTTGGAGAAAATCTTGCCCTGTTTTCAGGCTTGCTAAAATTGCAATAAGCTTGGTTCATGCTTTGACTAGCTGGCAAACACAGGTTATGAATTAGTAGGAGGACATGTGTATGCTCTGTTCAATGATAATGAGAACTGCTGAGAAACTTTCACTGTGCATCTATGAATGAATGTAGAAATTCAAAGCCACATCAGTAGCACTGTCAGTTATTCTGCTCATCAAGCTATTAAAAAGTTTTAGTAAGTTAGATTCTGCCCTTATATCACTTTTATTCTGTTACCTCTTTGCCTTGTTTGAAACAAGTCAGAGATGCAGGGAAGAAAAGAACAGCTTATTGGAGGAACTGTAAAAAAACATAGGTATAGAGTCCTCTGAGAAAAAACTCTCTGTTCTTACAGGTGGGTTTTCTGTTGAGAGGAAGACTGAATTAGCACAAAAAAGAACTCCTCCTATAAGTGGCAAATAGATCCCTACTGTCTGCAGATCAGAAGCAAACTGGAACAGTGAGAAAGTCAGAAACACTGCTACAAATACCAACTTTCCTACAAGGGTTTTGGCTGTTTTTTGTTTGTTTGTTTTTTCAGATTTTTCAGGAGGGAGTGATAAATTTGTCAGCCTTTTCATTATGCTTCAGTAATTAAAAACAAACAAACAAACAAACAAACAAAAATCAAAGCCCTCTTTAAACTAAACTGCTTTTTTTTAACATCTATGTCACGGTCCTTTTTTTTTTTTTTTTTCCAGGACTTAATTTCATGGGCCACTTTTATATCTCAGTGTGATTATTTATGAATGAAGTCCCTGTCACATAGAAAGAACAAGGTCAATACAGATGAAAAATAGACACAACAATAATCTTTTTAGAAAGGAATAATAGCATTCATATTCATAACGGTAAATTTTAATCAAATAGCACAAAAAGGCCCAGAAACACAAAGGCTAGATAGCAAGTGGAGGACTCCTTACTCAGTTATTCTTGGTAATAATAATGACAGCATTCATCATTTGAATTTAAATGTCAGAATAAAAAAGTTCACACAACCATCTTCAGGGCGAGAAAAAAAAAAGTGAAATTAATGGACTGAGTTTCATTTGAGGCCCTTAAGAACTGGAGGGGGAAAAGGGAAGGGGGCAAAGGGCTTTGAAAAGAAACAAGTCAGAGAACAGGAACACGTTGCCGTGAAAAGCGTTCTTAGGGACATTAGGAGTGGAAGTCTGACATCTTCTGAAATATGCTGCATGTTTTGCATTGATGAAAGCCTCTGTTGCATCCACGTGGTGTCACTGGGTTTTCAGGTGGTTGCATGGTGAAAACTGAAAGCAGATCTTAGTCATCATGTAGCATTAACATTTGTTTTCACCGGGGCTAGTGTTCTTTCCCATAGTATTTATAGTGACCAGAAGAGAGTTTCAGTGCGAGCTGAGTTTTACTATTGTTTTGGTTTTAGCTGCCAGGAAAAAACTGACCTCTTACAGCCTTCAGCAAGTCTGGCTTGTGTTTAGATGGATGATAACTACATTTCGATTTAAATGAAAATAGCTTTATGCAGAAATAGGTTGAGGGCCAGCATCCTGGACATGCAGGGAAGGAAGAACTGAACAGTCCCTCTTTCATCCCATTACATGGTCAGCATAAAAGGGGATAATGAGAACAGTCCTTGCCTTCAAGAGACAAAAGATTGTTTCCCCTGTGGAGTGCCTCACCAGAAAAATGGTGTGGGGAGGGAGTGCAACAGGAAAAGCATTTGCTCTTTTGCTTCTGCCTTTTGGCAGGCACTGTGCCTGGTTTGCTGAGGAGGGGAGAGTATGCCACAGTCATGAGGAGACTGTAGGAAAGAAACACCCAGCACATATGGGAAATCTAATGGGGCACTGTGCTGCCCTTATGAGCGACATCTCCTGATGATCCCTCAAGGACAGCGTCCATTCACCTCCTAACCAGGTGGCACCCTCCTGAAAGACAGCTGAGTTTGTTGTGAACTGCTAAATACATAAAACAGTACATAAAACAACACATAAGCCCCAGGTAATTTTATATAAGCCTGGGTAGAAGACTTGATTTGACTTTCTTTATGCATGTTGCCTATTAATTTGCTATATGAGACACAAGTCTCTGTGCAAGAAACAAACCAAAAATGACAAAATCTTTCAGAGGACCTCAAAAAGAAAAGTGTACCCTGTCAGTATGTTAGCTCAGACTGAGATAATAAGCAAATGTTAGGATACAAAGGAATGAAGTGTGTTATCCTCATAAATGAAAGGGAATATTAAACCACTACACCAACAGATTGTTATTAGTGTTCTGTGGTGTTTAATCAGAGCAGATGCTCAGGGCATAACTATACAGTCCCATCCACAGCTGAAACATCTTTGTCATAGTCTGTTAGCTCATGATCACATTCTTCCTGACAACAAGGTAAACCTGAATGTAAGACAATGCAGTGAGTATATTCATGCACACAAACATATGATCCATGTTGAGAACACAGGAAACTTACCTCCATAACAGCATGTTAACTAGTCTCACAAACTCTTTCATGAGGAACTAAAGTAGATTCTTCAGGCAGGCAAATTTTCTTGCAAACAGTCATCTCATTTCTCTCAAGACATTCAAAGGCAAAAGGGTGCTACAGGCCTGCAGGGTTAAAATCTAAGAAAATCTCTTTGTTCACATTCAAACAAAGGAGAAAATGGAAAAATAAGAGAACTTGCCAAAACTCACTGTTTATTCTGTTGCATCTTTAAACTTATCAAGTAGTCACACCTAATTATTTTGTATTTTGCAAAAAACAAAGGAAAACTGAATGCTCACCAAGGCCATATGCTTTGTTGCCAAGCTTTAGTCTCCAGTCAAACTTTATGGCAAATTTATAAGCCATGTAATATGTTAGGTTTTAGCAGGTCTGCTGACACAGCATTTTGCTATGGTGCTCACAACAGCAATAAATAAGCCTTGCACTTTTGATTTATGGTAGCATAAGAGCTTGATCTACATTCCATCAAACTCAATAGGAGTCTCTCCATTGACTTCAATGGAAGCTGAATCAGGCATATAAATGAGATGGGAGACAGTCTTGGAAAGCTGAATTCAGAGCTGAGACCAATGAGGATCCAAATAGATGAGAAGGTGTTTTACTTATTCTTTTCCCTTCTCACCCTCCAACAGGTCATCTGTACACTGAACATGAAAATCTGACGTACATTTGAGGCTCGCGTTTGTGTGCATGGTGCATGAATCAGCCCTGGCCTCTGCCTTTGTTCAGAAGCACTTGCTGGGATTTTGTAGGCGGGGAGCCATTTTGTTGTAAAAACTGGCATCAAAGGATTCCTGCCATCCTCTAAAGCATACCGGGACCGTGAAGGAAGGGTAAAATTGTGGCAGTTTAGGTCATGAATGAATCACAATTGCCAACACTGTCCTTCAGCAGCTCAGCTTCTCTGTGAAATCCGGGTCGAGGCCAAGAAGGTTGTCAAGATAATTGATGCCACTGTCATCACAGGATGCAGAAGAAAATAAGTAGAAACTGAGTCATCAAACAGCAGACTTCTCTTGTCATGTTAGATGCTAAAACCCAACTGTTTGATGTGAAGGAGACCTGTTCTCATAGAAATAATGAAGAGGCCAAGAGGTACAAGTCAGTTCACCAGTTACTTCCATGCAGCCAAATCCCAGTTGGGAATTTGTAAAGCTAAGCTCGTCTGTCACTGAAACTTCAAAACTGAGTTGATTGGTAAAAATCACAGAGTAAATTATTTCCTCCTTCTTCTAACTTTTACATCCCAAGCTAGACAAGCAGGGTGGTTATATAATTGATGCCCTAGGGTGAAAGTATCACCCCTCTGTTAAGCTGACCAGGAACTTCAAAGCACTTTAAAAAGCCTATAAATTCTATACAATCATCACACCAAATGTTACAATGGAATATGCTTATTACCTTTTGCAGTTAGGCTCTTGCAGTTAGGTTTAATCTCATACTCTTTCTGTGTCATCAAATACAAGTTTACTTGCTATTATTAACCTACACTTTTGTCAGAACACTCTGACATTCTGTTGCTGCATTTGATTTTAAAATTATTATGATTGTTCAGGCTCTGTGGTTAAAAAGCCACTTGGGCTAAAATTTGTATCATAAAGCTGCAGCCATTTAAAAGGTCATACAGTGAATGTGACAGCATTAATTTCTTTACTTTCTGACAAATAGGTTTCCCATCAAATGCTCACCAACTGTAGATGAGGTTGTGCAAATGAAGGTAATGCAATGTATGTGATGGGTGAGAAATTCGGATGGGCACAATGAAAGCCAATCCTGTATTTCATACCTAAATTCATAGAATCACAGAATGGTTTAGGTTCAAATGGACCTTCAAGATCATCTAGTTCAACCACCCTGCCACAGGCAGGGACATCTTTCACCAAATTAGGTTGCTCAAAGCCCTGTTCATTTCAACACAAGCAAATACTGTGCAAAATTAGATCTGAATTAATCTAACTCTTAGACTGAAAAAAAAAAAAGGCTCATTTCCAACTCTAAAAGTCTATAACCAGGTCGCTGGCTGTCTAGTTTTATTTGCCAAAGAAATTCACCTAAAATTATAACTGGGTGGAAGTCTGCCACAGAAGACTCCATACAATATCTGAAAACAAGCAAAAAAAAAAAATCATACTAGGAAAATAGCTGTTTAAAGATTTTACACAAATGGATTTTTTTTTTTCAATAAAAACACACACTTCAGTTTGCTAATTGCATACATTTTTTTTTGTGTGCATTTGCAGGCTATGATTTTAACAGCTTTCTACTAATTTACCTTTTTTTTATGACCAGATGAAAGGTATGTTTTTCTGTTCTATGAAATGAGCACCCAGTTTCTGGCCAAAAGCTACATGTCTATTAAATTTAACTAATAACAGCATGTGCTTTGGTAGATAGAATATCCTGGGAAGAACTCCAGGAATACAGAACTTCACTCTCACTTTTTTTTTTTTTTTCCTTTGAAGCAACTTTATTTACTTGTAAGATTCTCATAGGAATGCTAATGACTGTTCCATCACTTTGCCTCCACCATTACTTCAATCTGATGAGTGCCTAATAAAATATTAACTTAGTTTGTGCCGAGGGTAAAATATACAATAGGGACATGACAGTGATCTGTGTAATCAACCTAAGGTTCCTGTTCTTATGCCGGGAAGAGTGCAGACATAGCACTTCTTTAGGCTTTTCTTCAGATGACTAGTGAAGAATCATCTTTCCCTTGAATTCAGTCATGTATGTTGTCTACTATTATTGGTACTGGACTGTTTTCAAATACAAAAAAGAGCAAAAAAAAACTACATGCCATCTTAATCCAGAATAAACTGAATGATTATGTTTATTATTTACTCAAATTACAATTAGATATCCATATTTCCATGATTAATCTTAAGAAGCTATTTCTTGGTATGCTTGATTGATTTCCAGTTGTGTTCAACAACTGAATCTCCTGCTGGGGAGAACAGAAGCTGAGAAATCTCTGTACCTCTGGAAATATTAAGCCACTTGAGAGTCTCAAGGTGAATGGATTTAACTGCTTGCAAATGTGTGAACAGTATGCCTAGCAGCTACAAGAAGCTGTCCAGTTGCAAAGCACATGTGTATTTTTACTAATCGATAGCTTTGATTACCCTTTCCCACACTCATTACCTTGTGGCAAAACCAAGATGCTCTCAGACATTTGGTAGATACCATAGGTGGCAGAAATAACACTAGAATTTGGGCGTTCTTGGTTTCTGGTCCTTCACTCAGACTAGTAGGAAATATCTTTTTAGAGGAGAAGAAGAATTTCAACTGTAGACTTCAGAACTCAGTTAGAAGGGTATTCTGAATTAAGATACAGATGTCTTCATTTCCATTACTTGATCAAATTCTGCAGGTAGACATCCACTCAGAACTAACTCAGAATTTGCTGTTATTGTTGGTTTCACTCCCAAAATTCACAAAATTCCCTCAACTTCCTGGACACTTTTATTCCACTTTTCATTATGAGTTCAGTATGTAAATCAAAACAGATATGGCTTTCACTCAGCCTCACCACTCCCTGTCCCTCTAACCCTTACAGTCCTCTCATGCTTCCTATAGCTTCATTCACATGCTTAGGGAGACAGTGAGATCCTCTAGCAAAAGACCACAGGGAGAGTGAATGTATGCCCAGAAGTCCAGCAAGATGTGACCTCCAGTGTCCCAGAGGATCACTGCACCAGTGAGATAGCAACAACTTTACAGATACTCCTTCCCCCGGGCTGGGCTCAATGAGGTGCCACTCTTCAGCTGCCTTTGTAGGACATGCTGCTGCCCAGGGGTCTGAATCTCATTTCTTCCTTGCTCTGATTCTAGCAGACCCTTTAAGAACCAACTCACTCTCTCCTCCCTCAGGCCTTCACTTCACACTGTGATGACACTTTCTGTCAGTTAGAGCTTTATGTGGACTGTTGGAGAAAGGAGGGCATTTTCATTTACCCATACAGGACAAAATGGCATGTAACTAAGAACCCATCTATATTTATTTCTGGGAAGAAAGTAGTATAGAAGGCTGCAAAACATCGTTGAAATTTGGCCATGTATTCATCCATACATTTTTTGGCCCAGATGCAAATTCATCTCTTGCAGAGATAAAACCCAATAGCTGCAGAGAAGTACCCAAGAACTTACTCCAACAGTTCAGTCCAGGAAGTGTAGAAAATTACATCAAGTTATAACTGCAGAGGACATTTGAAGTAGCAATATATAATAATCCATTTGAATAGCTCAAACTATAATTTGGCCATGATTAACAGGTCCTACTTCTGCAAAAGCATGAGTGGGCCATGCAGCCAAGCACTCAGATTTACATCAACTATCAAATGCTGTTAATAGCGCTTTTTATCACACTTGGATTCTATTCATACAAACCCACCACCACTGTATTCTGAATCTTTAGTAAGGCAGTCAGCAGAGTAGATTTCTTTAGCTGCAAAAAACTCGTTAATATAAGCAAATACTTTCTTTTTAATGAAGACAGACATGTTAATTTCCAATGACATGACTGTGTCATGGATCCAATTAAGTAAATGACTGTATTCAAATTTGCCCCCAAAAGAAGACGTCAGCTTTTGTTTAGCCAGAGGAGGAGTGTGCCAATTAGTCCCTCCAGGCCAGTAGTAAAGTCTTTACTGTAATCATTGAGCGATTGTTCACCTTAGTAATCCTATTACTAAATAATCATTTAGTCCATGCGCATTCGGACCAGAGCAGTGGTCTTAGGCAAAAAATTGTTCATGAGTGTGAGCAGGATTTTCACGCTCTGGTCCTTTGACATCTATATTTCATGTATGGGGAAAGAATCTTTCCTGTTAAGCAGACCACACACATATCAGTGCCCAAGCATGAAAAGACCGTGGGTAAGTCAATCACAACTGCCATTAAAGTACAGTCATCATCTATTTTATCCAATTACCTTTCTTATGGATCATAAGACATGAAATATTTAGTTTTAAACACTACGACACAGGAGAAACTCTAAGTATTTCTTACCACCTACATTTTTATACTACTGGATGACTGTCAGAAACCTTATGGATAGAATATACCACTGAGCATATATTTAAATAGCCAGCAACAAAACTGACTGATCCTGTTTATCCCTGCATGCATTGCTAATATGTGTGTTGCTGGAAAGTTGCACACAGTAACGACCAAGGACGGAGTGGGGAGCGAGTCTGATATAGTTTTGTGCAGATCATCTGCACCTGAAAATGTTTTCCCGCTGTAAATATTACAACTATTCTTTATTTATTAAACTATCTGCCCACACAGTTCTGTTTTACACATGCATATGTGTGTGTTTATACGCAGAGCTGTAAGGAGATGTTATTGTGTCGCATCTGTGCCCACTGCCCTGTTCCTGATATGGCCAGCTCAGATGCTTTCCTCCTCCACTCTCAGTATGGGTGTCCCCTCTGCTGGGCTCATTTCAGCTACTCCTCCACTATTTCCAGCTTATTTTGATACTGTGTCCCTTCCCACAGTCTCGCATGATCCCAGCTGAACATTGTCACAACTCTGTGTGTGTGTGCGTGTGTGTGAAGCAGAGACTTGGAGCTGCTTACCCTGACAGTAAGAGGGTAACTTAGCTGGTGGTCGGGATCTGTGCTAGACCTCTGCAAAGGAGTGGCCTTTTTCCACGCAGATGTGCCGGATTTGGTAACACTCCAGTTTTACCCAGAGAGTAATCCCAGCATGGATAAAAATGTTTATCGTTGTCCTTGGAAACAATTCTTTATAAAATAATGTTTGCATTGGTTTCATACTATCATTTCAGAAATTGTAAGTTATTGAAGAAATGGAAAACAAAGAAACCATGATAAAAATAATAGACATATAAAGGATTGGTTTTGAAAATATACTGGTACATAATGGTGCTCAGCAGCACTTTATTATTACAAGTTGCTCAAAGTTTCCACTCACAATCACTTTTTACAGAATGCAATGTCCTGGACATTTCAAAACATAGTTTGGTCAGATGTGATATACAAGGCACCTATAATCTCAGTGAGGCACTTCTAATATATTTTATCTGCTTACAAACAAAACTTTCTTGACCCCAAGACCCTCTGTAAATTAAAATACTCTTCTCACTGAAGAGAATAAGAGACCTGACATAAGCAGGCACAGAGAAAAATGAAGGCTTTGGGTTTTTTTCAGATTTAACATTGATAGGTTTGCTTAGCAGCAATGAAGAGCAATTCACAGGGAGTTAAAGAAAAGGCAGTGAAAGGTTTGGGATCTGGAAGGCACTGCTCAATATAATCAAATGGTTACTGTGTTGGAGGAGCTGCACCCTCCTACCAAGAAACAAGCAGCACCAGATCATTAGTTTGCCCGAAGGAGGTGTGTGGAAAGAATTAAGTAAAGCTGTTTCATTTTTGGCTGGTGGGAGGTTTGGGGTGGATTGCAGAATGAAGTAGATGAGACACATGAAGCTTTAGAAACCCACTCTGTAGAAGGAGATCGCAAGCCACATACTAATTGCCTGCCCACACAGCACCGGTGGCAAAGCAGAAACGTGGGTGCTGCAAGTGGGGGTGGCTGCAAATACTGGAGGATGAGAGATCTCCCCCAGGCTCTGCCCACTGGCAAGAAGTGGTGGAAGCTGAGATGATTCTGGAGACAGGTGAAAAGAATAGGCTGCACTTAATATATTCTTCAACCTGAAGGCATCCCATGAAAAGAGGCTTAATACACCAGTGATAAAAAGGATTTTTGTGGATTTAACTGAACAATATATGGTGAGTGATTGTAAACTGGATATCTAATAACAAGACATTCTTCATCTTTGCTTTATATGCTGTGGATGATGCAGAAGCACTCTGTAATTCTACAGACCTTTGCCATGAAATTTGTACTTAAAACACATCAACATCTCAGCATGAGGTACAGGGACTGGGGAACCATAATAGGATGTCTGGATTTTAATCTATGAATGTTTATTTTTGAATGGCTTAAGATAAAAGAACAAGTTGAAGGAAACAGTGCTGCAATCAGTGGCCCTTGAATGCTTGCATTAAGTTTTGGACTGATGGCCAAGATCCTGACATGTCTCAAGGTTTCATTTAAAACATCATCTGGGATTTCTGCTTCTCTAAGGTTGTACAATTGCTTGTATTATGCATCTTATCACTTCATTGTCTTCCAAGAATCAGAATTATAAAGGAGTAGGATTTTTTTTTTTTTATTGCAGCACTATTTTCAAGTTAACAGAAGGGCAACTTGTGAGTGCACTGTTTTATCCACCACTGTCATCATCTCTGCTGTTTAGAGCTGGCCCACTGATGAATCTAAAGCATTTTTTTTTGTCTTTTGAATTTTAGGTATCAGCAAACAATCTGACATGGTTTTGACAAAGCCTTTTGAACCTTGCATATGCTTCACTACAGCAAAATTGAAGTAGTTCATAATCATTCCTGATTTTCATCCTCAAAAAAATCTCTATCATGGTAGTATAAAACCCCTCAGATATACACATATTGAATGGAGATACAAGATTAAACATAACATAATATCAGATAAAAAGATGACAATTGAATTCAGCTCTTTGGCTAACACCCTGAGACACCCCTCCAATTATGCAATTCTATAGAATTCTCCTTTTCAGGACAGTGATATTGAAACAAACAATTATTTTTATCCTGCTTTAACTTTGAGGTGCACAGCTGGTTTACTTAGCCGTGCAAGTACACTTCAACAAAAAACATCATATGCAAACTTCAGCAGTGATCTGATCTGCTTTTCCATATCTTGATTATGATTTCTTCAGTGTGTGACAACTAGGGCTGTAGGCCACAGCAGATGTCCTTGGTATCTTACATCCACTAAAGAAAATATTTTCTGCAGAGCTGATCCTCCTTGTATTCAATGTTATTTCACTAATGGTATTAGTATCCCCCATTTTGTTGAAGGCTGTTCTGAGCATTTGTTGCCCTTGAGGGCTGGAGGAAAATTCTCATGTTTTTTCCTGCAGATATTTGGGGCCTCATCCAAGTCCATTGGATCACACCCCAATCCACACTTTTGTGTATTCTCATAGAAAGCTTTTATCTGTTAATTGCTGCCACATCTGCCTCTCTTTAAAATTTATTGTAATAGTTGTTGAGTCCCTAATAAAGTAAAGCACATATTGTATTTGTTTCTTTTTTTATTCAGCTCTAATGACTTACATATTGACTTTTTTTTTTTTTTCTTTTGGGAATTTTGTTGGTTTGGGTTGGTTTTTTTTGTTGTTGTTTTGGTTTGGGTTTTTTGTTTTTTTTTTTTGTTTTTTTTTTTTTATTTCTACAGGAATCCCATCTGTCTGGAAAGGCACATGAAAAATCATCCCAGCATTGAGTTGTTTGAATCTTTACAGGCACTTACACATCTTCAATATTAAATTCTTAATCCATAATTACCTCCTCCAGCTTTTGGCCAGCTTGACAGTGTCTGCTCCCCTTGGCTGTGTGTTAGACCATTTCTATTTTTTTAACTTTAATTTCTGTATTACATTTATCTAGTGGGATTAGCCTGGGTGCTTTGCTTTTGGGTGCTTCAAAATGTCATGGGGAAGGCAGTTCTATACTTTTTTTTTTTTTTAACTAGCCTAAAATAAACCATGTTCTGCTAGCTGCAGAGGTATTCTCACTTCTGTCACCACCAGAGAGAGGATCTTTAAAAGTCTTGTTCACTATTTACAATCTATGGTTGTAACTTCACTCAAGAAGATGAGGACTCTTCTCTACAGTCAAATCTTCTTGGCACCAGAAGCTAAATCAATTCGTTTTTAGACTCTTGTCTTTTGACAGACATTTATTCCTGTGGCATTCTTCTTATGAACTCCCTTGGAAATGTGCCCAGGATTATTTTTGTTTATTCCTTCCAAATTCCATTCCACCCTCACTAACACAGAATTTTAATCCTTCCCTGCTGGCGGCAAGGGGGTTTGTTACAATACTGGAGAAATATGTTAAAGAAACCTTTTTCTTCATCCCACCCTCCAAATTCTTGGTCTGTGCTAGTAGTTTGAAGGGATACTGTTTTCATGACTCATTCCAAGCTGACCAAGACAGACATTGTTCTACCTCCCTTGAAGCTCAGGTCCAGAGAGAGTGGAAGAGAATAGATGTCCCCTCTTCCTTGACACAGGCCGGCTCCAAAGCACAAGAACTTGGTCTGTGCAGAGCCTGCTTTTTTGTTAACATGCATGTATGGCTGGGATGTTTCTAACTCTTTGCAATCAAAGCCTGGTTTTTTAGCTAATCTAATTCAGGTTGGCATTCATAACAGTTTCTTCAAGATGGGTTCTCAACACCACATATAAGAACTCAGGCAGTCTATGCTTTCCACTCCCTCACTTGTTTATGCCAGTTTATGCCTTGGATTACCTCTGGGCAAAACAGTGCCAAGCCCTTCTGTAAACAAACATAGCTATTACAAGATGCTTACACAAAGAAGTGAACCTGACATTTTGTCTGAATTGTGGCAAACTGAATGTGCCTTGAGCTCTGTGACTAAGCAGTGCCACATCTGAGGGTGCTGTGCCATGTGTGGCAGAGAGCTTCCCCCGGGGCCTTCCTCAGCTGCAGCATCCCCATTAATCCCAGCTGCCTTGAGGGGCACAGGAAAGGATTCATTAAAGTTTTGGAACCAACATCTTGAAGCAATTTTGAGCTACCAGCAGGAGCCAGGGAAAGGAGCAGAGCTCTGGTGTGATGTTCTGTCTACCATCTAATCCTTTTACGAGGCAAGTTGCTGCAGGCTGAACCAGTTACTGCTTTCATGTGGCTTTCCACTTCATCTCCCATAAAAACCAATTATATTGGGGTTTGATTCTTCACCTGGCCTTACCTAGCACCTCTCTTGCATCTACCCTTTTTGATGATGAAACATCTGTTACTCAGATGATTCACTGCATTATTATTATTACACTCAGTAGATGTATTCCCCCTCCCCCTCCCCCAAATAATGGTAAAAGTACAAGGCACTACCATCTTATGGAAAATCTGGTCCTTATTGCTAAGACTAGAGGTCTTCATGATGTATCACACAAATAAATGTATTAGACTTCCATACAGTTCTCTGCCCATCTGCTAGTCTAAGTGGTAGCAAGGAAGGTCCCAATCACCATCCAGAAAGGTGAAGAAGGTGTTGAGGTGTTACAGCTTGCCATACATAGGTTTTTGATTTGCTGATTTAACTAAGGTGATGGTGGTACTTGATAATGATCTTCCTATTTACAGAGATTTATTGGGTGTCTTTGTCATTATTAGTCTTACCTTCTGTCTCTAAGGTGGACTTACACCTACTTCTTTGTGTGTTATTGATCTAAAGAGATGTGTAGGCACTTTCTCACTAGTGATATTGAATTCTGGCCCTTCTCCTAATGCATTCCAGGAAGCATGCATTCTTCACCATCAGAAATGTTCAACAGATGATTCCTGCCACCTTCACTCACAGAGAAAGCATTGGGTAGAAATGTTTGCCTTTTATAACAAGGGATTTTATTTTTCCATCCGCAAGTGTAGCTTGTATTCCTGAAAACTTCATTGCACTAAGGAAATTCACCCCTTTTAAGGATCTGCATTATAGATAATATTCTGTCTGCTAGAGAATGGTCCTAGGTAACAATATTAGCATTTTTATCCACTAATTGGAACAAAATACAGAAACTGAGTTTAGCTGTGTCTTGATTTGGTATACAATGTGATAAAGGACAAATTTTGCTTGTCTACAGTAACTGTTGATCAGCTCACTTTTTTGTTCTTTTCACTTTTACTTTACTATTGAAGGAATGTAATCTGCCTTGAAGTGCCTTACAAAAGCTGTGCCATTTACATAACTTCTTAGTGATCCTGCCTAAAAATTCAGAGTATGGTGGGCAGCAGTTTTTTATTCAGACAATGTCCTGGTTCACCATCTATGTGCCTCAGGTCAGACTCATTAACTAGCAAAATCAACTGCCTGGAGAACCTGTATCCTTATTACTCAATGGATAATAAGTAGGATTCCATGTGATGCCAGTCTTAGAGAAGCTTGAAGCCTTATTTTGAATATTGTCTTAGAAATCAGATACTACCTAAAACTGATGTGGAATTTCATAAATTATGTGTAAAGATGAAAAGGTGCAATTGGGTTTTGAGATTGCTCTTTGATTTTCAGAATATATTTACTTTTGTTCCTCATGGCTTATTGCTGCTCTCTTTTGGCTCAGAACAATTATTTGGCTTAGAGCTGTGAAATGAGTAACCATGATCCTGAATGGTTTCACTTCTTCACTGTGACTTTCTTCTAGTTAGTGTGTTGCTTGATTAAGGAATGTGGGTTTTTTAAAGGGAATTAGTCCTAAATTTGTTCAGTCTAAGTCTGTTTGCTACTGTTGTCAAATATCAATGTCCTTTTTCGAGGCAATAGTTCATTTAATATAGCTATATAGTGCCATTGTTTTTTCAGGCAATGTTGCAACTTGTTCATTATCTACCTATTGCTCTGGTTGTACTGTTTTTTGTACTCAGAATGCAGATGCGTTTTCCAGCTGTAGAGAAGGATACAAGATGTCTCTAGTGAAAACAGGTGTTTTACAAGGATGAGATAGGTCAGACTGTGAGCAGCAGTGCAGATTGTTGCTTTCTCTTTTTTGACCATTTCTGTCTGTCTCCAATAAGGCTGGGGTAAAGGATATGTACATGAAAAATTATCATAATTCCGGTATCACTTCTTCATGAAATGATACATAACTGTGTCCTGCAAAGAGAAGGGCATCCAGCTCCCCCGACTGAGATGTTTCACTCTCATCTCCTTTTTAACTGCGTCATGATACATATCTCAACAAGGAAGCGTCAGTTTATTTCAGTGGAGGTACCTTCAACTGCATCCAGAGGGACATCTTATTCAATTAACACAAGTATGTATTTAACCTTAAGTAGATACCTTTCTCTAGCTCCCACCTTTGACTTTTGGTTTTAATTAATCAGTTAAATAAGAGCACACTATCTCTAACAGCATTGTGAACTTTGGCACTTCCATTAGGCACAGTTTCACCAGACAGCTAAGCTAGGCACATCCAGATCTGGTCCTTTCCAGAAGGACTCCTATGAAACTAGGATTTCTTTATATTTAGTTTAAGTTTTGTGAATAGGCTTCCTGAAAAAATAAACATTTATTTATGTGAAAACATAATACTTATTCATTTGGGCATCACTAACAATGTAAAAAGTACTGTCCAGGATACAAAAAGTCCTCTCAGTTTGCTTACAATTAACACAGGCAGGCAAATAACTTCCAAAGATTTTCCAGCTTTTATTCAGGGATGAATCTCTTGTTCTTATCTCCTTTTTTCTGTTTCATTTTAACAATGATATGCTAATTATTGACTACAGGCTGTATCAAGTTTTAAAAGAATGAATAGAAGATACCATTACAGTATGTTGAGTGGTTTTGGTGAGGGGAAAGAAAAGAGAAAAAACAAACTATGGTAGAAGACGTAAAAAGGAATCTAATGAAAGAAGATAAACAGAAGGGTGTTAGTAAACTGGAAAAGATAAGGGAAGAGTGCTTGAGAGTGAAGAAATAGCACATTTGCCCCTGAAACAAAACCAGAACCCTACAACAGTATGTGACCATTCACATTGGAAATTGCTGCCTTTGAACTATGACTTTCTATTCAGTAAGTGAGATCTTATTATAAAATGTATGAACACAGAAGCTTTTTATTATTCCTGTGAGATATGATTTAAAGATAGTAATCACAATTAATTAGTTAAGTAATCACAAGTAATTAATTATAAAATACACAAATCAAATGTCTCTCCTTTTTTATAGCAAGCTAGAGGCATACAAATTGCAGGAATATCAGATTAGTTTTACTGTATTCTTCATTTAGCTGTCAAAATAACAGGAAAAAATCAGTATTGATTTATTTAAAGATGACTTTGAATAGAAATTGTATTTCTGAGGTATGCTGTTCCAGAGAAATGCAGGAAAAAATAATGTTGTTAAATGACTAGTTCAAATGCAGTCCCATGTCGAAAGTAAAATATTTTCTTAGCTTGGTTTGAAAATCACTACCATGAATCTTAACAATATAAGAAATCTGATATTAAAAGTAGGATTTCAGACTTAGTTGCTCTTCAAATTATTTAGCTAAAAGCCATGTGCCACCCTCCCTTTTTAAAAATGTTTGTTCCCCAGTAGGTATGCTTACTCCCTGATCTGCCTGACTTATTGTCTCTCTAAAAATTCAACAGGAAGGCCTATAAGCCCCCAAACTCCCTGATTAACTTGTTGCAGATAAGGAAGAGCCATTAATTGAAAGAGCGTGAATTGGCAGGGAGGAGTGGTGATAGTGCCTCTACGCACACATGTCCTCAGTCCTGTGAGAGCACACTCATTCCACAAGCAATTTAACAGTGTGCGCAACCAGCTCACAACCTGACAGTCTATACTTTCTCATTGAATTAAGTGCATATTAAAACCATATTTGAGTAGTGTATCAGAAAGGACATTCTATCCTGAGAGATGTTGTAGTACAGAGAGAGAATAGGTTGCTTGGAAAATATCTTTCAAACAAACTAGCGTGAAGCAAAGACAACAAATAATACTGACTAAAATCCTGTCTCTCTAATACCAAGTAACTTCTGCAGTTGGTGAGGCCTGTTTTACGGAAACACAGATTTTGGAACTTTTTAAAATATAGACATCTGGCTCTGCCTTGTGACACACTAGACATACTGATCTGATCCAGCAAAGAACTTACATGCATTCCTAGGCTTCACTGGGTTTTCTTTTGCACTGAAGTTACACTCTTCAACACTTGTGTGATTCATCCCAGAACTTTCAGCACCTGCAAGAGCAAACCTTGAGTGAACCTAAAATGGCTCCTCCTGCAGCCCCTAGGATGCAGAACAGTAGCTGGTTTTGGAACCTTCATACTGACTTGACCATATTTCAAGTAGCGGCTTCACAGTAGACATGACATCTACCATTTGGAAACACAGAATTGATGGCTGGCACATCTTTCCCTCCTGGCTATCCAACCTGTCCATTTTGTGATCCTATAATGTGGGAGATATAAATGAAAACTTGGCCTTCATTGTCATCTATTAACAGTAGAGCAGTCCCCTGCCATCCAGATCACTGACCCCTTCCTGTTCTTAATGTCTGGCTTTGCTCTCAGTGAAAACAGTGGCAATGAAAGTATGAGAATAATGCACTAGGCATTTTTGTCAGGATATACCCACAAAATGTACAAGACTCGAGCACTATAAAGGACTCTCAGTTTCCGTTTTTTAGCAATAGACATAAATCAATGTAATTTTTGTCATTGACTTAATAAAAGTTGAGATTTCACTCTGTTTCATTTATATGTGACTAAACAGGAAATGGTTACAGTTATCTTTGAAAACTGCAGAGATGAAGCAAATTTGGTTTGTCCTGTTATGAAATCTGAAATAGTAGGCTCAGAATGGTAATGATACCTTAAAAAAACCTGAATGAAATCATCCCACTAGACTAGTAAGATAGAGAAGAGCGGGGAAGTAGGCAAAATCTCAAAATGCTAAAAAGCTATTTATCTCTACAGCAGGAAGTATGGTGGCAGATCTGGACTTGGAAGCACAGGGTAGATGCCTAGCCAAGGATTGAGCATAGAAGGAAGTTGGAGGACAGGACAGGCAGAAGACATCTGTCAGACTCAGGCTGTGGTGGGGGACTCCCCAGTGGATAGAAAGATCTCATCCACCTCCTCCTGCCCCACCTCATAAGCCCCAGGACTTCCCAAACTCTGTGAGCATTTCCCCCTCAGGCCCAAGGGTGATGTTCACTTGCAAATAGGAGGAAGAGGGGGAAGAGTCACCATTCTGGGCCCAGCTCAAGGATGGGACACACTGAGGGCTGCAGTTGGCTGAACGAACACAACTCTCTGAAGTCCACAGCCAGGTGGAACTATCTGTAATTTTCACATTGACTTGAAGTGACAAAGAAGCACGACGGAACCACTGTGAAAGATGTGGAGTGTTTTTTAACAAAACCTTACAAACAGTTTCGGTACAACACCTGGAATACTTTATAGTGACTCCACAGTTAATCCAGAGTATTTTTGATTAAGTTAATGTATTCATGCTGATGTAACTAATAGCAAAATTTGTTTCCCCGTGGACATGTCTCCTATCCATTCACCCTGTTTGCTACTGCTCCGCCCCATCTCCTCTGAAATGATGGATTTTCATTAAATTGAAAACATCTCCTCTCCTCATGGTGTCATCACAAGCACCATAATGTGCGTGTGTTGTATTGCCAAGCATTGCTTAGCAACGGGACCCTGTGTTCTGCCAACTTTCTTTTCACGCTGTCAATCTGAATTTAACTGAACTTGCTGTGTTGTGTTTCAGAGGACTGACTACATGTCAGTAACGTGACTGATGAATACTCCAAATATACAAACAAAAACTGGCACTGACCCCCTCTATTTATTAGAGTGTGTGAATTTCAAGAAGTTACTTTACATTCCTGTTATTCAAAGACAAATTGTTTACAATCATGATAATTAATCTTGATAAATCCTCATAAAACACTAACCAATTGAAAAGTATAATTAGACACTTTCAGTTTTGAAAGTACATTCGACAGGACTATATGGCCCAGCCCTCTATGGCATCTACTAGTCAAGCACCACTGTTGTACTAAAAATCACCAGTCATTTATCAAGTAGTCAAATAAAGTGTAGAAACTTCTTCAGGTTTGCATTTGCGAAATCACCTCATTGCTGACAATATTGCCCATTAAATAAGCTATATGGACTTCAACCAAATGGCTTTGGAGAACCTGATGATGGCTTCTCATACCGCCATGAGTAGAAGACTTCTCTTGGCAATGCTCGGAGCACTGTAAATTGGATGAACAGATATCCTGGTGGTTAGGATGCCAGCTTTGCAAAATTGAGTCCACTGCTCATTGCTGCAGTCTGATTGAACAGCTCCAGTTCTAGCTCACTACCTCTCAAGTTCAACACATTTGAGAAACCAAAGTTACCTTCGTTTAAAATCATATGATTGGATTCTCTACCAGTAAATTGACCTGGTTCAACCTATTCTCAGCCAAATTTCATTAGCTGGAGATCTGAATATTTGATTGTGAAAGGTTTTAGCAGAGACATTGAATTACCATTTATATATTTCCATTTTTACACCACTTAGATTTTGCAGTTGAGCTGATGGAGAATGCCTCTCAAATTCTTTTTGGGAGGAAAAATGGAAGTACAAGATATGTATGTAAAGCAGGTTTCATTGCAGTCTAGGACACAAAAAAAAAAAAAAAAAAAAAAAAAGCACTGTTAATAGCATTGCTTCTACTCTAATGATTAAATGTTTCTGGATTTTTATTTCATATGCTACCACTGCAGAAAGAAATAGCTGCCACAAAAGGAGAAGGGCATTCATTACAAAGATAACTAGCAGCATATTCATATATAGGTGTCATCTGTCAATTCAGTCAGCTAAACATTGAGTCTGTGTCATCTGAAATGCACTACAGTATGCAAAACACCCATATGGGGCTGCAAGTATGACAAAAGACACAGATGATTCTTGTGCCTTTCTGAAGAGGCCACTGGAGCCCAGACAGGATTCCAGAAAGCAGATGTTTAAGCTAAAATGAAGGATCCCTAGATAACTACAGTGTTGATATCTACACAGTTAAGATTCAGCACTATATTCAGACTCCTGTGTTTGCCTATACTCATTTACCCATACGTGGTTATCTATATGCAATCCAGAACCTTCCTATAGTACTGAAGGGACATCTTGAGTGAGGCTTAATTGCCCAAAGGTACGTGCCTGCAGTTATCTTAGTATGCCACTTTTGAAGGATGTGAATCTTCCTCATACCCTGTATCATCTAGCTCCATACAACTGTCTTAAAGATTCTCAGATGTCACAAATGGCACTATGTATCTGTGGTCTGGCAACTGAATCCTACCTTCTGTATCTCAGATGTATTAGTTAGCCCATAATGTTTACCTGCCCAAAGGCTTTTCTGTCAGTCAACAAGTATTTCCTATTAGAAACACATTTGTGTGAGGTAACAGCTTTTTGTGCCATTCCTATGCCTCCTTAAAAAGTGAAAAAGAAAGAAATGTTGATGTTTTGCTAAGCTTTGGAAAGGTTGAACCAAAGGTTTGGGTAAATCATGAATGGGAATGGTTCTGACACGTTTTGGAAAACCCTTGTACTGCTGTTCATTTCCTGTAGTGGAGGCTCCTCAGAGGTAATTATTCAACTATCTAATTCACCAGTCTACTGTAACACTGATATTACTGAGAGTTCCAGAGGAGACAATTGTAGAAACCCAATATTGCTGCTAGTGCTGCTTTCAAAATCAGATCAGTCTTAAAGGATTAATACAGAATTCCTTCAAAGAATCATCAGCTCGATGGGAAGATTTTGAGCATATAAGGATATTGTTCTTGCCAAATAGAAAATTTCTCCCAAAATATGTTCCCAGGGCCTGTATTACCTAAGATTAAAATGCAGATGACACTGTTACATGCCAAGCTTATTTGTTCTTTCTTGGGAACATATCTAGACACAGAATAGGAATAAGGATAAAGGATTTCTGAGAAAGAATGTCTAGAAACCATCTACTAGGCCTGTTGTTAACCTATCCCTCCCAATAACTGCATAGCTACTTAGAGGGTGGATAAGTCATTTGGTCAGACAGGAACCAAAATGCAAGCAACAGGTTAGTCACTTGTGCTATAAACCATGAAAATTAAGGTGGAATTCTGGTAATTCATGGGTATGCTAAAATGTTCCTATATAGCCCATTGTTTCAAAATGTGGTAATTTGTTATTTTGATAAGTAGATCTCTGTCCTCCAACATCCCTTGTGCACTGTTACCTTCCTGGAGCTCCTTCTGCAAATATTACTACTGATAGGACTTTCCCCTTCCCCAGTTATCTTGTATTTCTGCAGGACTAATATTTTTGTGGGGTATATTTCACTGGAACAAGTTACTGTGCTCTCAAGTGTAATAATGATGATGATAATTGTGTAACTGAAGAAAGTCTGTCTGTACATGGAACATATGAGTTGCAATACTTATGTGCTGAGGGTACAGGCTGTTCAGAGGCAGAAATGATGATCCCATCAAATTCCCGAGTTCTTGTCCAGCCTCACAGCTTTCTGGGAATCCAGTATGATATAAACTCATATCTGTATCTCTTCAAAGATCTGTATTTGACTCATATGTAACTTTGCAGAAGCCAACCAGTGGTAAGGTAGGAATTGTTTCCTTTTCTTCCAGAAGCTGTTGCTTAGAATGTTTTGGGGGATTTTTTTAACCCTTAGCTGCAAACGTTTGGACTTTATCAATTGAATGTACATTAAATTTCCACCTGAGAGCAACTAGAATCAAAACCTTACTTTTAGCTCCTCATACTCTGCCACCTCACTCTAGTTGTACTCCCATGTCTAATCATGGAGGTTTTTAGTAGAAAAGTTCTCTAGGCACCTGAATTCCTTAAATTGCTCAATGCATGGAGCTAGGCATCTAGGTCTCTTGGCACTTTAAGCAAGGGAGAATACCTGTTTCATAGAGTGTAGGAAGTATTCTATAAATCATCCAGCATTCACAACACCTGTAGGTACATGCTTATTTCTGAGGTGTTTAGCATTCTTTCCAAATTGATTGCAATTGGCCAGTTCATTCAGAATTTATTGGATAGGGACTAACATGTATGTGATCACATAAGATCAATTTCCTTAGGAAACCAGATTAGATATTTAATAACTCTAGATGTGAACCTGAACAGAACCCCCCTATCTTGGGGTTGAACATTCCTGGAACTTGGTAATATTTGGATCTGTGTCTGAGATTCACAGCCAGCTCAGAGCTTTATAACAAGCTGAACGAAAACTCAAGAGTTTGAATATTTCCTAATTTGTGGAACATTTTTGCTTATGCCAAATGTGTGACTCAGAGCCATTTCTAGTTAATTCTGGGAGTGGAGAATGTTATCAATTCTTTCATGCAGGCCTGTGATGTCCAGATAGAAGCACAGAGCCTCTGCTTTTCCTGTAATTGATACATACAGAAATACTTTCTTTTTAAAGCTTAAGAGTAATATAAATGGAACCTAAAGAATAGATAAAGCTAGATCAATATTCTTAAATGTTGTTTACTACTGCGGACCTAAGCATATGCCAGTACGATAACAAACCACTTGATAATCCATCAAAAGATGAATTAAAGAAACATTTTGATTGCATAGCAAAGACTCAAAAAATTAAGAAACAAGACAAAATTGCTAATCTGTGAAAATTTCACCCTTTCCTCTGGTACAAATATATCACACAGCAAAGGTTGTCTTATTTCAATGATCCCTTACACACATACATATAAACACCCCTTGTTCACCCTAGTAACTTATTAACTCCAATTTAAAGTGACAACTCAAAACACACCTACACTGCAGCCACTGCAGTGACTGGAGCACTATCTCAGCTAGCTCTAGTAAACTAGTAAACTAGCTTTGTGTACCTATATCCATCTTCCTGCTGTTCCAATGAGCTTTGAACGAGCTAATTTACTGAATTTTTCAACAACAAAGACAGAAACTTTGGCTCCAGAAGTGAGACTGACTGGAATTTAAAACCACTGTCAAGACCTTGGGAGCCCAGGCTGGAGCTCACCTCCCTTGAGGGCATAGACTCAGATGTCTTGGAGCAGACCTGCTACAACCATATGCACATCAGACCTTCTACCTAAGTGGCTCTGGCGGATACTTTCTCTTGCATTTTCTGCTTGATCCCACAGTTATCCAGGTACTCATTTTTTCTGTGACTGCTGCCTCATCAGGTGTGTTCTGAGAGAAGAGAAAGATTTGAACTTGAGTTTTGAAAGAAACTCTATGGATGAGGTCCACTGATCTCAGTACACAGGTAGAGAGCATTGGAGAGCCAAGATTTAAAATTAATTTCTGACCTACTGGGAGGTGCTTACAGAGCTTTCTAGGCTGCCCTTATCTCCTCAGCTCTCCACAAATTCTTCCTGAAATGTTCTCCAGGGCTTAGACAACACTTCTTTTATGCCAAAACTTGAAGGTCTTTAAGCCTTTATTGGATCTTTCCCTAAAATTAGTTTTGTAGCTTGAAAAGCTATTGACTTTATAAGAATCTTTTTGGACCCTTGATGCATCCATTTGTGTGACAAATTGGAGTGAATCATTTTGCTTTTAAAGCACGAGCTAATTGGTACAGGAGGTCTCCTTTACACTCCTGATTGCATTAGATGAGTCTGTAGGATGGCAGTAGCAGGAGCTAGATAGAGGATTTTTGTTCTGGGGAATGGCTATATTTGAATGGGAATAAATTAAATATTTTCTGTGTAAAAACACAATTCATATTTTATGCTGTTCATCTTCCCATAAATGGCATTCAGATATATGCATATAATAGCTTACTGGCAAGCCAATAGCTTCAACCATCCCTAAACAGATGAACATTGGGCAAACTTAATGAACAGCTCAATCAGTCATCGTACACACCCTGGACTGTGTCAGCTTGTAAAGAAAAGCCACATAATGCAATAATATAAGAACATCGTTACTTAACTGGGTTTATACAATCCATGGGAGAGGCTCTGCTTAAACTTTTATTTTTCACACATAAATGTTTTACTAAGTGTTTAAAATGAAGGTGTTGGGGAGAAAGAATACTACTACTTGAAAACATCTATATAAGCTGATTTGGTGTTTGTAGAGTTTGACACACAGCTATAATAAAACACAAATATACCTGAAACATGGAAGACAGCCAACCCTTTAAGGGAATACATAGTTAAGTAATTATTTTTGACTGTAAATAGACTCAGAGGACTGAAATAGCTCCTTTTGCAACTCTTACGGAAGTTAGTAGCTTTGCAAACATTTCTCCAGTGATTAGACAGCATCAGCATTTTATATGTTGTTCATGTGATAAATTTGTCTGAGTTCTACTTTATCTGATCCTAAACTTTATCACTGGTTGTCCTGACAGCTAAAGAATTTCTGTATTTTCCATGCCTTTTTACATTAACATGCTTTTTAACATCTGATGGAAGTGTAGTTTTCACTTTAAGCAGTTATCTCATCAAATCACTTTTTTTTTTTTAATTTGTACTCTGAAATGCCCAAACCTCCATGGGTAACCATAGGCATATAGCAGAAACCCCTGATTCAGAGCATAGCTCTCTCATTATGCAGCAGAAAGAGGCACCTGTCTCGGATGAGACAGACTATAAAAGTCTAATGACTTAATCAGAAGAAATATGGCCTTATTATGCAACTGGATCTTTCTGTTTTCTTTCTCATGGAAAAGAGATGCATTTTTTGTTAGTGCAAGGTCAACTGAAGTTGTACCAAATGTAGAAAATAAAATGTACAAATCTTTCCTACTGGAGATTTCAAAATAGGATATAAGATTTCAGAAAGCACTTGTAGTATCCCTATGGATAGCATCACATGGATGCTGTTCTGTAGCTTTTTATAGCATGAAGTGTAGGAGTTATGGAATATGTATGCTTTTAGTAGCCTGTTCCCAGGAAGAAGCACTGTACAATAGAGCTTGGAATTAACCAGAATAAAATTTCTTCAGGAAGTCATGCTTTAAAAAACATTTAGAGTAGAATCATAAAATCATTAAGGTTGGAAAAGACTATTAAGATCATTGAGTACAGCTGTTAACCTGGCACAGCCAAGTCCACCACTAAACCACGTCTGTAAGCACCACATCTACACATCTTTTAAATAATGCCAGGGATGATGACTCAACTATGTCCCTGGGCAGCCTATTCCAATGCTCGACAGCCCTTTCGGTGATGAAATTTTTCCAAATATCCAATCTAAACCTGCCCTGGCACAACTTGAGGCCATTTCTTCTCATCCTATCACTTGTTACCTGGGAGAAGAGACCTACACCCACCTCGCTACAACCTCCCTCAGGCAGTTGTAGAGAGCGTTATGGTCTCCCCTCAGCCTTCTTTTCTTCAGTCTAAACAACCCCAGTTCCCGCAGCTGCTCCTCATAGAACTTGTTCTCCAGACCCCTCACCAGCTTCGTTGCCTTTCTTTGGACACGCTCCAGCACCTCAGTGTCTTTCTTGTAGTGACGGTCCCAAAAGTGAACACACTGATGCAGCCTCACCAGGGCTGAGTACAGGAGGACAATCACTTCCCTCATCCTGCTGGCCACACTATTTCTGATACAAGCCAGGATGCTGTTGGCCTTCTTGGCCACCTGGGCACACTGCCGGCTCACATTCAGCTGGCTGTCAACCAACCTCCCCAGGTCCTTTTCTGCCAGCCAGCTTTCCAGCTACTCTTCCCCAAGCCTGTAGCATTGCATGCAATATTTTCTAGGATGCAATAGCCACAGTAGTTTGTACTAAATCCACTGAACCAGCCCCACCTTTCCATTGCTTTCTCATCTTTTAACTGCTTGTCTCTTTTCTTACGAACTTGGAGCATTTCTCACTAGGGCAGTGACCGGGGTCGATTTCTGACCTCACTGACATTGGAATAGCTCAGTTTTCTTCAGCAAGTTACTTTTGATTCACAGAGCTTTGAGCTCAGCCTTTTATATATTCTAGAAAGCACTCACAAAACTGTACTGACCGAATGAATGTTTTTATAACCACATTTGTTTTTTAAAGGTATGTTGGTGTTTTTTTTGTTTTTTTTTTTTTTTTTCTTTTTAACCTGTGCTCTCCCATACTGAGCTTCAGCACAGATCACATGTTTATGGTCATTTTATAATCCTCTGCTCAGAGACCAGACTGCTGTTGGCACATGTTGACACTGAAAAGGATCTGGTAGCAGATGCTCCAACACCACTTCTGAATTCTGCTCACAGTCAGGAGCTCAGCATCACTCTGAGCACCCATCACACCCCAGCCGATAACAAACCCTGTGTAAATACAGAGATCAAACAAGGAGCAAGAGCCCTGATTGAGAAGGAGGGCTTTCTTCTCTGCATAGGCAGCACCAGCAACACTGAATGACAAAATTTACTCAGAAGGGATGAAGCACCAGATGATTGTGTCACAGGAAGGAGAGTCAGGAGCGCTGCGTCAGCTTCTGTATGTAGGTGTCGTAGGTGTTGTTACAGAGAGAAGTGAGGTCAGAGATGGCTGTGTCGTAGTAGAGGATGACTAAGGTGAGTAGGGGAGGAGCTCCCTGTTGCAGATGGCTCAGCAGGGAATGAGGACAGCAAACTTTGACGATTTCGTGGGGTGTTGCATCTTCTGCGAAGGCAAAAGCCTAGCAACTCGTCACAGAAGTCTATAGGAAATGAATGGAGGGAGGTGTGTTTGGTGCGTGGGAGGTTATGTGAGGAGCTGTGGGGGAACAAGGAGAAAAGAGTCTGAGGCAGGCAACGTGAGTCACAGCACCCACCATGAAGAACGTGAAAAGGCAGTAAGCAAGCCTAAGATTACACATGAATATTCACAGGGAGAAGGTGGGAGAAAGAAGCTGAATGACTAAACTACAAGTGTTTAAGATTTGCCAAATACAGTGTGCCATGCCTCAGCCTGGGGATTTTATTTTTTGTCATGAGTTTCAACACCCAATATCTTAATCTGCCAGCAACTTGCACAGCTGCATGATATTCACATAGAGCTGTCTAGAGCATGCCCATGGAAGCATTTCCCCACTTTATTCTATGCATGGCTCCTTTTGAGTGTTCTCCAGCATTATTCCCATCTGGTATGTCTGGAAACAGGTTCACTTACAACAGAGATGCAGCAGTTGGGTGGCAAAGTGGTCACATGAGAAAATGAATCTCTTTCTCTAAAATGGTGAGTGGGCTGTGCCTACGGAGTATGTCCTCACTCACCCAGCAAGAGGCTTTTAGTGGGCCAAACATCTTAGAGGATCAAAAGTGGTTTTTGAAGTTTTGGGGGCTTTTACCTTCCTGGCTGCTTATTCATCATCTCAACCAGATGGATGGAAGGTGAAAGCTGTTACAATCTGAATGTTACTGTTCAAGAGGGTTTTGTGAAATGAGTTGGGGCATTCAGCCAAGCTCCAAGTGAAAATGTGTCAGCAGTGCAATTGACACCTGAGCTGTTAATCTTAGTTGCCAGTGACTGCAGTGGATTTTGCTTCATGGTGTTCTTCCTGCTGTAAAAAAATTCCTGCAGCACAAAAGATCTGTCTGCAGAAATTTATGGTTTTCACTGACTCTCAATTCTCTATTCAAAATCAGAACTTAATTAATAAACATTTCTGTAGGAATTGTATTTGTTGCAGTATGTGGAACAGAAACTCAATGTTTTATTTGTTTTTACCAGCAAATAGAGACAACCATGCCTCCGTATCAGGTAACTTTACTGAAGTATGCAACCATTACTCTTAAATCACTTATTTAAAGCCTGGAATGCTAGTCATTAACAGAACTGATGTAGTGCTACAGTCCCAGCTGGAATCAGGAAGGAGGTTGGATACTTTTCTTTGTACAGGGCTCAGATGTACTCTACTTGAGTTTTCTATGTGAAATGCTACTTAGAATAGGAACGTCACGAGTAATTTGACAGGTACCATTCAGCAGCAAAATTATGATGTAATGAGGAATCAGGCCAAATATTTCTGAACAGACCAATTCTGTACAATTATTTTGAAATTTTCAGAAAGACAAAGAAAATGTTTGAAGCCAAAAATTGATAAGAGTGAATGCAAGAGATGTTAGAACACCCAACTCCATTCATTAAATTTACACAGTTCTGTGGGATTATATATCACATATTCTATGTTGACATCATTCTGGCCATTTTTAAAGTATATTACCCTGGCCAGTGATAATTTAAGGATTATCTCAAAACCATAAGGTGTCCATATTTACTTAATTTTATTTGTCAAGACCATTGTCAATGGGTTAAACTTAGAAGCCTAATCAATACATAGAAATCACATATCTGTAATAAATGTAATTAGTATACAATGGAAATGTTTTAATCAAGCCAGCCAGCAGTAGATAACTCCTTTATTGATAAACTGCTATTAATAACTCTGTTAACAGCTCCAACTGAGAGAGAGATAGAGGTTTTCATGAAGTGAATCTATTTGCAGAAGGCTAGCAGCATTTATCTCAAATGCTGTTGAATTAGATCAGGGCTGCAGAGCAGGTGGGACCCATACCTCAGCTCTCCTTTTCCTTCTGACTGTGCTTTGTGTCTCCTTTGCTGCTTGTATATCAGGGCTTCCCTTGCATGAAAGTCAGAGCACTGGAAGGGACTGACATGCACTCAAATGTTACCCTGACAGGAATCTGGGATGCAGCCAAAGTGACCTCAGAGCTGAGACTCATTCCCAAATCCCTCGGTCTAGGCATGGTCCCTGTTAGCTCTCACTTAGATTCTTTGGTTTCATCTTATTTTCCTCATTCTTCCACATGCTTTGCTCTTTCATTAAGACATTTCCCAAAATTGTTCTCGGCATATTCATTGTCCCTTGTGGTAATCTGCTCTAACACTTTATTTGTTCAACAGTTCAGACTTGACTGCACGTTGCCTTTTGATACAAGAGGGGATATAGATGGATTCTTTCCTCTGTGTGTGTGAGCCTAATAGCTGTTCTTTCATGTGGATTCCTCTGAGATTCACTCTGCTTTTTCAAGAGTAAATCACACTCTCTGCATAATGATCATAGCTGTCTATTTGGAGTATTTCAGCACAATTGTAAAATGTGCATGCTGTACGTTCTCGGTCCTGCCATTCAGTTCTTTACTCTTTTTTCTCTCACCCCAAGTGTCCATCCCCTCCTGAAGTCATCCTATTTTTTCATGTCCACGTTGCAGAAGTTTCTAAACCCTTATCAGCAGAGGACATTTGTGAGACGAGAATATCTTACTCTGTACCATGGACAAAATACACACTGTGGTTTGTTCACCAAGGGAATTAATTCAGAAAGTCAGTGTGAGCTTGCTACCAGGGTGGATCTTATAATAGTATTTTATTTTCAGGAGAAATCTCATCAATGCATATTTCAGTAAAATCTTAGCCAATCTGTTTATGTTTACCATAAACCATAATTAGGTTCTTTTTTATTATCAGTAAAACCTATGTCAATACGATTTTCACATTCTCCAAAAAATGTATTGCAAGAATATGCAAAGTAGAAGTTAGGCAACATATTGCCCAGCATAATTTGCAAGGCACAAACACTGTAATTACACACACCCATATAGATGTACACACACACAAGGAGGCACACTGCCTAAAAGTAATTACAAAGCAGCATTATTGACTCCATGAACTCAGGGCTAAGAATAGTTAACATGGAAGGGAATGAAGCATAAAGAGTTCTCTGATAGGACTCCAATACTGCAAACAGAGCTACTGCTGTCTGCTCTGATTCCCCAAAAAAGTGGCTGCATTCTTCCAGATTATTTTAATGAATACCAACAGCACACACCTGGCTGGATTGCTCTTATGCATTAACTTGCTGTATTGTCACAGAGGTTACTCTCAAATATCAGGACTTCCTGAGGAAGTCTACTGCCTGGTTTCATCAGAACTCCCTCTACAGCTTCACCTATTTAAGGAAGACACTATTTATTGGTCGTAAGGCCTCACACCCCACTGAAAGAAATGAGATGCAGTAGCAAACCACTAGTAACTCTGATATTCTGATAGCAAACTCAGATTGTGATGTGAAGACATAAGGAATACAAGAGGAATGACTGGTGGGTAGGACCTTACCATCTTCTGGGTCATCCAAGACTAGGAACATCTGAAGACATGCCTGAACACTCAAATGAAGATATTATGTTTGCTAACATGAAAATAGTCCAAATAAGAATAAATTTCTGTTGATTTTCCTGTCTTACAGGATCTGTACTTAAAATGTTCAGTCCATTCAAAACACTATAGTCAGCCTTTGTCTAATAGGTGTATGGTGAGAGTTTAAAAAAAAAAAATAAACAAAAAAGAGGAAACGTTTGTGGAAATTATAAAGATTTCTGCAAAACATGACAGAGTGTCTCAGGGATAAAAAACTTGCTGATCCAAGAATTAACAGAAAGAGATTTTCAATGAGAGAACAAATAAAAAGAAATATGAAAATGAACTGCCAGCACACAAAGGAAAAAAAAAAAAAAAATAGACAGCAAGTGCTGTCTTGGATTTGTCACTCCTTTCCTGCTTCCTCCAATAGCATTTTACATTTGCTTCAGCAAACACAAGATTCGCCAGCTCCATCTTATACATGGTGGAGAAATCACCTAGCTAGAGCAAAATGTTTTCCAATAAGACCTTTGGGACAGCACTTAGGACCCTCCAGACCTCAGTGCTGACACTGTGTTTTACCGTCCTGGTTTTCAAGTAGCCTACCAGGAGGAAATACAGTTGTTCTCTGCAGCTCTGAACCATTTCTTGGCTACAAGCTATTGAGTTAAATTTCCCTCATCCTTTAATTTAAACTCCTACTGTTTGCAGTTCTCAGTGTTCTAAATGTTCTCAGTGTTTGCAGTTCTGGCACTGTTTGTACTGATTGCATTTTAAGGACAATAAAGTCATGTTTTGTGAAATTACAGAGCATTTTAATTTTTGCCTATCAGCTAAAGCCCTGCTGTGGTATCCACAAACCATGCACAGCAAATACCTACCTCGTGGCAGACAAACCATTCACTCCTGCAGTCCCAGGTGCTGAAATTGTCTGTGCCTTTCAGTGTAAAGATCCACAACATTCAGAACTTGTGAGAGCACACAGACCATGTACAGTGCCTCCTATAGACTGATACTCTCTCTTCTACAGCCAAAAATAGCTTCAGAGCACAGCAAAAAAATGAAAATTCCCACCCTTCCTCCAAGCAGGTGAAAAAGATGTTCATGCTGTGTCCTGGCAACCAAAATAGTGCTCAGGATGTCTTGGTAGCTTCTATTTCCCTGCTTGCAAATCTTTGGCAGCCTTTCCTTCCCTTATTCTCACAGCTGTTGTGTAGAAAACAAACAGTAATCATTTGAAGCTGGTGTTATTCAGCTGTCTCAAGGCTAAGGTCTGCCATCTACTTCTGAATTTCTCAAAGGTACACTCCAATCTCATGCCACCTCTGCCTAGACTGCACATGGAAGTGATTCTTTCCTAAGAAAAACATCCTCAGTAAGAAGTTCTTCACCTACAGTTATAGATGGTAAAGAGGGTTTCCCAGATAAAGAAAGAAAATAATTATGATGTCAATTATGTTCACATCCTTAACCACACAAGGCAAATAATCCTGTTTTCATTGGATTCCTAGAAATTCCACTGTCCTACTATTAGGAAGTTTTCCTGTGCATCTTCTCTTTGTGTTGGTAAGTCTCCAAAGGTATCTGGTCTTACAGAACAATAGGGAAGAAATCCTTTTTTCTGCACTCTGTGGAAAGCAAAAGTTAAATCCTTGCATTTCCTTCCACACAGTGAGAAAAACTAGTCATGCAAAGCCATCAAGAATTCCCTGAGGACTTGTAAACTTTAGAGCCTTTTTAAAAATGCTTCACATGCTCATGTGAACAGGCCCTTGATTAGCATCTAGGGCTGCAAGTTTCCACATAGAGAATTTATGTCTCAACAGTGAATGGAGATGCTGCAGTTACTCAGCACACCTGGTGACAAAGTTGAGAATGCAGACAGTTTGCTCATGAGTGTTCATTGTTTAGAGATATTAAAAAAAAAAAAAAAAAAAAAAAAAAGAAGTTTCCAGAAAAGAAGTGAGTCATGAGAGTATGAGAGAAGAATTATGGAACTTTCTAAAGGGTTTTACCATCCCTTTTTTGGCTAATTTCTCCTAGCTGTTATACTGTGTACCTCGGGAGCAATTCCACGGGGCTGAGGGCAAGAAATACAGAATATATCCACTCCTAATGCTGAATTCATACTTTGGAAGAATTAATACTATGAGGAAGCAATGGCTTATAGTGAATGAGAACCAGGCACCTCTCTACAACAACTGTTTCATGACAATTTGTTCAAAATTGTTACTTCAAAGAATCTCTTTAAGACACAAACCTCTTTGTGCTGTCAATTTACATGTGCAAGCAAATCTACATAGTTTTCATAGGCTACCCACAGGGGACCTGATTTTTCACTTCTGTGTACCTTGTGTAGACTGCTAGAGCTTGATTCAGCAGTCTAAACACAAGCATCTAGCAGCACCTGAAATATCTGAGGTAGTCCTGCCTAGCCTCCTGCATGGTCTGCCAATTCAGATTGAGATGGGACTTCCATAGGTCCTGTATCTTCCAGCCCCATGCAGATACCTCATATCAAAGGGCACTATGTCCTATGTTTAGGCAATTGAGTCAGACTCCTAGGTTTAGAAAAAGAAGATCTATAGCACACAAGTCAGATCTTTTTTAGTCTGCTTTTTGTAATATAAATGTAAATAGCTACATAAGGAAAGAAGGTAGAGAAGAAGCACATTTGCATTTAATTGCATTTAATTTTTTAAAAAAGCACTACTATCTATCCTGCTTACCATTAAATAAAGAGCTGATAACAACAGAAATCATGGTGCCTATAGAGTATCATTAAGCCCGAAGACAATTTCTGCTGCTACTAAAGTGAGTGTCAAGAACCACCTTTGCCCTGAAAGGACACCTGCTTTCAGTTTTTGATTGTTTTAATCCTTCTAGAACATGCTAGAGTAGTGCTCCCTGAGAATAAAACATTTGCTTCATTTCAGCCTAAAGGTGAGGTTGAAACCATTTGTTTTTAAACCTCTTGCTGTCATCTGTAATTAATGGTATGACCCTGACTACAGAGCTCGAAAGGAATATATACATTTTCAGCTGCAGTTCTGGTTTTTGTTTTTTTTTTTTTTTTTGGCAACTAGCCGGTTCTTTAAGCTTTTATCTTTGAATACAAAAGGTTATTTCTAGAGATTGAGTGCTTGGTTTATTTTCAGTATTTTTATTGTTTTCATCTGCTAGAATCAGCAGCGAATGGACTTTTGCTATTTCAAGTTGTTTGTTATGCCAACGTCTCCCAGATCAGAATAGGGAGATTAATTTTCCTTCAACAAGGATATATGCCAGCAGCGCTTCTACCATCTTACAATTTTTCTTTTAAATAGTTGGTCTGGCAAAGCATTGCCACTTTGCCAGAAATTCAGAGGGCCATTTCTCTCATGGTAGATGTACCGGCACACCAACACAATAGCCTTGTCACTCTGAAAGTCACAGATGTAAAGGAAATTAAGGCCTTGTAGCATACGGTAAATATGAGCTATGCAATTAAAGTAACACTCGATGGTTGGAAGGAATTACACTGCAATTAGATTATTGTAATATGTGTTTGAACATGCTGAACCGAGCTGAATAAAAAGCACATGGGGCATGAGCCTATGCTTGTGGAAGTCACTGGAAGTTTTACTACCTGCTTCCCTAGAAGACAGAATTGATCCTGACTGTATAAATCTTATGTATGAGTATGAGCTTGTCCACACAATACTGCACATATTTCTCAACATCAGCATTCTCAGAAGTGGAACAGGACTCCTCAGTACTCTCTGATGGTAAGCTATTAACACAAGAAACTGTTTTTCAATGTATGGCTCATTCTTCTCCCTCCATATACCTAGATGATGCAAATGTGAAAGCCATGGACTTCTGTTTTTCAGAATTTCACGTGCTGTTGTTCCCTGTGCCCAGCTAGTAGACCAATGACTTAAAAGAGCAGGAACAAGTTCAGACCACGGTTACCTGACTGAAACAAGAGCGCATACAGTCAGGATCACATTGCCCCGAGCACACTCTTTTCCCCCAGCTCCAAAACAATGGCACCACCAGCTACAGCTGCGTGGGATAAAAGACAAAAGTTACAGGCAAAATGAACTTCTTGTATTAATTTTCATTTTAATGGAAAACTCCATTAAAATTTTAAGGTACAATTCATCAGTTTCTAAGGAATACAAATTTACTTGGGACACCAGAAAGGACCTTGTTTTCCCAGGTGGAAGAACAAATAGGAGATGTGTGGTTTGAACTAAACACCGGTATCAACAGCATAGAATTGTAATTCTGGAAAAAATGGTGGAGCCTTAGTGAAAATGAAAAACCTAATTGGCTTTAGACTCATCTTGCATCTTGCATGTAATAAGATGAATCAGACTGCAGAGAGGAAGAAACAGTTTTGGTTTTTTTCATCTCTATGCATACCAGTCACGGCATTTGTACTAGAAATCACACACATATCGGTAAGATAGCAGAAGCACTTTCACAGACCCCCTGATTTGCCATGTTGCCTTTTCTTCCAAAGATCCCTCTTAACCAGCAATTTCTATTTTCCTTCTAGAAACAGAGAGCAATGGGCCAACCATTTCCTTCCATAAAGAAGTTGAATGTGATTGCTGTTCTGTCTTCACCTACCAGTAAGGAAGCTCTTGTCCCTATTACAACAAAAAATTCAGTTGAGAATCATGAGCTTTTGCAGCTGTATCCCAGGAGATATATGACATACAATAGCATAAACTTTTAATGTATTTCATGAGGGAGGAAAAACTAAGCCCTCACTTATTAAAATAAAGACACAGTGAGGGTGATCTTAAATGTCATGCTTAGGTCTTTTCAAATGCTCTTAATTTGACAGAAATAAATTAGTGTAATTCTCTAATTTTCGTGTAGCCCAAGGGCCTTTCAACTCTCAACAAAGCTTGAAAAAATATACCAAAAAATTGCTATTATTATCTCAGTTTCCCTAGGGAAAAGAAATTAAAGGGGAGGTAATTAGTTATTATATATATGTGCATGTAATTAGATATTTTGTGTGATACGTAAACTCTGTCTGCTAATTCTATTGGAAAACAAAACAGTATTCAAAGATGAACATGTAAGGCCAGAAGTTACGTACATGTTCTTTCCCACTTAGAGATCAAAATTTTGATGTGTTTTGAAGGTAAAAACTCGATATATTTTCCTAGTGTTTTATGCAAGATTACACCAAAACATCATTAAATATCAACATAGTCATATTTTCACAAATTTACTAGGGATTTGCTCATGGAATCACTATTTTCTTATGATTAGTGAGACAGAAAGATAGGATAGAAATCAAATGTTTTGCCTTTTGAATAAGAAAATAAATTATGTGAAATAAATTTTGTCTCTCTTACATGGGAAAAGCTTTCTACTTTGAACACCAACACCTACATGGTAAAGGTCAAGCATGAAGCATGAGTCAAACAATAGTATTGTTCAGTTACTTATAAAGTCATTTAAATCCAAAAGTTCAGATAGGACTTTTTCAATTATACATTGTGGACAAAAAAATAATGTAAGGTTGAAGCTCATATCTGAAGGAAAATATAGAAAGAAAATAAAATATATTAGCAATGCCTATTTTGTATTTCAAAGCACCAGGATTTGGATGTTTTTTCATTAAATTTCTGTCACACATTCATTTCTAGGTGTTCTTACAAGACGATCATTATTTGTACTTGAGGAAAACAGACCTAATGATTTCCCAGGTCTGTACAAATTGTTTTAGAGAGGAACATCTAGCCAATGAAACCAGTGTATTTTGCCAAGTATTTGGTAGTCAACCTTGAAAATAAAATGCTTAGTTTGGCCGCAGTAAATGATGCTCAACTTTGTAAGAGAGCATCGTCTCCTGGACCACTCTCAAACCAAGGCATGCTTTGGTGATCAAATCTTCAGGTTAACTTTCCTATCCTTTTCAATGCATTAGATTTGCCAGTTTCTAGTGTTCATTAAATTGTTTTGTTTTGGTTTGGTATTTTTTGAAACAGAAAAGAGAATAATACACAGTGTTATGGAAACAGAGGCCCCATCTACCTTTCCAAGGACTGATGCTTCTGCTTTCTAAGTCAATGGGAACATTTTGCAGGCCTAAACAGCACAGATTCAAGCTCAGATTTATTATATTCAGAAAGTCCCTAACCTGCTCATGCTTTTCCCAGGATATTCTCTTGCTCTTTCTACAGAAAAGATATCCCCTTATTGGGAAGGGGGAACAAATGGGTGAAGAGAGAAAGCTGTGCATGAAGGACAAGAGGTATCACAGGAGAATGAGGGAAAACAAAAAGATAAGGGAGGAGGGATGGAGAAACAAAGAAGAAAATAGCATAAATTTAAATTAATATGTGTGATTTTCACTTGCTTAATTGTATATTGACTTATTGCTGTCAAATAAATAAGCAGTTGTCAGAATATATATATTTCCTTCTAAGAAACTTAAAACTTTTCTGAAATTGTTTCTGACAGACCCTAGTTGGATTTCCTCTTTTTTTTCCTAATCAGGCTGAAAGTTTTTGGATGCGGGAGGGGCTTTAGGTAGGCAGATTGTAATTACTCCACTAGATTAATTTTCTTACAGATCAAGTCTTTTCTCAGCAGAATGAAATACAGTCATGATATCTCATCACAGCCTCTATCCATATCACAATGAATAATCTCATTATATTCCGTACCCAATTTCCTTTCATGACAGATCCTCATCTTATGCCAGTTGGTCTAATTCTGTTGAAGGATCAGAACTATGTCTATATTAGATTTGTAAATGTCCTATAGAAGAACTAGCTATAGATTTATAGCATTTTGAAATAGGTATTATAAATTTAAAACATTAAAAAATGTATCACATTTAATTGTAATCTCACATATATCACAGCACTGTAACTTCTGTGACTTCATGTGAGTAATTTTTGATTAACACCAATACAAATTAGATGAAAATCAGACCAACACATGATCAGTGCTTTCAGATATGTGGGACTTCAGCTCGACTGGTCATTTTTCAGCCATGTTCAAACTTATGTTTTGCACACACAGCATGTAGTACATTTAAATGTGAAGATCTCAGTGCACTTTATGAAGACTAATGGATGATACTTCACAGCAAGTCTATCGAGTAAGGATTACTGCTGATGTTATTTGTCATCTATTGAAGGTTACAGCAGATTTGGGTTTATTGATTGATGTGATATACTGCTTTCTCTCTGGAGCTCAGAAATGGAATGGGTGTCTTTGCTGCCAGCTGATGTGGTTTAAAGGGCAGTAAAAAGGCATTCTGTATTTTCATGTTTCTCCTTTCTATATTTAAACAACAAACATTGGTGGCATGTTCCCTTACTATGCACAGGAGAATACCACATATGAATAGATGAGAGCAGCCCCAAAGAAATACAATCTAGGAATTGTTTTTAATGTCTTTCTTTAAGGCCTAACTTCTACCATCACTAGTCGTGACACCTGCATTCTTCCCTTATTTTTCTGTTACCTCCCACACGGTATCCACAGCATCTAAAGGCACCTTAGCAGCAGCACATGGCTGTGACCTTTCTCTGGCTACCAACAGCATCATTCACATAAGAACCACAATCCTTGTCAGCCTGAAGACATGAAGACAGAGTAATTTTCTAACCATGCTTGCCTATGGATTTTGTACTGGTTTGCCACTGAGACGTTAAGCTTAGTAACACGTCTGTATTAAGTGGACAGTGACAGAAGTGTAGGAGCAAAGCTTGCACGAACACTAGTTGTGGAAACTCCATCTGTCAGCTGTTCGCACAGTTCCCAGTTTCCCCTTAAGGAGGATGATCTCAGCTGTCCTGGTACACATGTCAAAGCCAGCAACTTTTGAAAACATGACACTATTTCCTTCGCAGCATTTTTCCTTTGCAAATGAAAAGATTCACCACATCTTAAAAAGCTACTTCTTCAGCAAGGGAAAGGATGACAAGCCAGCTCAGCTTTATCATCGCTATAGCACAAGTATTAGCCTGGCCCTCTGCTCAGTGCCATCTTAAGGCATCGTCTAACACCTAAGCCCACCCATCCCGACTGATGATCCAGCATGTGCATGGTATGATCAGACTCCACATGGTGATTTCTTGCAATGGAGAATCACCCCTCATATATGCATGGTGCTTGGAACAAACCTAGCACTCAATATGTTTGCAAATGCAAAACTGTCACAGAAATAAGTAGATTTCTCTCCGTGCAGGATCAAGATTATTTTTAAACTCTATGGTGAGTTGACCACAGCTGACAGAGAAGCCCCACACAGCTGCTTGTTCACTCCTCCTCTTCCCCAGTGGAATGAGGGAGAGAACAGGAAGAACAAAAGCAAGAAAGCTTGTGGGTCAAGATGAAGAAAAAAGTGAAGGAAAGAGGGGAAAAGATAAGTGATGCAAAGTCAATCACTCACTGTCTTCCCCAAGTAGATCAGTGCTCAGCCAGTCTCTGAGCAGTGGCTACATCCCAAAACAACCACACTCCTGTGCCCAGTTTCTATTGCTGAGCACGAGCTCATACAGCATTGAGTATCCCTTTGGTCAATTTGGGTCAGCTGCCCTGGTTGTGCTCCCTCCCCATTCATGCACATCCCCAGCTGACTTGCTGTGAGGACAGAGAGAGAAAAAGAAAGTCTTGATGCTGTGCGAGTACTGCTCAGCAACAGCTAAAATGCTGGTGTGTTATCCATACTTTAGACACAAATCCAAAACACGGCACCATACGGGCTGCTATGAAGAAAGTTAACTCCATCCCAGCCAGAAACCATCACACTATGCTATTACAAAACAAACAAACCAAACCAAACCAAAATGAAAAATTTAATCTGTGCAATAAATTACCACTAACAAAGAGATAAGATAGTCTGAAATTTGTTTCTTCACCCTTGTCAAAGGTAGCAGGCCATCCACCTAATCACCACCTTCACAAGGTCTCAAAGTAGTTTTTTTCTGTAATAATACTACCAACCACCTAGACTGTTGGTCCTCTCTTAATTTTCCATTCTGTCTCCCTCCACACCTTGAACTTTCATTCTCATTTGAGTAACAACCTGAAAAGCTCTTCATCCTTGTTTTGGTGGAGATCTCTGTACCACTATTACTAATGATGCTGGTATAAATTGAATGAGAAGAAGAACTGACAGTTAGCCAAACCCCATTTACTTCAGTAGAATTATTCCCACTGTAATGCACTGCTGTTAATCAGACAGGACTCTGGCCCTCTATCATTAGCTTTTTGGGAATTTTAAACTTAAAGAAATCACTCACCAGTAATCAGGAATTCTCATTAACTTTTCTTTGACTGTGGAAAACAGAAATATTGAATTTTATACATGATTACCAAATATTACAAATCACAGTATGTGTGGGGCTTCAGTTAAACATGTTTGTAGAGTAACTTATTTTCTTAAAATTGTCTTCAAATGCTTCTTTTTAATTTATTACATCAGTGTACACAAATGTTAGGGAAAGAAATTTAGCGTTTTAAACCAATGTACTCTTTTATAGGACAAATTTATTTTCAGTTTGTAGACAAGTCAGTTTAGATTGATTCCCTATTTCCAGATCTGTTCATATTATGTATGATATATTTTGCCAGTAAGATGTAGTGATTTTTTCTTTTTCTTTTTTTTTAAATGTGTTTTAAATTTAAAAAAAAAAAAAAAAAAAAAAAAAAAAAGGGAATAAATGTATTACTTCTGGTAACAAATACATGGTTCACAAAATCAGCAGTTACTGATTCCACAAAAAGGACCTAGCCTCAGTATTTCAAGACATCATGACGGGGGTGTTGCATTTTCAGGGACTGCAAAAGAATCAAATGTGACAACTGAGCGAGCTGTGAGTGTGACTACAGAACTGCATCTGATAATAAGAGCTGTGGAGTTGTAGCTCTGAAACTCTGCCTCCTTTAATGTGCTCTCCAGTTTGTTGATGGAGATTCAGCACATATACTACAGACTGGAAACAAAAGATGGATATTCAATCTTTAATGGTGGTCTACTGAGAGAGAAATAACTTTGGGAAAGGAAATGTGTTCAAAGTGTTCAAATGAGGATATTTAAGAGATCCACTGAGCCAGAAAAAAACTAAAGCAAAGTTCAAAACTAGACAGGAAAGAAAAAGTAGCGGGCAGATTTTTGTAAGACAAACAACTGGATTTAATTGAAGCACCATTTAAGGTCACAGGGGTAAGCTAGGCCACAAGGAATCCACAAGCAAACAAACAAAATCAAGGGGTGATAGGAAACCATGAACTTATTTTTATGGTAAATATCTGTACAGCAGAGACTTGTGTCAAGAGTTGAGTGGTCAAAACATGTGCTTAAAACACTTCAAGAGCAGCACTGTTTGAACTGTATGTCTGTCACAGGTGATTATCTGGGGGCAACATTTAGCTTCTGATAGTTTCACGGCAGATTCTAAAGTCATCTCGCGGTTTGGAGAATGCAAGTAGTGGTCTAAGGAACATGCAAGGTGGGGAATCCAATTAAGGTACTGTTTCTTTGAATTAAGTTTAATTTGGGAAGCGTATCACAAAAACACCATCTGCCTCATGTCCTAGAGGCAACACAGGAAGGAGAATGCTTAATTTGGTGAGCCATCTATGGCTCAAGTGTCAGGCAGGTTTATAAACTCTTGTAGCGCTCCCTTCATACATACAGAAACCACTGAGTACTTCTACCCAGATAATTCCTTTTTAATTTGATAGAAAATTTTAAGAAGAAATTTCTAAATTTTCCTCAAAAATTCCTGAGTTCAAACATGACAACATGAAATATGCACCAATTATGTTGATGTTCTGCTTCCTACTCTTAGCTTGATATAGGAAAAGAAGGTAACACTTGAAGCCAGGCCACACACACTGAACAATTAAAATTACTTCACTTATTTCAGTTATGAAATGTAAAAAGTGGCCCATTTTCTAGAAGCACTTGCAAGCATCACGTACCTCTCTGATGTTACCAGAATCCTTCAGACACATACGACCCCCTAAACTTTGGAAAAGCTGATGACAGTAAGACAACATAAATGCAGTTAGTGGCATTTCTATTCTAGCATTCACTATTAGTATTTGATCAATGTTTTGGATCTGAACAAGGAACGCCTTCAAAAATTCTGACCATATTAACAGATATTCATTAGCTTCTGCATATGGTGGTTTGGGACATAATACCAGATGTAACTTACCAGATGGTCCAACCAAGTTCCCCACCATCTCCAACTATTTTATCTATACTATCCCAAATATGCATTTGCCAAGAGAAAGGAAGTAAGGGGCCTGTGTGGTCCCCCATGAGCACTGTCTCATGTTACACACATGCTCTAAAAATCACTTGATTTGTTTGTTAGTCAGGCTTCTCTCCTTCAGAACAGCTTCAGATTGCCTTGGGACCAAAGCTGTGTCTACCCTTAGCCTCTCATTGACTTTCAGAACAAATGGCATCAATAGTTTTTCTATTGTTGTAGGTATCCCTGGTGTACACAAACCAGAAATAAGCAAGGAAAAAAAGCCAGCACTTTAATCGGTAAAAATTGCTTCTGCTTGTTGTTGCTAATGTCTGGACTTTTCAGATTAAGGGCTTCTTGACTATGGTAACTAACAACCTATCTTCCATCTTCTAGTGAGGATATCTGCAAGTCAAGCTTGACGCATAAGATAGAAGCACTGAAATTTTCACTTACTTCTCCAGAGTATTAGTTTGTCTTCAGATAAATAGAAAATTAAATTCCATAGAGCTGTCAAGTTGGTGCATTCTACCAATAAAATAACTGAATGCTTCCTGAATCTACTTAAGTTTGAATATGATTGATTAAGTCTTTTTCAGAGCTCTTCCATTTGCCATTTCCCAAGCTTTGTGGGCGTTTAAGGAGAAAAAAGAAATGCTGCTCTTGCAGTTCTATTAACCTTTTATGTACATTCCTTCAAAAGGGATGCCCTTTGTGAATTTACCAGAGGCTTCATGACCCCAGGGAAGGAGGGATAGTACCTGATTTATGGAAACCTAGAGGATTCATGTCTGTGGTATTTTGCACGTTAGTCAATGCCATTTTCCCAAGTTCTAACTCAAATGCTCCGTTTTACGATGTGAGGAATACAAAGGACTGCCAAGCAGCAGAACACTTCTAAAAGGTTATGTTCTCAAGGGCAAGAGACAATCTCAGGGATCAGGCACTAGCATAATTCTCCATGCCAAGAACTCTAATGTTCACACACTCAACGACAACGGAAAGCAACAGGGTCTGAGGCAAGGAACTATTCGTTTGAAAGAAGAAGCTGGCTTCTGTTTTGTCATCACCATCCTCAGAAGAGTGAATATGACATTTCAGAAAAGGGTGTTTACTAGTGCTTCCCATACCTAGACAACATGTCTTATCACAGTGACTTTTGTTTAAATGTATGGTTTTTGCTATTACCTAAATTCAGAACTTTACAACCTAATATACACTGGTTTCTTCTCAACAGTTCCAGGTTTTATTGCTGTTATCATTTAATTTGTACAATGGAGTTACAATCCAACCAATGGTGCTCTGGAAATGTAGCTAAGTTCTGGAAATCTCACTAAAAAGCTTGGTATTTTGACTTTCAGACCATTTGCAAGGCTAAAGTGCTTCTTCTGCTTAAATCTGTGCGAGGAACCATGTTGAATTATTTGAGTAAGAATCTTACATAACAAAGTAGTCTAGTGTACTTTCTAACTCTCCTATTGACTATTATGGGATTTTTATGACCATAAACAATTCCATTTAGGAATGCACATGGAAAAAACATTTTCGTGCTTTTTTAGGGACATGATTTCATCACAGTTTTCACAATATGTAAGGAATCTAGTCTGGGACCACTTAGACAAGAGTGATGGATTTTGGATGGAATTTTCCAAGGGAGCTAACTCCCAGGATATTTTATTGCAAGGTCCACAGTAAATGACATTTTTTTCCAAACTTCCAGCTGCTGGAATGGAGAATTATAGGAATGCATAAGAGTCTCACCATTCATTTTAAATAAGTGACTTCCTAGAAATCATGATTACAGAAAAATTGTGAAACTGGAACCATGTTACTTCTCAGGACTTACAAAAACAAAAGTAAATGCAAAGAATAAAGCATTATTCTGTTTAAATCTTAAGATATTTAATCCTCCCTATTACTTTTGCAATAGTGACTCATGATTTTTAACTTACACAGTTTTGAATATCAGAAGTTACTTAGGCACTGCATTTATACACATTCAGTCTCAACTGTTTTTTTGTCTCTGGGTTACCTTGGCAAAATTCCTCCTTTTGCTATTAATTTACATGGGAGATTTGTATCTAGATTTTCCAGACTGGTCTGAAAACACTGAAGCCGTAGGACACTCCTGTGTTCTGTCACTTTATTCACTTTTAACCCCTCAATCCTTCATCCAAGTAGTTACCTATGGGAAGAGTCACAGATCAAAGGGTCGTTGTACTCTGAGAAAATCGGCACCCTTTGATCACTTGAGTTGTTTTTCTCAGGCAGTGCTGGCCATCCTCCCCCCTCTCCCACATTCCCCCTTCCACACATGCCGTTTATTCTAAGCAGATGTTAGCTAGTGCATCTGCCACTTTCCTTCTCAAATGACTTGCAGAACCACATCTCAGTATGACTAGCCACCTCTCAGGTCTCTGCCTGTCCACTTCTTCCTACTGTATGTTTTCATCCTTGTCCACTTCCTATATCCCACATGTGCTTCTGTCTTTTCCATTTGCTTCCCTTCTTCATCTTCCTGTCTTCTGTTCTAAGCTGCCATCTTTTTTCCAATCCCTATTTATTATCATGAAAGTAATGCTGAGCAAGGAGAAGGCATAACATTTGGTAATTGTAGATAAGGACAGAGAGATTAAGTGATTTGCCCAAGGCCACACCGAAATTCTGTGGCAGAAAGGTGAATTGATTTAGGTCTCTATGACTCAAGACTCATAAAAGAAGTCTTATTTGAAGAATACATTTTAAACATCAAATCAAAGTTTGAATCCAAATGAAAACAGCTCCAATTACAAGGCTGCTTTTATCTGCTAGTTTCATCTTAGCAGTACTAGGCACATGGGCTGTGTCTAGACTTACAAGGTGGGGCACACCGCAGTGCCTATCTGACTCATGCCTGGCTTTTCTTTCCTTTGGTCTCACCTACAACATGGCTGAGGCACACACCCAGGCCCATGAGCTGAGGGGTGTAATACAGATGTAAACATATAGGGGTGTCAAAGCTCGAGTTGTCCAAGAACTGTCTCTGAAAAGTACAAAGTTCTCAAGGATTTCGTCCATGTCAATCTAATCATTGAAATGTGACCAAAACTTTTTTTTTTTTAACAAAGAAATTATTTTTTGAAACATAATAGTTCATTTGTGCTAAGATAAACCACCAGTTTGCCTGAGGTTTCATTGGTATGGCTTTTAGGTAGAGTGTAGGTGTTTGCTTATATCAAATTTCTTAATGTAGTGATAAACAAAGCTGTTTACTTATGCCCCTCAAAACAGATTCTAATGCTGCTTTCTGCTATACTCCAAGCCATAATGTCATTATCCTTGGCACAGAGCTACTAGAAAATTTCGTCAGCCTGTCCACAAAAATTAGCTCTGCAATACCATTGAATTCTAGGGGCTAAGCCAGTGCTTTCGCCTGACACAGGGTATCTCTGTTCTTGCAGCCACCAGAGAAAGTTCTTAGAAAAACAACAACAACAACATAAGTTTATGATTCACTTTCAGACTTTGTTCACCTAAATGACTTGTTTGTGCACTATGGAAGGAAAACAAGAGATTCCAGAAACTCGCACACGGAGCATTTCCTTGTAACTATATAATAAATGCACATATAAATATGTAAGGGAAGGGCCAGATGATCTTTCAGTGAGGCTTTTCAAGTTAAGTCTTTTACACTGAAGAAGCACAGTCTCCTATAAATGAAGGTTTAGTATCTGAATTTAATATTAACCTGTGCAACAGAGGGAAAGTGTTGTGGGGATTTTTGAGTTTTGTCTTTATTTTGAATCCTGAAACCTGATCTGAACTGAAAGCATGACTACAACTTTGAGTTGGTTCAGGGAAAAGAATAAGAAGGACCAGGAATTCAGGACTTTATTTTTTCCTCAGAGGCTTCTGGTTTAGAGACTGTATATCTTACCAAAGTTTCAAAAGAAGAGTAAACATCTGTTTATATCCAGTTACCTACCCACCATGTAAAGAAAGCCTCAGGTTTGAATCAGGGTGTCCTGCAAATCTGTATACCCTGCTTTAATTCAGATTAGTCCTTTGTTGTATTCATTCACCCTCTGCCATGTCTTTGAGTCTGTGTTCTCTTCCCTGCCATATAACATTTTAATGAGAAATATCCGCTCACTCAAAGAGGCTGGGTACAAGAAAAGATAATTGAGGATGTACAGATGACTGAAATCCAGACTAGGAAATCAGAGATTGAACCCTGCCAAACTGAAAATTCCTTATGATACTTCCAGTGAGGTTGAAGGAATCTTGACTGGAAAAAAAAAAAGAACACAAATGATTTCTCTCAGCAAAGATTCAGGTAGAGGTGGGTAAAATTCACAAGGTTGCTGTATATGTTATTGTAAACTCCAGAAATTCCAAATCACAAAGGGAACTGTTTCCCGTCCTAAAAGACTGATAATTTGAGATGAAGTAAAATCACATAACATGCTGTTAGAGATGCATTAAGAGTTCTTTGAGGACTTTTACAGAAATAACATAGAAGTGAAAAAGAAGCTATGACTAAGGATAAGTATAGACAAATAGTAGAAGTATAAATATACAGTCTTTATGGAAGCCCTTACTAAATTTGAGGACACAACAAGCATAGGGAAATATAAGAGGCAGGAAGAAGTGTTCAGTTAGAATCTTGAGTAGACAGAGGAACACAACACTGCATTAATGGAGCAAACAGCAGCTGATTTCATCCCTTGCCACAAAAAAGGGGAGATAGTAAACAAGTAATAAAAATATTTAATTTTAATGAAGGGATAGAAGCAGAGGCTGGAACAGAGAAATAACAAGTTACCAAATACACTGGATGTATTCATGCTGACAGAGCCTCATGAAATTCACCCAAGAATGCTGAAGAAACAAGGCAAAGTGATCTCTGAACTTCTAGCAAAGTCCTTAAGCATTCACAGGGAGCAGAAGACACTCAAAAGAAGTGAAGAAAGGCAAACAGAGAATGAACTGCTGAGGAAAAGTGAAGTAACTTAGAGGAAAATTGATTGGTTAAATTGCTTTAACACTTCTGAAATATCAAAACACATAATTGGCAAATTTATTTGTAAGGATTGAAAAATAATCAAGTGATAAACCAATATCAATTTGTCAGTACAAACTGTAACACGCTAGTCTAATTTTCTTCTTTACCAGGACAGCTGGCCTATTGGATAAGAAATTAATTCAGAATTAATTTAAAAAGGCATTATATGTGATTTATCTTGTCTTTAATTTCGAACTAGCCTACATGAAGAAAACTGGGAAACATGGCTTTGATTAAACCCATGTCATAAGTTTGGTGCACACCACTTGGGGAGAAAACAGACTTGCAGGTAGTCACAAATTGCTCTGTAGTCAAACAGTTGTCTGGAGGAGATTGAAATAGTGCCCTTCTCTACATATTCTGAGCCTAGTTACATTCAGTATTCTAATATACTGATTTGGGCAGGTGCCCGAGTTTCTTGTGTCATCATTTTTACTGTCTAGTAAAGTACTTCTAATGTATACACTGTCTCACCAGGAAAAAAAAAGAGATCAGCTGCTTGAAAGGTCTCAGGAACAAGACCTTGGCCAGTTAGGTACAGAGGATCTTCTTCCAGATACTTTCAAAGGCATCTATTTTTCATCATTTGCCAGTGGAAATCTAGGTATTTATTTTAGGAGGACAACTTTACTAATCATCTAAATTGCAGATGTTAAAATCAGGAAAGCTGGATTGAATCCCTTGATAATGAAATTGAGTATGCTTCTGGATCTCTTAGTTATTTTCAAAAGTGAGTGTTATAAAGCAGTTGGAGGAATAGAAGTTAAATAATCTAAATTAATTACAGAAATTACTTCAAATCACTAGATGAAATTCAATAAATACAAGTGTACAGATTACTCTGAGAAAACATAACTCTGTGCTACAAATAAAAAATAAGGAATATGTTTAATTGCCAGGCTTAAAAAAAAAAAAAAAAAGGTGATTCATAAGTTGAATTTATGACTCTTGCAGAAAAGACAGCTCTTATTCTGATTTTAATGACTAGTTAGACAAACAACTTTCAGGGAGTGTTTGGGTATTTGCTGCTCCAAAGGGGGATATTAAAAGACATGTTGAGATGGTTTTGACTTCTGTGTTCCTTTGATATAGTAAATACACCAGGAGAAATATAGGGTATGAATCAAAAGCTTTATTATTCACATTTGATAGATGGGAAATCAAACTGTATAAATGGAAAATAACCTACACGTGGCCATGTAGAAAGTTTAGGGCAACAAGCCAGGGATGGGGTGCAAATTTGTTACATCATAGCCTGGCATTTAACCACAAAACCATCTTCTCTCTGGCCTTTGTATTCAGTTTAGATATGTATTCAAATGTCTGGATGTTTATCCAAAGCCTATCAATAGAGAGTGGTCTTCCCCTTCACAAAACATCCCTTTGCACAACAGGCCTGGCTCCCCTTCCAGAGGGAAGAGCTAGCAAGCCCTGTCTCCTCTCACACCATGACTTCCTTTTAGATATTCAGCAAAGAGTCTCGCTACCCTCTTTTAAACCCAGCATGCCTGACTGTCTCACAGGTTCCTGCGTGATAATGGAGAAATCACTTTGCATTTTGGACCGCGTTAGCCCCAAGGTGCATTTCAGGTTAGTTGGGAGGGTCAAGGGTACAGCTCAGGGCATTGGCATGGGCAGGCGCAGACCCCAGTGTTCAGGACATGCTCTGCTCGTGTTACGAGAAGGCTCTTTTTAGATTTAAAAATCTGTACCTGTCAGAAACTTCCTGTTCAGACAAAAGCTAACCCAGTTATGTAAGAAGGTGTTAAATGTACATGGAAAAATTGCACTTTTCCAAGAAGCCAGGCAGTGATTACATTTGCTAAATCTGCAGTCATTTTTCCAGTAACAAATAAATAATCAGACAGCACATTCTGTGAAAAAATAATAATGTTGAACTAAAGGAGGCAATTGCCATTTCAAATCAATAAAATGCAGTTCCTTGTATTTTCATGTTAAATAAAAACAAAGACTCGCCCAAAGAAAGCAACAGCTAAGCTGTTTGTTTTTATATTCACTTGGATCCTCAGATCTCTTCCAGACAGTCTTGTGGATAAACAGGTTTGTTTATGAAAAATCTGCTCATTACTGCATCAGTTATATCTATGGCATTTTGCTTTCAGATGAAGTTGCTCTTCAGACATTTGTTTGTTTAAAATTAGGGGGTGCTCAGCCTAATGGATAAAAGCAGGGCGCTAAAGTGACACGAGTGGGGTTCTCAAGTAATTCTTTCAAATCTGTAGACTTGTCTTGAAGCAATTAATCTTAAAAAACAATCCAAGAAAAATTGTCAATAAACATTAAATATGTAAACCCATTTTGTCTTTCTGCTTCCTGTTGTGTTTGACACTGTTCCAAATCAAGGTTGCTAATATTGTTTACACAGGGTTCCTGAGAAATGGTGCAGACTACCTCTAAATAAAACCCTACTTCCCACCTGTTTTCAAAAATTTAATTTGTTTCAGGGTACACAATTTCTCTGTAACACTTTCTCTGTGTCATGTTTGTGTGAAACTGCATAATTTAACTATTTTGTTTAGTTTCTAATACTACGTCCATCTTTGAGAACATCCTGCCCCTATACTTCCAGGTAAATACTAAAGAATGTTTTGCATAATGATCCTGTATTTTTATTTCCGTCTTCTCAGTAAGGAAGTTAACAGGGCGGGAGGGGGGAGACTTGGCAGACAATAGTTACACAGCCATCTACACCCAACTGACAACTGTGTTAATAGGCTTTTTAAAAAATGTGTTACACGTCACTGAGAACATGAAACAGCTGTGTCCAGACAGAGAACACTAAAAAATACCACCTGGCAAATGATATATTCTTTATGGATAACAACTAGTCTTTGGAAGACCAGAGATGTCACTTTTTCTGCTTTGTTGAAGATTGATGGCCACCTATTGAATGAGAATGTACTTTTAAATTGGAAAGCATCTTATTCAACTAATGAATACCCTTATCCTCATGTACAGCATAGGTAGAATTAAAAGTCAAAGGACGTACTTCAGTTACAGTTCTCTGCATAACCAGTATAGTTTTGGGGTGATTGCTTTGGGTTTTTTTTTTCTTCCCTCAGTGGGCTTCTTTTTACCTTACCTGATAAGATAAAGTTTCCTTCTTGCAAATGGATTAATGCAAATTACCTTTCTCCATGGGGTATTTCTCATCAGTTATAGTGACAAGGGAGAAAATGATCAAAATAATGCTGAAAAGGAATGTGAGATTGGCCTGAAAAACAAAGGGTGTGATGATTTCCAATGAATGTCCTCTCCTCATGGCAGGAGGCCTACAGGTTTTAATTCAGGACAAGTTGCTTTTGCGGACTGCAGTGAACGACCTCCATGGAAAAAGAGGTTAAGCTGAAATCCTGTCTTATGAAACCTGCAGTCATGTGCTGAAACTGAGCAGCAGCTAATCACAATCAAATGTCCTTAGGTTGTGCAGCCTACATAAAATCCTCTTTTCTTATGCATCTTTCCCCCTTTCCTCTTACATTCATATTTCCCTAGGCTAGGGGAGCACTATTATTACCCCTTTTGCCATTGTCTTTACAGTTTCTATTGTATTGACTGCCTGGAGTATCTTTCTTCTTCCTTTCCTTCAACGTGGACTACAAAGCAGCACACTGCTTTGACTTTCTTTTCACTATTCATTTATAACTTCGTGTATTTCACAGTGCAAACTTTAATTAGAAAGCACTGTCCTCTTTTTAAATAGCAAGAGTGAAAGATAATCCATTTTCGGTGCAATAGCTCACCCCTTTTTAGAACAATGAGTGTTTATATAGTGACACTACGTAGTCCATTAAGCAGCATGTAAATGTTCTCCTATTTTACTTCTCATTCTCAGGAACAAAGTAAGAGTACTCAGAAGAATAATTTCTTTTCCTAGAACTCCAAGATTTGCCAGTTTCCCTAGGGCTACTTTTTTCTCTCAGGAATAAATGTGTTAGATGTTATAGGGCCCAGATCCTTAATAAGTATAATTAGCAATTCTTTTCATTAATTTGAAAGTAAAATTATATTTATAAATATCCAGCTTGTATAGGAAAAGGCTGATGCTGAACTCACACTAGAGTTATACTATTAAATGGTATAACGTTACAGTGAGGTCACCACAGGCCTTGAGAGCATATTTCTATGTTTGTATGTGAACAGAACATCCAAATAAAACTCCTATAAGATTTGAGGCTGAAAAACCACTCATTGCAGCACTTACATTAACTTTGTAGTAAAATAATGTGGCCCTCTCTTATGATCAACTGAATTTTCTGGTCTACATTAAAAGGGGCTTTTTGTCCATTTGCTGATTAGGAGAACTGTACTGTAAACTGTGGGGTTTATATTTTCTATGTTATACTTCTCAGTAATATAAAATCTTTATAGATTGATATTTCCACTGCAGTTCAACTACAAAACAGGCAAACAACAACAAACCCCCAATATAAATAGAAGTTTAATATAATAATATAAATGGAAGAAGACTTGCAAACACTCTGTTAAGAAACAAATCACCTTTTAACAGGAAAATAAAACTAAATATGACATTCTTACAAGTTTTACATTTAAAAGAAGAGGAGGCTTGGACAAAACCACAGGTATTATGTTCAAACATCTGCATGCTGGGTTTTCTATTCGCATATGCATGTACTGCAAATGTGCACACAGTGAGATTGAAGGAAACATTCTGATGTGCAACCTCTACTTATGCAAAGGCTCCAGCTCCAGCTAGCAAATGCATCCTTGCTTTTCAAGGCAATCAGATTGGTTTAAACCTAATAAAGACCAGTCCAAGAGTGACTAGGCTTTATAAATTACCTATGTTTTGCTGGAAAACTGTAAAAATAGTATGGAAAATGTGGTTTTAAATGGGAAAAGTGCGCATACCCATAGATAATGGGATAATTCTCCATCTGGAGACAAAAACTTTATTTTGTTATAAATTAAGAACAAAATAAAACATTATTCTTACCATAAGTTGATAAGGCCAACTACAATGACCACCTTTACTGTGACAGGCATAATCAATTTTTTAACATTAATGAGTTCAAAAAAAGAGTAGTAATCTTTGTAAAATATTTCTGTCTGTGGGCCTGAAGAAACTAAGGAATAAGAGGATCAGAAAAGACAAAGGGGATGCTGGTATCAGAGCAGGGTGAGGGCACTGACTCTTGGCTCTCCTACCCTAACTGAAGGATATGCAAGAAAAGAGATCACTCATTAAAAAGGATTATTGATCTTTTATATTTGTTTAATTATCCTAATCTACAAGTTTACTAAAAGACACATTCATAAATATGTGTATAAGATACCAAAGGAAGACTCTCACTTTTACTACAGTGGCTAGCAGCATGCTGGCAAAAAAAAATAATTTTATTAGTCCTTATACTTTGGTGGTATTAATTTTTTTGTGTGTGGTATTGGGATGTCTGGGTTATAATATAAACAGGAGAGGTGTCATAACAGACTCTCAAGACCAGAGTTCATTGTGTTCCTCAAGGGCATATGAGGAGGCCTGAACAGCTTGAATTTAGCTACTAAAACAAGCAGGTCTCATGCAGACACCATTTCTTTGAGGCATCAGCAAATAACAGCAACAAAAAAGAAAACCAGTCTATGTCTGAGACCTGCATTAAGCAGGAGGCCAGAACATATGATTTTGCTGACTCCTTTAAGCCTTAACTAATGTGCATGTGAACACAGTACGAACATCTTGACCAAGGGCATTAGAGTAAACTTCTAGTTCAAACATACTTGGCTGCATGCATACCACTGAAGTAAGCAGTGTCAGCTGTCATTTCAGCATGTGGGGGGAGCTTCTTGGAGACCTGAGTCTGTCTGGAAACTTCTGGTGCCAGATGTGCAGCTATGTGCACAGGATCTCATCTGTTCCAAGGTAAGCACCTCTGTATCTGGATGGTATGGATTGGGAGAAGATGCAATAGCAATGCTTTCTTGCTGAATACAATAGAGGTCTTAGCTCCTGTGTTTGCTCCCCAACGTGTGCTCAAGCCAAGGCCTCACCAGGCTCTGGCACCATCTCAGTATTCATAAATGCGGCAAAAGAGGGAAAGGAATGGAGTACTGAGGGACAAGGGAGCTTATTAGGTAGTTGAATAAATGGTGCTGAGGTGCTGGTTCTTATGAGCAGTATGGAGTTCATTACTAGGAGGCTGAGGTCTTAGCTGTAGAGGTGGGCAGGTACAGAGGAGGCAGATGACCCAAGGCCAAAGATCTAGTTGTGTCTGAGAGTCTATAAAAGAGACATCATGATCAGAAGCTTAGTGAAACCCTCAGTGTGAGCACAGCCTGTGCAAAGAGATGAGGTGGCTACAGTGATCAGGCACCTTCCCCCAGCCACTGCCCCTGACAGCAGCACATTCTCCAGCAGCCATCATCAACTGCACCTACCCCACTGCCGCTGCTCATCATGGTAGTGGACCCTGCTGGCACGCCAGTCATGAGGCTTGCCCAAGACCGTGGTTTCCAGGACTGCATCATACAATGTTTTGTAATTTCTCTTCTAGTTTATGAACGGTAATCTGGGATCTCTGATGTCTACTCTAGTCTACCAATGCACACGTGTATAATAGTTGAGGTACATCATCTTTCGACAACAATTATTGCCCTTTCAAGACTTAAAAAATGCTGTTGTTTTGTGACTCTTGAACCTCAGCACAGCTCACTGAAGGTGGTTTCCAAGTGGCATTGCTGCAGTGGCCTGCTGTGGTTTGCCATGGTTTGGTTTCCTGTTCAGCTCTGCTCCCTAGTGAAAGGGCTTGATGCAGTCCAGGTTGCCTATCAGCCATGGGACACACCTCTGGACTCTGTCATTTCTCACTCCTCTGTGCTGCAAGGGTGGTTAGCCAGGCGTACTCGGAAGCATAGATCGTTCTTTCTGTGCAAACAAACCTGCAGGAGTAAACACCATATCCTTGGCTCATGGTGCTTGTGAGTCACTCTTTGTTGATGGGTGGTGGTTTCAAGTGTGGGATTGTAGCAAGGAAACTGCTTTGTTTCTGCTTTGCTTTTATTCCATGAAAAGAGTGTAACTCCCATACTTAACCATTCTCAAAACTGTGTACAAGCTAATCCTTGCAACATTCCCATGAAGTAGGCAAGTTTAATTAACCCTATTTCAAAAGATGTGGAAGCCAGGACATAAAAGGACAAGTCATTTACTCAGGTCCTAAAGGTAAGTCAGGATCTGCATCCAGAAGAAGTATCTTATGCCAGACAAATTGGTAATGGACTAGACAAACTTCTTCTTAAGCCCTTTCTCAATTACCCAGTTAAAAACAAGTAGGACAATTAACTAGCAGGAGTAGTAGAGGCTGTGGGTCTGATTGAAGCTCCAAATTCAAAAACAGTGCCTGACCTCACATTGGGGGATGTTCGGGTCTAGAGCACAGAACAGAGTACAGCTCAGCTTTATGTCTTGCTCTGTTTTATGGTGTTATGTTAAAATTCAGCGAGGACCTAATAGAAGGAAACAGCATCAAACAGTTTACATTTTTTTCATACTGCCCCTGAAGCAGTTGTCACCCCGGTTCCCACCCACCACCATTGTCCTTCACATCTTTCCTTAGGTCACCTATATTCTCATTCCCTGTTGTTCGCTCCACCCTTAATACCTGTCCCAGCTACCTTTTCCCTCTTACCTTTTCCCTTCTCCGAGGAACTCTTTCTTGACATCACCCACCTCCGTTAAGCCACTTAACTGACCTCAGAGGTGCCTATTTCTTCCTCTCACCAGCTCACCACTCAGGAAACATCCAGCTTCTTCCCAGCATGAGGCACCACAGACCTCTCCCACCCTCGCTGCTCACTCTGCAAGCACCTGAGAGTGCACAGGCTCACTCTGCCGACCCCAGGGTCCCGGCGGTCCTTCTGCTCATGGGCTTGCCTGCCTGTCGACAAGTCTTTCCGCTTGTGTTCCTACAAATAGGGTCAGATTATCTGGGGAAAAGGACCGTTCATTTTGTCTGAAATTGTTACAAACACACACAAGAGAGCTGAAAAATGCAAAGCAGACCATGCTGCCATGCTGTATCCTAGGAAAAATGGGTGGCTTTGATTTTGCCAGGGAAAAGGCAAGTGAGGTCGACCAAAAGAAAAACTTGGCCATCTTGACCCAGTTTTAATTAAAGCTGATAATATCTTTCTCTGCATCATGACTCTGCATACATATGTCATTCCATTTTAGAACCACAGGAGATCATTTTGTCCTTACAACTTCTTTGTACAAGTTTGTTTATATATTTAATACCAAAGCAGATTCATTTAAGCTTACTCTTTACTTGCACACTGATCTTGACAAATTGTAATACACAGGAAACATAAGAAACCACCAAGCAAAAGTTAAAAGTCATGTTACGATTACACCGAATTTTACTGAATGTTTTGGAGTTTTTCTCTTTTGTTATACACTTAAGAAAGACCACTTCATTTTTCAGAGAACCAAAACATGTAATATATGAGGTATCTTTACAGAAACATGTACATATGTGTGTGTGCATTTGTGATTGTGTATCTGCATCTGTGTGTATTCCTATGTGTGTGTATAAAGATAGTTTTAGATAGGCATGACATTTGTGGAAATTATCCTGTTTTCAAAGTCTACATTGTTAGTATTGAATAATTCATTCTAGAAACTTCTCCTTCACAGAAGTGAAGTAATTTATCTTTCAGTAGTTTTTCAGCTTTCTCATTTAATTATGAAACTGAAACCTTTCTCTTTCCAGATATTACCCTGGCAAGGAATATCTATTCACTAGTTCCCAGGCAAACACCCTATGCCTGAATCAACAAACAGGTTTGGAAGGGATGATTGCTAAGGAAAGGTCGATGTATCCTTTGACAGCTGGGTTACTGGTTTATACCTAGCTGAGTTTGTTAGCCACTGAATGACATAGCGTATTGCCAAAGCAGCAGTTTTCATTGGCACTAAATTTAATTTTTTTTGAAACATTGTTAAGAAAAAACAAGATTCTGAACTCTGTCATATTTTATACAATTTCAAGGAAACAGTTCTAATGATCTCAGCTTTTATTCTTTTCCATGTTTTCTCTCTCTTCCAGTAATCTCTTAATTAATGGTTTATTTGGCCTAGCTTTGCAAGGCCTTTGCAAACGGAAAATCAAACGGGTTATACAAAACAAAAATACTTCTGAGAAGTTAAACTTCAGCAGAAACTAACTTCACAACTCCATCTGTGAACTGCTTATCAGGAACGAAACAAACTGACATTCTGATTGTAAAAAATCCCAAATTTCAGATATTTACATCTGAACTTAAATTAATGAGAACTGCTCTAGGAAGAGACATAGGTATGGCTATGAATAGGTCACTGGGAACCTCTTTAACACATCAGTCAAAAAAGCAAACACAGAGCTGAGCTGCAGAATCCCTTTCACTGAAATGGTTATAAACACCACATCATACATTAGGGGGTTGTCTGGGCCTGGTTTACCTGTGGTATCAGGAACAGACAACACTGAGAGATAGAAGATGGTTCGACACAGACAGGCCGCACGATTGCTGCTATATTAGGTGACCTGAATACAACCCACTGGTGCTCAAGTAACCGAAGGAACAACAGCAGCTCCACTTTGAAGGGACCAGCCTGGAGAGAGAAAGAAAGGAAAAGAAGGAAGGGATAAAATATGCAACAGAGAAGAGCAGAAAAATCAGGAGACTATGGAGATGAGCCGGCCGTGAGAGCATGGAAGGGAGCTGGGAGTAAGGGAGACTGCTTTTACGTAATTAAAACCTAGAAAGGTTAAAAAAAAAAAAAAAAAAAAAAAAAAAAAAGGGAAAAAAACCAACCAACCAACCAAAAAAAACCTGACTGACCAAGTTTCAAGGAATTAAGTTCATTATCAGACTTAGGCAATTCAAATAATTCAAAGTTTCTTGCTCTGCTTCCCAGATTGCTCCCTGAAACTGCAGGCTGATCCATTCAGAGGACTGGCTTTTATTCTCCAGATATTAAACTTGTAGTAAACAGAAAACAGAAGAGACTTACTTTTGCATAGCAAGGGCTATTTAATTGCAACATAGCAGTAGCAGATAAGCACCTACACAAAGATTACCAGGCTCAAAACACTGTGGAAGCATTAACTAATTGTGTTAAGAGCTATTACCTCCATTTTGCACATGAAGACATTGGGCAGAGAGAGGAAATACCACACCCAAGATTACAAAGGTCGAAGGGTTCATAAGCCTTTTGAACCTACTACCTCTGCGTTTTACAGATCTGTTTACTAAAAATACGGAACATTTTTGTTTATGAAAGATGAGGATTAATAATTTACCTGGGACATTAGGCCCTTTGTACCTGGTGTACAGTAGCATGTGCTGGAAGTGCTTGAACTTTTTACAGAGAACTGACAAAGTTTAAATTGGCACATGATGCCTCAGACCACGCCAGAGGCATGCATGACCTCCAACTGATAAATGTACATGTGTGTTGAGGGTACTTGCAGAGGGTTGTTAAAGACAGAGAGAAAATTTCAGTTAAAGTGCTTTTCCTGTCCCATGTAGCAATGGTGATTGCATGCTAAATCACTCGGTGATCTACACTGTGTGAGGTTTAGCTGTGTCTCTCTTGTGGATAAAGAGGATTACGAGTTTAAACATGCAGCATCCTTCTGCTTTCTTCTTCTGTCGTTTTGCTGAAATACTTGCAGATACCAACAAAAGTATCTATTTCTAGATATCTGTGTTAAAAGTGCACTTGCACTGTGCATCAACTATATTGAAACAAACTGCTTTATTTTATTACCACAGGCTTTTCCATCAATAAATTGTAGCTTAGATCAAGGGAACAGGATTGCCTTCTGTTTTCTAATTCATCTACTTTGTTCAGGCATTTGCTTTCCTGAAGTCTTAAAGGACTTCAATAGGGTAAATGATTTGTATATTATTCTCTCTTCAAGATGCCAATATATTCTAGTCAAAGGACTTTATATGTGTATATATATGTGTGTGTGTATACATTCCAAGTAATATTATTTTTATGATTAACAAGTGATTCCAAGGAGAACATTTTTATTATGGAAAGAAAAACTCAAGTATTTTCTTCATCATCTGCTTTCCTCATTGTATTAAAAGCTAGATTTCTCTAAATGTTTAGCTGCTTCTCTTCAAAAATTCCAGTTTCCTACAACCTGGAATTTGCCACCTCACCTGAACTCAGATGCTCCAAATCTGTCTGAAGTCACTCTTAAGTCCTAGATGCTTTACAAAATCAATAGCTTTTAATAGACTTTCCTGCATATTCTAGGCTATGTTCCTTGACCTCTAAAAACCAAAGAACAGATGCTACAAAGATCTATTATTATATTGTATGTGGGCATTTTCATCAGGCTCACTCTACCCTCTATGTAATTTTTTTTCTCTATATCTGTTTTTTCCCAAGAGTTAAAACACAGAAATAAACACTGACCTTCTGTATTCTAGCTGTTAGTAAACCAGCACTGGCAGGTTGCTGGATCTATTTTGTGGTGAGTCCAATAGTATGATGGTGAAATTTTATTAATAATAATCATTCAAATCATTATTTGTGCTTCATAAAATGCTATTCCAAGGGCTTTTCTTATCATCATAGACTTTAGCTGTATAATTTAGGTAATGAAATTTCTGAAAACAATCCCATGTTTAATCTGTAAAGGAACAGCCCCACATGAATCATGGCATCTTGACCACCATCTTGTGTTTTGTATACATACACACACTCATATTTATACACATGTATATATAAAAAAGCTTCTTGACAGCATGTGTTCTTCTCAAAAGTCTCAGTTCCTGGAATCAAAGAACTACACAGGTATTTCAGCTTTCATTTCTGACAGATGTGCAAGGGCAGATGCCATGAGCAAAATATTTCCTATAACTTTTAGAATCCTTAAACCAACACAAAATAAAACCAAATGTCATCTCTGAGTTCTTTCCTTTCTTAATCACCCAGGTCATGAGCCAGTTGCATGATTTAAAGACCTGACTTAAGACTATGGCTTATTTAGGGTCAGGTATATAGTTGTAGAACTACTGATATGCCCAAAGTTAAGGGTATAATTTAGGATTTTAAGTGTATGTCTCTACACATATCTGTACATGATAAACTGTACTTGAGAATTAGCAGCTGCACTGCACTCTGGCTATCCTTAGGGAAATAACTTAATTTTCCCTTCTACATCTATTTTTCACATATAGACCACCAGTTCCAATGTTTGCTGGAGGAAAAGCCTGGGGTTTCTTACTGTCACAGGGATGAAGAGCCAGAGGAAATCCTTGAAAAGCAAGGATTTTGTCCACATTGGGAAGAGGGAAAGAGGCAATGAGCGCTAGGGATGCTGCTGACAGCCACCCCATACAGCAGCAGCTACTGGGCTGCACACCCAGTTCTCTGTCTCAGCAGCAACAAAAGGAGAAGAATCTCAGACAGGAAGAGAAAAAGGATGATTAGTTAAGGGTAAAACAAATGTTTCTTGTCTCCATCAGAGTAGGCAGGCTTGAACACACTTGGAACTTGCTTTTCTGAACAAGCATATGCCTCTGGCAGAAGCACAGATGGGGAATGAAGAATTTGTTTATTACCTGCTACTTTGTACAGGGACAGCCCAGATGTGACCAGCTAAGACACAGACAGAGGAGTATGTGACACATCAATGGTGGTACTAAGGGTGTTAGAGGAAAGTCTATTGGATTTCCTCAGTAAAACTGGGCTTGTGATTTAACACCTCTGCTAATGGTTACATCAAGTGAGGAACGTTAGAAATCTTCATGGTCAACATTTGTACCTGAGATAGACAGTGTAGGTTCCCCTTCTATGCAGTGAAATTAAGTGAATTGAGTGGGCATCCCTAGGCCACAGTTCCTCTCACCGGATACTGATGTCTGCCTCTGGTCCGATGAGTTGCACCCAAAATGCCCTTTTACTGTCTAGTACTTTTATAGAGAAGGTGCCTCAAAGATGAGAGGCAATCTATAGGCACAGAAGCTCAAGACACATGGCAGGTGGAGTGAAAAGGATGCGTTACTGGAGAGAGAAACAAATCAAAAAGTGATGCTGGTGTCCCATCCCACCATCCTGTTAGTCACGAGGCTCCGTGTGCATGGACCATGAAGTCACTTAGGAGTCCTCTGCTGTGTCCTGGAAAGAGGCCCTAGTGCAAGAAAATGGATAGGAAGAAAATCCACAGCCTCCCAGGCTCTAAAATGTCTCAGCTATGACCTTGAAGATGCACACAAGTTCATGCCTAACCTCTAGTAATGGCCTATCTGTAGCAGTACTTGTCTGATGGGTCTCAATATTTTATCCCAGAGAGTAAATAATGAGTTTGTGACTACAGCCTATGAGCATGTTGTAACCTGCAGCGCGATGCTGGAGCTCAGAGCAGGCCAACCTCAGTTCATACTGAGAATTAGGAAATGATAGGTACTGGCTACTAGAAAGAAGGTTGGTTCCCATGAGAGGTTTGAGAGGTTTTTGTTCCTTGCATGCCAGCACATTCACACAAAGGGCGCCTCTCACTATAAAATCAAACTACTACTGGTTACAAACCAGGGACTCACAAGGGAACTGGGTGAATACTGAGTTCATGCTCAGATGAAAAAAAAAGAGTATAAAATTGCTACTTGTATCTTGATAAAAAAGTCAAATAACATCTACACTAACATAGCTGTGGTACTTGACTGCCTCTGATGATAAACTGGTGCAGTTGCCTGAACCTTTCAGTTTTACATATGATTTCAGTGGAAATAATGGAAGTGTATTCATGTTCATAATACTTTTCCACTATATTTGATTTTTTTGAATCTAAATCTAATTCATAGTGGCAGGAAATATGCCTAATAACAATTAAAAGCATTTAATTAAACTCTTGCTTATTATAAAGTGAAATTAATCGAAGTAATGCTATTTTTTTTTCTATCAGATTCCCCTAATTACTTAATACTCTGTATTACAGAAATGATACACAACCCCTTTATCAGGTTTCTGCTCATGATGCACCGGTAAATATAAAAATAAGTAAACCTCAACTGCTCAGTGTATATGAGAATAGAGTAATCTCTATAATATCCAGACTTGGAAGTCACTCACTTTTTAATGAACTGTGTACATGATGGAAGGATGCTGTCTTAAAGCAATGACATCCTTAAGCCTTGTCAACAGCATATTGACGATCTTTACTCACTACACATGCTGGTTGTTGCAAATGACAGTCTCCTCTCACCCTGGAAGCAAGTGGTCTTGAATACAGGGGATTTATATGGAAAAGCAAAAACGTGTTAGATTTTGGTTTTTCCATCTACATATGTAGATATTTTAGTGGACTCGCATTGATCTTTGTGCAAATGTTTGCCTTCCACAAGCAGCTGTAGACTGAGTAATCTTTGCTCAAGAAACTGATCTGAGTGCAATAAAGGGAAATATGGTGTTGCAGAACATTAATGGACCTGTATCAAAACTAAGCAATGGATCAATTCCAAAAGAAGATCTGGTTCTTAATTTTGAGTATTCAACTCAAGCAGATTGGGTGAAAGTTCATTTTAGGTCTTTTCAAAAAAAGTCAGTATTTTCTTGAAATACCTGAAACATCTCAAATATACCATAATTTATGTTCTAGATTTCAGCAAATCAATTCATTTTCTACAAAAATAATTTTCTATTCTCAAGCAAGGAGGTTCTGCAGGAGATGTGAAAACAGAAATGAAACAAGATTTAGATGATTTTCAAGAATACCAGTGTCCTTGCACATGAACATAAAAAATGGATAAATGCAATGAATAAACCATATTATGAGTCTCTCTGAATGCTGCATACGTTTCAATTACAGCTAGATATTTTCATCTGAATTATTAATGTAATTTAGATCATTTGAATTAGTCAATTTTCATGTAAAGATTATCAATGTCAAATGTCCTTTTCATTTCAGTCAGGTTTGGCCCAGACAAGTCTGCTAAATATAAAATCAGGTTTTCAGTACTAAGCCATCCATTACTGAATTGGCCATTTTTTTAGAGAACAAGTTCTATTCCAGCACTTACACAAGTTTAAAACATAAAACAAGAACCCTTCCTTCAAGACTCTTCAATGCATATTCCAGCTCTCAGGCTGAAGGTTCCCAATCTCTCCTGTAAGAGGGGATCTCAAGTGAGGAAAAGGCTAGAAACAAATGCAATTAGCATTTGCTATTCAGATGGCAGTGTAGTTAAGTGAATGCAGCTTGTGGATGCTGAATTCTTGAGGAGCAGCAGAGAGAGCTCAGGCCTCTTTAAGGCCACAGAAGGAAATTAATTCCTCTGCTTTATTTGAGGGTACTTGCAAATGAGAGAAAAAAATTCCACATAGCAGGCCATCATAGCCCAGCAAAACAAGACATACTAAGTATTGCACATGGGTCCAGATAAATACCAGCCCTAAGAAACAGAGCATTACTGAAAAATATGCAAGACATACTACCCTGCTGCAGGTATTCTCGTGTTCCCACATGTCTGCTGCATACCATAGCTACAAAATATGTGTGTCTATTTCCATGAACCTACTCGTAAAGGTTTTTGCTTGGCTGATTTTTCAAGTTAATGATAGTCAAGGCACTTGGGAGAAAGATTTATGTCAGTGATGCACAGGTTCAGCAAATTGTCAAAGAGTTCTGCTGTGCAATTAATCATCTTTTCTCCATTACAATTTGTTAAGTGCCAAGCATATACACAGAACCATTTTTATAATATAGATATCACAGGTTTGTAAGTATTATATGAATCAGCTATAAAAAAAAAATACAAAGAGTGCTTGCTACCACACAGATTTGTAGATTTTTCTCTGCATAAGACACCCCTCCAAAAATTGTGGAGGCTGTCGCATTTAACTGTCATCATTTTTGTGACAGTACTTTAAGCAGATCTGCATCTCAGTTATATCTGTGCTCCCCAAGCTGCTTCATCTAGAATTATGTACATTAGGTTTTACTTTTTTTTTTCCAGAGGGAAACCATTCCTAGAGAAAAAAACAAACAAACAGAAAAACAAAAACACAAGGAAGGGGATAACCTAAGAGTACTGGCCTGCTGCTGTCATTTCTTCTTACAAAAGTGGTATTGAGGTAAGAATCTACACAGATTGAGAGACTGATGGTACTTACTAGGCCATTAACGGTGGCTGCACTCAATCTTCTCCAGTTCACCCAGCCAACATGCTATCTCCCAGGGTCAAGCAAGGAGGCAGGAGGTTGTCTCCTGTTCTGTGCGCTAGAGCTGCTTCATTACCAGCAACAGCCCTGAAAGATGCCTTGGTTCAGAAGGAGCTGAGGGTTACCTTTTTCAATGGTTTCTGTGAGAGACTTTGGTGACTCAGACTTGTTCTTTGAGAACCAAAAGAAGCTTTCCTCCTCTTCAGAGAGAGGTAGTCTTATGGTCCAAGCCCCAAAACTAGACTTCTGAGTGATACAGATGTAGATTCCTAGATCATCCTAAACCACCTGCCTGCCTCTGTTTCCCACCTCTTTTAAATATCCTCAAAGTCAAGCTGCTTATTGCTCTACATCCGTATAGGCTCAGAACGCAGCTTCTTATGAAGTGTGCTAATAAGTAATTTACACTGCCGACTGGATGCCCTGATAGTCACAGGGGAGATCCAGGGGAAGCAGGCTCATCTCCAAAGGCACCACTGCCGTAAGTGCTCACATCTTCCTCCCTCCAATCACTTTCCCTCTTCAGGGGATTCTGTGAGAATTACCATAATTTTAAAAGTCACACCCACAATAACCTATTGCAACTCTTCTATGCAATTTCTTTTTGGAACTCAAGAATACAGAATAACCAGATTATTAGTGTTTATTACCCCAATAACTTTTGGAAGTCAGTTTTATAATGTGTATATTACAGCATTCCACACAGATCAAAGCAAACAAACTGCTCTAATTGGGTTTTGAGATCAAATACGCCAAGTTTTACATTCACTGAATTACATGTGGCTTAAATTATCTATATTGTACAATCCTGGACTGTGTATTTCATGCTGTACAGTAAATACAGCACATGTGGTTTGGAATGTGTCTACTCTATGCGTTAGTCCTCATACTAACCAACAAGATCACCTAAATGCACTGTCAAAAGCCTAATAAAAGTTGATTTTGATATCCAAATTCAGACCTGATGTGGACAGACACCAGTTCATCGATTCCTGTGGGCTCTGCGGGTGCTAAAAGTAGTGTTGACCCTTTTATGTAAGGCTTCAAACACACATAGACAAAGAAACGGCACAGCACAGGGCAAATTCTGTCCTCTCATTAATGTATTGAATTACTCTGGATTTACATGAGCACAACAGGTATCAGACTATGTGCATGCATGGATATTTAGATTGCAGAATTCCACCCCTTTTTGCTTTAGCCTTTTTTTGTACAAGAAATACAGAGTTCACATGTAGATATAGTGGAGTTTTATATTAATGACAACAAAATAAATATACTCAAGCCCCAATTCTAAAGACTATGAAGATTTTTGTTGATTTCAATGGATAAATAGAGAAAGAGACCAAAAATTATTGTGTTTCCCTGACATTTTTAAATCATATTTCAAGAAGATACAAAGAGATCAACTTGAGGGAACTCGGGTACCAAAAGATGTTTGAACTACCTAAATAAATTAACGTTCCTATTCCAATATTCTCTGTAGCGATTTGTGCTCTTCCAGAAATATATCAATTTGCCCACAAAGTTGCAAGGTTGTTTCAAATACTCAAAATTAGTAATATATCAAATATTACAGGAAATTGTTGATTAGTAAAGTGCGGCAGAATGTAAAGTCTGGCATAGCCAGAATATATGAGAGCATTTAACCAGTTTTTTCACTTTCCAGATCTTTTGGCACCAATAAACCTGAAGGCACACTTGCTAGAGAGCTGTCACTAACTTGTCTCACAGTAACAACCTTCACAGCTGACTATAGTGATATCTTTGTCAAAGCTTCTACTGACGCATATTTCTTGATGCTGCACTGTTTGGAAAGAAGTGTAACAGCAACAAAAAGACTTGAGATGTTTTTGAGGAAGGAATGTAGAGGGGATACACAGCTGTAACTGGACATCTGCTAGTGCAGCAAGGCAACATGAATGCAAGAGATGAATTCCTCATTTTACAATGGTGCATTATGCAGGAATTAACCATACAACCAGCAATACTAAAGGATAAAATAATATTCTAGATCAAGCTATAATCCATTCTGCTACTATTAAAATTAAAAAAAAAAAAAAAAAAAAGACAGAAAAATGGTGAAATCTTTCCTGGAAAGAGCATATTTTTCATGTGTTCCTATTTCTGAGCTATGAAAAAAAAATGGCATATACCAATTTTCCAGTACTTTCTGCAATGTGAGATAGAGGAGTATATTATGTAGGAGGTTGGTGTGTTTGAAAGAAGTGCAGGTATGCTCACCAGCAAGCAGGCTTGATTTTGCAGTCAAAGTGATCACTCCCAACATCTACTGATTTCAGTAGAGATGGAGGTGAAATATCTGAAGATCTGAATATCCTACAAGCAGCTGAACCTTTTTGTGCCCTTGGACCTGAACTGAGGTAGCACTCAGAATTCCAGCAGAGCCTAAGGGATTTGCCTGGAGAGAACAGATTTAAGCACCTGACCAAAGCAAGTACTCAACCACTTTCATGAATTAGGGCTGTGCTATGTGGCTGAAGTGCTGGTTTCACTTAATATAACCTGATGATTGCTTGTCCCCTCTACTGACAAGACTCAGAGAAATCATCCTTTCAAACCTGGAATGGAAGATTCAATTATAGACTTCAGGCTGGAAAAAAAGAAATGGCAATATTTCGTCTTTGACTATGTCCATGCTGCCAAATGAAAGAGGGGGCAATTCACAGCACTAAAATCAAATGGCAAGGGCTGACTTGTGCCCTCACTGTGTAAGAAACTTTCTGTGCATACCATGCTGACTTCCCAATTGGCCCAGCATCTCTTCTGGCTCCTGAGTGATATCCCTGGGACCCTAAGGCATGAACACTATTCTAAATGTGTCTATTTAATGGTGAGGGCTATGTCGCAGCCTGCCAGGGTGAGTGAAACTCGGGATAGGTGTTGCATGATCCAGCGTGTGACAGGAGGGCATATAGAACTGTTTGAGATTTCGGGGATGATGTTGAGAGACAGACTGATCCACAATGCTTTTTTTGAGCCACCCTTGGAGAACAATGACTATTGTCTTGGAAGAGCTAGCTGGAGTGGTCCAAACCAGAGCCAGGCAGTGAGCTGACAATTGAGCCATCTGGATGCTCAGAAGGCCTGTGCTCCACCATGCTGCTTGGCCTGCTTTTATTCAGTAAAGAGCTATATCTAGTGGGGAACTATATACTAAATATCATTTAATGACTCTAATGGTGAATGAGGAGGGCAGAAGGGGTCTTCAGTGGCAGGCAGGTGGAAGCGTTTGGAATCCACATCCCAAGAACGCAGGCAGAAAGTTATGGCTAAATGATGTAGCCTTTCTTCTGCTCTTGCTCACCAGGGATTTATTCTGACTCTGGAAACACTTATGTTAATGCATTCTTCTGTAATTCATTTTTGTATATATTTTCCATATTTTCTCCCCTATTTTATTTTGTTACCAAAGGTTACTTACATGGAAACAGAAATATTTTGAGTGTTTCTATTTAAGTTCTTCTTCTCTTCCTATGTCTTTTTCGTTTTTGGTGTTTTTTTTTTTTTTTTTTTTTTTTTTTGCTTAAATTCAGATTCTTTGACTATCCAAGCTGGATTGATTCTGAAACAAGAGCTTTACTCTCAGACAACTGTCTGATGACTCAGCTGTGACAGGGATGTTTACAGAGGAGAAGCTGTATGATAGACAACAGCAATATCAATCCCCATATCAGCTTGACTTTTCTCACATGTGTGTGAAACCTTAGAGCTCAAAGGGCACTGGAAATTCAGGAGAATTTCCCCAACCAGTTTCAGCAGATATGGACTTACTGAGTGGTGCAGACAGGTTTGGAAGTCCCCTGTTTCTGCTCCCTTCTGCTGCAGCTGGAGACAGGCCAAAGTTGGGGACATGGAAGGGAGGAGAGAAGGAGAGAGGGACAATCTACATGTATATCCGTGTGTATCTGGTTCCTTTCTACGTGGAGCTAATTTTGTTTCCCAATAAGCAGGCTTTTCCATTCTCATTCCCCTGCTCAGGTAGAACCACATCTACCCCTCATTTTTCTTGTCCCTTAGCAAAAGACAAGAGAAATGGCAATGCTCTTTTCCTGAGACCTGCTTCTTGGCTTGTATTATATTGCAACCCTGTCTTAATATATGCATTTAGTTTTCTTTGCTCTTTTCTAAAGTGGAGATTGAAAGCAGTAAGCATACAAGGTGAAACACAGTTGGGAGCAAATGGTAGTGCAAATACGGGTGGCATCCGGAAAATCTGCAGGAGTCATACTCAGACCACCTACCTACCTTATGCATCAAGACTGCTGCAGCATATAAATTCAAGACAGCAGCATGCAGTTCCTATAGCCTGCTACCCAGAGCTGCCTACTGTAGGTTGCTGTTGTATATAATTTCAGGCAAGGCTTAATACAGCTAGGTTTCACACAACACTCTGAAATTTACTGGTGTTGAATTTGTCTTCACTTGTATACAAGATAAAACACACCAAGCCTCCCTTTCTTTGCTCCAGTTTATCTTTTCATTTTATTGCTTTATTTATTCTGACAGCAAAGAAATGAAAAACACCTCTTAGCTTGTTTTGTTGCAAAGAAAACTGAGATGATCAGGTTTTTTTGTTTGGGTTTGTTATTGGTTTTGGTTTTGTTTTTTTTTCCTGTTAGCTAAAGTTTAAGCTTAAGTATCTCTTTAACTTTTTTAATAGTAATTTTTTAATTAAGCCACTTGTTTTTACTTGAAGATGTTTACTGGTTCACGTTTAGAAGTGTGACCATGTCTACCAGTAGTTTATTTTAGGAACTCTAGAACACTCAGTGAATCCTGATACCTTTGCAGTCAAAGGCTTAAAAAGCTTAATTAGCTGTCTAAAAGCTAGTCATTTAATCTAAACTAGTTGAATCAAGTCCCTTTACAGTCAATGAAAAAAACCAAGCATGTCCAAGAGACAATTCATATCTCTCTACTGATTACAGAAATAGTAGAAGAGTCTCTACTAGGCTATAAACCACATTTTTAGTTGGCTAAAAGAGATCCCTCACTTCATAAAAATGAGGTAGTGCAGTCATTTTGAGAACAAAGATTAGGAAAAAGGAGGTTGTTTTATGAAGAAAGACTTTAATTAAAAAGGGTTGCACAGGATCTGACTGCCATGTTACTACTCATGCATATACATTTCATTAGAAATAAGTGATTTTGTAGGAAGAAAGAGTTTCAGGGAAAAGATATGTGGAAAAGTCCTATGAAGATCTCTTGTATTCCTGAGATATTTGACTACACACAGAGTAGTTTCTCCTGAAATATGACCCTTATGTTCTGTTTCCTCTCTCAGTACAAGATATCAGTCCTAAATGGGATCATGGCAGTTTGGAAGGTAGCAGGATTGACATGGGTTGTTTCATCCAAATTATCCTGGGATTTGGAGGTCATACCAGATGATCAGTTCTCTGTTGTGTGTCCCTACCAGAAAGATTTCAGAATTTCTAGAGCAGTTCATTGCCCCCATGAGCAGTACAATCACACAGACTTTTCACAGGGTAAAAGGATGTGCAGCAAATGCAAGGGTTTGTCTGCTGTTATTATTTTCTTGCTGTCCATCTGGTTTTGACCCTACCTTTCTTCATAACCTTCCCTCTTCAGTCTGGCCATAGATATTGGGTCCCTGACTGTAAAGCTTTTGTGCCTGGCCCCTGAGAAATGTGGTGAGAAGATCCCTCCGTGCCACCTTCTAGCCCTTCCCATCTCTCTATTGTCTGCACTGCAAAGAATGCTGCAAAGTTCATTGTGCAAAGAACTATGAAGTAGAAATGTCAAACAATACTTCGGGAAAAACTGAGCACCCAAAACCCTGCCTATTTATTTATACTCAGAACTTGCATTCTTGGACTATTCTTGCCTAACTGACCGTTGTGTCTTCTGGCCCCAGAAGTCCTAAATGTACTGAAGCATTATTAATCTTTCTTAAACCCAGATCTACTCAATAGCAACATAATCTTCCAAAAGTGCCATGAGATGCACCTTAATCACAATACTTTGTTTCATATTCCATGTTAAGCATAAATAAGGGGACAGTGTCCTTAAATATCAGATAGTGAACATCCTAGAGTCAAATAAACAGAAATTGCCAAAAGAAATCACATAAATGGCATGTGCTTTTGTATTTGAATGTTAATGATTTCATTTCCAGTAGAAGGATTGATTCTGCAGATTTGATTTATTGTTAGCTCAGCTCAATAGCATTGATTTAGATATTGAGCGTGATATGTGCCACTGCAGTTATTGTTTCCCTGAAATAATTTGTTTTGATATATATACATTGATTAAATTTTTACTATTTTAACAGTACCAGTCATTATAGTACTGGCATGACACATGCAAGCACAGTATACTGGTCTTTATTTCCTGAGCTAGTTCTATGACGTGGGTCAGGGTTAGCAGCTGCTGTGCTTTTTACTGTTCAATATCATGGCAGTCAGCAGTCAGCACCCACTGCTACACTGAGTTCTTACTCTTTTTGAAAAGCAAATGGAAATCACACATTCATTACCAGCTGATACCGCCAGCTAATACAACCTGATAGAGCAGGGAAGACAACTTGACAGTCTCAGAAAGGAAAGTGTTCTCTCCCTCTTGCAGGACACATCAAGTAATTAATGCTTCAAAATCCCAGGTCTCCTCTGCTCTTCTGAAAATATCCCACTCTCCAACCTGACTACTTCCAGGGGATGCATCCCCTGGACCTACATGTGTTCTTTATTCATGTCCCTTTGCCTTCTCAGGGACTGGGGAGGGAGGTGTGATTTTCACAGGCACTTACAGAGCATTCTGGACAGTACCAAAAAACAAACTCTCAACTTTGGAATCTTTTCATTGTCTTCTCATTACCATATCTATGAAAGGAACACACTCAGCAGTTATACACACATTTTTGGTACAAATGAGAGAGGTAGTATCTTAATAGACTGGCAAAGACTCTGTCTTTGAAAACTAGTACTGTTTCTAGATGATCTAGAACTATTAGTTCCAGCATGGAGGGCAACAAGCTTGTCCAGATATTCCTTGACTTATGATTTCCTCACATAACCAGCTTTTGCAGCCACTTTTCTCACAGGGTGGGGAATTGTCAGATACTTTCTCTTTTCAGACAACAAGTCTCTGAACTGATAATCTTTGTGATATTCTGTGTATGGTTCTCTGACAACTTGTTATGTCTTTTTATTTTTTAAATTAAGAGTCTGCAGGGTTTTCTTGGGATTCGCTTTGCAATATCTCTGGTTTTATTCAAAATGGAATCACTTCTCCTTGATGGTGTTGTGCACCTGCCCTCACATTTGCTGCAAGCAGGTATTTGCCTTTGTTATCCGACTACGTGTAGTTTTCATTAGCTGCAATTTAACTGTTGTTAAGCACTTTCACTTTAAAGAATACGATCTTTACTTCTACCTGTTCTGAGCAACATTGTGTCCATTTCTCACAGGGAATGTTTTGCTTTGATCTTATTGCCAGTTCTAATGCTTTTAATTTGATCTCTAATTATTCCCTATAATAACTGTTTCAGTTCATGTGTCTCAGCTTTAATATAAGGGTGATTAAGCACTTAGTGATCCTGCTTGGCAGCCACCTTCTAGTAAAGAAACATACCATTCCCTGACAACATTCCTACAGGAGTCCAAGTGCTCTTAAATTTTATAATGATTTTAGGAATATGTATCCTTCTTCATGTTCCCAGGATCTAAGGTAAAGCTCACCACTGTGCTGAGCCTGCCATAAATGCCTATGTGAAATACTCCTGGGCTTTATAATTGCACTTGCTTTGCAGTGCAACCACTTTTTCTGGATCTGCCTTTCTGAGTTGTTTTTAAACATTAAGGAATGAATGTGTAACACATAAGAGTGCTCGTTTAGAAAGAACTTTATATCCTGTTTTTCCCAACCTTCGATGGACTGAGATTGCAAAAGGTTATGGCCCACTCACATGGCATGAAAAACTCTTCTGACTATTATAATGCTATGAAACATTGAACTGCATACATTGTTATAGATGGGAATACCATAATGAATGGAATTAATTATAGCTTGCTAACATTGTCGGTACATGTTTCTAGAGCTGTAGCTAATACTTTATTTTTGAGATAGAATAAACAATTTCAGTTACAAAGAGGAATTGAATTTATCCAGCTGTTAGAAGACACAGAGCTGTAATTTAGGGACAAAACTGACTCTCCTTTTTTCTTTCCTTTTTATCTGGAAGGTGGTTTCCTCTTTCAAAAACAGCAAGAGAATTTCACCTTAAAGATGTTTTCCCTTGCAAGATTTAAGAAAATATAAAATTATTTTACTTGAAATTATAGATTAGAAACACATGCCAATCAAATATATTTATGCAAATCAGAGGTACCTTTATGCGGAGCTATGCAAAAGATATAGATAAGAGTATCGATACACATACATACTTTTTAAGAAATCATTTTGTCTTTATAATCATTCTAAGACAGATGTCACTGGATACATATTGACTCTATACTCTTTACAAACGAATAATTTTTCCAAAAGCTGCAAATCTATTCATAAACTTTTTTCAAACACCACCAAAGGAAAAAGTTATGCATCATAACTTTTAACTTTGACACACTTTTTTTCTTTTTTTTTTTCAGCTCAACCGCAACTTTTAATTCCCTTTTTTGATAATGTTGATAAACCTTTTTGTCAAACATATCCAATGGGAATTTAAAACAGCCACTCATTTCAATACAGGTTCTTGAGAATGTGATAGGTCAAGGCAAATAGATTATAACAAGAAATAATATTGGATTAATGTCATCTGTTCTCATGGATGAATTCTATGTTTGCCTCTCCGGGATCAAGATAAATTAATCGCCTTTTATATATTCTAGACGTTTCTACTTGTTCTTTTCAAGGGAAGACAGTCAACATTTGTCAATATTTAATTATTTCATTGTTGCTGCATATTTCCCTCTGTGAAGACTGTACAGTAAGACAGTTCTAAGTACAGCAATAATCCCTTGTGCCTGCTGCTTTATCAAAACTCTTTATTACCTTTATTCTTGTACCCACGGACAACAGAGACTGTCCCCTTATGGGGCTTCCGTCTGTCATCCCTCTCTAGATCATCTCCCATATGATTTTCTCCTCGTAAGGTAGTGTACCCTTTCCCACACCCCACCACACTCAAGAGATCAGTCAGAAGTGTCGGTGTTGGGTATCTGTTCTTGACTCAAAGACATGGGGTGCTTGATAGGCTGCAGGAAATCCTGACCCTCTTTCCCAAGCCTCTGTCAGAGGGAAGCCACATCTCAAAGAACAAATACAGCTTTCAGTCTCCTGTCAAGAAAAACAAAACACTGAAACTCCGAATTAGAGCCCATTTCAGCAATCTATGAAATACTGGAACGCTTATGTGCTTTTAAGAGGCATTTAGATTATTACTGCTGTGCTACAAGGACCATCTCTTTGTTCTCTGTTCATATGGATCACAGCACTGCAAAGTCCCGGCCCATAATAGGAGCCCGTAGATGTACAGTTGGTTGCGGTAGACAGGTAATTATTGTGTTAATGACAAGTGCTTGAATTGTCCCGTGGACCTTCCTCACAGCAAATATGCAATAATATTCTGCTCCAGCCTTTCAGAAGGGGTGGTGTCAAGGGTAGACAGCTCTTGAGAAAGGAAGTCCAAAACTAGTCCAAGAAGGAAAAACAGTGTGTAAAAGGAGGTGCACAGGCCAATTAAAAGATCAGGTAAAGATCATATCTTGGCCTTGGTTTTTACAAGACTATTCTACAGGTAAGAGAAGGTATGATGACTACAGAGTTAGCACAATATCGTAAAAAAGTGGTATGCATGTAAATATTACCAGAGAAGAGCTGACATACCAAGCAACGGCTGCTCCTTACAGGAATCCTCAGTTGAACTTTTAAATTCAGCTGCATAGGAATTTTATCTTCCTATGGTTGTAAACTGCTCTTTACAGATGGAGATATAAATGGTGTAAATAGTTATTAATACTAGTTGCTACTTATCACCTGCATGACCAAAGTCTTCTGCATTAGAAATACCAGTAGGTCCTCTTCCTCTTACAAGCTGCAAATAAAACTAGCTCATGATCAAAATTTTTGTTCTACAGGTCTTGAAAATGTTCACTTCTGATTTGGTCCTAAAATGACACCTTACCTTTTGATACCAGCCTTACAAAATTCAAACCACAATTGCATTCATACACCACCTGATGCAAGTTTCACTCGTCATGAATATTTTTATGTTGTAAATTCATCCAAAGAATGTGGCTTTTCTGAGCAAGCCAGCAACACATACTTTTCAAGTGATCCTTAATTGCTGTTCAAGTAAAAATTCAAAAAACCTTTTTTACAGTATCTGTCTAATGTCAATGCATTAAATTTAAAAGTGAGATAGGTATGAAAACCAGCTACAGCTATTTAAAAAGACAGCAATTTGTTTGTTTACAGTGATTGGGTTTTGAAAAGGAGTTTTCTCCAAGTCTGCACCAATCTGTCAGAGAAAAATGAATATGTAGACATTTTCTAGTTAATAATATTTGTTTACCTTTGTATATATGTGTTTAAACAGACATGTCTGGGATAAGCTTACAGCATGCCTACAAGGCTTGTTCTGAAGTGTATGTGCCCAGTCTGGGATTGCCTAACAGCAAGAGGAATAATCTTGCAGCTAAAATTACATCTTTAGCATTTTTCTAGCTATCTTTCTAAATCTGTATTTGGTTGATACCTATGCCCTCTTGAGTTGTTTTGAGTGGGCATGGTGCCACCCCAACAGATGGTCATTGGCAAAGGCATGCCAGAGAACCAGTATGTGCATCACGTTTGAGTATTAAGTGATGGATTTCCATCCAAGAATGTCAAAACAGCAGTCAATGCAGAACATCTGAGCCTATGTTTAAGGGGATATGCTGACTTTTCCCTTATTCCCTCTCGGAGCTGGATTATCTTTCAAAATGATGACTTTTTTTTTAAAAAAAAAAAAAAAAAAAAAAAAAAAGAAGAAGAAGAGGGAAAACCTTCTCCAGTTGTGAGATTTTGGCACTAACAAATTAAGAAAAGAAGAAAGAGAAGTATTTAATGAAATACCTATCTTTAACAGCTCCCTACATATTAAACACCTGAAATCTCTCCACGTAAGTAAAACCAGGCTTCTATGGCATGGTTCAGTTTGCTGGTGAATAGTCTGACTGATGGCAGAAATTAGACCTGCAGGTTACACGACACAGTAGCCCACGTCTGCTTTCTGTTAAACACAGCCCAGTCCTGTTCAGGGTATATAACACATCAATTCAAACTGGCACACACTGGTGAATAATACTGCGTTCATGCCAAGAAGGTTTAGTGCATCTATAACTGACAACACTCTTTACACTGGAAAAATGTGCAAAAAGACTAATTCAGAATTACATATTCTACACCTTTCCGTTCATTTCTTATACTGATCTATAGTAGAAATACAGCCCTGAAAGAAAAAAAAGGAACTTATTGAGTAGTTTCCGTTGGGTCAGTGTTAATGTTTATTTTCAGAAAATAAAGATATTGCTGATAAACAAGTTGTACAGTTCTAAGGATTATATTGTGAAGGTAAAAGCTTATGCTGTTTGGGAAGAGAAATATTAAGAAAGTTTGCATATCCTTCTTCCAGGACTTGAAAATGAAACTAGTTTTGGAATTTATTTCAAAGGTCAATGGAAATTTGTGGATCAGAAAAGACACTGAGTATCAGGATGAGAAGAAGCTGCCATTAAGTACTGTTGAGGCCTACAGCTACTGGGGAAGGGAGATTACAGCGCATCCTCTTAAGCTACCAACCCTGCATCTTGCCTGGCTCGTTTTGTCTGGTATCTCTGACATTTTAGGCTATATCTACACATATCATGCTGATCTATTTATTTCAATCTAGATTTAGCAGCTCAACTCTCATAAGCAGTCTACTTTGCTACCTAACAATCTAATTTCCTAGGTAATCACAGTGTCAATGAAGCTTTGTGATTATGCTTCTTCATTACAAGACCTTTGCTAAAAAAAAACAGTGAAACGATTTGGTTCTGTCAAAAATCACTGTTCTGATTTTACTTGCCATTAGCCATAGCATAGGTACCTAAAATCATGCAAAATATGAGGTACAAAGTTAGGCTAACAAACTGCCTGATTGCCATTATTTTTGACAATATAATTTCTGAACTGCTAAAGCGTAGTGGAAAACAACACTGCTGAACGTCATCATTAAGAACTGGATAGAGCATTTAGGTCTGCTGAGAGCAGATATTTTCACTAATAAAAAGCAGAGGTAAAATATTGCTTTCTCAATGCTAGCCTAAACAGTTAAACAAGAATGGGATTCAAGGTTTATAGAGCATGGAAGGGCTATGGGGGGAAAAAAAAAAAAAATAGTACTTGCAAACTCCTGTATATCATGTGTCTTTCCCAACACCCACAGGATTAATATGTGGGGTTCATACTAAAATAGACATCCTGTAGGACAATTCTGTCAGGTGGGATCTCTGTACCATTCAGGATAAGGGAAAATTAACATTGGGTTTTGTCCCATGAAGGAAAAGGTGCTCCAAACCAACTGTTTACATAAGTCTCTTCTGCCTCCAGAGTGATGCAGGCATTTTTCACCTTTTCTAAACTCACTGGAAAAGTACCCCTTCACAAATCTTTCAGTTGTCTGCAAACATGGCCACCTAAGTTCCTAAAACAGCTCTTCAGCTGCTTTTCTTCCATCCCTCCTTCTCTCCCCTACAGTTCATGATGTTTTAGATGCTTTCTACATGATGACTGTCCTCTTGCACTGGCTGAGGAATGGCAAAAAAAAAATAGCAAGGGAATTGGAAAAACAAGTACACATTCTAACTCCTGTTCCTAAGGAACATTTACATTACAGTTTAAAGATTAATTTAGAGATACACCTGAAAGCAGTTAACACAGGTACCTGGTCCTAGTTGAAACACTTCATCCCAGCAGTCATGGTAGGAAGGAGACTGACTTTTAAACCAGGGTGCAGATGAGATTTTCAGCTGAGCCCTGTCCTGCTGCACAGAGTACTATTAGCTGTGCCTGCATTAGCTAGGTTACACAGAACCGCTCCAGTGCAGACATCTTCCTCATCTTTTCCTGTGATGACAGTTTTCATTTTTGTAGATTTGGAATGCTATTTCCAAATGTGATGCTATTTTCCAGATGTGATAATTTCCATATTAATTCTCCCAGAATAGATTAAACATTTGGGAAATTCTGTTGATTTTAGGTAGATGAGATAGTTGGGAAGCAGCAAGACAGTAATTGCATACATAAAGACATAAGTTGTCTTTCTGCAGGGAGATATTTATTACCCAGAAAACATAAAAAGATTTAAACAAGACTTTCAACTCTCCCCAAAATAGTCTGAATGCTTAACAAAAGTAGTTTTCCTTGCAGTTATACTGTGAAATAGCACATAAATAATGTTCAAAGTTTTCCTTTGCAGCAGTTTCTACAGAAATTTGAATTTTCATATTAACATTGTATGAAAAACAGGGGCCAGGTAGCATTTGTCCAGTGGACTACTGTTGAAGAGAAGGGTGAGAACTGTTGTGTTATAAATGTCTTTTAGAAGAAGAAAATGAAAGAAGCAAGATGAATATGGGGTCATGGGAACTGAGCTGGAAGGAGAAGGAGAACTCTACTCTGGGTTGTGTGATTGCCTGTGAAATATTCCTGTACCATCCAGAGTTCCTGGGGATGTAGTTTTTGATTGCCCTGACGAATTCTCTCCTGTTAGATCCCCAAACAAGCAATGTTGAGAAATGTCTGGGCAGCTTGTTGAAGGCAGGCATTTTGCCTGGGGTGCCGACTACTGTCTCTGTATCCCTACCAGAGCATTCTGCTTTGCAGATGGCAGCATCTGCTAAAGAAAGGTCTCCAGTTCATCATAACAGGCATGTTATCAGAGCTCCTTTTCTGCCCTCTTCTTTCCTAATACTCTTCTAGACTTTCCTTGCTCTTCTTTCAAGCAGTGCCTGGCTCCAGGGGTGCTTCTGCATCTAGATTTGCTTTGATATACCATCATCCACATCTTACTGACTCTGGCCTAGATAAGACTGAATGAACAATTCGCAGCAGCCCAGGACTTCCAAAATAGCCTAGGTCAAAGCACATGGGAATTCATTAATGCATTATATCAAAAAAGGTGCTTCTGGGAAGTAGTTGGCAGTTGTACGCTGTTATCTGTGAGTCTTTCTGAGTTTTTTTCTTTTTCACCAGTTGGTACATTGTGCAGTTTTTTCACATCTCTACTCAAAACTGAGCACCCTGAAGTAAGAAGACACTTGAAAAAAGCAAACCTTCAAGGTTCAAGAGCTGGTATTAGCCTTCTGAAGCTCTTCCCAGAGATTTAACTTTTGATAAGGACATTGTCCTTAAATGAGGTACCACTCATCATTTGTCCAGTGTCCTAATGTTGAAAAGACAAGAGCTACTCCAGAGAAGTGCCTCTTTCTAGAGGAAAAGATTGAAAGAAGAAAAATGAACATGAAAGAGAGTGCACTGAGCTGCAAAAGGGTGATTTCAGGATGTGTGTTTATGTTCCTGAGGATCTCAGAAAACTGGGGGAGTAATTGAGTAAATGTAACTGCTCTTTTACTTGAAATAACGGAGGTTCAATTTTTCCATACAAAATAAAAAGATCTTATAGACAGGAAGCACACATCTGTTTATCTTACTTTCACGTATTAGAAAATTAGCATGACGCCCCACTGTAGAGCTCCAGTTTTACAATAATAAACCTCCACTGATTTTCAAGCAGTTGGTAACACCCTTGAGTAAAATAGTTGTGGATCAGATCCAGAATATGCATTATTTATTATCCATAAGGGACTGTAAATGGCAGCATATACATCCTTTAAGAGAGTGGGGCTGTGTAAAGATTTGAATAATTTTTATAACATTTTCCCAGTTTTGTTTCTCACCTTTCAGGATTTTCATATTTCAGCAAACATCCACAAAACAATAAACTGCCTGCAAATCCCTGCAAAGTCAAAAAGATCAGTTATGAAGATTTAACTTGAGAGCTGACACACCTCTACTGGAAAGGATCCACTTTTAAAATAAAAACTATGCAAAAGTGCAATTAATTTGCAGTTTGCAACAAATGATGGTATTCTCTAGGTTTGAGGGTTTTGAAACTGAATATGAGCAAGGAATCCCCTGCAAAACGTGTGTGTTTACTGATCAAACTGTTTACAAGATTTCCCTACTCCATCCTTGCACCTACTAACACTTTTTTTTTCCACTATAAAAATAAGAAAAAAAAAAAACAAAACACAAACAAACATTGTATCTGTGCTTTATTTATAGAAAAAATAATATAAAAGCAGGTGTGAATCTCTACTGACTACTTTTTGGGTTTTTCCCAAGACTTTTTAATTGCTGGTCTCTGAGCCATTTATAGTGCAACCTATTCACAGCACAGAATCACAATATCTAAATCCCGATATGTGAAAAAAAAAAATCACTTCTAAAATCTTAAAGTACCAGCGCGCCTGAGGGTGAGGAAAACAGTATGGGTCCAGTGATTTAAGGGATAAAAAAGGTTTTTCTGGATTAATATGTAGTGTATGTTTTTTCTTCTAGCATTATATGCCACTTGCCAGAACTGTTTGATGCTGTGAATTAGTTGGGATTTTTAATTTCATGAATAATTCACAACTCACTGCAGTGATTCCAGAAAGTCATAACACCTTATCATACATTCATATCAGTGCTCAACACTGAAGGGTATATTGTTTTGTTTCTAGAAAATGTTGTGATATCTTGAAGAGTAAATGTAGTTTAGCTAAGCATTAACAAAAATTCTTGTGTACTTACATGCACTTTCTTCCTTCTAATCTTCTGTATAACCCCCAGGTAAACATCTTTTTCAACCAAGCATCCAGTCTGAAGCTACTCCATGGCCTGTGACCAGGATTTTGTCACTTGTACATTTCAATGGCATTTCATCCATTTTCTTGAGTTATCAGAATTTTGCCTTCAGGGCACCAATCAGGTACTGTAGGAGCTAAAGTAGTCTTTGCAGATTCCATCTGAAACTAAATTGAACTTCAAAAAATATTGCTGTCACCTTTCCTTGCAGACATCTACAGAGAACAAGAGACCCAAGTGAAAAGGCAGCATAGACCAGGAGAGAAAATGATTCTGAATTGGAAGGTTTACCACTGCGAGGGCCAAAATTTTATCCCTGATAATGACAGTCTGAGCTAGCAGGGAACTGATCTTCAAATACTCAATGTTTCTAAGCCTTCCTTTGTGAGATACAGAAAACACATGTTGTTCCAGGGCAAGGGGAAATTAGACTCGTGCGGGACAGGACAGGAAGCATCATCACAGAACATGTGTGAAATGAAAACTTAATAAATGTAGTTACGGACCACAGAGAGAACCCTAGAAATGTGGAGCCTCACAATTCTTGTTTATCCAATATCTTGGACAACACCCAGAGTAGGGAAGCAGAAATGAACTAAGAACAACTCCAAACTGATGGCTTCAGAGAGCACAGATGGGGCTTATCCTCATGTGTTGTAACAGATCAGTTCCCCACCACAGACGACTTGCTAAGTTCACAGTAGGTCTCAGAAGTCTGAAAGTGAGAGAGTCAGTTTTCAGCATTCAAAGAAAGACTTGTTTTTAACTGCACACAGAGGAAGAAACATGTATCTGTCCTGCCACAGTACCTGCAAATCAGGGTCAGTGGGAAAAGTACAGAGGCCAGATTATCTGCATTTTGCTGAATCATGTACGACTCAGCAAAAGGCGGGTAAAATGCAACTAAATTGGAATGGCAGCATTTCGTGCTCTTTTTGCACTGGTGCTAAAACAAAGCACAAAAAAAAAAAAAAAAAAAAAAAAAAAGGTATTAGTCCAAGATATCTAGCTAAATACCTGAAATCATTAGCACAGAGCCTCAGAACTTCTTAGTTATCCTTAACTTACTGTTATGAATAGCCTTTTGACTGTTTTCCATAGAGTCCCCTATGTTTGGAGGTCTTTCATCAGTTAAAATAGTTTTAATATGCTATGATGTTAGCACAGTAGAATAAGGAAAGTTAATGAAATTGTTTGCCATCAATGACTGAAATAAATTAGGTGCTATTTGGAGTAATAAATATCCATACTGGTGGGTAAATGGTAGTGAGTTTCAGGCTCCATGTAAATTATTCGATGAATAATTAGAAGTGAGATCACCATTTTAGTCAAAGCACACAGGTTTGCTTAAGAAATTCAGAAATGCTAGAAGAAATCTACCCATAACACTGCAAAACTGTTCATTGGAGCTAATAAGACTGACTCAAACCAACAGACAATTGAACTATTATTCCTTTGAAAATAAAGGATTAGAAACTCATGCACCCAGATGTGTTTTCGGATGCAACAGAGACAGAATTTGGTTTGATAGACAGGGAAAGGAGTGCCTCTCTGTTCCTGACTCTAAGAAGTTAAATAACCCCCTAGAATAGCATTCATGGCAGGTTTTCTCTGTGTGTAAGACAGTGATAATGATGAGAATAATACATTTCCCTGGTAGGGTTCCACTTAGAACACAGTGTTCTGTTCTTGTCAATTCAGATTAAACAAGATATTGCAGGATTTGAAAAGTATAGAGGGAAAGTGCAGTGAACTATAAAGACAGAATTGTACAAAAACAAGTAAACATGTGTGTCTTAGTGGTTCAGGGAAAACTAAATAGATAACATCTTGAACACGTGTACAATAAATCTGACAGGTGTGACAATACAGCTCCTGTAGCCATGTGCGAATGTACCCATCCATAACTGTTCTATAAATATCATAGACAGAAACTGAATGCCAATTAGGTTTAAGTTTGCCCAAATGCCCATTACAAGATTATGCTTTCAGTGAATTACTAAATGATCTGTTCAGATATACAGTTTTATGTTTTTATTTTTCAGATATACATTATACACTTGCCCCATGAAAGTATTCGGGGCACATTTCTGCTAAGGATTTGACAGTTTCCAAGAACAATATCATGAAAATACACATTTTTCCCTATTTAGAAAATTATTTAAAAGTCATTTTACTGTCAATCTCTAATCTTTTTCATGTACTTCAGAGTGAAGGCTTGAAATGCTTTTGAGTTGAGTTGTTCTGCTGTCTTTTGCTATCCCCAAGAAAACTTTCAGTGTCATAAAAGAATCTAGGAAATATTGATCTTATGAAGACTGCACTGAGTCGATGAGGACTGTGATGGAGTTCAGCAGATTTGGATGGGCAAAACAGCCCATTTTCCTGAGCTTCCCATCAGAGGTCCTCCACATGGTCAAACAGTGTTTGCACTTTTTCACAGAGCAATATAACCTCTGGGATCACTACTAGACTTACACTTGCAAGAAGGGTCGCTGCACTCAGCTGCAAGAGGCAGTCCCTGGTACAGAGAGCAAGCTCCCATTCCTTCTTCTGTTGGCCTCCAAGTGTGGGGGAAGATGGTGCTGGATGAGGAGCAAACGAGCAGCAAGTGGACATTGCAGAGCGGGAGAAGATCTGCACCTGGAGATGTGAGCTGGGGGTGGGAAACAGAGCCGGGAAAAGAGCCAGGGGGGAAGACTAGAAGAAGGTGGCAAAAGGTGGGCCAACAGGGAGCCTGATTTGGGGAGAAGGAAACTGAGGTGCAGAGCAGGAGCTGTGCTGAATGACCACTGGGTAGGAGGAGAAGAGGGATGGAGACATGCTGTTTGCATAGGGAGGTTTGCCGATAGTGTGCTCTTTTTCAGAACTTGAAACTGAGCCCAGAGGACATGTTTGTGCAATGTGTGGCAAAATACATTGTCCCATTCCATGCTAGCCTAACCAGCTTCCTAAAGAGCCATTAAGGGATCACAGTTGCCACCAGCTTTTTCATTAGATGATACAAGAGAAACCTAGGGAGCAAGGAGTCCAAACGTTGCTCAGTAAATCCCAGATCAGAACCCAGTATTATTCTGTCTGATTAGATATCTATGGGAAAGGAGTTGCTTTTTCCTGCGGGTGTTTTATCTGTTTATTTTTAGGTAAAAAAAAAAAAACAACCAAAAAAAACTTATGCCTTTTAAAGAATATTAAGCTTGAAAAGTCAATTCAAAGATTGAGAAAGACCAGAACTAACATTGTGTGTGCAGTCTGAGTTTTACAGTGTCTTTAATTACAGGATCACATATCATCTTCTACAGAGCCCTTGTCTCAGTCAGGATGGACATGATATGTGGATGAACCGGGATGTGTGGGGATTGAGTTATGGTGCCATTAGTGTCTGAGTGTGGATTCAGGCCACCCTGATTGCAAGGAAAAGTATATGCATTTAAGACACTTGCTCTGGGAGCTTAAAGATACTCAGTGATGAAGGTTAAAGGGTGAAGATTAAGGCAGCAATATATAGTAGATACCTTTGCTTAACAGCAAATATTCCCATATTGGAATTAAATTAATGGTGTTTGTTTCGGTTTTCTCTACAGGCCACCTTCCAAACCATCATTAACTGTCTAATTTCCAGAGTCATGACAGCAATTGTTCCTGTGGAGAGTTTTTAAGAGGCTCTCCTATTATAGACAATAGCAAATGTCCATTAAGTCACTAATTGAAAAGACCTCTATCCCAATTGCTCATTTCTGTTGAATGAACTGTTTTACCTAACAGATCCAGAAACCTTTACCCAAGACCTATGTGTATAAAACACATTTTCTTTTCATTTGAAACAGAATATTGAGCTCCAGGAGCTGAGTTCAACTTCCAATATCTTTTTAAAATAAATAAATAAATAAATAAATAAAAAGAAATCAAAAATTAAAAGAAGATGCAGAAAGAACATAGAAACTCATTTCTATTTTCTGTTCTTTTCTATCCACCCAGCTGTATTCACAACTACAGCTGGTACAGAGCCCAAATAAATGTTGCTGCAGAGAAAAGTATCCATTTTAGTGGAGTAGCTTGTGTGATTTCTCATAAATGCTTTACAATAATGACAGCCACAGCTCGGAAGCTATCATGGTCTTTCCCCTGGAGAGCAATATGTGAACCATACTTAGTGTTTAACCTTTTCTGAGAGGGCAAATGAAGAAGGAGTCAGGCATAATCAAGAACTAGAAGGGGGAAACTATATAATCAAACATGTTTTTCAAAAATGTCATTCAAATAGTTTGTTCTGGTTTGTTTCAGTGGGTCCTTCCCTTGGTTTTGGTGGGAGACAGGGGGGCTGGAGAGAGTGTTGCTAGTTGTAAAAACACCTCATGACAGATCCAAAAAAATAAAGCTTGTCCATGTTAATTTCCATATTGACCAGACAGTTACCTCACTCAACAGAATCAGGGACCTCCCTTTGGAAGGTCTTTTCCCCACATGGGGCAGAGTGGGAATATCATGTTTGTACAGGCACATGCCCTCCACCTGCGTGTGTCCACAGTGCTACAGCACACTGGGGATCTACTCACACATTTGGCCTTGCAACGGCGAAGTCTTCAGTAAGTCTTACGGCTGAGTTCAGTGCATGCAAGATGAAACCACTCATAAGTATGCAAAACACCCATGGAAATCTCTAAACTTGAAAGAAAGATCTCAGCACCTAAATAAGCGATCCTAAATGCGTCTGAAGTATATCGTAGTATCCTCTGTTAATGGTAGTCTGTCTTTAATGCTAAAGAGCACATACGAGTTTCTAATCTGAATACAGATCCTTTATTAACTCACTGCTGAGCATGAGCCTTTGTGTCTGGAACAAAGTGTTGCTGCGGCAGCCAGATACAGATGAAAGACCCATAATGGCCACGGCTAGTGTGTTTTGCCCTCTCAAAAATCAGAGCTATTTCTATATATTTAAAATGTCACAAATACATATATCACATCTAATTTGACATTAAAATTGTTGTAGTTGCTGTACTGGGGGGGATATATTTCCTTTTTTTTTTGTTGTTCCTTAAGTGCTAGGGAAGTAAATGAGAACATAATTACATTGTCAAAGTCAATAATAGCAAGCAGCCTCTGTCAGGTCTTGCTGTGCTCAGCACTGTTTCACAGGAACTGCTGGGGAGCTCTTCCGCCACCAATCCATTTGGCTCCATTTAAGAACTGAGTACAGGAAGGTAGTTATTGTACAAGATTAGTTTCCTGTATGCTGCAAATTGGCAGTAGCAGAAAAATACAGGATGAATTTATTAGCTTGCAAGGTCAGCTAATAAAAAGAAAACTGTGTAACTCGGGCTGTTGTTTACTTTAAGTCCTATTGCTTATTAGACTTCATGCAAAATTTAAACTAGTTAACTCCTGCATTTCCAGCCTGAAATATCATCGCAGAAAAAGCTTTATTAAAAAACCTAGTCTAGATGCTCCTATTCAAGGAATTTAGCAGGGTTAGAACGCCCTGCTCTTTAAAAAAACTGTACTAAATATACAGACCTTGAGATTCACAGGCAACTGTGTCAGTTGTATTTTGTCACTACTTCAGAAATAATATGATGATAAAGATGATCCTATAAGATTTAATTTGTGCAATGAACACTAGTATCAAGTTTTGGGAGAGATTGCAATTGCTAATGAGATTGAGATTTTGGCCTAAAAAAACATTTCTTAATTGAAGTTCAAGGGAAAAAAAACATAAATTTTGGACAAAAGATTGTATTTGAAGATGATAATAATAATAATGATAATGGTAACTGCGATGTTCCTGACGAACACTATATGATGTAAATTTGATTTGTCAGTGCCTTTTCTTGCCACAGGCTGCAAATGGACCGATAAAACATTACCACCATTTCAGAAAAAAAAAAATAACTCTATGCTTCAAACAGCAGATAATTGGGGTCAGTTCAGTTTGAGTTTTCTCCAGAATCTGAACACACACACACACACACACACACACACACACACACACACACACACGCATGCGTGCACGCTCACTCACACAAGTGGAAACCTGGATAAAAAGAGGGATTTTGAAGTCTGTTGTAATACCCGCACAATAAATTTACTCCAGATTAGCAGTCAGAAATTCCAAGTACTTAAATTGTTTAACTGGATTTTTTTAAAGCTCCTAAATATGTTGGGTAGTCATAGCAGTTAAGTGCCCAACTAACTTTGAATCACTTTGAAGTATATGAGGCTGCCATTCACATCACTCGTTTCCTAGGGGAAAGATTTAGGTACACTAATGTGGGCACTTTTCAGCACCCAGCACACCTAATCTGTGCTCCTCATCAAGTCATAGTTTCACTTGTTCTTTGGGCAGGAGGACACCAGGATTTAAACTTTCCATACAGCCAAGAAAGGATCAGCAAGTTCTCCTGAAGAGCACCGAAGGGAATTAGAATCTCCCTATGTTAACCACTGACTTCTTGCTGCTGGTTATAAAGTGGAACAATGGGACATGTTACCTGCCTCCATTTACTGAGTCCTTCTCACCTTATCCAGGGATCAGCACTCAGATCTGTCCCTTTTAAACAAGTACATCAGTGTCTCTGCCTCCTCTGCCTATTACAGGCATACGTGCCTCTGCACGTCATGGATGCATCCCTGGAAATTGCAGTGGTTAGAGTTTTGACAGATGGCAAATCGTTATTCTTTTTTAAATAAGAATTAATGTCATACAGGGGATGCATGCAGGAACTTAATACACAGTTTAAATACACCTATGGTGGAGACACAAGATAGGGATCATCAAGACTGTCAACTACCAACTCAACATCTGATAACAACACAAGAGTTGTTAGAGATGCTGGTTTATGGTGACTGGCTTTGTCATGTTCAGCGGCACTGACTGCTTTTTAAAGGAAAACACAAGGAATGACTGCTTGCAGGCCTAAAATGTTGACTTGTATAAGTCTTAACAGCATGAGATAAAATTTTGCTATGCCTTGGTGATCTTGTTCAACTGGTCTTGCATCAGATGGTTATTCTGAAAGGTCTCCTGAGCCACTGCACCTCTGACATCAAACACTCAAAGTCAGTCTTCAAAAGCAGGCATTTTCTCTGCCTCTTTCTAAAGAGACATCCAAAGAGTTCATCATCTACCATAGAAGCTCACTGCTCATCAGATTCAGTTAAGTCAATGAAGAGTGAAAGATGGAAAAATAGGGTTATGATGACAGTTAGGAGATCAGAGTCCTAAATAAAAGCAGTAGATAGTGTGGGTTACTGTACTTAGTGTACTCTTTAGGACTGTGGGAGGCTCAGCTTTCCTTTTCTTGGGGCCCAGTGCCTCAGCAGGGTGTTATAACAGGACTCAGAGCACACCAATCCATCTTTGTGAATGGAAAGCTGGGCCACAATGCCACCAAGAAAGTGAGACTCAAGGCAGAGCAGGCAAAGAGGAGGCTGACCTTCAGTGGGAAAGGGTAAAACCAGGCTACTAGCCTCCGCTTTCTGGATGTTAACATCAAAGTAGCACAGAAAAACAAAACCAGGCATCTCCCTTTCTGGTTAAGGAAAGCCGGGACTTCAATTTCTTACACTGCTGTCTGCCTTTCTGTTGGGTGCCTACTCTTAGGAAAAAAACAACAATTAATGTTATGAAATGCAGGAGGACAGAGACACAAATTCCTCTATAGGAATAGGTTGACTTCCCACAGCTGATGAAGGTACATAGTCTGCCTCTAATGTAAACGTGCAGCCCCGTTGCTCCGGCAGCCTCGTGCAGCTTTACTGTTCAGCCACACACAGAGGAGCTTCTGCATGCCTAGGTTTTGGGGCATGCCTCGGCTGCGCCCTGACCTCATCTCTGAGTAATGCCCACCTCGTCGTGTCATCAGCCTGCACTCATGGAAAGAAAACCCAGATGGGAGCCACATCATCAGGGAAACGGGACTTTGACTTGCACGGTGGTACAGCCAAGCAAGTAAATCAGGGCTCGCATTCAGGAACCCCACTAACCCTCCAGAGACACACCCCACTCGCCACCACTGTGGTTGGGTGGTGAGGCCTCCCTGCCTCATTTAGAAGTGCTCTGAGTCACCCTCCCTACCTGAGCCAGCCCCAGGGTGGGATCCAGCCCTCTTAAACTGGGAATGGAGTAGACTTCATCTTCCCAGCACTGCTCCTTCCCCATAGACCCCCCACTCCCACAGAGGCAAGGCCAAGGGGACAGTTATTTTCCATCCAACCAGTCTAAGCCTGGGTACACAGCAATGTGAGTGGTAGGGGGCAGTGAGAGAGTAAACAAGTACCTGTTCCCGGCACTGCTTATGCATTTCTTGATTAAGTGTCATCAGATAAAGAGCATCAGGAGCAGGGGCAAGAACGCAGCCCCTCCCTTCTCCCAGAGGAGCACCTTCATGGCTACATTCTCAGGTGCCATCTTGTTTATTAATCTCCCTTCGGATCCTACAGTCCCAGGCTGCTTCAACCCTGAAGCCCCAGCCATACCTGCTGTACTTTGCATGCCCACCCTGCAAGATTTAGTCGTGAAGACTTTGCCAGGCAGTTTGAGATTTGCTGATCTCCTGCGGCAAATGAATCAGAGCCAGAGTGGAATGTGAATCTGTGGAAATAAGTCACCTAAAATTAAGTTTTCTGAAATGTCTCAAGCCACCTTTAAAAAAGGCAAGGAAGACAAATGTAAACTCTTCTGAGAGTAAGGAGTGTAATGTACAGCATCAGATAGAGGGGCTAGAGCAATTTGCAGCACATGAGGCTTCAGTGCTCAGTCTCTATTACCCTTAGTCAGCAGAGGCAAATGCTGTGCCCTTAGCAGTATCATGCTGTAAAACTAGAGATTAAATGTAATGGTGTCAGAACCAAACGCTGACCCAGGGTTTCAAACTGTTCCACAGTCCAAAAGCACAGCCACCCAGCATTTCTAATGGGGTATCAGCAACTAACGTAATTCAGGATCCAAAGATCTTCAGCGGTCTTCAGAAAAATGCAGCTCTTCCTTGTCCGAGTCATCTCTGGGAAAGAAAAAAAAAAAAAAAAAAAAAAAAGAGGGAAATACTGTTTGGTAGCACATAGTTACCATAGACCAGATGCAAATTCATTGATATAATAAAATTATTCACCAGTGCCAGCTCATGCTACCTGATGATCTGTACTTGGTTCCTGGGATGTCCAATGCCTTGTGAAAGATTTTGAGTGGGTCACAATGTGTCAAGAAGATTTAATCAAAAGGGATTTTAGGGGTTCTGTTTTTAATGTAAATTAAGCAGATTTAGGGGCTTTGGTAAGTGAGGGCAGTCAAGAAATCAGAGGTAGCTTTCATTTTCATGTGAGTCACAGTGAGAAGAATATTAAAGAGTGTTTTGCAAATGCTGGTCCTGAGCCAGAAAGCTTTTACTTGCATACATAGCCCTGCTCGCTGGGGTTGCCCGCCAACATAAATCAAAACACTCATTTGAGAGTTACGTCTTAGAACAAGAGTTGCCCACAGCCTGCTGTCCGCCAGAGCCACATGGCTGTAACCTGGAAGGCAGGAGGGCAGATGCCTCTGCCTTCTCCTCTCCGTCCCAAAAAGTGGGAGTCTCCGAGCAGGATGGGAGTGAGCAAGTGTGCCCTTCCTTCCCCCATTCTCTCCCAGAGGGAAGTGAGATGGCATCTTGAAACCCTACCATAGTGACCCACTCAGGCATATAGGATTTTAACCTGTAATTGAATCTGGTTAAGGCTTAACAATGCAGCCGAGCTGGCCTACAGCAGGAAGTAGGGTAAGTCTTCCTTGAGCCATGGGGTGCAACAAAGTGATTCCCTGTTTGAGCGAGAGGAATTGTTATAAGTCTGCCTGCCTTCGGGGAGGAGAGTCACAAAAGAAGAGGTCTTACCTGGTCTCCACGACCGTCAAGTAATTGTGAGAAAGCCATGACATGATGCTGAGCAAGTAAGATAAGCAGAAAAAGGTTTGCACTCACCTGAATGAGGATTGCACAAAACTTCCTTTCTACTGCTTAGTTATCTTGGCCCTTACAACTAAAGTAAGTGAAAACTCAAGCTCTGAGGGAGCAAGAATTTGATTCAGTTTTTAATCCTAACACAACCTGCATTTTAAATTACAAACTAAATCCATTTTTTATCAATCTCTGCCCCATAGTCTTGCTGAGACTTTTCACATTCCTTTGCCAGCCAGTTTAATTAGAATTTTAAGGCTTTCATGCTCAAAGTGTCCACTTTGAACTGATGGGGTCAGCAGAGTTCAAAGGAAAGGATGAAAAACTCTGAAGTCTGAAACAGAAACAAGCGCCAAGCCTTATCCCAGTTTCACAAATGCTGAGAAGGTTTGGAACTGGAGGCAAAGGTTGCAGTTTGAGTTTGTAGACAGAAGGGAAAGTTATGCTTTTCACAGCATGGGACATCTCCACATGTTGTGAAGCTGATCAACCTTTCCACAAATCCTGAGACTGCAGAGCTGCTCTAGAGATACTTAGTCTGGAAAAGAGAATATAGCCACTTCTCTTGCTTGCTTAGTCCACCATGAGGCTGAAGATTTATTTACACCTGGAGAATTTTTGTTAGCACTACTGAGGTACATGTATTTGTGAGGGGGCACTTGAATACACGAGGTCATGACAGGCATCATATGAGAGAAATATTAGCGCTACCTTCTTGTTTGTAATTGATTTGTCATATTTCCCACAAAAAAACCCAAACAAACAAACAAGCAAACAAAAATATTAAAAAGTATAAGAAATCATCAAAAAACTGAATATAAATACAAAAATAATCTTTCACAATGTGGTGCATGCTCAGCGACCTGTTTTCATCGTACACACCCAAATTGTTACAAGTTAAATGTCTGGTTTTGAAATTCCTTCTGTTTATAGAGTACTAAGGAACGTGATAAACTCGGGTGACAGCATTTCTAGTATTATTCAAAGAATACAATATAAAGATTTATTCCTACCCACTAGTGCAGAAACACAGAGCTAAATGAATAAAGGAATGAATACACACACTGTAAAAAACACTCTTCCCTCCAGGCGAGATTAGATGTCTGGTTAAACTGTTCTGCCTGAAGTCCATCATGCGTAGCCATGCACACTCTGCATACAAACACTCTCCCTGTCCCAGCAAAGAGGGGCTGAACCACACCAACAGGGCCCGAGTCACCACCCAGGACTGACAGGTTTGGGAGTTTTTTACCCGTTCCCAATTTGCAATTCCCTGACAGCTGGCAGTGGATAGACCTCGTGCTTACCCTGAACCAAAGTACGTGAAGCAAAGTACAAAGTGCCATCCGTGTATAAAGACCAGCGTGTTACATCGGTATACACTTTCTGTAGACACTGATGTTGTAAATAATGTTACAGTGGAATAGTAGAGCTACATCCCACGGCTGGGGTCAGAGCAAGTTAAGACAGAATCGTGCATACAACAAGACTTTTCAGCTTTTCCTGGCAGATCCACTTCCATCAGCTGTAACACTTGTTGCTGCCACAGGTGTTTATCTGTCTGGAGTCCGTAGTGTTACCTGACTTAACAGGAGAACAGCCATAGTAAGGTCATCTATCTGGAGATGGAGAACACCCAGAAAGTTGCAGTACAATTGCGGTCATCCCAGTTTTCCTGCTGAAATGGTGTTATAAACTTTCCCAGCTTGTGAGAAGGGGGACACTCAGAGGAACTCATCTCTTGGCCCCCAAAACATACACAGCAGGCAAAGCCCAAGGAAAGGAATCAAAAGGCTAAGGAAAAATGTTGATTGAAAGAGATATTGAGAAATATTTGGAGCAGAGGAAGACTGCCAGAAGGGGAAGTAGAAAAACTCTAGTCACAGTCTGGACTAGTCACATCAGACCAGTAAAAGGGATGAGGAAAAGATATGAATAGTATGGGGGAAAGGGATATGCTTTTCTCCCTTTGGATCTATTATTCTCCTTGTCCTTCCTATGTCTTTTTTTTTTTTTTTTTTAATAGATTTTTCTCTGGTTACACTGTCACAGATGTAAATTTAAATAAAAAGTCAAATGAAAACAAGGTTTCAGTAACAGTAAAGCTGATCTATCCTGCTCTGTGGATAACTCTACAGCAAGCTGGCCCCTAAAAAAACTACAGAGGGCTGTGACTCATGCTCACAAGCCTTGGCTGATCAATGGAAACTTTGAGGAGTCTTTTGTAGGTATTTGTGTATGAGAACACACACATAAGAGAGACAAAGAGCGGGAATGTGTTGCTATTAGATACCTCACTGTGTCCTGATGAATCCGATGTGTGAAGGTAGCTCTTATCCTCCACTCCAGAAGGCCTGCTGTGTTATTCCTCTGGTACAATTGTTTTGGTCCTCTTATCAGAGTATATGTTAATAGCTTTATGCTACTTACACTGAGAGCTGGCAATTGCTAAGGATTTCAAAGCTCCATCAGGGAGGAAGTAAGAATGGTAGGTGCCCCAGAAACACCCTACAGAGAGATTTAGGTCCTAGCTGCATTTTTACCTTTACACTGTTTTTTCAGGCATTTACTATTTTCCCTCAACCTGCAGAGACACCTATTTTTAGTAACATCTCCCAGTGCAGGAGAACAATGCTATTCATATTCACTTATATTAATTAAATGAAAGTAAAATCTGCTTCTAAAATAACATCAAATTAGTAGAACAGAATAACATATTAGCTTGAACACATCAAAGTGCTGAATGAAGCTGCTCAGCATCTGTAGTAAAGCATCTTCTATGCTTTACAATACAGAAAAAAAGTCATTTGTACAGTACTTCTGGCAGATTTTGTGGTTTCTGTCATATATTTCATCTCCCTATTCCTGTCACAGAATATGGTATTTATATTATTAAAGCCTTTAGAATAATGAAATATGTATCAGGAAATACCAGTAAATACAATTAAACACTACAAAGTTGCATTAGAGCACTTTCTCAGGTAATTTATTAAATCATGTGATCTGCAATGGCATACTTCTTTCTGCCTTTTCAGCATTTCATGCTTCTTGATCACCCACTGCAAAAATCATCCCCGGGAGGAAAAGAAAAAACTTAAAATCTTCTTCAAAAAGTGATGAATTTGTGAGACATTATAACCTCTCTGAGAGATTTCACAGATGTGTGTTTAGAAACACAGTACAGGCTAACAATGTCATCTGATGCAATATGGAAAAAAAATAGTTAATGAACCCAATTCTGTCAGGTTTAGGAAAAACTGGGAGGCATATGAATGCTGTGCAAGAGCACTATCTGTGACTGTGGTGGATAGAATGACCTCAAATGCTTCTTCCTTGCATCATTTACTTCTTCTCAGTGCAGAGTAGACCTTGTTAGATCAGGAAAATGGTTCTCTTCTCAGGTAGCCTGTATCTCTGTTCCCTTAGTAGCCCTTCACAATCTCCTGGTTTGGCTTTGTTTTTGAAGGCACGGGGTGGGGGCAAATCCACCCTGTTGAAATGCAAAAAATTAGGTGGATTGTCATCTCTGCCCAGGTCATGCTATTTTACCAGAAATCTTCTTTGACCAAGGTCAGCAATAGGACAATTTGCTCTCTTTTAGGAAATGCCTACATAGACTATCAAATGAACCCTACTGGGGTCAGATTCAGCCAGTTGTGGCTTTGATTCACTGTCCATATGATTTGATGCAAGAAAGGAAATGCCACATCAGGAAGTGCTACAGCAGAGGAATGGGTTATAGGTGAAAAGAATGGTGTTGCAGACATACTCTCAGGTAAATCTGCACCTGATAATTGATCTCCACCTAAAAAAATCCATATGTCCTCCTTGCTCAATAGCATAAATCTATGACACCACTGCATTTTGGAAGCTCCATGCAATTCCAGGCTGCTCCCCTGAGAAACAGTGAGGTAGCCCAGGAAAGGCTCGCAGAGAGGAGACAGGGACTGGTAAGCGTATGGAAGGGCTGCTCTGCAGGAGGGAATTAAGTTGCCTGTGACCTCTCAGCCTGGGAAGGATGCAGGACGATATGACAGGAGTCTTAGAAGACAGGAGTGGCATAGAGAATTGAAGAGGGAATGTTATAGTATAAAAGCTATCATTTTTTTCAAAAGAAGTGACTTGTTTGGTTTTTGGTTTTTGTTTTTTTTTTTTTTTTTTCATGTGGCACATAATTAAACTATGGGATATTTGGCTGCTGCAGGATGGTGGAAAGTTAAAAATACACATAGCTTTAAAACTAGCTTTGCGTACTCACAGAAGGAAAATCTATTGTGAGCCACTAAAAGGCAAGATATCACCTTTGTGCCCGGTGGACTCTAGTCCACTGCTGATGAAAGGCATAGCTAAGGAGCATTATACACCACTTGTTCTTAGACCCTTCCTCTCATCATCAGTTACTGGACTGTGTCAGAGAGAGGTTCGGGAGTCTATCAGACCACTATGGTCTGTCTCAGTACAATTTGTTCCTTATGTCCCTACGTTAACTACAGTTACAACAAAGAAGTTCAGATCCAGCCAGCTCCTGTACCAGTAAAGTTGCTTGCACTGTAAATGACCAGGAGGCATGGTTATACCTAAAAAGACAGTTTTTCGACTCCCATAGCATCAGAAATTGCTGGCATTGAGAAATATCTGTATATATACCGCATGTATTCAGCATATGTTTATATACCAGTTACACCTTCGGCTCAGAGCAGCCACTCAGTGTGTATGTAGCTCCTGGGCAAGCGCTGATGCCTCTAGTCCATCAAGCAGCAAGCTAGGTCATGTAAGTGAGCACTGAGAATAAGAAGACAGTAGGTGATGTAGTTACAGCAAAACAAGGGAAAGGATACGTGTAGGAGCTATGGAACTGCATTTTGAGGAAGGCAGATATTTGATGAGAGCTTGACATTTTGTGTGAGGAGAAGGAGCTAAAGCTTGGAGTTTGTAAATTATTTCATTAATGAATCCTTTTTTCATAAATTGAAGAGCTCAGTTTGTTGAATTAGTATATTTCTAATCATTATTGATATTACTATCACTAAGAAAACAGGACCGAATCCCAAGAACATGGAATTTATCACCAAAACATTGACTAATTTAAGACCATTTAACATCTATCTTCATCAATTACCCCATCTGCAAAAATGAAAGAATTATTATACCTCACTGTGATATCATCCTGCTCAGTTCCTATCTGTTTTAAATAATTTTGAGATTTATTGTGTTTATCATCACTGAAAGAAATTTCATACAGTTGTAAAATAAGAAAGAATAGAGTTCAGAACTTTAGAAAAGAGTATGTACTTTATGTTGCCCAAATAAATACTTTGAAAGATTTCACATGAAAACCAGCTTAGTAATTTCCCTGTTCAGTTCAATTTTCTCTGAAATTAAAAAGCACCAGAATACAGCTGAGAAAATAAGCTCTGGCTACTTGTACTTTGTTTACATTTTATTTATGTGGATCAGCTGCAAAACAGAGTGTTAATGCTATCCCTCTTTAATGAACCTTTGTACTAAGGACAGGGAGTTTTTTGAGGACTAAACCCTGCGAACATTATTGGACTTCATAACTAAGCCAGCACAGTAGGACTAAAATGCTTTATTGGATCTTATTCACAAAAGGTTTATACTATACCGCTGATATCTTCCATTTCACTTAATCACTTTTATGAACACAAGCTGAGCCCCTACTGCAAACTGCCACCAGAGAGCTTTGCAGTCTAAATGATACTTTGCTGAAGCTTCAGAAAGTCTCTTTGTTCTGAAGAAATCATACTAAATCACAGCAACCTAGCCCTCTTGGTTTCTTATTTGCTTTAGAAGCTATTTGTCTCCACCCTTCTTTGGTGGGATCATATGCATGAACAGAGACATTATTGAAATGTATCTGTCATTCATCTGCATTGCCACAGCCTGCATTGTCTTTAGGTAACTCAGTAAGCACAGGGTCACTTATTTGCATTTCCTCAGGGCAAGAAGTTTAGTAAGAAGGTTTTGTAACCTAGGTGACTTTATATTAGTAATATTATTACATCACTTTCATATTCTATAGACAACATTACGGCACTTGTCATTGTCACAAGTGTCAATAGTTATCTCCTAATTTATGACAGTAGTTGGACCTTTCAAATACTGTTTACTTACGCAAGCACTCCTTTACTTGAATCCTTGTGTGAGCAGGGGTCTGAGGGTTTTTCACAAGACACTGTGTTTGTACCAGGGAATTAAACATGCCATGAGCTGTACTCTGGCATCGAGACCAACTGGCCTACAACTGATCACGTTCATACACCTGAATGGTCTTGGGCTCTAGAAGAGCTTGCTCACACCCAGACGGCCCAAGGGAAGTGATCCCAGCCCTACAAGACTCCCAAGATGTTCCGAGACTGGGAGTGACAGTTTATTCAGGCCAGACCCAGGGCAGGAAGCAGCCTAGCAATTTACCAGGACAAGCAGGCTCCGGACTACTAATAAAGATGTGGACTTTGGTCATTTTGAGCTTGCATCTCAGCTCTCTGTCAGGGATCGTGGTGCTTCACTGGAATGCTTTGAAACTCCAGGTAATGAATATCATAAGGTGCTCAAATGCAGTAGTAATGGGAAGAGGCAGCAGGGGCATAGATGTACCAAAAAAATAAGACACTCTTTCTGTACCAAAAATAGACACGCTATGTCTTGTAAAAGTAATTGAGAGTAGCAATACTGTCAGCTTAGATCTTCTTGGTGGTATAGTGAAAAGCATCAGCACACTTTAACTTGCATGAAGGTGCAGGAATGCATCTCTAAGGAGCTACAGTGCATTCAGATCAAAGGGAATACCCCATGCAGTGCACCACTAAAGAGGTTTCTTTCCCTGTTGAAGACCAAGGAGAAAAAAATGTGCGCACTATCACGAAGAGAACCTTCTTCACAGAGTTATTCATTTTAATTGGCTTTTTCTAGTCATCTTCTTCAAACAACACTGAAACCGTCTTCTGACGGTAGCAAAACTGCTCCTGCATTTATTAATTAATGATTGTATAAAAGAAAGTAATTAAAAATTCCATGAAACCATTCATTCTGACTGCCCCACGTGTAGCAAGACATTCTTTCACACCGTACTAAAATTAACTGTTTCAGAGAAATGCATAAACATGAACAACAATCAATAACAACCTCATCTGCCATCAGCATTGCCAAGTGACAGCCAATCTAGCCAGCGCTGGGACTGACCGCTCAGATTACTTTAATCAGATTGAGTCCTGGTGATCAATACCAAATATTTAACACTTTTACCTCCTGCTTTGCTCAAGCACTAGGAGAAAAGGCTGAAACCGGTGTGATGTACGGAACATTCTTATCACTGGATTTATTTTTGTCAGAAGCACACATTATTGGTTCCCAAGAACTTCCCAAGTTTGACCCCCCACATTCCACAGATTTTACAGGGAAATAGCTGGTGAAATCTCTTAAAACAATCTATGTAAGTATTATTATCATATATTCCCAAAGCCTGACATTTACTTTTGTGGGCACTGTGAGTAGCCTGCTCTTTTTTTTTTTTTTTTTTTTTTTTTTTTTTTTATAGTAATCCCATTACCTTTTCTACTGATCAGGACAGTCTGAGTCTGCCCAGCTGATTAGCTATTATTATGTCAAAATACTTTGTAATCCTCTCTGATCTCTTCTTAGCAGTGATGCCAGAGCAGCTATACTCTCGTTTGAATATGCTCAAACATGCAATCAGAGGAACAACGCAGCATGCTTACCAGTTTTCTATTTTGATTTCTTTATGTCCAGAATCACAGACCAGTCTAGAAAATAGTATTTGCTGCTTCTGACTTTCCACAGGGTCAAGACAGATGGGGAGGCAGCTCCAGAGCTACCTGGGCCAGGGGAGGGGGGACTCAGAGCTCCCTAAGCCTCTGGTCCTCAGCTGCCCACCTTTCCTTCCTTTGGTTAACAACGTGTGGGAGGTGCTACTCGTTCATGTCTTCCCTTGGTGTGGAGCTGGGATCCTGCTCTTGGATCTGGAATGTGGGAGGCAAGCTCTGACTCCTTAATCCTCAGTGTTTATATTTCTTGTGTTTCTTTGCCTCAGAATAAGTAAATCAGCAGCTGTCCTGCCTGGATGTTGCTGTTGGGTAGCTGCATCCTGTGTCTTAGCCACAACAGACAAAAGATGTAGCACGAGGGGAAGAAAACAAACAAATATTAATAATAAATCTAGGAAGACAAAAACACTGCATTTCCAAATTCTCCTTTGGTAAATCAGCATAGATTCATTGTTGTTTACATCAGCTAAGCAGAAGAATGGAAACTGCTGACAGAATGGGAGCTCAGAGGCACATGAGTCACCACTCATTGAATTTCCATACTCTCGTGACCTAGCAATGTTGCTGGGGCATTCAGCAGAAGATGCTGCTTAAGATGTTTTTTCCTCCCAATAAATGATTTTTTGCATTCAGGTGCGTACATGAGGTTTCTAGAAAGCTTTCTAATAGTGAAAAAACAATTCAGACCATTAGCTTGAAATCAGTCAGCCTGCATCTCAGGCAAAAACTACTTGCCAGGGAGATCTGCTAGGGTAAAACAGACTCCTAAGGGAAAGAGTGGAAATTTCATATCTTGACACATCACAAGCTACCCTGGATAGAGCACTAGTACATGCACAAGAAGAAACAATCTTGCTTTTCACTGGGAGATAAGTTCAAACACTGAGCTGCTGAGATACTTTGGAGACAAGCGTCACGTGGGGTCTAAAATAAACAGAGCACTTCATTGCACTATCAGTAATGAACTGTAGAGAACTATCCTGGTGGTTGTACTCTGCCAGTAAGGCTCTATCCTGTAAGATACTGAACACCGTAAGTTCTTGTTAGAGAGAACATACAGTGTTTGCTAGGGGAAAAGAAGAAATAGTTCTGCAATTAAAAAAACAAACCAAAACAAACCACCAAAAATAATTACTTAGGTAATCACACTTCTGAAAAATAACTAAAGGGTAACCACATTAATTGAGAATCCATCACCAAAACAGTATGCTATTTTAAAAGACAGTCTTCTCTTCAGTGTACGTTTCAGTTGCCTTCATATATACAATTCAATTACCTTTAGTTTCAGCATATTATTTCAAATGAGATTTATGGTCAGTATGAATACATTTCAATACCTCACTTTACCCGATTCATAACATTTCTTTCAATGTACAAAGATTTGCTCTAATTTGGGCTCAGCATTCACCTTTATTAGTAGGTCTGACTTTAAGTACCTAAAAAAATATTTTTTTCTGCTGTAGAAGAAGTTGGAATAAACATTCTAGTTGTTTCAAAAAATTAAGTTAATAGAATTCGAAGGTAGAATATTGGACTGGCTCCTGAAGTACTTACACATAGTTTGTGGACTTTCTCAACATTTATCCTAAAATCCAGAAATCCATACCGAGTCCTCTGTTATTTTCTAATCCTTCAGTAATGATTATGGTTGCCTGAAAAGCCTTTCAAGGAACATGGGCAAGACAGAATAATGTAACTTTTGCTGTAATTAAATGTGAAATCAGGAACCTAAGAGTTAATATACACACAGGAGCGAAATCCCTTTGCATTTGTTCTGCTCTGTCATTGTTTTTCTTCAGATAGAGCAACCTTTTGTACCAAATAATTTATCAACGATTCTTTACTTAAACTTATACCTCCTGTCATAGACTTTGGCACATAGAAAGCATATTGTTCCAACTTAAAGTTATAATAACTTCAAACATTTTGTGAAACAAATAGAAGTAGCAATTAGACTTCTCCTTTGCATCATTCATAAAGAACAGAGAACTTGGCAATTCTCTGCTAAGTAACAAGAGACTGAAATGGAAAATATTTCTGAGATCCTTTCAGCTGCAGCATATATGGGTACAAGCCTTAACATTTCTATGCAATTATGACAACAAATTGAAATAGCCCCTGAAAACTTTCAGCCTTACTAAAATTGGCTTAAGAAGTTCCCGCCTTCCCTGTCCCAGACCATAGTTCCCAGCCTTGCACTAAAGCTCGTGGTTCCCCTGGTTGTGTTTACAGGACTGTTTTTGTGATGACACGGTACTGCAGTTGTGTCAGCCCCATAAGGACAGGAACTATCAGTAACAGTCTTGTACTTCCATGGCTTGAGGCATCCATGGCCACAGAAAAAAAATATTCTCTCAAGTAAATCTTTATTTTTTTTTTAATTAAAAGAATGCTAATATCATCTTTGTAATATGTAAAGCCTTGTCCCAAAAAGATGCATTATTCTAGCTACATGAAACTGGGAAGTCAGTGCTTCTTATTTCCCATCACAATCAAGTGATCTATTGACATGACAGTGGATGAAAATATTTTTGTTCCCTGTGCAGCAAATAAAAATGTTATTTACTGCATTTTCACATTTCTTACTATAATTATTTTCTCAACAATTTTTGGAGTCACATTACACTTGTTTTAATCACCTGCTCCATTTGTATGCAGGCCTCCAGCTGACAGTCTGCTGTAACCAACAGAGACACTTCTGTACATATTGTGATACATCTTATGGTAGTCACTGCTATCTGATCCATGCAGTCTTTTCTCTGCTCCTTCCACAAAGTGATAGCTTCTACCTTTTAGTGGGTATACCCCAGCTTCTCATCAGAATATGGCCACTGCCTCAGTGGTCAGTCACAGTCCATAAGAGACCATGAGAAGTCAGCCAACTGAAAATATAGAAATTGTGCCTCAGCCCAGTCTCAGATCCCTGTCACTTCTATCTGTTTTGCATTGCACAGGACCAATTTATTCCAGCTACTACATATACAGCAAGCATCAAGCACTGTTCCCATACAGCAAGTTTTTAACCTGTGTTAGACGTATGGAAAGTGTCAATCTCCGTGTAGCAGAAGTAGTTGAGCACAGAAGGGAATCTAGTTACAGTTCTCCTGGGCAATACATTTCTAGTTTAGCTTTTCAAGTTTCAGCAATGATTTGATCATTTCTATATAAAGCCCGCAAAGAAATGTAACAATTTTGGGGTTTAAAGGAGTTACATAAAATATAAACTGCTGGTAGCTGTTATCAAGTATATAGACCTTGATTTCAAACTATAATGTGGCTTTGAAAAATGAAATGGCATTCAGCAAATGTTATCTCAAAAAGCTTAGAACAAATTGCTCAACTGTTGCTCTGAGTGAGTGAGCACTGCTGGTACCTCCCTGGCTTACCCCTCCATTCTCCACCTCACTCCAGCCAGATCCTTTGGCCTTTGAGCAGTGTGTCAACATGGAAAGTGGGGAGACTCTGACCGCATATTTTTTTGTAATGAATATTTTACCCCTGTCCTCTGTCACCTTCCCTGTGTCATTGCCTGGAAATGCAGTGGGGACCATTTCTCTCTCCAGATGCACCCAGATCTCCAGACCCAGCAAGGATCTGCAATTCTGCTCTAGCCATGAGCTACTGAGCCAGGTGGAGATTTCCAGAGACATCCAGTAAAGATCCTCTCTTAAAACATCCCGGCTCTGACAGAAGGTGTCTGGACACCACATGTCAAATCTCTACCTTGCACACAGTACTCCCTCACTTCACACCTGACCCTCAGCTACCTGGGTGTGTCAACCATTTACTCTTTATATAGCTGTTAACTATTTTTTTTCAGAAGTTTCCTTTCTTGCATTAAATTTATTGTATGGATTACAAAGAACAACTATGAAGTAATATTTGGTTTTAAGCAACAATCTGAAACATAAAGCCACATCCATGATTAATTTTTTCCAAAGCATTCAGTTCAGTGTAATCTTCAGACAGCACAAAAAGAATAACCTCATTTCTTTTGAGCTTGGTAGTTACTTTTTGTTAAAGGATTTTTCCGGGCTGAATTTAGCACTTAGAGCAACATTTAATCAACACTTATATTGCTTAGCCTTGCACTGTGAACATCTGATCATTTGACTGACTAATCCAATCTTCTCTTTCCATGTGAAACACTGAAATGCAGGACATCTTTTAGAACAGGGGAAGGCTAGTCCCCTGAAAGTCACCAGTTCAGGAGAAAATGCCAGTCTTTTAAAGTGCAAGACTGGCAGCCACCCTAAGTGACTTAGCTGGAGTTCTGGAGGGCACCCCACCTGAAGAAGGCACAATGTCCTCCATACCATAAGCAGACAGCTACAGCAGCAGCACAGAAGATGTGCTGGCTCTGTTCCTTGGCAGCCTACAAACCTCTGCTGGTGGTCGGGAAGAAAGACCTCTTACCCTGCCTTCTCATTCTTCTCTCAAAGATGCTAGCATCTACTGCAACAAAAGACCCTACTGTGCCTTGCACTTTGCACAGAGGCACATAAGACAAGTTTCTGCCTTCTCCTTCTGTCTTTGTATGCTGTGGCATCTCCACTGACCTAGCCTAACCTTCCTACTTCTGCAGCCCTGGGTCAGTGGGTCAGCCACGCAGCCACATGGTGCTTCTCTTTGCCTGTGTCTGCAACCAGGACACTTCTCCACAGAATGGCTGTGAGACTCATTTAATGCCTGCAAATCATTTTGAGTTTATGAGGAGCAAGGTACTGAAAAGTATCTAACACTGCTTATCAACTTATTTAGATTCTCCATTTAATGCTAGTGTTCATGTAATTTACAATTAAACAATTCAGTTTTGTCTGTCTGTGGAATTTCTTTCACCCAGGCGATGAATTAGACGTAGACTATAAAGTGTTTTGAAAAACTGACAGACTCCCATATGCACATCTCTGTACAGGCACATAGCATCACAGAATCATGCACATAGGAAGGGATTTCTGCAGATCACCCAGTCCAAACCCCTGAGTTTTGAATATCTCCAAGGACAGATTTTCCAGTCGTAAGGAACCTCCCCCAACTGCCACATTCTCTCAAAGATGACAGAGAGACCTCGCAATGGCAGCAAACAGCTCCATGAGCACCTGTGGGTGCTTCCCATCTGGTCCCGTGGACTTGTGTATGTTCAGTTGGCTTAAAGGCTCCCTGTCTATATCGTCCTTTGTGTTTCACTCCCACAGACTGTAGAGAAAGGAAGCAAATGTTTCTTCATTATTAGTTTTAACATAAAATTGGGAGGACAGAGCTGTGAATGGGTTCAAAAAGCAATTAAACAAAGTAATGGTATGAAAATCCATCAGGACTGTTCCATGCTGAGATGCTGATGCCACCACCTGATACCTGGCAGTCCTTACTCCACAGACTGCCAGACAGTCAGATGCCAAACATGGGAAACCTCACAATATGGCAACCACATTTCTTTTCCTTGCGCATCTGTGCCCAGGCACCATTCTTGTCGCCTTACACTGAAGAAGAATAGATCTGAAAGACTTCCATACCACCAGACAATGTTCTGGACTAAAGGACTTTCCATCCAACTCAGTAAATTCTTATCCAGTATGTTTAATGCTTTTTCTCTGCAATCTGAAACATAAGTTTTAAAGCTTCCACTTCTGGTGAAGAGTAGTATATTACAAGTACTCAAGTGATACAGGCCTAGATGTGAATGCCTGGTCACTCAAACGAAAAATGCTGTTAAAAAATGCTTTTATTGCTCTAGCTGTTCACCAACACAGGCTACATACTAACTAAACTACAGCAGCAGAAAACTGAACACATTTTGAAAATAGGTTTTAAACAGTCACTTGCAGCACCTACAAACACTGAAGCTGATCATGGTTCGCTGCAACTTCTTCTGCCACTTTCTCCTACCCTAGCAAAGCTTCTCAAGTAAGTGTTATCAGCCATTTGAGTGCTAGGTAATTGCTAGAGGGACCTTGAGTCTTTAAAGCTATTTGTTGATTCCTGACCTCGGCAAAACCACACAAGATTTAAATCCATCTCCACTTTAAAATATTGTCATACCCTCAAGCAACAAACAGGGAACTCCTCTCATCTCAAAGCTAGTGGTTTCATGAGGATGGAAGAAAGTGGAATATGAGGTTGTGGTTCATACAGATAACTATCTGAAGCCAGAGTGACCTTTGTTGAAAGCTGCACTGAAGAATAAAGAAGCATTATATAAACTGCGCATCCTTAAGAGAAGCCAAAGGTACATAATGGCATCAAAGTCCATTAATCCCTAATAGATCCTGTCTGTCACAAAGGGGACCTTTGCTATTAAATGACAAATTCAGTCCATCAAGATATTTTTATCTGTAAAAATCTAGCTTAGCAGTAATTTTCATACAAAAAAGACCTAATACTTCTGATTTTCAGGATTTTTTAAATGTGTATATTTAAAATCTCATTAATATTCTAAGGGATTCACATGTGGAGGTCAGCAAGGGACTCTGCTAGCACTGCCCTCTTTAATATGTATATTAGCCACTGGTGGTTGGGGAGATTGCTAAGTGTACAGCATAAGCAATTTGCCGAAGCCACAACTCCGCTTCCCTGCCATCAAATGTAGATGAAACAGGGTTTTTCTTTGCCCTGCAAAACAGACTGTCTCCGAGACTGAAAGTCAGTCCAGCTAAGGAACAGGTACTAGAAAGCTGCAAAGAAGATTAGAGTGAAAGTAGTACAATGAAAAACAGAAAACCAGTATTAGTGTTAGTTAGCTATAGGTTATTTATTCTCTTCAGTATAGGTTTCATTGCAACATTGACGGAATACAAATTAACACAAAATTCATGTAAATTTATGTAAATGCATATATAAATGAGTTGCAGCCCTCAGGCTCCTGGCAAGTTGCCACAGTGGCTCTGAGCAGAGCAGAGTCTTTGCACCACTGTAGTACTCTGAGAGGTGTTATTGTGAATTAGAGTGTGGTTTTCTGAGAAACATTAGTAGCTTTATCAGTTTCTACATGGAGCTTGCCAGGGGCAAAAGAAATACCACTTTGTGAACTTTTGGCTTCTTATCTGAGTTAGTAATAGCACTGAGCCTAGAAATAGCTCATGTGTGACCATTACAAACTCTTTCACTTTCTCAGCAGAGTTTCTAGTTACTGTGAGACAGAAACACGCAGCTCATGAACATGATAAACTTCACTGGCATTTCTTTGGAATCTGTAATAGCCATGAACTCAGAAATAGCTGGTTCATGACCATTATAAACTCCTTTGGCTTCCCAGTGGAGACTTTCTAATAGCCAGGAGCACAGAAATAGCTGGTTCACAACCATTAAGATCTTTGTCAAGATGTCCATTGGGAATAAAATGGTTGTAAGTCCGGGAACAGCTAGTTCACAATTTCTACTCATTTTTTTGACTTCTCTATACTGAACACAGCCATGTAGCCAATAATTTTCCAGTGACAAATTATGCCACCATACGGGTTTACTTAGCCATTCAGTGATAATGCAACAGAATAAAATATAATACATTAAGGTAAATGGCAGGACTAGATTTGGGTGGCTTTACAAAACTTGTGGCTTATATCTAATGATTTGCTATCTATCTGTCATGGTATTTAGCCTCACTGGATTGGCATTCACGGAATCCAATCCCATCTCCATTCACCAGGGGAAAGGACAGCTCACAGGAGGTGTCACAGACAATAACAAGAGCAAGGATGGGGTACTGGCCTGAAAGTGTGATGGGCTGTTCAGGAAGGCATCTCTTCTTATTTTTCCACGTAAAGGATGTCAGGATGAATATAACACCTCTATAGCCTGTCTACAAAAATATCTGTGGCCAGGTCTATAGGGGTACCTGCTGGATCTTGCTAACTGAAGATATAATGAGTCTATCTGGTTGTCTGTTGCCCGTATAGCTAGATTAAAATATCTGACATGGTGGCTGATTGTCTGCATGCAGACCCCCCACCTTGACCCTTAACAACCCACACACGTAGCCTGTGCTCAGCCGTGGCACGATAGGAGGGGAATCTGGCAACGGCCCTCTTGAATCTCCACAAAATACCTGGTCTTTGCAAGAGAAGCTCCTCCCTTTTGGAAGTCTCCCAGAGCAAGTGTGGGAGGCCTTCAGGGTCCTCATGGGTCCTTTGCTAGAAATTATGTATATTTATGGGTGCCTACATGACAGCTGACTATCATCTGCAGTCTTTACCAATGAAGAAAAATATGACAAGCCCTAACTTTTAATTCTCAAAATAGAAAGGAAGCATGGAAACACTTTTCCTCTGTGACCCTCCCCACATCCTCTAGCTCCACACCTTTTCCTTAAAATTCCCCTAGAGCCCTCTCCTATGTGACCCTTTTGTCACTGACCTCCCAGGGCTCTCATCTGAAATCATCTCTATGATAAGAGAGAGATTTTCTGGAGGTAGAAAGTCTCTTCTTTTCCCAGCTCACCATAAGAAAGACTGAGTGGGGGCAACAAAACATAAAGGTACTGGTTGCACAGGGGGAAGCATTTAGGTATTTATATGCTCTTCTCCCTGCTGCTCTGGGGAATTTATTATTTCTTTCAATTATAAATGTTTGTGTAAATCAGCCCCTCTGGGGCCATGAGGTTGTAGTCTTGGAACCTAATTCTGTTCCCACTGAAGTCAGTGGCCGAATCTCTATTGATTTCAAATGAAGCAGCCCTGGGCTCTTTGGTGATTTCTCTATATTTCCCCATAAGAAATTGTTTTCTTTAAAGCTCTGACATCACATGATGCAACCCACTGTAAAAATTATGCTCTTGTTGTGTATAGATATACAGAAATGGAGGAGTGATTTTTCAGTGATAACGATAACTCTCTGTGGCACAGCAAGCATGGGAGCTGAATCATTGCAGGATAGAAAGCCTCTGGAGAAAGCATGTACTAACACACCAGGCTTCAGAGAAGAGACCATGTTCCAGAAACTACACATAGGAGGAATCAACCATTTTAATTAATTTTACCTGAGTTTTCTCTGTTTAAAAATCCCCAGCCTTTGGGAAGGGAAAGGACAGATGGGGCTTTCAAGGAAGTTAAAGGATGAAATAAAAGATTGAATGGGCAAACTGGCAGGAAAACAATAAGAGAAAGAGATGCCAAAGAGTGTTGTTATGGTGGTGCTGGGAAAGGACATTAGTTTGAAGAGAAGAGAGGAGGCGATCAAGGGCCTGATCCTACAAATCTTTATTTGCTTATGTGAATGATCTCATTGATCTCAGCTGGACTCTGTGCCTGGGAAACTATTTGTGGAATCAAATCAGAGAGTGTTAGAGAGCAAATGCTACCTCATTCATTGCCTAACCTGCAAACATTTAGCCAGAGGGACAGATCAGGGGGTGGGAGTTGGAGAGGCTGACCATGTAAGAAGAGAAAGTAACACAGCTGGAGAGATTTTGGTCTAGCATTAACAGAGCAGTGTCATTGATGCCACCTTCTCACCCCTTGATCTAAAAGAAAAGGAAGATCCAGGTACTTAAGAATGTATTTTAAAAATTAAATGCCATTGCTGGGTTGAGGTTTATCTTGCTCAAGGGTTAGCCTGAGGAATGGTCTGAAAATAAAGTTATGAAAACCCTCAAAAAATAAGAAATGTTGATACAAATTTATCTAGTCTGGTGTTAAAGCTGTATCCTACTGATATATCAAGCCAGGCTATGATGTGTGATGAAACTACTAAAAATTAAATATCTACTGAAGAAATAAACCTATTGAAGTAAAAATTTTATGTTAAATATTCAGTTATTGCATTTCTCTTGTACTCATTACAGTACCTGCACAGCCCCAAATTCTAAAAATGTATTTGAATGCCTGATTCCTACTGAAACCAGTAGGAGTTAAGGACTTAAATGTCTTTGAGGGCTTGAGTTCTAGTTCAGTAATATTATAAATTTAACAGCGCTCTACCTATTTTCTCCTAATGATGCTTCATCCAGTTTCTGATTGTTTATTTTGTTTCACAGCACTGGTAGCACATTAATAATAGATATTTATATACAGGAGCTATCAAGAATGTTTTCCAGTGAAAAAGATTTTCACTTCCAAAAGCTGTGGACTGAGTAATAAGTTATATACACATTAGTTACTGCACAAGAATGGTATTTATGGCAATTATGTTTTCTCTAGGATCACATATCTGTATTTGCTATTAGGTGCTAAGGTGCTCCTGTCCTTGATGACATAAAAGGTTACTCTACCAGCCCTTAGAGGAAAAACAAAATGGTAGATGCAATGTCTTCTATTCTATTGCATAACCTGCTGCTAATCACAGAGCAGCTTAATTGCCACAGTGAGAAAGCTGATGCTTTTAGCTCTAGCATTATAGACAATGGTGCTTTTCAGAAAGGGTTAGGGAAAGGATTTCTAGAAATTTAAAGAAAAAAAAAATACAGAGGTTTTTCTTAACAAAAAAAAAATGTTAAAGTTGCTTAATTTGGCTATAGGATCTACTGTGCAAAAATAATCTATGCTGAAACAATTTCAATCACTTGCTGACATGCAATCGGAAAAAAAGCAGACAGAACTGTATCATCTATTTATAAGTCTAGGAAATAAAGAATATTCACTTCTAATCCTTTCCTTGTAGTAGGCAGGTAGGAAGGTAGACAGAAAAACAGGAAAGCACGGGTAGGTGACAATACTAATTTCTTTTAAGGTCCTGAGCCATACAAAATAAATTTCTATCCCCCCACACAAGTAAGTTTAGTTTCAGAGAGAAATAGCTCAGTAATGACATCGTGCCAGAGAAGTCTGTCCTTTCACCACCTGAAGCATAGGTTAATCTAAGGCCATAACGATCAGTTCTATTTTTAGTAAACATAATACTAAATAACTTTATTTGCTTTAATTGAGCTTATTGGATTAATCACTAAAGATAGGAGATCAAGGCACAGTTCCTTAAGAACTATGACTGTAGTAAATATTGACAATACTGGCAATCTTTTCTAAGATAGAAAAGTTTAATATTATTGATTCTGATCTCTCCCTGGTTTTGCATGAATGTAAATGTAATTCTGTGGCCTCACTAGAGTTTCTCCACATTTACTCCAGCGTCAGTAAGATCAGAAACAGATTCATTTAGTCACCATTCTGAGAAAAATATATGGCTTTTCATAATTTTTTCATATTTTTTTTAACCAATATTTTTGTGACCAAACTTCTTTCATGAAATATTTAGGGTCATAGCAGGAGGTGCAAAGTGAAACCCTAAGACACAGTCCTCACTGATTTCCCAGAGCTAGAAGCATATATAAGAATCATATGATTTCCTGTTATTAATGTGAGTAATTATTTGAATTCCTTTTCTTTTATAAGGTTTTGACTGTTCACATCCAAGATTGTCTAAATGCATGAAGTCTGAAAAAAACATGAACCAAATTTTGACACATTTCTCTCCCTTTGTCAAAAATTAATGTCATGAGGTGGGGTTTTTTTCTTAAGCTTTATTTTGGAGGTTTTCCCCACCTCAGCTATCTATCCTCCCTTTACTCTTGTCAATAACTAAATTACTTTCCAAAGGCTTTACAGGCCACTTGCTCACAAGTCCTCCAATTTACCAAAGGGTCCCTACCACATAAATATAGAACAATGTGTACTTGCAAAAGATGCTCTGGGACTAGTAAGTAGGAGTGGGTACAGGGTAAAGGGATGGTAAGGGATAAGGTAAAGCCAGGGTAACAGAGCAGCTGGCTGTTTGATTTCTGTGAAGATGTATCCTGGCATTTAAAAGGAGACACAGCCCTGGAACCCCTTGCTGTGGTCAGTATCAACACCATGTTCGGCACCAGTTGGTGGCACAGAGCCAAGCTCCACGTTGTTGCCACCAGAAGTACGCACAGCAGTATCACCTCTTTCTGTTGCATAAAAGGCAGGACACAAGGTGACAAAAACAGTGAGTTATGCATACGCGGAAGAGGTGCCTGTTGTCAGTCATATTGAAGGTGAGTCAAAGTATAAAATTGCAGATTAGGCCTAAAAAGCTAGTAAGAAAATTGTGATCTGATGATCAATATAGTGAGCCACTGTGCACCTAGGACAAGTGCTGAGAACATCCACATTTGCTGGTAAAAGTATATGCAGATATCTGAAATGTTGTTGTTCTGTATGTCTAGAGGAGCCACCTTGGTAGTGGTGATGGTCATCTTCTGAAAGACTGTTTGGTGATCACTTGACTAAGCACCAAAGTCTTCTGTGGGACCCAATCTAACTGCTGTCCACATGTCCCTCCTTGACTACTGTGCTGGGTTTGAGTGGCAGGGTTTTTGGTGGCAGGGAAGGGGGGCTACAGCGGTGCCCTCTGTGAGAAGCTTTTGGAAACTCCCCCAGCTCCAAGTTCAACCCACTTCTGGACAGGGCCAAGTCAGTTAGCAACAGTGGCTGCACCTCTGCAATAACGTATTTAAGAAGGGGAACCTGGGAGGAGATTGAGACTTCCGAGGAGGAGTTGTGAGAAGGATGAACACTGAATTCAGTGGAAGAAAGGAGGAGAAATTGAGGGACCTGTGCCAGAGCAGAGACCCCTGTATCCCGTGGTGAGATGGCAGGGCCACCTCCCTGCCACCCATGGAGGTCTGTGGTGGAGCAGATGCCGACCTGAAGCCTATGGAGGAGCCCATACTGGATTAGGCAGTTGCGCTTAAAGGAAGCCAGGACTCTGAGGGGAGAAGCGGCCCCCACTGTTGTGGTTCGGCACTGGGAGGACGGCAGCACACGGGGGTGACCCACACCAGAGCAGCTCGGGAACGGCTGCAGCCGTGGGGAGGACTCGCATCAGAGAAGGTTCGTGGAGGACTGTCTGCAGTGAGAGGGGAGCCACATGGAGCAGGGGAGGGATGTGCGGCGTTCCCCCACCTCCCGAGAAGGAAGGAGCAGCGATCTGGCTGTGACCCCCATCCCCTGCCCCTGCGCTGCTGGGGGAGGAGGTGGAGGCATCGGGAGCAGAGCTGAGCCCAGGATGAAGGCAGGGGTGGGGGAAGGTGTTTTGGAATGTGGTGGCACTTCTCACTGTCCCACCTTGTCTGTTCAGTGTTGCTTTTGTTAGCATTTGAATTAAGGTGATTTTTTTTAATTCCCCTAATGAGTCTGTTTTAGGCCTGTGACCATAATGGGTGAGTACCCCACTCTGTCCTTACCTAGGTTCCTGAGCCATTTTGCTTCATATTCTCCATCCACTTCCTGAGAGGGAAAGGGGTGAGTTGATAGCTGCGTGGTGCTCTTTTGTCCTCTGGGCTCAAACCTCAACAACTACTCAGAGGAAGAAATGATGGTCCCCAGGCTTCTTTTCTTTTCAATAGCCAAACAGTTAGACCATTCAGCCTTGTGGTAGGAGATTTGGTATGCTCAGATCCTACTTAATCAATACAGTTATTCATACTTATTAAATGAAGTTCATTGTGATGAAATGACAGAGAAAGACTTAAAATGAGCAGGAGTCTCCACCTCAAATTAAAAATGTCTCATTTTCTCTGTGTGCTGTATAAATCTGATGTGTGTTTTGGAAATACCTAGTAAGTGTAAGTTTCAGATGAATCTTATAATATAAATAGGCATAAGAACATTTGGCAGATAACCCAGATTACAGTTTTGCCACTGCAATTTCACTAAAAACCATATATATTAGAAAACTAATCTGCTAGGAGCTGTGGAACAAACCAACACTTGCCTTTAAGCTCTTACAATGCCAGAATTATAGAATTTATTATTATCTTAACATATTTAAATTAAAGTCAATCAAGTATGTATCTAAACTCTAGAATGAATTATTATCACTGTGTCACTGCTTTGAAATCTGTTAATTATCTAGGAAAGATCCATTTGGAGACTTGCTGCTCAGATAGATATGTACCTTATGTTTGATCTGAAGACTTTCACCTGTCATTTATAATAAGATTAATCTCTTGAATATCAATACATGAGTGCAGGGTCATGAATCTGAATGAAATTATTCTAAGGCAAACTCATAATAAAACTAAACTCCAGTTTCTTTTTCTGGAGGCTAAAATGATAAATAGACTTTGTTGTCAGGTCTGATGTTTGATTTAATCAGTAATAGATAAACAGGCCCTATCACAAGAAGGTTCCCGGCTCAGACTTCACATAGGCCTGACACCTGTGTGCAGAGTATACCTATTTTCAAAGTAGTTTTCCAAGAAAGGATCTTACAGGACATGTTACAAAGAGGGATAGGGAATTAAAGTCTTGCAGGGATCTATGAGATATGGAGACAGTAGCCGCTAGAGAAAGACTGGAAAGCATCTGATCTATAGTGGAATTTAGGATATTCAACAGGCTAAATATTCAAGGTGAAATCCTGACTCCAGTCAAGTCAGCAGGAAAACTCCCTTAGACTTTTAAAGGCCAAGATTTTCCCTTATCTTATTATAAGTATCTTTGAGCCCAGCTTTGTAAGATGAGGAACACCCAGAAGTAATGACTATTCACAGTGACTGCCAGAGTTATGACTTGATTTCAGTTCAGGCATATCTGATACATTTCTTCATACTTTATAGGAGAGGAGATGTTCTGTACATGTGGGAACAGGTCCTTCATAAACTAGCAGTAAAGCCTGTCTTCCTTATCAGGGTATTGTTTAGGTATCCAGAGAAAGGAACAAAGCCTCAAAGGAAGGAAAATCCCCTGCACTCATTTCTTCCATCCACCTGCCTGTACCCACGAGCAATGAAAGAAGTTCTTTTTGTTACCTGCACAAAGCAATTTTCCTAAGAACCTATATTTTGAATTTTCCTTTGACTAAGTGGAAAAGGAACCAACAAGACAATTCACATCGTTGGTTACTAGTCTCCAAACTAAACAAAAATAAAGAAAAAAAATCATAGGACAGCAGTACAGTAAGAAACAAGGAAATAAAGCGGCCCTGCAATGAAAACAAGCAATAAAACATTCCTATTGATTTCGTAAAACAGTTCCAATTGTTCTTGGAACCTGATTCAGGGTCGATTGTGAGTTATGGGAAAGGGAGAAAGGACAAAGTCCTAGTAACAGATAGAAAACTGTTTCAAATATGGTCTATAGACACTGGGAGGAAAAAAAAAAAAAAAAAAAAAAAAGCAAAGGATATTATGCAAGAAGAGAAATCACGCTTTTTAGTTAAAGGAGAAATATGATGGATCAATTTCATTCATTGTTTACATCCCTGGATTAAACCAGCAGGCTTCTATAGTTGTTAATTCAACACCACACAGAACCCAGTTTCAAAATCCGTTAGTTTTTTTGACTGGTTTAAAAAACTTCTTAGTAATATTGCAATTTCCTGCTTTCTCCTGAACAACTTCTTCAAAAAGATGACCAAATGGGGTACATTTTTAATGTGTTCCTACTCTCACATCTTCGTCTGCTCTTATTTCCTGAATGTTCAATCTTATCTCTATCTGTTAAATCTTTTTATCCCTGTCTCATCTGGGGATTTATATTCACAAACACAAAATCTTTCACTTTTAACAAGGTGTCTAACATGGAATATTTATAAACACAAGAAGATCTCCACTAGAACAAACCAGAAAGCAGTAGCAGAACCTGTTTTGACCAGTCATCAGCAAAACATGTCTCCTAATGACCACTAGAACAACTTTCTAGTACCTCCTCCCCTACAAAATTACCTTCACTTACAGACCTTGCTAAAATCCTGTAGTAAACTAGGTATCACCGAAAGTAAGTAGGCAATATCCATGTGTCCCCCCATGGTTAATATCTCACTTTCCTGACAACAAAATGTTGATTCTATTACGTTTCTGCACCAGGCTGGCTAACGTGACCTGGTAATTCTGTAGTAAAAGCATACCTCTGCCAGCAGCGACAACCTTAATGTTTTATGCTCTTTCCCATCACGGCAGCATCTGAGCACTCTCCTTGTCAAATCAGTCGCATTAGGAAAATAAATCTCCTGTGAGCCACACAGTTGCAGCTGCTTTTTTTTCTCCTTGCTTTGAAGTTTTGATAGCACATACTTTATACCTTTGCTAGCTTTTGGTGATGACTTGTGTGTTTCTTGGGGCTTGAAAAATAAGTCTTCATAGCCCAAGAATGCCTACAATAGTTCAAAGCGGCAGACCAAATAGCCAAAGAAATACTTCCAAGAACTTCTAAGATAGATGAAATAACCTTGCAGACACTGTTTTTTCTGAATTCCACCTAGGTAGCAGTGATCCTAAAGCATTAGGGTGTGTATCTTTGATCTTTTTTAGCCTTTATAATGTCACTACCATGGTTCTATTATTCATAAAAATTACAAACCTTCTTATGACTCCTTGGAAGCTCTTGGCTTCTACAAAAAAGAGCTAGACAGACCTGTTCAAACAGAGCAAAAATGAATTTTAACCTCCAGAGAAGCTTTCCAAAAGGATTTTGTTAAGGTTCAGGTACAGAACAAAAATTTAACCTTAAGTCTTTTAACAGACCTTAGTATATTGAATAAGATAGCATTAGAAATAGTCTGAGATAATGGTGTCGGTGCCAGCTGAGCAGAGCATAAGTAACAATTGTAAACAGTGTGTGCCTAGCTTAGCTAGTCATGGTAACAAGGAGTAAAATGTATGGAAATCATCAGCACTGAGAACATTCAGATTATTAAAGCTGAATGAGAACTTTGAATGGCTGAAGGTCAGAAAGCAGCTCTGGTTGTAAAGAAAGGAGAGTTCTATCCCCTCTAGCACTGAACCTGTATTTCTGATTAGATTCCCATCGCACAGGCCCTAAAACCTTCTTGAAACTCAAATGCATAACTGAGGTTAAGTTAGGTAGAATGTGTCCTAAACGTCATACACGTGCATCAATTTCTAGAATAAATTTTATTATAGAATCACGGAATGGTTTGGGTTGGAAGGGGCCTTAAAGACCATCCAGTCCCACCCCCCTGCCCCGGGCAGGGCCCCCTTCCCCCAGCCCAGGGGGCTCCCAGCCCCGTCCAACCCAGCCTGGAACCCTTCCAGGGAGGGGGCAGCCACAGCTGCTCTGGGCACCCTGGGCCAGCGCCTCACCAACCTCACAGGGAAGAATTTCTGCCTTAGATCTAATCTAAATCTGCCCTCTTTCAATTTAAAGCCATTACCCCCCTGTCCTATCACTGCATGCCCCTGTAAAAAGTCTATTCTTCCTTTTTGTTTATTATTCACACAATTACAGATCTAATATGTTTCATATTACTGTTATAAATGCTAATAACAACTAGCCTGCAATGCATTTGTCTTTATTTGCTTATTTAATCATATATTTGAGATTTTTTTAAAAATCATTTTAATCTCTTACTATGAGACTATGGTTCATCTACAACCAGTTCTTTGAGGCATCTTTGTTTCCAGTTACATCTAGGGTTCAGCACAAGCACTCTCTTGTATCACTGCAAGACTTTGAGAGTCTAGCTAACACTGCTTGTTGAAAGAGATTTTATCTGCAGTGATGCTTTATATTTCGAACCATTTTAATAAATTAGAGTAGGAGCACTAACTCTTCAGTCCTCCAAAACATGTTCACTGTGGTGATTGTACAGAAAAGTGATAAACAACCCAAGATTTAAGGGTCACCATATCCAGAGGATAAAATGCCTTGGTATTTGAGTTACCCTCAAATCGACTTTATCCTAAAACAGACATTATGAAATAGGTACAGAAGTAGATGCAGAAACAGATATGAAAAAAACTATTTACTATGATTCAAATAGTTACAGACTGATTACTTGGTTTAAATTCAGATTTAAAGAAATAAAAGGGAATAATGATTATACATGTCTGTACCTTAGATCCACTCAAAGATATTTTTCCTCTTCGCTTCAAATACCGCTAAGATGTTTCCATGCATACTATTCTCAGGATGAAACCCCTATCTATCACTCTCAGAAGAAAATCTTGTTGAAGGCAGAGACTCCTGTTGAGGTCATATTCAAACTCAAACCTTTACCCCACCACAGGTAACCGTGATCCACGATTTACTCAGAGTGATAATTTTGACACTTCTGAACAGTTATTGGCCCTCCCCATCTAACTTTGAGGCTTATTAACATCCTCTTCAGGTGGAGTCATACCCCTGTAAACAGCAACTTGCTAGGGACTATTTCTGTATTTAATATAAACGAGTCATTAACCCCTTGGGAAGACAATGTTCCCTCCTGCCTAGTGTTCAAAGAATTCAGCTCTCAGTGTATATATTCTTTACAAACAAAAATTTGTATCTCATGTAAACATCTAAGCTGACAGCTGTATTTTATACAAGCATACAAGGTGGTTCATTATGTGTTTTCAGTTGAGGGTGGACATAACACTAGACAAAGAACTATTAGGAGACAGTAGATTTGAGGGTTTCTTTAATCTGGATTTTGGAGAATATCAGACTGTACTTTACATTCTCCTATGCCAAGCAATCACAGCTATGATGATGAGCACTTCTTTCATTCCAAACCTAGAAAATGTCCTTTATTATGTATTTTCTAAGTACAGGTCAGTCAGGTGTAACAAAAAAGGCCCACAAGCTCCCACAGTAAAATTGTTTCTTTGTTGAAGCTGGATCCCAGGAAAGGCTGAACTCTTCCCAGCTGGCACCAGTTCTCAATTTATATGATCGAAGCTGAAAACACAGGTGTCACCTTGATGTCCTTAGCTTCTTGTTGTCACTGTAAAAATTTGTACTTACATCAGTGTTTAGAAGTTCTGCTTCATTTGTTGCTGAACATTACCCAGTTGTGTTCACTGCAGCCTTTACTGAAAACAAAAACTAAATCCATGTAACTTAGACATTCGTTTTCTCTAATGGCAAAGCAGTGTAAAATAGTTTGTTGCTTTCCTGTCCCCGGACACTTGGTTCCTGTCTTTGCAAACTCACCTGGCTCACAGCTGCAGCTTGGTGCCCTCCCAACTCTGCCGACTGAAAGGGCTGTAGGGCTGCTTTGGGCTGCACTTGTATCACGATCACCAGAAGGGTCAGAGGGATTTTTATTTTTTTAAAAAAATACTTTTTAAGAGAGATTTTTATCATTTCAGTGAGCTGGGTTGCAACACATCTCTACCAACAGTTGCATCAGCACAGCTAAAAAGTAGTAGGAGAAACGTTGCAGAGAGTGGGAACAGGTAGAGGAATAGGAAAAAACAGAGTCTCTTAAACTGGCTTTGCTGATGGGAAAAAATGTCTCTGGAAAAATGTTACTGGGATGAAGTTTTGGGGGGATGGCTTTGTTCAGCAGGATCAGCCAAAGAACTGTTTTGCTGCAGGAAAAGAGAAAGCCTGCACTCCCTGGCCACGTCTGGACACCCACGCCTGGCACGCAGCGTATGCCAGCTGTGCTGTTTGTCCAGTATCACAGAGGGACAATCAAGAAGTGTAGTGAATTCAGTTCACTAAAATGGTACTAAAATTCCATGGAACAAAAAAATTAGGGTTGTTGGGGGTTGGGCATTTTTTCCCAACTGAGGGAGATAGCTTAGAGGGGAAGGGAATTATGCTTAAGTTTGGGAAAAGAAATGAGAAAATGTGGGCAATAGGGCAGGAAAAGAAAGAAGCGGAGAAGAAAAAGGGTGAAATGCAGTCTGCCCCTTCAGGGGTAGCAGTTATTCATTTGGCTCAGCTGTGTCAGGAAAATTTGCCATTACTCTTTGGAAAAATAGCAGCGCTAATAAGAAGATAACCATCGCAACTAATAAAAATTATTCACTTGCAGTCAGGCTTCTTGTTATAAAGACAGAAATGGAGCAGCGTTACTAAGCAAAGCTCCTCTGTGTGATGTTATTTTCCCAGATGTCTGTGTTCACACTGTTGGCACTTCAGCAGGTGGAGATGAGGGGCTGCGCCCCAACCCGGCCGGGCTGGACTTTGTAGCAAGGGATGCAACAAAGCTGTAAATGTGTTCATTGTCTGACATAATTTTTAAATCCGTCTGAGGGCAACTTCATGACATTGAACCATCCTTCAGGGACTCATCTTCCTTCCAGAACTTCCCAGCATACAGCCTGCACTGCCTTCAACTCCCCCTAACCTTTAAGCCAGCAGTATTTGTTGCACATGGCTCCCAAGCAAGAGCGAATAGCAGGATGCCATTGTCAGAAATCACTGCAATGCTGTTGTTCAGACAGGTTTTGTCTCCTTTGCATTACTTACATGATTCAAAATAAAGATAGACCAGGCTCTTTCCTTTGCAATAGTAACAGCCTTGCATGGGAAAAAGGAATAAGAAGCCTGAAATCACTGACTTCTCACTGATAAAATTATGTTACCATTGATAAGTTACTAAAATTCCTGCTGGATACATACCTGCCATTATATAAAAATACAGTTCTTTCTCATTTTTTGCCATTTTCATAGAGGAGACTTTGTTTTTCATTGACATGCTGCATTTTGGGGCTCTGTTGCATTGGAGTTAACCCCTGATAGAGCAAACAGTAATCAAACACACAGTAATTTAGAATGGGGTTAAGAAACCCAAACCAGATGACAGAATCCAGGCAGCCTGATAAATGAAACTGAAGCTTTGTTTTCACAAAGAAGCAAGGTAAACAGCAGCAGGGCCAGCAAATTAGTGTGTCCTTTAGTATGACTGTGCAAAATAGCTTTACCTATTGGCAAAATTGCGTATGGGTCTGGAGTTCCTTGCCTACAGCTTATTAATGATAAATCCAGGAATCATTCCCTAAAGCACTGTCTCATCCTGCCATCAGGCTTGATTTTGAGAGCATCACCTAATTTTCTACTGACCTCTTTGAACCTGGGGTGCTCAGCACTTTTCCAAGCAAGGCCATAAGCTGGATAATGTTCAGTGGTTTTACTGCAAAATAAGTCTGCCTTCTGGTGGATTATTATTATTATTATTGTTTATTACTATTGTTATTATTAGTAGTATTGTTATTGTTATTATTGTTGTTATTGTTGTTATTGTTGTTGTTGTTGTTGTTGTTGTTGTTGTTGTTATTATTATTATTATTATTATTATTATTATTATTATTATTATTATTATTATTATTAAAGATCAGCCTGCATCCTTTAAAAAGATCTTTTTTTTTTCCCTGAAAAAGTAAACAAAACCCAATAATTTCCTCTGTTAGGAAAAATTTCTTCACTCTCTTTTGTCAGCATGCACCTGACTGCTGCTGTGGGTGACACTGATAGCCTTTGCTCTGTTTACTTTAAAGAATAAGCCACTGTTGTTTGATTTAGTTTTTCATTTTTAATGCATAAGCCCTCTCTTGATCCTGCATTCCAGAGAAAAAGAACCAGAGTTCCTTTAAATATCATGAGGGGTGCCTCTGAAGCCGGAGTTGCAGATGTAATTCTCCCTAGCAAATTTATATAACTGGGATTTATAGGGGTGGGGGGGAAAAACCCAAACATGTGAGCACCAAGTTCCCCTGGCAGCATTAATGTGACAGGTGTACCTCAGCCCAGCCAGTCACTTTTCATTTAACTGTCAGTACACTTGTTTAATGCTTCTAGCTGCATTGCACCAGTATAGCTTTTTATTCTAAAGGTCAGCCACCCACACCAAAGTTCAAAAATACATTTAATGCAAACAAAAAATTAAATCAAAAGTGGATTTCATCAGACCTGACTTGAACTAGCCAGGCAAGATGAGTTTCATTAATAAATACACAGATTGTACATTTTAAAGAAAAGATTCTTGTCAGGGCCATATGAATTGCAAAATGAGTAAGATATAAAGAGCTATGTTCTTCCCCTTCCTTTATCTGTTTAAAGTACTCAGGCTATCAGAGTTGCATAAAGAGGGATCTGTATATTTGTATATGGAAAGAAAAAACACTGACGAATTGGACCTAAAATGTAATTCTTAAGCGGGAAATAAGGACGCTGATCTTTTCCCAGGAAACTCACTGCAGTTGGTTATGAACCCCTCAATCCCTGGTCCCTGGTCTAACAGGCACTCTCCAAGTCATCATACTGGTGGTGCCTAATGAAGCTGTGACAGCCACTGCAGCATTTAATATCAAGAGAGTGATGATCAATTCCTAGCCCTGCTATCCGAGGCTGCCAGATCCTTCCCCCATATCACTGAGAGAGGCAGAAAATGAGCTGCAATGACTAAGTAAGTTAGATGTCAATAGAAGATGTCTTTATACAGCTCACATAAAGCCAGTCTGGAAGTTAAAAAACATCCCCCTCCCCTTCTCTTTCCTTTCCTTTCTCATCTGTGGAAGGAGGTGGCAGGGGAAGCACAACAATACTTCCCAAAACCTGGGGATCCCGCTAGGCAGGAGTATTCTTTCTCTGGCCAGATTGCCTGGGTTTTATGCTGCCAGATGAATAAGCAGCCACTATTTCCAAGAGGATTGGAAACACGGTAACAAATGTGAAATTAAATGGGGTTTTGGTTTGATTTGGTTTTGTACAGGATCAAAATACAGCAACAGCAGCTCGAGACGTAAACACAGTCCTCTCTAGCATGGAAATCACTTATAATATAGAAGTTGTTTGAATTGGCTGATCCTCAGCAAGGAAAAGGAGATGTTTAAATAAATCCTAGACTTCATCTCAGATAACAACATAGTGACATCTTAATCCAAATAACATGTGGCCTAATCTTTCAGACTCTTTGTGTGAAGACTTCCTCATTAATTCTATGCATCAGAAACAGGTTACTCATTTATTTCTAAGTGCATTCATCTGATGTAAATATCTACAGTTCTTCATTAGGCAGCTCCAGTCCTTGGGCCTCTTACCTGATTTCATGATAACCTGCCTGCACAGTGATCCTGGAAACACCTCTAGGGATGTACAGCAATCCTTGACATGTATGTGACTACACTAAGGTAAAAGGAACAGATTTTCTGGTGGGATTTCCAGTACTTTAAAGTTTATGCAGTCATGCAGCAGAGGTCTGGAGAACCTCTCCTATGAAGACGAGATGAAAGAGTTGGGGATGTTCAGCCTGGATAAGAGAAGGTTCCCAAGAGACCTTATAACAGCCTTCCAGTACTTAAAGTGGGCCTACAGCAAAGCTGAAGAGGGACTTTTTACAAGGGCATATAGTGACAGGACAAGGGGTAATGGTTTTAAACTGAAAGGTGGTAGCTTTAGATTAGATGTAAGGAAGAAACTCTTCCCTGTGCGGGGGGTGAGGCGCTGGCCCAGGGTGCCCAGAGCAGCTGTGGCTGCCCCCTCCCTGGAAGGGTTCCAGGCCAGGTTGGACGGGGCTGGGAGCACCCTGGGCTGGGGGAAGGGGGCCCTGCCCGGGGCAGGGGGGTGGGACTAGGTGGTCTTTAAGGTCCCTTCCAACCCAAACCATTCCATGATTCTATGACTCTATGATTTACAACTCCAGAAAGCAAGGATTGCAAACTGTCCTTCTAAAGAAGAGTCTGAACAAACCTGAATATCCAACTAAACCATGCTGAACATGGGGAATTAGACTCTTGTCTCAGGAGTCACTGTATCTAATCTTCAAACTTTCCAGGCTAGTTTATAAACTACAAAGTAGGAAAAGTAAGCAAACAAAAACCAGATTTTTTTTCTCATCATTTTTTAGTTTGGACTTAGGGTCAATAGTCATATTTTTTTTCCTGGGGAAAAAAAAAAAAAAAAAGTGTTCAGCTACAATTTGCTTAATTTTTCATGTTTTGTAAGAATGGAGGAAAAAAAAAATAAAAAAGATTCCATTTGGAATCTTGGCTTTTAAGAGTTTATTGTTTTTCTTCATGCGGAATGTCAAATGATGTGAAATTTTGCTATCAATTGAAAAGCCATTTCAAGTAAAAAGCAACTTTTAGTGTAAAAATTTCATCAGTTCCCATTTGAATGCAAATCTTCAGAGTGTTTATACAAATATTCTGTGCATTTCAAGGTGCATTCATACTTCACCTCCTTCAATAAAGCTATGCAGAGGCTTAAGTGTTTGTTCAAGTGTCTTGCTGCAGAGGAGCCTCTGAGACCTTGATGGCAGGACACATTGTTGTGGTGATTTCAGACCTCGAGGCAGGAAGGAAATTGCACATGTGGCATCTTGCGAAGGACAGAAAATAACACTGGCTTTTTCGGGAAATATAAAAGCGGGCTTTTCCTTGGATTTTAAATGGACAAATTAATGGTCATCAGCAAAGGCAAGGAGAGGACAACAAAAATGATGGAGAAAGAGAATAACGGAAGAATAGACGCCTTTCTTCTTACAGGCTTTAAAGAAATGCTTTGGATCAAGAAGAATTCCTGAATGATTTTGCAAAACAAAGTAGAACTGCAAATGAAAGCAACTCTCAGACAGCCAAAGGAGATGTTTCCCAACTCAAGTATAGCAAAACAAAAGGTTGGGGGGTGGGAGTGGTGTGGGGGTGGGGGGCGGGGAAGGAGTGACTCTGTAAAAGAAAATAAATGGAAAGAGGTTTTTAGAGGGATGGAACTGGCTGTAAAGGTGGGAAAGCACTTTCATTTCCTGATGTTTCAGTAGTACACTTACGTTCTCAATGTTCCACAAGCCTAACATTGGCTGTTGTGGTTTGGAAGAGAATTTGTGGTTTTATCCTACTGCTGCTGTTTTGCATATCAATAGAAGTGATTTCCTCCAACAGTGTCCATGCCCCAGTCTTACAGAACAAATCCAGAGGACAAAACCAGTCCCCCACTGATGTACAGTCCACCTTAGAGCTGCCTACAGAAACGCAAGATCATTTTGCAGTGCCTTCAGACATATCCCCTCCACGCACCTGAGATGCCTGCACTTCAGCTGAGAGGCACCGAGTTACCTTCCTACCCACCACCCAGCCTGTTTTTGTTGGGGGCTGTCTGCCACCTTCGCTAGACACTCTTGTGAACAGAGACTCTCTTCTTTGTTAATTCCTTAAGCCCTTATCCAGCCCATAGAACGCATGGTCCATCCCTACACGTAGGGCATCTGGGTTGGGTTTTTTTTTTAATTATTTGGGATTTCTGAGTGAGCGATTGTGCAACATTTGGAAGACTTCCATTTTTGTGCTGAGCTGCACATATTTCCACTGAGGACTGGCCATCCTGGACCTTGCCTCATACATGGTTACCTCACTCAGAGGCATTGTGCAAACAGCTCTAGCCTAAGAGTGTGGGGCAAAAGCTGTGCTTACCCACACACGAACACCACTAGGAAAGCCAGTGAGTGTCTGAATCATAACCATTCAAGTCACCTGACAAAACATCTTTTACTGCAGACCCTTACATTAACCTCATTTTCCTTTTGGAGTGGAAGACCATGGGAAGAACCACTCAAAGAAGGGCAGCAGCCAGAGCAGCTTTCAGAAGGACAGTCATTTCTGCTGCTTTGTGGTTGTCTCCGGCCTGCAACACACGTGCAAGCACACCACGCTATAGGCTTTGCACTGGGAAATACCCCAGACCCCAGCAGTGACCACTGCAGAGCATTGTCGATTCATGGGGACGAGGAAGGTCCCCCAAAATGTGCCAAAATGTATGTGTTCGTCCTTCATATCTCAGTTTGGAGTGCAAGGAGCACAGCCTGACTCAGACTGGAAAAGACTTGCTGTAGTCAAGCATTATTATAGAAATTTCCACAAAAACAATAAAAAAGAAATTTATTTATTGCCTGTATTCCAGGAACCTGACTGAATAAGCAATGGATGTTGCTTACCGTAGGATGTTGTCTGCCAGAATAAGATTTTATTCATGGTTTAACTACATTAATTCAAGAGATCCAAACCTGGCACTTGCAGGCTTTCGTTCCACAAACATTTTGGTCCAGCACTGAGGCCAAAAGAAGCAGTCCCATTCTCTCATCACCTTCATTTTTTTTTTTTCTGACTCAACATTGCCCTCTCCCTTGTTCTGGCATCAGAAGGTGCGTGTGGATGCAGGGGACCAGAGCGGGGAACAGACCCGTATTTGAGCTAGCCAAGCCCCTTTTCCTGGCATAGCTTTCTCCTGGATGGGTTTCCCTGCCCAGAGCACTGTGCAGCAGCACGAATCCTCGGGGTGGCACCAGGGGCGGCGTGGCATAAGGCCGAGGGGCAAGTACACACAGGGGCAAGGAGAAAGCGGGACTGCTTATTCCAGTGGCAGGGCTGCCTGCTAGCTTGATTTGGCTGTGAATGACTGCGGTGTCAGAGTCATTCCTTCTTGCTGTAGCCTCCAAATTCACTGTCCTGTTTTGGAAGTGCATCCTCCACGGTGCGGGGCTGTAAATGGGTAAGAGGATGTTACTTATACAGGATATTTATTAAAGTGGCTGCATAGAGCTTACACAAAGAAAATACACAGAACGTGCAGGGAGTATTCAGCGTACATACATTACACGGGTTTCTAAATGGTTTTAACTACGTTAATGCTGAATATCCAAATCCGGAGCTCAAAAGGCTGCATTTTACAAACACTGCCATGACAATGTGTGATCCAGAATGGGAAATGGACCTAGGTTAGGACTGATCATTTAGTTCTCTCATAATCTATGGCTACCAAAAGATAGATACAGCAGAACTGCTGTTGAAAAAGACCTAGTGAAAAATACATGCCAAAATAATTAATCTGATTTTAACAAACAGTTTAAATAAATAATATTTGGTTTTCTCAGTTAAGTTCTGGATAGTCTTTAATAAGGGGAGGAAAAAAATAAAAGCAATATTTTTCTGGGACCAAAAAGCAGCAGTTTGGTTTCTGGCAAGAATCCCTGTAGAGTACATGGAAGAAGAGTGAAGAATTAGGCTGTGCTATTTTAAAAGGCTGCTTTCATTGACTGGAACTTTATTCACTGGATTGCAACACATTAACACCAGGAGAGCATCTGACATTTTTTTGCAGTTCTTAGAACTTTCATATTTCCTAGTACTAGTCAGACTAAATATTAAGTATTTCCTCTGTGATGCTGATTGTTCTTCTGTGCTGTTTTGTTAGCCCAGGACGGGCTGATCTGTTGACAACGAACTTACCTGGGCATACACTTGGGTTTACACATTGACATTTGAATCTTTCATGATACAGATACTACCAAATACCATGTTGCAGGTGGCTCCTGGTAAGAACAACGGTATAGTTTCACCTCTGTTTTCCAGACAATGGGACTTTCCTGGCAGACGTCACTCCAGGGCAGAGACTGCAGGAAAGTAGCACCGTGACACCTGCACCTCCAGTGGTTTCTCTTCTTCCTGTCTGCTTCTCTTTTCTCCCCACACCTCTTTCTCTCTCTCAGCTTTCTGAACTCCCCTCTTCCAACCCCGCCTTCTGCTTTTCTCCTTCTTCTGGAAATATGGCCCATCTTACCCCCACCAGTCCTTCTGTCCCTACAGCCCTGGTCCCCATCAAGACTCACCTGAGCCCCCCACAACACCCTTCTGGAGAGTGGATCAGTGACGTGACATGGTTGGGGGACAAGCAAGGGAACCCCACTTCTAGTGGATCCCCATCATGTTGAGGAGGTAGGGGACTGCAGGATACATCTTACAGAGTCAAAGGTGTATAAGGGTGGGGAAAGAAGCACCAAAGGTGGGACACACGGCTTGCCCACCACAGAGCAGCACACTGGTGTTGCAAAGGCTACACAAGCATCAGCACCTAATAATTTTTGTACTACTTGATACCAGGTATGTTTAGAGCTGCAGCATGCTGCCTAACACTTCTAGAAAGAGGGTATTGAGGGGGAGCATTGTTGGTATTGTTTGGGATTTTTACTGTCTTTAACTGTTTTTTATTCTCACTTGTAGTGAGCAAGTAGAGTGGTTACTGCACAACAGAAGGCTGACTATTAACTGACAAGTAGGCACACTAAATCTGCTTCTTGTCCCCTCAGGCAGTGGTCCCTAACTCTTGGCTCAGAGACAACATGTTGAGCACCAGATTCCTCAGCATTACTGGCAGCCATCAGGGAAAGCCGAGTACAGCATCAGACATCACTTGCGGTGCATTACTTCTTCAGTACATTACCCCCGGCTAGAGGAAGTTGGGGTTCTATGCTTGGGAACAAACATTGGTCAAAAGGCATCAGAAAGAGAAAATAACAGAAGATGGAAGAGCAGTTTGGTGACCACAAAAACAATCTTGCCCAGTACCTGAAAACTCATCTTCTCACTGCAGCAAGCCCTCGAATAGAAAACTGGGCAATTCTTTGCTTTCAGTGCCTTCCACAAACTCCTTCCTTAGGTTCATGAGAAGAGAGAGATCATCTCTGCACTAGTTACAGGCTTCTGGTGCCACACTGCATTTCATGGGGTAGCGAGGAAAGCCACAACTTTGTTTATAATGAAAAACCCATAACCAGCCATACAAAAAAATTCTGGAAACTTAAGAAAGTAACTCAGATCACACAGAGCTATTCACCTGGTTTGGGAAGATTGTTTCCTTCAGTTTATAAAGATTTATTTAAAACATTTTGTAGCTCAGACTGGCCACACGTGTTTATTTATGTTTTAAGTTTGAGCAGAAAAGAAAAATATCCATGAAATACTAGTTAGATTGCAGTGTGCTGCTGATCCATAGCCACCAATTCGGCAAATTCCCACTGACCAACTCAGAAAGTATTTCTCTGCTATGTTCAAGTATAATAATGATGATCGAAAGAGGTTACCTGTTCCTCTGGTGTAAAGGGTAGCATCAGTAGTGCATATTCAGCAGAAACGAAAGGTTGGCAAAGCAAAGAAGACAGATACAGAAGCTTGCCTTGCAGATAAAGTAGTCCTGGTCAGCCAGACCTGAAGTGAAACACACATCTACGGACAGTATTGTGAGCATGCATGTGCCTGACACTCTCCAGATTTGGATTATAAAGGTTACACACAGATGAGTTAATCCTCTTCACTGCACAACCCGATTGTCGCTAACAGAGAGATGATCTATCTTAAGGGATCTTATCTTTCAATCTCTACTCTGCATTCAGGAACGCTCCCCAGGCAGGGCTAACAATCGTGAATAGATCTCCTACGTGGAAGAGGAGGAGAAATACCTTTACTGGCTTCTTGCAGCTATCTCTGTTCTGTCAATGGTTCTCTTCTCAAGTGTAATGGGCTTCCTCAGGTTCACCCTAGCACGCTGATGATGTGCTCCCCTTCCTACTGAGTGACTTTTTAATACCCTGCAATCTCCATGTGTCTCATTAGTTGTGCTGCAAGCTGAGTACCTGCAGCAGCACAGCTTGCCTTGCAAGTTGCCAAGGCTACCCCGAAAACTCTTCCCTCCTTTTCTCTGCTTCGTGTATCCTTTTCTTGTTACGCAAATGTCAGCAGTTGTAACCTACTGTAGGGAGGCATCTGGCAGTGATGGCTGCCACAAAGGAAGAGGCTCTTGCTGAAGATGCTCTGCCAGCAGCGTTATGCAGACTCCCCTTCTCAGTTCACATTTTCTTGGCACCTACACCCCTGTCTGACTGATTTTTAAACGGGCAAAGAGTCAACCCAACAGATGGGCTGGGTGGCAGGCAACCAAGACGCTATGAATGTACATTGTCTGGGTGTGGAGAGTCAAATTGCTAGTCAGGAATATCCAAGTAGCTGCCCGTCACACAGCTATGTGACGACAGCGCAGAGATATGCTGTGAATAGCCAAGTTTGAACGCCTTCCGTAACAGCAGCATTTGTAGACAGAAAAAGTACAGTAAAGTGGTGTTGCAGCTGACCACATTTGGGAGGAATCCAGGAAGGAATTGTGATGAAGAGGCAATTCCAGCGGAAGAACAACTTTCCTCTTGTGAAGGGACTGTCACTGTCCCCTGTCATGATAACTTCTGGAGTCACATGAGAAGATTTTATACAGGACAAGGCAAGCAGAAGAGAAGGTTTATCTTCTGTCCCTCAGGAGCCCCTTAAAATTAGTACTAAAATTCTAATGCATTAAATGTTTTTGCTAAACAATAAGCTTTGTACGGTATGTGGTGGCCTTGCATGCATGGTGTGAGCAGACAAGCCTAGCAAGTCTAGTTACCAAGGAAACAGGTTTTAAACTTGAAACCTAGGTAGTCAGGATGACAAAGAGATCTTACACTTTTTTGGAATGTGTCTCTCTTCTGAGAAGGGAATGTGGAAACTGGCTTTCAAAATCCTCCTCACTGTGGTCACAGGGCCGGTGGAAAATGTTCCATTGCCGACCCTGATTCACTGGTCTGGCAGAAGAGGAAACATAATATGTAACAAAAGATCGTTATGCAGCACTGACTAATGCTTTACCTTAAAAGAAAGCAAATGGCGGTGTTAATTAGACAAGGACTTCCTTTCTCTGCAGGAGACAATCAATCACATTTTTTCTGTCCTGAAATGAAGAGAGGTTTTTTGGTTTTTTTTTTTTTTTTAACATAAATCTTTTAAGCCTCAGTGCTATGACTTTATAGGAAGAGGAAATTGATCTCAGCCGTTCCCCGACACAGTGGCACTGAACATAAAGTGTCTTTCTTCCAGAATGTATTCACTAGTTCCGTCTCTCAATCTGACCTTGAACGCATTTGATTAAATGAGTAAAATAATTTAATCCCAAACCAACAGTTTATAGGACAAACTTAATTAAGCTCCGGGATGGAGGAATGGAAAAGCCTGTGCTACACTTCTTACTTTCTATGAACTCCTATGCTTAAATAACCACGTGAGTGCCATTGTAAGCCCCTGCAATATGTGGGGCATCTGGCCTCCCCGATTCCCCTCGACCTGATGGGCTCTCCAAGCCCAGGCAGAGACAGGTTACTGCTCACTGCCTGCCGCACTGCCCCCACCACTGCTCCCTTCCTGAGAAGCAGCAGCTCTACCTGCACTGTGAGCAGAGTCACTCGTCAGCATCTTCTCATTTCACAGTCCCTTCAGAATACACAAACTGACCACAGAGAGTCTGAAAAATCATTTGGTACATGGAGCAAGAGGTGAAGGAATTCTGCTGAATTCATTGTCATCTCATCATTTAAAAATACAAAGAAAAAGTTACACCCTCTGTAGGATAGCACAGTGAAAGTTGTAAAATTATTACTTTCTCACCACTTTGTTTGATCAGCCCATCTACACCATCAAAAAACAGAATCTGATTTCTCTGATAAAATAGCACCACCACTTTTGGCAGCAGTGTCATATTAATACAGATTGAGATCTTCAGCACTGTTTTAGATTTCTGAGGTTATCTTATCCCGGCAGTTTAAAAACATAGGGCTTCATTTGCTAATATTCACACTGCATCTAGTCCTTTTGCAGGGCCATCGGTGCTAGCAGTGGTAGATATATCACAAAAATACACCCTTTTAAGCAAGGTTTGAGTGAAAATTACAGCAGGCTTAATATGATGCTCAGTCATAACTAAGCAATTCTATTGACTTCAGCGGGGCTGCATAAAAATAACCGCTAGCAAAACTTGGCTCAGAAACTTAAAAAAAAAAAAAGAAGAAAAGAAATCCTTAAACCTCAAACAGTATGTGGTTCATTTTGCAAACAATTACTTAAGTCACCAATATATCAATGATAAAAACAAACCTCCTCCAATCCCCAGCCAACAACAAAAAAAAAAGAACTAGGGAAGCAAAATTGCCTACGCAGGGTAAACGACACACAAACAAACTAGAACAGGAAAAACATATTAATGAATCTTCTTTTGAGAGGTAAACAAAATACTGGCTCCTCGCCAAGGAGGCACGCATCAAAACCAAGCAGAGGATCCCAGAAAGCGCAGCAAAGCAGCCGATAAAGCCTCTTGAGTGCTGTAAATGAGGCCGACCCAGCCTGAGCGACGGCTGCGCCACAGGCGTGGCGTGGCGTGGCGTGGCGGGGCGTGGCGGGGCGTGGCGTGGCGTGGCGTGGCGGGGCGTGGCGTGGCGTGGCGTGGCGTGGCAGGGCGTGGCGGGGCGTGGCGTGGCGTGGCGGGGCGGGGCATGGCGTGGCGTGGCGTGGCGGGGTGTGGCGTGGCGTGGCGTGGCGGGGCGAGCGGCCTGCCTCGGCCCGGGGAGGCCTTCTGTGCGGCCCGGCCGGGGGGCCGCCGGGGGCCGCTTTCCTCCAGCAGCCGCCTTTGAGGAAGGCACTAAAATACCCCGAGGGTCCCGCTCTTGCCCTCTCGGCGGGGAGAGCACAACGGCGGAAAGAATCGGCCGAGGCTGAGTTTGATGTTTTGTGACATTCCCCACCGGTGCGGCTGGTTGGAGCAGGAGCAGCCTGAGCAGAGCCCAGCAGCTGATGCCTCCATCCCATTAGCTCACCCCGTCCCAGTGGCCAGGGAGGCTGGTGTCCATTTCTATGATGCTTTGGTACCCACCACCGTAAAGGCTACGGTGTTTCCTAGATGATGGTGCACGTGGCTCTGTGCTTAGCTGGAGGGTTTTATTTCTCCTCTTGAAAGTCTCCCCAGAAACCTGAAACGCAAAAGGAAACACAAAAAGTCTCACTTCTCTCTCTTTTCCTCAAGTCAGTCATCTTCCAGAGCCACCTTTCAGATTAATGCAGTGAGACAGGGGTTCAAAAAGAGCTTTGCAGAGCTCTCGCCCTCACTACATCTCAGTCACACGGATTAATGTGATGATTTAAATGGATGTGCTAAGAGAGGCAAACAACCAGCGGCTCAAGCTCTGAGGCAGGAAGATGAAGTCTTTGATGGGTGACAAAAGTTGGAGGTCTGTATGAAATTTCTGTTTTCATTCAGGGGACAACAGATTTTTGCCTTGTGGATCTTCTGTGCTAGAGGACAAGTGAAATACTCACCCATTGATTGGCAAAACAAAACAAACAAACAACCAGCATCCTCCAAAAACATGTCAGTCGGTACACTGACATCTGTTAAGCTATGTATGAATGCACACAAGACTTGAGATTTCTTGCGTAGTAACAAGTACAATTAGGCCTTTATCACATTATCCATTGACAAAAACAGAGTGCTGCTTCTGCAGAAGAGAACAACCAGGGCATTTCACTGAACAGCATGGGACAGCTTCACCCACAGAGCAATGACACACCTCACACATCAACTTGAGGACAGGCAGAGTGTAAAATGACAGAATTGTTGGACCTTATAATTTGTCACAGAAAAGGCAGTTCAGTGGCCGGACAGTGTAAAGGCAAGTCCAAACACAAATGAGGTTCTTCTGACGATGACCCCTGGATGTTTCTCCTAATCTAGATGTCTGTAAATGATGAGCAAAGATCACAGATATAACCCGTCAATGGAGTTCTCCAGGTACATCACGTAACAAGGGTGCTTGTTAACAAAAGAGCAGGCTTCCAAAATGAAAATTATGCTGTCTTGAATTTCTTTGCAGTACCGCTTTCCTGGTGTTGAAGTCATTGAACTACAGCTGCTCAATTAGAAATCTCATTGTCTTTATTCCTTTAAAACAGGAAAATCCTAGGGTCTCTTACCTCCTGAGAAATACAACGTCAATGAAGTAATGAAATGTTTATATTGTCCAAGTATTTCCTATGAAATAGCAAACCCATTATTTGATTAAAATAATATAGAATCCAGTACTGGGATATTAATCATGCTGCATCAAGGGCAGAGAAGGGAAATATTACTCCTCTTTTGTCAAGTCTGTTACTAAGAAAAGATTCTACTCAAAGTAGAAATACCTCAATATTTGTTCTTTAGATAAATAAATTTTAACCTTTACTCTTCTGAAACCCTTAGAGAAACATTCATTTATCTGCAGCTGAAATTAATATTGGATTGCTTTATTGATTCATTGGCTAAAGGCACAGACTAGCCGTGAAAATACTCTGCTTGCATTGACACATTGAACAGGAACAAAAACAAAAGTCATTTAAAAGCAGTTTAGCTTTGAGAAAATGGGCAATCATTGTGAGGTTTGGCATTCTAGAAAAAAAAATTGTTCTTCATGTATCCCACTTCAGAATCAAGATATTTATATGGAACAGCTTGATAGACATGACAAATAACTGACTATAATTACATTTTTTGCTCAAAGGCAATCTTATACCACATCACAGAAAAGCTTTCAGAGGACATAACGTTTAAAAAAACAAAATATCGAAAAGAAATAAACAACCTTGTAAACAACTCTGAGTCAGAGCTTCAACTGGAGTAAATCACTCTGAATGCAATGGTGGCATATTCCTAATCTGCGGCCAGTGAGGCCAGGGACCCAGGGTTTATCTTTGTGCAACAGCTTGTGATATTTAAACTGCAAATTGGCAGCAGTAAAAGGGCAATTGGTGAATATGTTGTAGGTGATTTGGGTGACCCTATTAAGGGTGAGTTTGGTGTGAACTTACTTCGCAGCCTCTGTGTTTATACCCTGAACCCATGGCAAATGAGAGATAATTTGAGGTAATCACTGCTCCGTAGGGAAGGGGTAAACACCTCACCGTTACCTCTGGATCAGATTAAGTAAAATGATAGATATGGCAGCATGGTTGCTGTATCCCTTACTTCTGCCCCATCTTTGTAGCTTCTTTAAGCATATGCACATTTACATGAACCGTAACAGCTTCACCTAAGTTTATCACACGGCTGAAGTGATGGCATAACATACAACCCCCTGCACTTTCTGGGCCTTTTGCAGAGTGGCAATATTTGTCTGAAAAGTTTGATGAGAGCAGGCTGCTTTGTCACACCGACCAGCTTCACCCCTAATGCCCGAGGAGCAGTGGGAGGCCTGCATGGAGACCCCGCTCTGCCCCGAGCCTCCTCGGCAGGGGCGTGTTGCCGGTCTCCTGCGGTATGTAGGGTCATTCCTCTCCCCACACGTGGAAAGCACTCATGTCTCCTGATAGGAAACGCAACTGTCTGAGTAGTCGATCAGGCTGTTGCTTTGGTTTTTTGGATTAATCACGTTGAATAAGGAGTTTCATCTGCAGTTGGATAACAGCACTCCTGAGCAAATGATCTGAGTTTTGAGAGTAACCAGTCTCACCAGTTACTTTCTCTTCAACATCTGTCTCTAAATCAGGTCAATTGCTAGTAAATGGCTGAAGTTACAGAAATTATCATTATTTTTTTCCAGGAGTAACTGCTCTGTCAAATAGGGTCATAATGTATTGTAGCACCATAATTTTAGACTATGCCTTAGAGACCTCATAGAAGACACCTGGGAGACCTTTCCACAGTCATTTAGTACACAAATTTGTCCAAAAATCCATTATGCATGGATGAACGGAAACATTTTATAGGAATTAGGAGCATATATTTACTGTTTTAAGGTCAGACTTTTCACATAAAAATATTCTAGTGGAGATGTAGTAAATTCATCCCTTTATACACAAGTTTTATCATTTGATCTGATATTTTGAATTAAGGGTACACTTTGATTCATCTTTTTTTTTGAAAATCTAATTCATATTACAAGATCTAAGTCTGGACCCTCTTGCTTGAGCAAAATTTCCATGTTAGAGTTTGTCTGAGGTAGAATGGTAGACCTGGATCTTCACTTCTGCAATACAGCTTACTCAGGCTAATGCAAAAAATGGCTAAGTAACAACTTCATTGCTGGGTATACCCACATTTTCAGACAGGATCCTTACTTAATGAGATGGAAAACTATTTTTAGGAGCAGTAGCAGAAATTTCAAAGGTTGAGACAGAATAGTATATTAATGTTTAATTCCTGTCAAATGTGGGAGTTCAATTTGACTAGTCCACCTGCAGCAAGTATGTTTCCAAGTAAGGGAATTCTGTTCCTTTATCTAGATGCTCCTCATATTTGTATTAATGGATGTTTCAAGGTGTGTCTAATTCCATCTTCTGCCTCCTCCATTTGCAATATGTAAACATAGTCTAATGTTTATATCCTCTTCCTTGTGTAAGAGCTAGTATTTTGACAGTAGTGCTCCTCACCTTCTAGACATCCTTTTATATTAAGTTTAGCACTTACTGATACATGTTTATGATTGCATTTATTGCTTACTTTAAGTAGAAGGAAAAAGAGAAAATGCAGGGAGGCCCTGTAAAGACATACTGAGGATCAAGTAGACTTTTCAAACACTTTTGGCAGCCACACATTCAACACATGACACTATGTTGCCTAATAATATGAAAAAAATTATATGAGGCCATTGCTTGTATGAAGCAATGTTATGTATCATATTCATCCCACAGGCCATAGTTTCCCCATCCCTAGCTTGAACATTGTAAAACATATGTTTAGTCTGATACATATATTGGACACATCACGATCATAAATAAATAAAAAAACAAACCAAAACAAAACTGGGATCTATGTTTTCAAAAGTGAATGGTGACATTTTCTGTCCCTATTATTTTGGTAGGCCATAGAGATAGTTCAGAGAAGCTCTGTCTTCATAAGTCAGATTCCCACAAAACTTCACATACCATACCCTTAAATAAGAAATATGTATCATCAACTGTAAGTTAAATATTTAGGGCTCCTAAAAAGCAAAACCCCCATTAATTAAATATAATCTTTGATTGCAGACACTTTCAGAGACTCTTACCCCCCAGGTAAAGCCAGGTGCAAGTCAGATGAGTCTTGCAGTGCATCTTGATGTCTCTGCAAGAGTTGGCTGAAGTTCCTCAAGGTGGAAAAGCCGTCTGGGAACAACTGAAGCAGTAGAAATATACTGAGAAATTGATGTGGTAGGTGACTTGCCTCGCACAGAGCATGAAGGCTTGCAGCTCTGGCCAAATCTGGTCCCCTTGCACTATTCGGCAATGGCTTTCCCAAGAGCAGACTGCACGTTGCATTCCCTCACTCGGAACACTCACAAATGAGTTCAGAATTAGTGTAGCAAAGACCTGAACACTTTCTTCTTCCCATCCTCTTTAAGAATAGAAATCAAGTTGAACGGTAGGAACAGGTGTTCAAGAAGTCAACTTGCTTGTCCTGTGTTCATTATTTAAAGGCTATTGAAAGGTGATGCCTTTTATAGTGGTCTTCAGGGCCACTCTGGAGAATTTGGGAATGCTTCTAAGCTCCAGGGCACAGGCAGGTGCTCAAGGTAACTTCATTCCATGATGTGGTGACACCTGGCTATGTATCAACCCTTTCCTGAGCTCTGTACCACAGAAAGTAAACCAAGGTTCCCAAGGAGGCTGGAAGCCATGTACTGATTTGAGGTCCTTGAGAAGGACAGTCACTGGACAAGGACTTAAGAGCACCACTCTCAGGTCAGTGCAAATGTTTCTCTGTTTGGAAGCAGTCTACATCACACCAAACTGGGCTGAGTGGGCTGAGTATCCAAAGGTTTACCTAATTCTACAGTTATCAGAAATTGAACCCACCAGAGAATCTGACATGGGATTTCCAGATGTCTTATTAAACCCATTCTTCTTCTGTGGTATAGTAAGGCACCACTCACATACCCTATGGACAGCAGAAAAGGAGAAGAAACTTATGGACAGTTGTATTTCTTGAGAGTGATTTTGAAGACTAAAGCAATTGCTTTTTCTCTTCAAGAATCTAGGCACCACAAGATCCACAGTGTCCTATTTGTCTCCTCTAACTAAGCCTGCAACTAAGACAGTCAGGACAAATGAGAGAAGGAACCGAATGTTCTCTCTTAGGCAGCATATACATCAGCTATGATTTATGTCTGCACTCTGTGGCTTATATGGACACTCCAGCAGTCACAGGATGATCCTACTGCAGCAACAGATAGAATTGCTCTTTTCCCTTCAGGCCGCTTTCAGAGAAAGAATGACAGGGAGCCAGCTGTTGTCCTTTTAAGACAAAGTTTTACAAGTACGGTCCTTCAACCATCCCCAAAACATAAGGAAACCATGGAAGTACCAGCCCACTTAGTGGTGGATATGGACAGGAGAATATAACATACCTGTCCCAAGACAGGATTTCACTTCAAATAACTTTAAATGTGGTACACAGAGAGACCATGTCTCCTCCTGCACCATCAGGCCCTGCATATGACCAGCAAAGATGTGTCACTCAGGACACTCCTCAGCTTAAGCAAAGGAGAGCTCAGCAAGACTCTGCTGTGAAACAGACATCAAGTTTTTTATGAACCTACTGTTGTCATCCCCTGCCCCTCATCACCACAATCCCTGTCATGAGTCAGTGACCCTCACACAGGTCATTTACCCGGGTGCAAGGGACATTGAAAAAGGGTCATTTACACAGGTGTAAGGGACACTCCTAGTGACCAGGAGCAGATCAGGCTATGGTGACCCTACAGTGTCTACGACTGCACCCTGGAGCCCTTGCACACACGCCAGAGATAAAGATACCTACACAGAGCATGAGGTTCCCATTCACCTCGTACCAGTGAAAGTGACTATACAGCAGGTATAGGGCAAGTCTGTTCCCACTAGATTGGATGCCAGGAGGACTCCCATAGTCTTCCAAGCATTTTTAAAACTGGAATTAAAAATTAAGACCAAATTCTGCACCTAGTTATTTCCTCAGATATACAAACTTTGCCTTTATAATACTGATCTTTTTATTCTTAAACAAGAGCTAAAATGATTTCATGATTTTTCAGGAGTGTTATATGCGTTAAAATGAAAGCAGTATATATGTGCAGAGCAGTAAGATTTGTTCAGAGAAAGTGTGCTTCCATTTAAAAGAGGGAATAAACTGGTGTAAACAACCAGAAAAACCACCCGAGCACTAGAGAAAACAGACACACAAATACTTTACTCCTTTCATAAATAATGTATTTTATTGCATATGGCTATTAAGGAGAGCATCCATGATCAATACAGACTAAATACAATACACTACTCTAGTTCCATTTATTCTGGTCTCCAGCAGCATCACATTTATCCTTATATACAGCGTGTACATTGGAAGACACAGCAAGATAAGTTAAGTCTCTTGTCATATCACAATAGCAAGAAATATATTTAACATCTTGATATCCAGAAACAATACGTACCGAAAAAGAAAACACTGCTTAATAACTGTTAAGGTTATATAGCAAAAAATATTTTAAATTTAAGGTAAGTCAGGCAAAATGTACAAAGACCCAATATACATTGTGAAGTTTTAGCAAACGTAACATTTATACATTTTGGTTCCATTCTGTAAACTAAATTAAGAATGTAAGTATTGCATATGCCTTTGTGAAATATACAGGATAGAGAAAAATTGACTATATCATCAAGTTTTTGTTTTGAAGTTGCTGTATGCATTTTAGCCATTTGTTTTAGTGGCATGATTTCTTAATTGGTACAGAGGGCTACTTGAAAATAGAAGTTCAAAACATTGAATTCAGCAGGTACCAAACTCAGTGCTAAGGGGGGTTTTAGACTGAAAATGTCAAAGGTATGGGTTTTTCTAGTTCCAGACGTGAACAAGCAGCATTTTAGAATGTCTTAGAACCATTTATAGTATTATTATTTAAAAAAATCTCAGAAAGATTAGTACTTAAATTGATTTTAGATCTAATATTGTAGTAACCTATGCATTGCTGTGATTTAAGACCCCCAAAATTACACTGAAAGATAAAGTGTGTCATGGGGTAGGGAAGGAATTAGTTAACATTCATCTTTGTCTTGTAATACAATCCTCAGTTCTAAAAATTCAGCATGTAAGCAGGAAGACCGCATTGCTATTCATTATACTTGTAAGACATTGACTCTCGTCTTCCTCAGAAAAAAAATCCCAAAAGATAATGCATTATTAATAGTGAAGAACAGGTTCCACCTAGCACAATGATTTAAAAAAAGAAAAAAAAAAAAAAGTCTCATATAACTCAACTTAGTAATACTTACATGTCTATCAGAGCAGGCACTGGGGAGGTACCCTTAAAATGTATACAAACTCTTCAACAAATTTATCGAAGGATTAACAAGGTGGCATGACATTCTGCTAGTCTGGTGCAACAGTGGTATGTGACCTCTGTGACGGCAGCTGCCGCATCACTCAGATTTTCAGGCTACTGGATATGTGATGCGCATGTAGCCTTGAAAAGAACCCAGCATAAGTGACTGCAATGGTTCTTCTTCCCTGTAATAATGCCTGCAGCTGCAATGATGCTTTCCTGGTAAAAGGCAAATATCAGGACTTTCTAGATGGCAAGATAATACTGTGTTAATATTAGCGCTTGAATCTGCCCGATACCCATTATCATCCCTGCATTCCTAGCATGCCTATGTGGATTTTTGGTTACAAGAAACGCAGCTAAGAAGAGGGTTAGCTGACAAAAGGGAGCTTGTAAATAGGAGAAAAGGCTTTTGCAATCTGAAGTACCTACATAAACACCTACATAGAGAGGATTAAACAAGTGTGTCAAAGGTACAGAGAGATACCCCCAATACAGTTTGATGTTTTTAACTTACGTTGCTTCAGTTACATATTTTTATATTTTTTCTCTTTTAACTACTCTGAATCCTCCGTCCAAGTCCGATTCACAGAGTTTCATCCCATTTTAGATTTTTCAGTGCCCCAGTTAGGCTTTGTCTGAGAAGTAAACCCTGCAGCTAGTGATTCACAACCCAGCAGCAGCTGTACGCGTTGCAAGTTCAGTAAGGCTGACGACCGTTCTTGAGAGACTCAGCATAGAGATAAAGGAGGTCCTGTCGTACACCAACACCGCAAATCCGGCTTTACTTTGAACTGAGGTAGTACTGTGGTAGGCTTGAAATTATGCCAGTAAATACCAGATCTTACTGCTTCAGCAGGTGTTACAGAATCTCCTAATATGCCGAAGAATAAATACAGTTTGTCTTTGCAGAAAAAGGAAATAAAGGCATTGGCCGTGAGTTAAAGAGGCCGGCAGAAAAGTTCCTACGATCTAAAGAGCATCTCCACCTTCTGTCGAAACAGCAGCAAAATGATACCGTAGATGCCATAGACAGGTAATGAGTTAGGCAGGTTGCTTTCCCTTCCTCCCAGACTTGTTGCACGGTTTAGTCCACAACAGTTAAGTAACTGTCCGGACCAACAATAACAACAACAACAAAAAGTAAACCTTAAGCAGCTTCAGTTACATTAAGAAAAAAAAAAAAAATCCAGAACAAAACAAAAGGTATATGCTGAGCAGCTTCTTTGAATGTTGTACTCTGTTGTTTGAGGTCATGGTGAGAAAATTAACTCCTTCACTCTGGAAAGAAAAATGAAAGAAAGTCAATAAAAGCTGAAAAAAACCCCAACATACTTATGACTTAAACAACACAAAAAATACCATAGACATATTATTCAGAATGGATTTTCATGGGAGAAAAAAAAAGCTATGCAGTAACTGCTTTTATATCTGTATACATCATAAGGTATTGCAGAGGCAATAAAGGGAGTACTCCCCAATCCAATACCACCTCGTGTTTTTAGAACTTTTCAGCTGTGGTCCTTCAGACCAGCAAACCACAGGAGACAGAACTGGTCAGAAAACTTGCCACAAAATCCCCCCGTTCAAGTTGTGTCCATCACTGCAACAGTGGAAAGGCAAAGGGGTTGCAGAAAGTAGGTACAAACTCAACTGCTTTTTCAGTCAGCTGGGTGTTATCAGAAGCTGTCCATTTCCATACATTTAAAACAAGTTTCTTGAGACTATATTGTCTTTAGGGAAAGAGTTTTCTAAAAACATAAGCAAAGTACAGAAAGAACCTTATTCTAATTTCTTATTTGATTTAGTAAATAACTATTATTCCAGAAGTAAAAAAAGGGGGTAGGTATGCAAATAGAAGGAATCTTCTCCAGATCACTGACTACAAAGTTGCTTTAAACAGTCAAGGTGAATTATGCAGTAAAATAGAAACTGATTACTAAATGACCTATCCTATTTTACAGAATGTAGCTAACTCCTTTCGCCGTGTTTTGACACTGCAAAGGATTAACGGATAGTATGTGCCACTGCCATGAAGGGACATTACTGTATTGATTAACTCACAACACTAAGATGGTTTGTTAACATGGTCATTAAAAATAAAAATTTCTTTAGTATGCTGCTTATGGTGTAGTTTTTTCCTGTTTGCTATAATATTTGGAAAGTAGCAATGCACAAACAATAGTGATTAAAACACCAAGACTGGAAATTATACATGACAAAACATCAGCATTTCAAAAGGTGCCAACCAAGTAGTAAATCCTGACACAACATCAGGCTGCAGCGTTGTAGTCATGCTAAGTACTATTAATAGTGTCTAGTTTATTTAATAGTTTATAGCAAATTTCTTTGTTGTATGCCATTGTGCCCAAGTTAGATAAAAAATTTAGTCTGAAGATGTATTACACAAGTTTTCCTAAGAAGTCAAGTTATTTGGAATACCTTGAGAAATAATACTGTTACCTGGAAAAGTCTATAAAGGATATAACCCATTAACTTTTACTGTATTCATACAAGAAGCCGATATTCCTGTATGTTTTTCATTCATTTGGGATGATAAAAATAACATTAATTATAATGAAACTTAGACGTCAAAGTAAACATAGTGCTTATCTGTGAAAGTTCCAATCCATATAAGCCTCTGACAAACCAATACAAAGGCTTTTCCTTCCAGTCTACACAAAAACAAAGGTTGACATATCTAGGCATATATGTGAGAATTGCCACTGAATCTCTCAGAGCTAAGGCTTACTTAAGGAATTAGTCTGGCTGGAGTCAACTGGGGCCACTACATGATCAGATACTTAGGACATTACTTAGGATTTTATTTCATAACATAGCTTGAGATGAATTGCCAAGACCAAAAGGCGGGCACCTCGTTGCCCTCATCCATTGCCATTTACTTGCTGCCACTTTTTTCATGAGAAACTAAGTCAAATCTACCCTTTCAATCTTCAGAAAATGAGCTTTCAGTGTTGGGAGGGTGTTTCAAAATAAAGAATTTCAAGTTCAAGAACCTGAACTGGTTTATGATGCAGTCAAGGGAGCCCCAAAACTGCCATCACCATCCAGTGAGGCTGTGTGGGAGAAGGTGTGGCAGGATGGATTGCCCTCAGAAGGGAGCAGAGATCCCTCATATGAGGAAGAGCCACCTAAAAAACCGCTTTGTTCCAACTTTTGTTCAGGGAAGCAGGATAAATGCATCATGAAGGCAAACAAGTGTTTAAAGATACGTGCTGACCCTGTGTTATAGCTTTCCTTCTCCAAATGGAAACCAACCTGACAGCTAAATAAAAATCATGTGTTTAGATGGGGAAATCAGAGGAAGGTATTTTTATGCATGCAAAGAACACAAACAAGTGTGTTTCCAGAAGTATGTCAGCTGAGGGCAGTCATCAGGGAGGATTATTAGCAACTGAGGAAACCTGCCATTGTTCTTATAGCACTACAGGTGCTTTCCAGCCAGAATTAAACTGAAGCAGGTGAAATGTCTGATGCTTCACAGCACTTCCAAACTATGTTCATAGGGTTTTGTAGGTGGACCATGGGACTGTGGACACAAGCCTAAGAGCCTATGATGCAATAAACACATCACCCAGTGAGTCTATAGGGCTGACCTATAACTCAAAAACTAACCCAAACATAGTCCTCAATAATGAAACAATTTCCTCTGACTTCAATAAGCTTTGAATAAAGTTTCAAATATGCTTTGAATCAAGAAAGGAAAAATAACTACTTGATGCACATAATAGCAATGTCAGCTTCAGAAGAAGCCTACTTGCAAGAAATAAGTTGCAAGATCCATGACAAAGTGAAAAAAAATAAAAATTACATCAATAATCACTGTTACTTTAGTGATTAGCATCTTTTAATTATTTCAAGTCTCAGGTCAACATTCCACTTACACAGCAAGTTACACCAGTACACATTGTCTTTATCCAGGAACTAAACAAAATTCCTATAGGACATGAATATATTCTTTAATAACCTCATTCCCCATGGGCACGCACAAATCAAAATACAAAGTCCATCACTGTGTCAATACGGAAGCTTCCTCTTCATTTTGGGCTTTATTAAGAAAAGCATCCATGATCACTGATGAGCTTCCAAAACTACTTAAAGTCATCTGATTCCACCAGTGCTTCTTGGGGAATAAATCAGACTAATAAACACACACACAAATGGCTAGGAAACTACTAAATACTCAAAGACTTGTTAAATATACTGTGAAGAGAATACGCTTGGTCAATTAAAGTAGATCTAGTCTGCTTATTAATTTTCAAAGTCAGTAAGCAATGAATACAAGTTTTCTTAATTCCTAAAAATAATTCTCATCTGCTAACAAGCACGCAGGCAGAAACAGCTCTTCACGTGGCTCATGGCGAAATACGTCGCTGGTTATTCATAACCAGCAAATTTATTCCACTGGCAGCACGACTGCCAGAGCAGATCAGGCATCGGACGCAGAACCCCCAGCTCTGCCACGGGCTTCTGCCCTGACTCCAGGCAAGTCACTTGGGGCCTTTGTCCCTTTGTTTCCCCTCCCCACACTGCCTGCCAAATCGATTAAGGCTCCGATCCCGCTAACTATCTTTTCCTGGAAGAGCAATCCTATTGATACAACCAAATCTGGAGGTTAACAACACGCACGTCTGCGGGCACCAGGCCAGGCCATTAGACGGCACAGCCCAAGGAACCGAATCCCACCCGCAGGGAGATGCCTTTGGCCGCCCTCCAACACCCGGGAGGAGACGCGTGGCCCTGGGCGAGGCAGCTGGCTGGCCAGAAAAGGCAAGTGTCCCCCCCACCAGCAAGCTCCACTGCCCTCCCTACCCTCCTGCGCCGGGCACACACACCCCCCCACACCGTAATGTCACAAATTTGGCTGAGCATCCCAACGCGAACGCAGCCTGCCTGCTCCCCGGGACACGACCAGGGAGGTAGGTGCACAGTAGGAGCCAAATCCTGACCCGGCTGTGACTCTCATTAAGCAACTTAATTAATACTATACTTCATATTAAGTACGTAGGTAACCCTGCTAAAGATAACAACTCATGTGCTGAGCTATGGCTCTCCACGAGTAATTCCAGGGCATGTGAGCTCCGCTCAGTGGGACTGCTCGTACCAAATAAAGCCGAGCTCGGCCGTCATCACAGGAAAAGGTTTCAGTCTGGGCTTAAGCACTCACCTTCCGAACACCTCGCAGGAAAACATAAGGTAGTATGCTCTAACAGTTTACAAAGCCCGTGAATAATATCCATCCAAAGTAAAATGTTTCCACATTTGATGGGAAAAATGAGTTAAACCATGAAATGAAAAAGCCACGTTATTATTTCTTTTTAAAGAAGTCATGGTTGGTCATAATTGGAGACATGCTGCCCCAAGTAACTAGGCTCTTTTGGTATGTTATTCCACTAAGAAACAGTACATAATGTTATTTAGAGATGTCTGTTTTACAAATATAGAAAAGCAAGCATCGGGTCAACATAGATTCTTTATGACTGATAATAAAAAAATCACTGAATTTCTTTTAAGCAGTAAAGGTGGGATTTTGCAGCCACAGTTATTTATATTAAAATGAGCTTTATAGTACTTTTGTGTCAAACAGGTAAAAATTGTAACATCTTGAATTGCATTGAGATAACCACAGGGAAAGATACTACCTTCTAAAGTGGGAAACAAAACACTAGGTTATCTGGAAAAAGATGCTGCATATCAGGACCTGCAAGTACTTTTTTTTTTTTTTTTTTTTTTTTTTTTTTTTTTTTTTTTCCCCTAGCATACACATGAGAGGCTAAAACATTCATCTGATGTCATGGACAAATCCCCACAATTTATAGTAAGTGCCAACTTTTATCCAAATGTACTAAAAATCAAAGCAAGCTGTATTTGATACCATACATTTACAGTACTAACACTTACTTTACCTGCAATCTTACACTAGAGCTTAAGCTGCTGCATCTACAGTAGAAGTACAGATGATGGTGAGGGCTATGCTTAGTTGATTTCAGAATTTGATATAATTTGTGTTTCATATCATTCTGTCAAGGTTCTTGTAAATTTTGTACTATGAATAACTAAACATTAAAATGTAATTATGTGGAAAATAAAGGATTAAACTTACAAATGCCATTATAATGAATTTATAGCTAAAGTGCTGGTCCAGAAATATATTTCCCATATAAATTATAATAAAAATAGGCACTTCAAATTTAAAATTAGGGAAGCAGACAGGCTCATTTTTCCAGGATTAATTTAATGCTGTTGCTATCTCTTAATTTCAGAGCTACAGCCACTGTGTACTATTAAACAAGTTTGTATAAATGTGATTTAACCCCATGATTAGGGATAAAATAAATCAGACAGAAAACCCTCAACGTAGTACTATCTGAAATTTGTTCAGTTATTCTCTCCCTTGCAAACTGGGTATACATCAGTTCAAAAAGGTTACATTAAATTAAACAAAAAAAAGCTGCTTTATCTGAGCAAACAAAATGCTATAAAAAAAATGCCAGTCCTTTTGGCCTTCCATTGGGAGGTTGTAAGAGGGACAGAAACACACACACAGAAGCAGTCGTGGAAACTGTACAGAAAATCTGCCACTGTCTGTGGCAGCCAGCCAAAGAGCCACTCGACAGTCACATGCACAGGATTTGACTATCATGAAACAAGTAGTCACGTTCTTGGCTGATGACCGTTATCCTGCAACTGGAAGTGCCTCCCACCTTACAACCACCACTCCCTTCCTTTATCGGTGCAGATTCAAAACCCAGCACCGCAAACGTGGCCTCAATTAGGCGGTTGGCTTGATTTTTACAGCTCCTTCCACCACACCACTAAGAGAGCGCGGCTCTTCCCAGGAACACTGGGAGCAACACGCAAACTCCAGCCACACCGCTTTTCACACAAAGTGAGGCTGGAAGTTTCTTAAGAGACAGAAGTTTTGCAAAACAACATGTTCACCTTACAAGTGATGAAGGGTGAGGGAGGAAGGGATTGGTGACCAACACACTGAACTACCTACCAACCCCATCTTCAGAGACACAGCAAACCCAGCTGAATTAGCACTACACTAGGCAACACTCGGCTAACCCCTGCCACCCCCAGTGAGTACCTCTATGTCTCTGACCCACCCACCTGTGAGGAGCTAGTCATTCTAGCTCCTTATAGTCAAGGAGAAGAAGCAGGAACTTTTAAGCGACGATTCTTCTGCCCTATTTCACGTTAGGCTCAGATGAGTAAGGGTTACAAAAGACCTCCAAGTCTGTGAGGTGTATGACTTGGTATTCATTCTAGAAGCACAGACCATACCTTTTCACATACCTTTAACAATTGCTGGGAAGTCAAAGGCATATTTGTCCCTCTTTAATGACTACTGATATATATTAGAAAAGGGCAACAAGGTCCAACAAGAAAGAAGAGCTCTTCTAAGTAGAGCTCAATATGCTCACACAACTGCCAACTGAAATGCCATCAATGTCAGCGGACCAGTTTCAGGCAGGTAACAGTGAGGGAGGGAAAGTATAATCAGACTTCTAGTTAGATCCACAAGTGAGAACCTGACTGCCATTCTAGTTATCAATGGCCAATACCAAAGTCCAATAGTTTCTTCTGGGCCCCTAGGTTATGCCACATGCCAGAACACACAGTCTTAGAGTGCTCTCAAAGAGCTTAAAAACATGCGTTTTCTCTCTCTCACCCTGGAGAAAAAGCAATCTTTTCCAGTGATTAAATTGAAGAATTATTCATATTAAAATTTTAAATATTCATGGGAACAGTTGGATGAGGACTCGTGTGAGTTGTGGGAAGGCATGTTCACTCTCCCTTCCCATTACAGTAGATATCTAATTATCCCATGAAAACAGCTTCAATAAGAATGAGCAAGAGCACTCTATCAAGGAATATATGGCTAAAATACGCTAGGATTGGGAAGGGCGGAAAGACAATTGAGATTTTTTTCAGCCAGATAGATACTAGATGCTTGTCAGTCCTGGGTGAGTGCTCCAGCCACGTAAATATTGTGGGCAGGGAACAAAAATACTTCATCCAGTCACTCTTTGAAACACTGATCCCTGGCTCCATCATTGCCAAAAGGGTTAGGCACCTAATATCAAAAGAGGTTTCTGGTTTACAAAGTCTTTATGGAGACTAGGGCATTCCTCCATCCTAGAAGAAGACATTTATCTTCCAGTGAGCACCATGTTTTAAAACACAAGGCTCTTTTCAACTTTCACAGTCAACTACTCACCTGTTTTGCAAACTGACTTTCAGACTGCTTACCAAGGAGACAAACACCCCTGGCATTACATACATTCATTCATGCACCTAACCTGGCATCTAAGCACACTGAATGTTAGGCTGGATACTGCAGCTTTTGGAATTTCAAGTTAGGAGGTATGTCCAGAGACATGCTGCTTCTCACGGAAGAGACACATGGGCAGTCAAGGCAGAGAAAAAGAAAGCAAGGAAAGGCTAAGAGGAACAACCTGGCATGCATGGGAGGGCAATCTTTTCCCTACTGCTTTCTCTTATTGTCACACTCTCACTTAAAACTCTGAGCATTTAGTAGTAAGACAGTAAAAGGTTTTAAACAATGATTTTCAACTTCTGTCAATGCTTTTCTAGAAATCTTTTGTTCTCACCATTGTCAGTGTGAATCAGTCAGTAATAGAGTGAATAAAAGACAAAGCCAGGCAAGAAGCTGCAGACTTCATGTTCTGTGATGAAAAGACACCACCCATCCCCTAACCTCCCCAGAAACATTTAGTGAAATGAGAAATACAGCACGGAACAGCTGCACTGAAGCAGGCTAAAGACTCCTCTAATCCAGTTTCCTCTCTCTGACCATGGCCAAAACCAGCTGCTTAAGCTAAACTACAGAAACTAAGGCAAGAACATAGAGATACCTGCCCAAATTCTCATTTAGCTTCTAACAATTTACCTATCAAGGACCTCCTGCATTTCACCTCCCTTCATGGAAACCCTTAGTATCCTGCAGCCTGGAGTTTCACACCTCAACTACAGGGTGCAAGGATAATTATTTCCTTCTGCTTGTTCTGAATATGCCATACATTAGCTTAACGCCCCCAACAAAGCTGAAGTCTTACTTCCCATGTACAGTTAAGACTCAGTCCATAGATCATCAAGTCGTTCTTCCTTTACTCTACATATTCAGACATGCTGCAACAGGAACTGCAATTCCTCTGTACAGATGTTTCCTATCTACAACCTGAGAGCACAATGGAAAGGCTCAAAAACACCGTTTCCAAGCATTTCTATACAACCCTGCAAAACTGGGATGAAAACCCCTGTACAGCTGGTCAACGCTTTCTACAGGATTCTTGTGAGAAGAAAAACTATGCTCTATGTTACCTGAAAAGGTTTCTAACCACTTTGATGGGAAATCAGTTGCACTCTGTACGTAGAGAGAGGCAAAAAAAATATTCTCTGAGAGAAGAGAAAAAAGTATCCACATATGTACAGTGTTTCTCTATAAAGGTCACTACTCTATTTTGGCCATTTTACTTACAGTCTGCTCTTTAGGACAAAAAAGAGGAGATAAAGAGGTATTATTTTTTTACATTATTTCTTAATAGGTTCTCAATATTTGACACAGTGCCTACAACTTATTTTCATTTTAATCAAACATTTCTCAGTAAGTCTACACAAAGATCTTTTTTTCCCCCTCATTTTTTTGAGTTTTGTTCTGTCCAAGTTTAAAGAGGTTTTTTTCCAGGAGACCAGGTAAGGATCCTTTTCTCTTACTGAAAGAAGAATAAGCTGATGTATTTTGGCTAATATTGCTTATAAAAACAGTTTACTTCCTCAATTTTGTAACTTTTGAAGTATCATTACTGAGTCATTAAACAGCAACATTAATCTTGTTGCATATAATATTACCCCATTTTTTTTTAAACTGTCTCAGTTCAGAGTTAATACAGTAGCACAAGCAGGTTAAGCCCTTAACCTTTTTGCTTTATTAATTCCACTTAAACAATAATTCAAGCTTCTATATACAAACGTTTGGATCAAAAAAAAAGTAAAATATTTCCATGACTGAAGTCAGAGTCTCCTTATTTTAAAGGCTTTTTTATTCTGTAAACCGGGCAGTTTATATTGCTGTTGTTAGAAACCTCTATTAATGAAGCCTATAGTTTCAGGCACTGTACATGCACATAGGCACAATATATTTTTCTCCTAACCACAGTAAATTAACTGAATAGAATTTTGTTTGTGACTTATCAAATGTATTGTTCCTTTTATCAATGCAAAAAAGAACTGAAAAAAAAAAAAAAATCACTCCAGAAAAGTTCTTGAAAACAAAACTGCAAAAATAATCTGGAAGATTAAAATTGTGAGAAAAAGCTATTACAACAAAACCTCGTGAAAAGGTGAAATTCCTCATACTATCAGATCACTTACAAACCTTTCATGAAGAGGGGGAGCTAAAAGCAAAGCACAGCCTTCCCAGCTCATCACAGGTTTGGGACAGGGCTCCCAGTTGCCGCTCAAGCCATAACCAGCATGTTTTCCTCCAAACAGAGCAAGCTACTCCTCACTGCATTACCTCTGAGCTTGCTCCTTCACTCCATCTGCAACACACCTTAGCACTCACTCTGCTTGTGACACGCAGCCACCAGTGATCGATCTCCATGTTGTGGCTCAGCATGCCACAACAGACACACTACACAACACAATGAGAAACTACCTATTTTCTGTGAATATTTTTTTTTTTTAAAGCCTTCAAAATATTTCTGCAGGAACATTATTTCTCACTGTTTGAATTACAAGTTTAGCTTACAGCTGGTCAAAAACATTTGCAGATCTGTTTCTGCTCATTAGAGTATTACAGTTGCTATTTTATAATCATCTATGTGTCTTGCTGTATTCAGCTGTACTCCTTACCCCAGTGGCATCTGTTAAATGTAATCTATGTAACATACAATGAAAATACATAAATTCAGTACCGGAAATAGATTTAGGTAGAGAGAAAGCAGTCACAATTTAAGATACTCTGAAATGACTATGGCTACACCCGAAATGAGGCAAGTGGGCTCAGCCGACAACCCTGAGGTCCTGAGCTGTAAGCAAGATTATTATGGGAAGCCACCAGAGAACCCACTGCAGTGTGCAGGGACTCCCTGCCTGAGGCCGGGCAGCCCCCCCTAGATGAGTATCAGGGGGGTTGGGAGATGGTGCAAACCTGGGCCGCCTTCTGTCACCTTCCCTGCAGTTAGAAGGGGACTGGAGTGTCCATGCCCGGAACATGTCCCGGTCCCGCAGTTCAGACATGGGATTTGGGAGACAGATGTTGACCAGAACCAAAAGAGTTGAGTTCAAGCAAATACTTTACAATACCTCCACAGAGAATGATCAAAACATCTTACCCTTTTCTCAGGTACACAATGGGGCTATGATCCATCTCTCCAGATAATGTTTATAAAAGTACTGCTAGCCCGCTCATTAATGACCATGAGCTGAGGTCTCATTAACTTCCTTGGGACTGTAGGCTTGCAGCTCACAGCTACGCTTGGCACACTGGAAGCTGTCCGAAAGCCAGATTCATAAATTCAGTGAGGTGCCTTGTCGCTGTTGATTTCAACAGCTTCGTTCACTTGAGCCTTAACACTCACCACTCTACAGCAACCCACTAGAGTCTCCTCGAAAAGACCCACTCTCTCTATCACAATCCTCCATAGCCATTTCCTACTACTTCTTCAATAAACAGACAAACGTTCTAGCAATCAAAGCAAAATGATGTCTCCAAGAACGTTATTTGTAGATTTCTTATTTACAAACTGGATTGTGTTCTCCCTTACACCAAATGCATTTCTTAGAAATGTTAGAAAAACAAAAAAAAACATTTTTATGTTGCATTTTTAAAACAAACAGGCGCACCTGTAACTTCCTGTTCTGAATTTAATCTTGAGATGAATTAGCATTTCTTTCTGAAGCTGATATGGATTGTATTGAATACAGAAGCTAGTATTATGTTAACACATAAAAGGAGAGGATGTATTTTTGTCACATAGGCATCATAAATATCCACATATCACTCCTGGAGGTTAACTGATACTCTGTTGGAATGGAAAGGTAAAAAGCTTAGTAAACTGTTTAGAAAAGTAATTTTGGTGGTTAAAATTTATCTTCTCAGAACACCAGTTTCAAAACTGGAAGCTGGTCATAAAATAGCCTGTGATAGCAGAAACCATATAGAGTAATTACCTCCTCAGTCTTACTCATGTTGTACTTTCTTTCTCAAGCAAGAAACACAGATTATACTGAATGAATTAGATTGTTCCCAGCTCCACCGGATGCGCCTTGAATCCTCCCCATCTAATACTTTACTGCAGAAATAAAGTGAAGGAAGCCCACATTCATTAGCTCTGCAACAACAAACAGATGCTAAAGCTTCACTTGTAAGAAAGGCAGCTAAAGAAGGTGAATACAAAATGCCAAGTTTTACGTACCCTAAGGAACAAGAATATCTGAGACATGCAGTGAATCTCAGCTCAGAAAATGGCACTTATTTCATTGTTTTTCAGCCGTGAGAGCTGTAGTACAAAATGTTACCTTTCCCAAGAAAAAAATTTCTTTGTTAAAAGATGAAAAATACCATGCTGTCAGAGCACAATGCTTTCACAGCACTTTTCTCAAAAATTCAGAGACTTTTTAAAAAAAAGACCAAAAATTTAGCAACATTTATGTGCACTGTTGCTAATTCCAGAGCAAGATGCACTTCCTTCTGTAATTACAAGAGCTCACAGTAAATATTTACACAAACAGAGCTGTACTGTACCATTTCACCAGTTCTGTTTTTTCCTCCTCTCCCAAGTGCTCTCACACAGGTGTCTTTGTTTTGTTTTGTGTCTCCCCTGATCTGTTGCCAGTAAATATGTTTATTAGCAACCAATGACACTTAATTTTCTTAAAAAGGCTCATCAGTACCTCATACAGCATTTTTGAGCAATACATTTTACTTATAGCAATATATCTGACCACATGCCTATAAAAAACTGACACTGTCATCTTTTTGAAATTGTATTATGTTGCCGGGACTGTTTCTATAAAACAGATTAAAACCCATCTTTGTCACTTAAGATGTGATACTTCAGAGTATTTGGCTCTAGTCCCATGATGCTCAGAAGAGAATTCCCCTACACTTGAGGGAGGCTTTCCAGTACATAAAGACCTGCGTGTATTTTCTCCCATTGCCAGCATCCCAGCTCTTTAAAGCTGCTTAGGACATCTCAGATAGGTGTGATAAACACTTCAGGACATCACATTAAGGAGCTGTAACTTCTTGTAGGATACCGTGCAGTAGGTGAGACTTTATAAAGTGAAGACAGTGTTCTGAAAGGATGCTTTGCGAAGAATGGAAAAGGAAAGATGGCAGACAACACGCATGAAGAAATACTTTTCAAAATACCAGCATTTCCCCCAAGGCATCTGCGCCTTTAAAACCCCAGTTTGCCTCAAGTGCTAAGGCCCTGATAGCACTGCCTATGTCACGTATTGTGACTGACCAGGAAATATATTGAAAAGCATTCAGCCAACAGTGCAGCAGCTGCATAGCTAGAGAAAACACAAATCCCTTTTAATTTCACATTTACTGAACAAGTACAATACATCATCAACTAACTAGGGTACAGTCCAGGTCAGGCAGGAATACTTAGCTACGCCAGCTGATCCACATATGAATATCAGTCTCATTTCAAGCCCTTCTGCTTAAAATAGACTCCACACGGCAAGTCTGATTTCACAAGCCACAGACCTCTGGAAGTTAGACGTTCCATTTATGCCAAGCATATAGGCGCTCTCTATAGTCAGGAAAGACAGACTAGTGCCAATCTCCAAGTCTGGCTTTGACCAGCCTCTTTAATATTTAAAGGTCACCTGTTTCCTTCTATTGACTACTTATGGAAGCCAGATCCTTATTTTAAGAGGACTGTTTCAGTAGGCTCCTACAAGGTGCAAATGAGGTGTCTACAGACTGGGCCAAACCTCTCAGTTCTACTTAAAGTGCAAGAACACTGGCTGGATGAAAAAAAAAAAAACACCATATATGCAGAAATCTAAAACAGGAACATGAACCCTTAGGACATACTGGAGACACTTGTGCTGGAATCTGCAACACAGAAGGCATTAAGCAGTTTCACTCAGAACACCTACATTAAAGTCCCCTAAGATTCTGAAGTCCTGTGGTCATCCTGTGGCCTAAGATGCCTTTCTGCCTTTTAATTATGCTCTTGTGTCCATCACACCAAAATAGGAGACCAGCACAGCTGAATTCCACAAAACCTGTCAGGAAAAACCACAGATAAATGGTCTACTCTGTAATATCCTCCCTTGGTTTGCAAATAATCCCACCATGTCTGTACTAAACAATCCTTCCAAAACTTTTCTGCAGCAATCACAAGATGCTTGTTCACAAGGAGGAAAAACCAACCAACCAACCTGAAGCACTAGTAAAAGGCACAACAATTTTGAGAGCGTCTTCCATTTGGATGCCTTAGTCATTCCAACTATCATCAATAAAGTCTCTTAAGTGAAAAAAAAAAAAAAAAGTCGGATCTATGTTTGAAACAAGAGACCACAGGTACACTTTTCCTATACAGCAGGAATAAGACTTGAGCAAAATCACGCATAAATTTGCATAAAACACATATAAAAGAAACCTAGCATGAACAGGCTGTAAATGACTGGTTCCTTCACATCGTAGCTTTCCAAATTACAGTCCACAGACTACTTTATACTGTATCAGAGGTCATTATTTCCTGTAGCTATTTTTAATTAAAGTACATTGAAAAAATTAATTGAACTAATTAATTATTACTATTCCAGAAAGATATTACGTGGTCACAAATGGCCCAAAAACGGACCCAAGACAATCCATGAGAAAGAAGAGAAATGGTTCCAAGCCTCCCTATTAATATCTCATTGCTACTGTGAAAATCTTGGAAACATCTGTGAATGTAAAAGTTCCACATTACAAAAGCAGGAAAGTTTAAGAAAGGTGCCACCATATACACCACGACTAACACACATACCAGGAAAAAAAAACTCCAGTAGCATCTGATCCAATAAAGAAACAGAATTTTAGACTTAAAAGACAGATGGCAATGCTGTTCATTCCAACAGTTACAGTCATAGCCTCTCTATGCTGTATCCTGCACTAATATGGGTACCACTTGTTTCCAATGTTTTTCCTAAACTAAATCACAGAATTTGGGCAAGTATTTCCTGCTCTTAGATTAACTGACAATTACTGAATAGAATTCTTTTCAGGATGAGACAACAGGCTTTTTTTGTAGCAAATACACTTTACTCCCTTCTTCCAGGTACGAATTTGCTTTCTTTGTACCTGATGCAGTTTGTATCTGATGAGTTAATATATTTTGAGACATACCAAAATGTGAAATGTTTGACTACAGAAGCAAAATTAAGATCTCACTCAGGTGCATGCACATACACACAAGAACACAGCTACACTAATGACTACGATAAAGTCACCTCACACTCCAATAAAACAATGGGTTTATATGAATCAAAAAAGAATTAAAAGGTTACGAAGAAGAAATTTAACATACAGTTTCAATAAAAGACTTATCTACTGTTTTGCCATCTTCAGCAGAACTTAAGAGAACTTTGCCTCCAGAGTGGAATAAAGAAGAGTTGACTGCTCAAGTAGTCCTTTACAAAATGTATGGGAAAATGCCTCAAGAAGACAAGCAAAAAAATCAGTGCCTGATAAAGGAGCTGGGATCTAAAGCAAACTAACATCTTCAGAGTTAAGATACCTGACTAAGGACAAGATGTCTACACTTCATTCAGCAGGGTGGAGAGTCTAAAGTTGTCTCCTACACATCAATCCTCCAAAGAGCTCACTATTTCCCAGGTACTGTTCTAAAGTCTCGGCACTCTTTTTTTAAAAACAAAACAAACAAACAAACAAAAAAGCCCCAAACAAACAAACAAACAAAACACCCACACTTCAGCATTCTGCTTTTCCTATGCTTTCTTAAAGAAACAGAGCAAGCTGCACTATAACAGCATGGAAATGATTAGTAAAAATCAGTAAAATTATATTCTTTGATAAAGTAAAAATACGTAGAATAAAAGCCTGAGTCTACATGACCAAAGATACCATGTAAATAACTCTCAATATGTTTTTTAAAATAGTATGGTTGAAATGTTACCACCTTGTAAAAGCGACAACAGCCAATCTATGAGTGCAAAGAAAATGGAAAACATCTACTGAGGAGTGAGAGGAACAGAAAATGTTGCAGTATTTTCTCTTAGCATGACTACATGGCATCCACATGGCCAGTATGGGAAGTTTAAGCTTGCCATGTTTGTGACCAATGAAGCAGACTCAAGACTTCAAGAGTCTTCTGGGAGTCTGAAATAATTCCCTAAATGATCTCTTGCAACAACCCCATCAAACAGCAGCGTGGTATATGAACATCCCACACAGCTCATTCACAGCACAGGCCAGCTCCCTCTGCATTCGGGCACACCAGTTTGACCATGCTCACTCAAGCTGCAAGATTTAAGTCTACTGTTTCCACTTCCTAGCATAGTCAAGTATACATTTATTAAAAGAAAAATCCATCAATTTATTTCTTGAGGGCTGAATTCAAAAATCAATAACAAAAAGTCCAGCTATTTCACTACTATCAAGTTCTGACTTTTTTTTTTTTTTAAATAACAGATCGACTGTCTTACGTTACTGTATCTTTCAAAGCTTTTAGTTTACTGTCACTTGAACATTCATACTAACAGAAAATAATTAAGAGAAGACCTGAGCTAGAAATCACTTAGTCTGAAATACATTGGTGCATTTGTATCTGGAAATCATTCTACTGGCTAACATTCAACAACCGAGTACTACCTATTTATTTATTTATTTAGAACCCATGCAATCTATTATTTATTTAAAAATACACCAGTTACAGTTAAAGTTAAAAGCTCATCTTGACAGGATTTTCATTTGACATTTAAGGATTAAAACAGAACAGCGTAAGAAGTTAACCTTTTTTAGATATCCAAAAGAAATCAGTATTATACTAGCAGTCATTGGAGCATGTTAGAATCTCGCTGGTACTTGTGAGAGTAACTGCTAGACTACTGGGATTATAAAGTAGTAAGTATTAATCATATTAAGTGTATGGCAAATTCTCTCAAGTTTTCTGTGCCTCAGGATCATATATATACGTACATATATATATATGTATGTTTATTCCTAATGCTCCTCCACATAAGTAATTTCTCTATAACTATTGTTAAAAGTCATGACCACTAATTCTGTAACTTCACCGTTGAGGGAATGTGCTGGTTTTGGCTGGGATAGAGTTAATTTTCTTCACAGCAGCTAGTATGGGGGGGAAATGTTTTGGATTTGTGCTGGAAACAGTGTTGGTAATACAGGGGTGTTTTCCTTGTTGCTGAGCAGTGCTCGCACAGCGCCAAGGGCTTTTCTGCCTCTCACCCCACCCCACCAGCGAGCAGGCTGGGGGACACAGCTGGGACCCACTGACCCAAGGGACATCCCAGGCCATACGGCATCATTCTCAGCACATAACACTGGGGGAAGAGGGAAGGGGGGGACTTTTGGAGTGATGGCGTTTTGTCTTCCCAAGTCCCTGTTACACGCGGTGGAGCCCGGCTGTCCTGGGGATGGCTGAACCTGCCTGCCCGTGGGGAGTGGGGAATTAATCCCTTGTTTTGCTTTGCCTGCGTGCACGGCTTTTGCTTTACCTATTAAACAATCTTTATCTCAACCCATGACTTTTCTCACTTTACCCTTCCAATTCTCTCCCCCATCCCACTGAGGACACCAGTGGGGGGATGAGCGAGCAGCTGGGTGGGGCTGAGTTGCCTGCTCGGGTTAAACCACGACAGGGAATTACGTACCCTTGCATTAAGTTATGCAAGTTTAATTCCAAATCCAAACATAACTATTCAAAGTTTTATGCTAAATCAAAACTAATTAATTGTAAAGAATTTTGTAATAAAATGACTTTTCATAGTTCACACACTTTAATATTAATCACCATCAGAAATTTTTATCAATAGTTTCTGTACAAGAGTGTCACAACAAAAGCACAACTTTTTGTTATGTTAACGAGGCAGTATTATTATAGTTATATCCCATTAATTTTGGCAGAAATAATTGCTAAGGACTAAAACCTGTTGCAAAAGATGCAAATCCACCCTACTATAAACTTTTCCAAATGTTTATATTGTAAAAGCAAATGATGCTACAACACAACCAAGTGCAACTGTCATATAGAGTGATTTTTACCTCCACCTTCCAGATCAATCTCGTAATTCCCTTGCAAGAAGTCTTTTTCGGATATCAGTGAAAATTTTGGTTAGACACGTCACCTAACATTTGATTTGCCTTTTAAAGTAAACTAAAACCACTCACTGGCATTTTTGAAAATCTGTATCAGAGAAACTGGCAAAAAAACCTGAAGAAATTCACACACCTTCTCAATAATTCAAGCACTGGAGAGACCACAGTACTTGAAGCAGTCAACTTGGTGATGTAACAGGGTTTTGCATTAACAAGAAAACTGCTGGAGTTGACATCCATTCGTCAATTCTGTTCTTATTTATTTTAAATAATGCTAAAATGTAGCATTACCAATTATTGCAAATAACTTTCTATAGCCTCAGTTATCTCCATCAGTGAAAGCAGTCTAAACCAGCATCATTATTGCTTTCTTGTTCTTGAGCAACTGCTCAACCCTACTGTCTCCTGCATAAAGGTTAAGCCTAACTCCCCCAGAAGACTGTCAGATGTCTTCTTCAGTCAAACCTGTGACTTCTGGTGAGCAAAAGAGGAAAAATAATAAATATTCCTAATTCGCAATTCCATACATTTGTTTGACAATGCTAACCAATTTAATGAGGGGTTAAAATGGACATTAGGACTGTCTCAAACACTTTTAAAATAATATATTGCCTGGGAGGACATAACACAAAAGGCAAATCTAAAACTGCTTAGATGTTATTTCATTGACATGATTTTCCCACTGTTACTGGAATGATTTATTGATTTGTCTTTGACTGAAGAGAAGCAAAGTGCTCTGCCTGAAGTTGCAGTTACAGCGTTGTTCTTAAGTCTACTTTAAAGTATCTGTGAAACAGATTTGGAAATTGAGACCAAATGGAACAATGAGTTTCATGCTTTGCACTCATCCTCATGGCATGTATCAAACAAATTTTACAAAAGCATCAGTTGGAAAAGCTTGCAAAGTTCTTCACTTTGACCCACTGTTTCTAAGAAACTTCTGCTGTTTCTGATATCAGCAGCTTTGCTCCTTTGGCATCACACTAGAGCCCCATTTCTGACCCCTTCAAACAAAAACAGGCTGCTGAACAATGTCTAATCCATGCGTCATGTAATCTTGCTTAATACTCTACAAACTCTGGGTAATATTTGGATAGTTTTTAAATTTAGCAAAGAACATCCCGGCCTACTTCAAAGATACCCTCACCTTGCACAGCGTCCCCTAGAAACATCACCCACACTCATTTCAAAGAAGAAAAGCAAACACACATAAACATGTAAAGGAAATGAACGAAAGATAAAATAATAGATCCTGGCCTAATGACATAATAAAAACATAGAATATTACAAATCAAATGACCGAAACGGGAATGCATTATGCTAGTATTAAAACACCACTCCAACAATTAAAGAGACTTTCTGACTTCCTAACACTGCTTTGGCCCCGTTTACCAGCACAAGACAGAGCCCTGCGCAAGTACACCCGACCCCCTGCTTCCCGCCAGGGCAGACTCTGCTGCAGGGGACTGTGGCAGGGCCAGCTAAACCACACAAGCCTTCCTCCCACTGACACAGAGCTATTAATATAAAGTCAGCGATCACTCCGCTGGAGAAATAGAAAATCCTTTCTTTGAGACATCGCTCACTTTCTGCAGCACCACCATCCTGAAAGTGGCTTGCGCTGCACACACTACCAAAGAGGTCTCGATTAAATTCTATTATAATTCTTCAGTATACCGTCCTGACTCTCCTTCGTAAGATCTCTCAGACCCTTGCTGAAGGACAAATATGTTCCTATTTTGTTTAGGCTGTCAGGCAGACGGTCTCCAATCATTAGCCTCTTGTCAACAGCGATGCTGGGGTAGATTACTAGCGCGTAGTGCTTGCAATGGCAGGTGCATGGCCCTGGGGCTGCCATCTGCCAGGAAGGAAGTGTTCTCCTCTAGGATGCTGAAGAGATTGACAAATAATGTAAACAAAACACTGAATCATTCCTAATCTATGGAATCAAGCTCTTGCATTGCTCTTCTGCAATGTAGATGTTACCATCAGAGGTGGGGGCTTAGGTCTGGGCCTTCCGTTGTTTTTTTTTTTTTTGTTTTTGTTTTGTTTTTTTTTTTTGTTGTTGTTTGTTTTTTTCCCTCTTAACTATTTCTGTGATTGATTTACTGAGATTAAAAAACAAAACAAAAACAAAAACAAAACACAGTCTAAAATAACTTTTATTTAACTGAGAGGCAAATCTGGATTTGAAAACAAACACAAAACCACACTAGTATCAAAGATGTTTATTTTGGAAAGTACTTCCCCACTGTTAACTTGTAATGTACCCCTTTCCAGAGCGCACTGCCCTTCACTGTGCACAAAAACTGGAATTTTTTAATTACTAATTTTGATACACCTGTGCACACTTCTGGGCCATCATCACTGATAAAAGATTGAGAACATCTGTTTTGAAATGGTTTTTTTGAAAGTAAAAAAAAAAAACCTGAATAGTAACAGAACTCCGAGTATTGTCTTTGGTCTTTTGAATTGACTTCCAAAGGGATTTCTCATGAACAGACTGAACATCTTTCCTAAACAGTGCTAGTTTAGTGGCCCATTTTTCACCTCAGCTCTGAGCAATAGCACAACTCCATGCAAGTGTGCACACACTTACCAGTTGCTGTGATCATACCTATTTCTCAGGAAAGTTATTCACTGCAGTCTAACTGGAAGCACAGAGGAGATTACACACTACTGCTGTCTTTGAGTGAGCCCCAAATATGTGTTAGCACTTTAAAACTCTGTGAAGTGTATTCTTTAGGTGAGCCTCTGCAAAGATGTAAGCAGTTTTTACATTCGTTTCTCCGTGGTTTGGATCAGGCTTGTAATACTAAGCCCTAAAAACTTACTTTAAATACAAACACAACCCTACAACTAAGGGATTCATGCTACCCAAATTAGCATGGAAACTCCAAATACAATCTAAACCAGGAATCCTATTCTGCTATAATAGAGTTAATTTTCTTCCTAGTAGCTGCTACATTGAGGTCCTTTCGACTTAAGTGTGAGAATAGCATGAACCAAAACCAGGACACCTCTATAGCTGACAGAGATGCAAAGGAAAATTTGTGCTACTTTATCACTTGCATTTAAAAGATGTGGGAGCACGCACCCTTGCTGACTCTGTTTACTGCTGCTGGTTCTCATGAGCACCTGGCGGACTCACTAACCCCAGATGCCCACATGCTGGATAGCTAAAAGCAGTTAAGACAAACAAAAGTGTAAAAAACAACAACAAAAACAAACAAACAAAAAAAAAACAAACAAACAAAAAAAAACCCAACAACAACAACAACAAAAAAAAAAAAAAAAAAAAACAAAACCAAAAACCAAACAAACAATAAAAGTTTCCCTTTGGAAAGGCTGCAGGAGGAAAACCAGCCTTTTCAACAACTGCCAGCAAGGGGACAGGGCAGCTAACTTGGCTTTTCAAGGCTGCCACTCTTGACCCCCTACATACATATGGACAAAAACTTTAAAAATAACTACATGCCAGACAACAGACAAACAAACAAAACATATCTGAACTTTGGAGTCACTACACATCTTCTAAAAATTCAAGGGATGTTACTGATTTCCATGTATACACAGACCACTTCTAAGCAAACACTGTAAGAAACTACAACAAAAAACAGAGCTGTGAAACCCTCATAATTACACACCCTAATTTATCAAATCAGTTGCTAGACTCACTTTAAATTGCTATTACACACACTGCGTCAAGATAACAAAACTTCCACAAACTCTGCTGAAGTATATCATGATTAACACACAACACACCTAGATACAAAAACATATGGACAACCAGTACGAAAGCAAACGATAACTCAACAAATTGGGGGGGGGGGGGGGGGGGAAGGCCCCAGATATAGCCATTTCTTTTTGTGTTTATTACTTTTAAAAGAAACATTTATGGTCCTTTAGAGAAAATCTGATATAAACAGAAAATACCTGGATGTACTTATGTTGCCATTTAACTGCTGAATAGGGAAGAAAGTTAGATTACATACACTAACTCTTGCTTAATTTTTCTGTGGATGCTAGCCGCATTTCAACTTTCAAACCACTTCAGCATTCCATTGTAATTAATGGTATTTAAAAATAATAGTAAATCAAGTGTAAAGAAACCCATATTATTCCCTCCTTATTAAAAAAAAACAACCCACCACCATATAAAACATGTCCTAATACTCTCTCTGTTCAAACATTCCTTTATCCATTTTACTTACAAGCAAACGTTAGTCTCTGTAGCTATCTTGAAAGAAATCAAGTAATCAGAAGCAATCATCAACCTAAGCATTTCCTCTGCCTTGAGCAATGACTGTACTGGTTCATTTTAGAACAAACCAACCATTCAACTTGGTCTATAACAATTTATCTTAAATGACTCAAAGTAACCATGACATTCTTTCTATGAGCAGTATAGCTAAACATAATTTAAAGTATAAAGCAAAATAAAGGTCTAATAGATGTTATGCGTTTTAATACTCTATCTGCTTGTAAAAAGCTGACATCCATATAATCAACATAATTTAAAATATCAAAGGCTTCATTTAATCTGAGATAACTTCAGTTTACATTTCGTGTTTCACGAGTGGCACTGCTAGGTTCAGATCTAACTATTTTGCTTCGATTGGCTGTGAAATGTAACCTGAGAGACAAGAAGTGAATTTCTAGGTGTTGTAAAAGAAAACCTCAACATTTTAATTTTAAGTGTAAGAGGTTAAAAAAAAAAAAATCAAACTATGTAAGGTATTAAAAGTAGTTCAGTTCTTTCTGCTGTTAATTTTGATGTTCTCACAGAACTTATCAGTAAGAGAAACTACTAGAAGTAATTTTTTCAAAAAACCCTTTACGTATAGATTTCTAACACAGCATATAGTTCTTTTAACACCTTTAAGAAGTCATTTTAAAACTAATACAAGTTTTGTTAATGAGACAATTAAACATTCTCATGCTGTTCTGAGAACCAAAACTTTATGACAGTTGGTGTATTAGAGGGGAAAAAAAAAAAAAAACACTTCATAATATAACTCATTGTGCAAAGTAATCCCAAAGAAAAAGGAAACAAGGATTATGTCTTCAATAATCTAAAATGTCATTAGAAAGACACAGGAAGAGATTTCTTAAGATAGGCTTTTTATTGTTTAGGTGCAATCATAAAACCCTCACAGAAGTAAAAGCTAATTGACAAGGCGGGGGGAGGGGTCATTACTATCAAAAAATCACCTTATTACGATCTTAAGTAGATGCATTACAGATGATGATTTCTTCAAATAAGACAAAAGAAACTAACACAGGAGGAAAACAACCCTCAGGTTTTTTTGCACCATTACACATTCTCTGTTCAACTTTAGAAAACTAGACCAATTACTAGAAACATTTACAAGTTACAGAGCATTTTGTTAGTGGAAAAGAAAACAAAATTAAAGATAACCCACCCAAGTCAGGTGTTTTCAATTAAGTAAAATTCCCTATTACACACCCACTAAATTTAATGGAAATTTTACTTAAGAATTCCATGACTACACACAAAGCATAAAATCTTAACCCCACCGAAATAGAGACAAAACTCCCATTTGACTTCAACAGAACTAAGATCCACCATAAGAAGTCACATAATTATTGGGTGTAATCTGTCATAAATATACTGGAATAAATAATTTACACTATAAGAGAAAAATTAGTTTAAATGTCTCCATAAATAATGAAAACCATACACAGTTCATATGTTTTTAAGGAAAAAAGCAGCCATAATTTAAGAACAAAAGCTAATTATCAGCAAGTAACAAGTTTAAACCAACCAGTAACAGTATTATTTTATTTACACATCAGATGAAGGCAAGTGTTTCTCCAATTCTTAAATATTTGCACACTTTTAGAACACAGTAAAACTAAACGAACCGATAATTTCAAGCAACCTTTTCATTTTTCCATTTTGACAGCAGTTGTGGATGCACTCGCTTGCTCTTGCCATGACAGGATAATATGGACAGAGATTTCCAAAAGCACAGCACTCCCTACAGCAGAGGCAAGTCACTGATAGCAGAGAGACAAGCTACACGTGAAAACCAGCCACCTTTAAATGATAGAAATAATTTCCCTTAAAACATTTATCCACACAAAAACACATCTACTGCTACAGACCTTCAGGAAAAGTTCAAATTGATTTTTTACATGTATTTTACACAACTTGAAATATTAGTTTACTGAGAAGGTAATTACAAGAAGCTTGTTTGTATACCCTGTATCTCTGAGATTCTCCTGTTCTAAATATTAAATATATGTAGATCCTGCATTGTTTTGAAACTGCTAGAAACCTCTCTTGGTTTTTAAAGAAGTTTTGAAGGAGTAAAATGTCTCACTTTGCTAATATAATTTCAAATGAAATTTTTAAAAAGTGCAAACAACTAAGTAAACAATGCTGATTATATATAAGCTATTTCTTGTGCAAACTATTATTTTTTATAGATTCTCTCAAATCTACCTGAATTAGTACTGCTAACACAATCTTGCTTATGCTCAGTTTTCTTTAAATTGCATATGCGTTTCTCTGTAAAGTGTGAAATTCTTAGTAGTCTCCCAGATCACAATGTTTGAAATTCAAATGCATTGACACAATACTTGGTGACCTTTTCCAACAGGAGCAGAAGTCCTTCCGCATACAAACTTTGGTGTGAAATCCCGATGAAAACCAAGAGAAACTGGGCAATTTGCAAAAGTTAGGGACTCGATTTGACTTCCATCAACGAAGTTCTCTGCGATGCGCTCCTCCTTCCCCGTGCCATGACTTTTCCCATTCACCTATCCCAAGTTCAATTAACCCAAACCCCCGTTTTTGATCCCTAAACCTGCACACTGCTGACTGCTGATGCTCGCGTGGGGTTTTTCCTTACCGCCTTGGCCTGATGTTGGCTACCTTAATCCCCGAGCCCCACAGCCCACCCCGTTGGCACGCGGGCCTCTCGGGGAGGTGGGGTGGTGGAGAAGACAGCCTCGCCTCCTACAGAGAGAGTAAATCTCAACGAGCTTCCCCGCACCACTTCTCCATGTGGGCTGCGTTTAAAAGCTTAGGGGAAAGAGGAAAAATAAATAACGCATGCAGATTAAATATTAAAATAAGGCAAGGCTACAGCCACCCTTTGACAAATACAGAGCAGAACTGAACCCTCTCCTCTGTACGCCGTGTACCAAATTAACGTGGTTACGTTTATTGCATTATCTTTTTGTTTACTGGGTAAGGGCAGCAGTCAGTTCCCCCTGCTCATCCCAGCGACCTGGCTCTTTCAATCCCACTTTTTGCCTGGATGGTGGCTGCGCTCCCATCCACTCCAGGTTTTCTCGGTAACTGGTGCCCGCTTCCCTCCCCCTCCCACCCCCGCCCCCCCCCCTCCCCTTTAGGGTCAGCAGTTTGGGGAATGTTGTGGAAATAGCTCTTTCCCAACATGGGGCTTGGTTTACAGTCGGGGCTTGTAGGTGGCTCAAGAAAAACTCCTCGGTTTTTGTGAAAAAGCAGTTTGCAAAGGCAGGGGCGCGACAATTTGTTGGGGCCCGGGACCGCAATCCCAGGGCTGGACAAGGAGAGCGGTAACTGCAGCATCCGCACAGGTCTAGGTCAAGCCACAGGGATCCTGAAAACGACCCCAGAAAAACGAAAAAGCAACAGACAAGTAAGGCTCTGCCCTCAACCCTTCCAGTCATTCAGAATAAGCGTTCATCCTTTCAAACTCTGACATTTCATTCAACAATCCTCTCGTCTTAATTAGGTTCAAAGCTTGCTCTGCAAACGGTGGATCTCTCATCTTTTCCATCTTCCTGTACTTCCTATCAAAAGAGAAAATATTTCTTCTTCAAAATCAGCTAGCTACGAAGAAAACAGAAGGAAAAAAAAAAAAAAAACTGCAAGTGGCTCTTACAAACTGTCACTGTGTGGTTATTATTAATGACCTCTATCAGCACCGTGAATACAGAAGCAATACCTATTCACCTCGAAGCAACTGCTTTACGTGGTACGTGATTTCACCTAGCTAGACCCATAAATATGTGTTACAGTTATATATGCATACAGGCTTAAAGTACCGTATCTTGCATAGATTCAGGAGCAAAGAGAATCCCTACAGTGTCTCACCATTAACTTCTAATCCTTGACAGACTGGCTGTTCTGTGCCCTCAACCAGCCCTCAGTTGTGTACAAATTCTCACTGGCTAAGAGGACGCAGGTTGCCTTTTTTTTTGTAATTTGGGGGGGGGGGGGAGGGGGGGAGGGGGTAGAAGCAGGTGGGTATTTGTTACTTTTTTTTTTTTTCCAACAGCATAACTAGCACCTCAACAAAGGAATAGCTTACCTAATTAAAACCTAAATTCTCTCTCACCCTGAGTTTCAGATTTCTTCGGTTTGCTTTTGTCTTTGAACACCCAGCATTTGCAATCCATATAAAAGCAAGCCAACCAACTGGTCATTCATACTGGGGCTGAGCCGCCAGCTGGAACATAGTTACACACCACCACAGGGTGGGCCTTTAAGCAAAATGTGCGATATAACATGCAACAGCTCAAGCATATAGCGACTTCTGGAAAGAATTATATTTTTAAAAAAATTCACATTCCATGCTCACCATGATTTACTGTTAAACTTTTGCAAGAGATATTTCAAAACCAAGATATTAAATTTATCCTCCTCATTTTGGTATGATTGACCTTCCCAGCTAGAGAGCCAAGCATTTTTTTGTAATCTGATGTCCTTATTCCAAGAATCCTGTTTTTTAACTCAATCATTTTATATTTTTAAAAAAGTATTTAAAAGCTGCATTAACGTAAACTATTTTGGTCTCATTTTCCAAGCGCTTTCCAAAATCTTACATAAGAAAACTCTGAAGTACAGCCCAAACACAGTAACTGTGTAAACATTAGCTTCTATTGGGGTACCCAGAAGCGTACACTCACAATAATAGCAAAGTAGAATTCAAACATGAAGAAATATCCCCAGATTAAACTTTTCCTCATGCAAAGAGCCAGCGAGTTCCTCCAAGACTGTTTATTACAGGACTTGTTGGGGGAAAAGAGATTTTTTTTTTTTAAGAAAGCGAGGAAGGATAGTGCTCTAGCCAACAAAACACAACCCCGCGGTGAGAAACAAACACTACGCACAAACACGCATGGCAGGCACTGTCAGACGTAGCTACTCACCTTTCACAGCACTCGCTTCTTTCAGGTTGTGAGACAGAAAGTCTATGCTGGCATAGGCGCTCATCTCCCCTCCACTGATGCCCCCGTTCAGGACGTGCCTGGCTTTCGACCTGGCTTTGTCACAGTTTGCCAGGGTCCCGTCCACCACGTCGATGGCGATGTAGTTGAGGCCGTTCTGGAAGCCAGCCGAGGTCTCCCGGCACATGGGGCTGCTACCCTGCTCCTCCTCCAGGCCTTCGCTTTTCCTGAGGGACACGTTCTCCACCGAGGCCGAGTTGTGCCGTTTGGGGTTGTGTGCGAAGGAGGGGGACACGGGGGTCACAGTGGTGGTGGAGGAGAAAGTTTCCGAGCTGTGCCTCCTGCGCCCCTGGGGATCCGCCCTGATGACCTTGGCCCCCCGGTTTGGGTCTGGGGGAGGGCTGGAGAGAATGAAAGCCTCCACCCCAGAGAGGGTGAGCCTCTTCACCCCAGCCGTGGGGCTGTTGACCCGGGCACTTTCTGGCTTCTGAACGATGGGTTGAGGTGGGGTGGTGGCCATGCCAAAGGTCATCTCAGTGTAATCCCCACCGTCAGACGGGCTGGACGAACAAGCCACCCCCACAGCCGCCTTCAGGTAGCGCCCGTCGGGCTGGCTGGTGCTGGAGGAAGAGCCTGGCGAGAGCGCTTCCAGGGAGCCCACCGAGACCGTGCCCGACTGGGAGGGCGACTGCGACCCGAAGTCAATGTTCATGTAGTCGGAGAGAGGGGAGCGCCTCCGCCCCGTGCCCGAGCCCAGGGAGGAGGCCGGGCTGTCGGCGGGCAGCGAGGGGGGAGAATAGACGGCGGCATCCCCGAAGTCGATGTTGATGTATTCGCCGGGGCTCTTGGGCTCGGGCGGCAGAGGGTGCTCGTTCATGCTGGGCAGCATCGTCCGCAAGGTCTCCAAAGAGAGGCGGCTGGGCCGGGCGGCCCGCTGGCACCGCTGGCTCAGGAAGCTCTCGGTCCGGCTGTGCCGCAGGGGCGAAGGCACCGTGTGGCTGGAGGGGGCGAAGGTGCCGGCGGGCAACTGGCCCGCTCCGCACACCGCCTCCTCCGGGATCATCCTCCCCGGGGAGTTCATGAAGACGTACTGGTCGCTGTCCTTCGCCAGGCCCTGGCTCTTGTAGGAGCGGGGTAAGGAGCTGTACGAATAGCAGCCGGGCTTGGGGGGCTCGCTGGACCCGTGCCCCGAAGGGGCGAAAAAGAAGTCCGGGGGGGTGAGGGAGGGAGCCTGGGGCCCGTGCTGGGGGTCCCGAGGGGACATATTGATATAGTCGCCATTACTCAGCCTCCCGTCCGAGCTCTCCATGGACAGCTTGGAGCCGCACCACATCCGCATGTACCCGCTGTCGTCGGGGGAGCTCTCCCCGGGTGAGCTGGTCTTGTAGCTGCTCCCGTTCCCGGGGGACCCGCCACCCATCCCCGCCCGGGGCTGCAGGATCTGTTTGGGGGCAGACACGCTGGTGGGGCTCATGGGCATGTAGTCATCGCCGCCCCGGCTTCCCTGCCCTAAGGCTGCGGCCACTCCGGGGGTCATGGGCATGTAGCCGTCATCATCTCCCCCCCCGCCGCCTCCTCCTCCTCCCCCCGCGCCCGCCGGCGGCCCCAGGTTGGTGCTGCTGCTGCCGGAGCTGCGGTGGGAACCGATCTCGATGTCCCCGTAGTCCTCGGGGTAGGGGGTGTAGGTCACTTTGGGGGAAGCCCCGGCTTGGCAGGAGGGGAAGAGGCGGCCGGCGCTGCCGGCGAAGGTGGCCCGCATCAGCGTGTACTCGTCGAGGGAGGCGGAGGAGACCTGCGGCGGGGCGGGCCGCTGCCGGCACGGCGTGGTCAGCGAGTAGGTCCGTTTTCGGTGGCCCCTGTCGGCCGCGGCGTCGGGGCAGGGCCGGTAGCAGAGGCGGCCGCTCGGGGGCCGCTCCATCGCCATGTAACCGTAGAGGTCGGTGCCGCCGCCGGGGTCCCGCACCGGCGGGGTCTCGGCCACCGACTCGGGGGTGTTGCTGCGGTTGCTGGCGGTGGAGGAGGAGGAGAAGGGCCGCAGGTCGCCGCCCGGGCTGGAGCCGTACTCGTCAAAGGACATGAAGCCGGCGTCGCTGGGGGAGCCGGAGACGGAGGCGCTGCCGCTGGACGGGCGCTGCGGGTGATGCGGGTGGGCAGGCTCGGAGCCGAGGCCGCTGCTGGAGGAGAGGCTGACGGGGCTGGTGGCGGAGGGGGGCGAGTGGGAGGCGGGCATGGACATGGAGCGGCTGCTCTGCAGGCTGCCGCCGCCGGCCAGCACCGGCAGCAGCTTCCCCGCCTGCCGGCCCCCGCCGCTGCTGAGCGTGTGCGAGCGGCTGAGGGGGGTCCGCACGGGGCCCGGGCTCATGGGGCTGCCGGCCACCGAGCCCACCCGGCAGCCGTCGCCCTCGCTGGCCGTCCGCACCCGGCACGGCGTGCACTTGGTGCCGGCGCCGGCGGCGAGGCTGTCGGTGCGGGAGCGGCGGAGGAGGCCGGTCTGGCTGGGAGGCAGGTTGACCAGGTGATGGTGCCGGCGACCGGGCACGGTGATGGGGTGGGTGGCGGAGGCGCCGCCGCCGGGCCCGGCGGCCCCCCCGGAGGAGGAGGAGGAGGAGGACTGGCTCTTGCTGCGGGGCCGGAACTCGGACAGCTCCTTCAGCGCCTTCATGGCCTCCAGGATGGTCTCGTGGATGTTCTGGGCCACCACCGAGTCGTCCGCCTGCATCCAGAGCTCGCCGGGGCCGGTGGCCGCCGAGCGCCCCACCTCGATGAAGAAGAAGCTGTCGGAGTGGCCGCAGCGGCGGATGTTCATCAGCTGCAGCGTGACCGAGGGCAGCTCGCAGTTGAGGCGCACGAAGCCGATGGTGCGGGCCGAGAGGCAGAGCCGGTGGACGCCGGTGAGGTTTTTGCTCTGCCCCAAGCCCTTGGGCTTCAGCGTCACCTGCCAGACCTCCCGGTAGGCAGCGGCGGCCGGGGTGATCAGCCCGTAGTTGAGATCCTCGCCGGCGGCGGCCAGGGAGGCGGCAGCCGCGCTGCAGGAGGCGGAGAAGGGGGAGGCGAGGTGGCGGTGGGGGGACCCCTGGCAGGCCGCTTTGCCCTCGTTGAGCAGGTCGGTGAGAGCCCGGTACCAGCCCTCCTGCTCCTGCTCGTTCTCGGCCGCCACGGCGAAGTACTCGTCCTTGGTGTAGAGGGCGATGAGGTACTTGTGCTTGGCGTCCGCCCGCTTGTTGATGTTGAGGCAGGAGTCCAGGGCGATCACCCGTTTGGGCGCCCCGGACTTGTTCCTCCATTTCTTCTCGCTCTCGTAGTACTCCAGCCGGGCGCCCCCCGCGCCCGCCGTCGCCTCCTCCCCGCCGCCCGGGCCCCGCAGCACGAAGAAGCGCTTGTGGCCGTGCTTCTGCTTGCGCAGGTACCCGCACTTCCTCACGCCCTGGTTGTTGTTGTTGTTGTTGTTCAGGTTGGGGCCGGGCGGGGAGCTCAGGGGGGGCAGTAGCCCCAGCACGGCGGGGCTCGCCATCCCCGACCCGGCGGCGGAACCGCCGCCCGGCTCCTCTCGCTGCCGCCGAGCGGGTCTGGGGGGCCGAGCGCCGCGGGAGGAAGAGAGACCGGGGAGGGGGGGTGGTGGTGGTGGGGAAGAAGCGGGTAAGATAAAGTTATTCCTCTGCGGGAAGAGCGCGGCTGCCCGGAGCCGCAGCGGGGTCCTCCGCCGTCGCTCCTAGGCAGCGGGTGCTACCGGCGGCCGCCCGGCTTCCTCCCCGGGTCGGGTACCGGCGGCGGCGCCGCTGCCCGGCCGCTGCTGCTGGTGGTGGTGCCGCGGCGGCTGCTGCCGGCGCCGGCGGGAGTTTCGCCGTAAGTAACACATCGCGCACCGAGTGCCCCAACTAAAGAGCAAAACAACACGTGACCGCCGCCTTACCGAGACGCTCACACACCGAGACGGGGGCGGGGCGCGGCCGCCGCCGGCACCGCCCCGCATTGGCCGCCGCGCCTCGCGATGGACGGCTCCGCCCGCCAATGGCGCGGCGGGGCGGGCCTGCGCCTGCGAAACGGCGGCACTCCGTTGGACGGCGCCGGCCTCGCCCCCGCCCCCCCCCCGCCCTTTCCTCCCGCCCCTCCGCGGTGGGTGCGTTCCCGCCTACCGCCGCCGGCCCCCCTCAGGCGCAGCGGCCACCCCCCCCCCCCCCCCGCCGCCGCTCCTCTCTGCGCACACAGCCCGGAGCGTGCCGGGGGCGGCGGGGAGCGCCGGTGCACCCGGCGGGTCCCGGTGTCGTCCCCCGCAGCCCCGCCGGGCGGGACACAGCGGGGGTACCGGCGTAGCTCGGCAGCGGCCACCAGGTGCTGCCGACCCTCCCGCCGCGGGTTTCGTGTATTGTCCCCCCCCCCCCCCCCCCGCCCACGGAGCGGAGCTTCCGGGCGCGCGTGTGCGCCAGCCTCCCTCCCGCACACCCACACACACGCGTGTGTGCGTCAGCCTTCCTCGCACACGCACGCACGGCGGCTCCCATCCCCCACCCCCCCCCCGCCGCCGCCGTCGTACGCGCACTCCTCCACCTGGTGTGTCAGCCCGCGCCCACGCGGCACGGCGTGCGTGGCCGACCCCCACGCTCCCCCCCCCCCCCACACACTTCCCCCCACCTCACGCGCCAGCGTTTCGCTCCCCCGTCCCGAAACACTCGGGGAGTCGCTGCCCCTCCCTGGGGTCCCGGGTGCTACTCCTCCCCCCCCCCCCCCCCGCCAAGCAGCGGTTATTTACGTGCTGCGAGGAAATGCCACCGAGGGAGGGCGGCGACACTGTTACTCGGTTTTAATTAAAGAAATTAATTTATCCGGGCGTTTCGCGTTAGCGGTGAGTAAGGGCAGCGTCCGCGTTTCCTCTGGAAACGCACCGCGGCGAGGCGAATAAAAAACACGGGTGGCGGCGGCGCGGGGAGCGCGGCCCCCGGCGTCTCCCCCCCCCCCCCCCCCAAAGCCGGGCTGCCCCCGCTGCCACGCGCGCTGTGTACGCGGCGTGCGGGGCGGGAAAGGAACCCGCGCGTTAGCCCGCGGGGGGAATCAATGGGCGCCTTTCTCCCCGGGCCGCCGGAGGGAGGGGAATGGCGGCGGGGCGGGCTCCGGCGGCGGGCGGGGAAGGGGCCCCGGCCGGGGTGGGCGGTGGGAGGGGCGGGGGGCTCGCCAGTCCCCATTTTCCTGCGTGGGGGGGGGGGTGTCGCTCCGGTGTGAGGCCGGTCGCGGTTCCTCGCGGAGCGCTGAGCGCGGCGCGGCGTGGGGAGGGCAGTAATAATAACAACAGTCGGGGGGATGGGGGCTGGCTGTTCGTGATCGCAGCCGCATCTCCGCCCGCCCCGAGCGCGGCGGGGGAAGCTCCCTTTGCACATGCCCGGGAGGGGGAGGGGGGGCTGGGGGTCACGCACGCATCCCTCCGCCCGTCCACGCAGGGTCCGTTCCCGCCCCGCAGTGCCGTCGCGATCACTTGTCGGCCCGCGACGAAGCTGAGCCAGCCGGGTTTATGTGTAAAACCGAGAGGGGAAAAAAAAAAAAAAAGAAAGAAAGAAAAAAAAAGACGAAAGTGATGCGGCACCTCCAAGCTGCCGCCGTGCGTGGCCGCGGCCGTGGACGGGCGCTCCCCGTGTTGGCGGCGGCGGGGCCGCCCGCACGTAACCGCCCGCTCCGCTCCCTCCTGCCCGAAATTCTCCGCAGTTTGGGTCATAATAACCCATTTAGAAATCAACAGCTGTAACTGGGCGGGGGGAAGGAGGGGGATTGGAGAAGACCACTTCTCTGTAAATACCGGCACGCTGCGATAAATCGGGTTTTGAAGACCTCACCTTTCCTTTCGTCTTACGGGGAAATAGTAACACTTACATACAAGGTAGTAGTTGCCTAGGTTTATTGGTTTGGGGTTTGGTTGTTGTTTTTTGTTTGTTTGTTTTGTTTTTGTTTTTGTTTTTTAAAGGGGGGGGGGGGTGGCGGAGGGAGAGAAGTAATTGGATATCTGAGGCACCGACCTCTCCGCAGGAGCAAGGAAAGAGTGCCTGCAACCTGCAGCAGCGATTCAGGGCCAAACCTTGGGCAAGGCACCTGCGACCTTTCTGTACCTGGGCAGCTCCTCACAGAAAACGATGCTTACAGTCATTACTGCCCTGGTAATGTTCTTCGGTTTCTGTGTCTGGAAAAATGCATAGAATTGGTAACTGGAAATTTATTTTGTACGTAATGGTTGCATAACAGATCTCAGCGAGGAAAGTTTCGTATGAAATATGAATAGTTGATTTTCTGCCTATGGCTGTAACGGGCCAGACTATCCGCGCTACTTGCGCTACCGAAGACACAAGAGGAGTTAGTTATCTGAACAATTTCTTGCCACTCTGAGTGATCGGGGCCCATAAACACCAAGAGGAGCCTTTTGTCTGGAAATCCCTTGGAAACTTGGAAAGATTTTTCCAGACATTTATGAAATACACTTGGTGACCTTGAGCAAGCATTCTTAGGTCTGACATGTGAAAAAGATTAATATTAATTCATCTGCTCAATATTTCCATATATGTTATTCTTGACTGTGTGGGCAATACACATTAGATATTTTATTTGATTGGTTATAGCAGCAGAACTACATTTGCAAACAATTTCTATGACAAAGGTATTAGGGTAGACTAGAACTCAAGGTTGAAGTTTATACTTTTTGTTTCTGTATTGGCATTAATATAAGGAGCTTCCTTAGCAGTTCATTTTTAGCAGTTGCTGATTCATAACCAGTATTATTTTTTCCATAATTACGTTTGGGGTTTGGTTTTTAATGCATAACTGGGTATAGTCCCACAAGAAGTGGGACTCAGGTGTGTGTAAAATTCAGGTTAAAAGGTACTATTGTTTCATGACCAACACTCTAGAACGAATGACCCCAGTTTACACAGGTGATCTGTCTTATTCAGAGTTTTCTCTGAACTTTGAATTGCTTTTCAAAACCATATCCCTTCTGGAAAAATTTCCTGGTCATTTCAATGTAATTACTGGGGCATTTAATTAAAATAAATGCACTACCACCACTCATCCATCCCACCTCTCAGCTACAGGTCACTGTTTCTACAGGCTGGCATGTCTCACACTTCAGCTATTACTGTGCACTGGGTAGAATATTAGCTTTAATTTCTGAAATATGTGGGTTTTCAGTGATACAGCAGGCTGTGAATTTGGATGGTTAAAGCATAGCACATGCTGTCTCGTTCCACCATGTAATTTCAGGCAGAACGTAGGGGTGGACAAATAGGGACAACAACATCTTCAGTAAATTCAATAGATTTGCCAGAGGGTGTTTGCTTAAATCAGCTCTGTAGAATAATTCCACTATGATGAAAGAAAAAATGTTAACATTTTACCTCTCCCGCTCCTTCTATCATATCACTCTGCCCCATCTCAATTTCACCATGTTTATCTTCTGGTTTGAGGTCTCTGCTGGGAATCCTTTGCTAATATACAAAGTAGAACAACAAAATAGTGCTAATATTAGCATCTTTCCTGCCTGCTAAACTATGATTTTGACGGCATACCTTGCTCCAGCCATCTCCTTCTTCCTCCAAGAAAAATAAACTCTGCTGGGTAATGGTCAGATTTATCAAAATATACTATCTATGTGAGGGGCATTTGCCATCAGTTATGTCAGTCATAAAATGTTACCGCCATCCACCCTAAACTGGCAGAGATATGTCTAGAACTTATAGACCTTGCTTATGAAAATGATGAAGTTTAATCTAGATATAGCAAATACAGTTTTTCTGGCACAGAGCCCTACTGATTTCATATTTCCTTGCTTCAAGTATTTGGGGTTCCTGAGCTATATGTAAAAAAAATGGTGATTATTTCACTTATGTATAAATGTATTTTAGCTCCGTGTTTTGGTTATTGAACTATGTGGATGGATGATAAACAGTAGCCAGCAACACTATGTTTTACAGGCAATGAACTTCTCAAGGTATCAGTGAATTTTGTTTGGGAAGACTGTTTGCCTGAATAGTAGTTAAATGGTCAGATAAAGGTATTACCTCTAGGGGTATGCAACTGGTTTTTGTTATGTGTGGAAGTTTTATTCTACAAGCCCAGCACAGGCAGGATCTAGCTGTTTTTTTGGTGGTGTTTTTTTTGTTTCCCCCCACACACATTAGGGGGATTGGAGCACCAGGCCCCATGAATATGTAGCTATATTTAATACTGCCCAGAGTCCCTGCCAGGCTACTCACACAACACTCCCTGAGAGGCTGGATGCACGAGTAGGTTGAATTTCAAAATTTGTCACATCCTTTCAAAATACATTTTTGTTTGTTCTTAGTCTAAATCTCATTTTGAAGTATCTTTCAATTTCAGGATAAGGAGTAAGAGTTGAAAGGGATGTGCTTGATGTTTGGCTTGGCTGTTGCCTTCTACCTGTTGCCAGGATCGCAGAGCTGATGGTAGTGAAGCCATGGGAAAAAAGTGTAGAGAGAGATTGTGTGCGTCAGCAACACTTTCTTATACTATCAAGAGCACAGTTACCTGTTCCAACAAAACAGAGTGATTTATATTTTGATGTCCTTGAACTTCTACATAAACAGGTGAAGTCACTTTATTCCCTTGTACATTTATTTGCATACTTCTGATACACTGTCATTCTGGTTATACATTTCATAACCTTACTGTAAGAGGACATGAACTCCCATCAACTTCTTTCTCTCTAACCTTTGAGTGCTAATGTACCATGACTGTGCTACTACCCGGTTGTGAAGTCTGTGTTATTTGGAACGGAGAACAGACCATCTTTCCAGTTAGTTTTATAAAATAGTTTGTGGATACTACTCATTTAGTAACTCCTAACAGCATGCTTTATCCCTCTATAGCCAGAGTAACACTAAGGGATACAGTTGCCTTACCCCATTAAATTTGGGCTGCCAATTTTCTGCCATTTTTTTTTTCCCCCTGGTCCTGTGAAAACAATTATGGGTGGCTTTTTTCTTAAGCGAAGATTACTTGCCTGAGTAAATACTGCACCACAGATTTCCAGAGAATTCCAGGTTAAATAACTTGGGGTTACAGTTATGCAATTTTGTGCATATTCAGTATTTCTTGAAGTTAATAATACTATTATTGTTTTAAATCTATACTGAAACAATGTCAATTTTACTAGCTTGTACATTCTTACATGGGAGGGGAATAAAGCTGAGGAAAACCTGGAGCACACCTTATTTCCAGTTTACTATTTTTTTTGATGAAGACTTGGATATTTTTCTGTGTTTAGATAATTTCTTCCCCAAAATTTTTATTTCAAGTGGCAGGTTCCGAACCCCGCAGTCCATGAGCAGGCCGATACGTTGGGAGTATTTTGGAGAAAACACTGAGGCACAGTTCCAGCTGTCTGAACAGGGACACAGTTCTTCATGTGACAGGTGTACCCCCCAAAAAAAAGGCCGTTTTGGGAACACGCCTTGATGCAGCTGCGTGTCCCCGTGGGCTCCGCGCCTATTGCCATCTCCCGTGGAAATCACCTCCCACCGGGGGCAATGGCACCAGCCCCTGCCCCGCTCCCTGCCTTCCGCTGCTGGTGCGAAAATTACGCGCTGGGGGGCGAGGTGCGTCAGCATCGCGTCGCGATCACCAGGATTTTTCTTCCTGCAACATCTTTTTTTTTTCGCTCGGTTGCCAGTTTTATTTTGGTTTGGGTCGTGTGTGTGTGTGTGTCCGTTCCGCCCCCCCCCCCCGCCATTTCCCGCCTCCCGAGCGGGGTGGCGGAGGCGGCGCAGCTCTCCCCTCAGTCGCGCGGGCAGCCCCACCCCACCCCCCTCCTCGACCCGCGAGGGGCGGGCGCGGCGCTTGCGCGTGCTGCCCCCCGCCGGCGGCGTGGCGCGCGCGCCGGGCCGCCGGGCCCTGAGGGGAGCGGCGGGGCCGGGGCCGGGGGTGGCGGGCGGCGGGGGAGGCTGCCGTCCCCACCGCCCCTCAGGCGCTCCTGTGAGGGGCAGGTGTCTGTAAATAGTTGTTAAATGATTGGGGGGAGGTGGTGTTTGGGTCGGGGGGAATTTGGGATTGGGGGGAATGCTGTCTTTCATTCCCTGTGGAGTGATCATGAATCTAAAAAAAAAAAAAAAAAAAAAAAAATATATATATATATATATATATATATATACTGCTGTTGATTTAAAAGAAAAAAGCCCGATAGAATATAGCAAATACTGTTTTAGAGAAAGAAAGAAAAAAATAATGGTTCACGAAGCACTAGAGCCAAGTATTTTCAAGCAATAGTTGAAGTCTATAGCGCTCTTGCCTATGAGAAGAACGTGTAAATACCTAAGAATCACTGAAAACAATGCTCTTTTTTTTCTCTTTTTAAAAGAGATTTTGTAATGCGGCTTTCCGACCTGCATGGGTAGCCAAGATCTAGGGTCCTCCAGGGTGTTTCTGCTCAAGAAGAGACCGATGATAGAATTCAATATTGCTTTGATGCAATATTTACAGAAAATTTGCAAAGGCCTATTTGCCCAAACACAATAGGACTCCAACAGAAGACCCTTTTTTGTGCTCTGCTTTTTCCAACGCAGCTTCTTTCCAGGTAGCATTCTGTTTGAAAATCTATTCGTTTACTTTTTTCCCTAGGCAGGTTACTCCAGCTTCTCTTTCTGTTTGTTTCTTACTGCTCGTGGAGGCTGTTCCCCAGCAAAACAATCCCAGGCATCAGCTTTTCCCTCTGCCCCACAATTAATTTGGCTATTTGTCTTTATTTCAGATGGCCTTTGCATCTGCTTTAGGTAGTAACTCTTCCTCTAGCTTTTTCTTTTTTTTTTTTTTTTTTAAAAAAGAAAAACCCCCAAACTTCAGAAGGGAGCCTAACTTCCTCTGTCATTTATCTTGACATCAGAACAATTTTCCTAACAGCAGGGGCAATGCAGTCCTGGAGTAGATTGTCAAGGGATTTTTATAGAGTCCCCATCACTGGAGCATTTTAAGCTGCACAAATATTTATCGGGAATGACACAAGTAGAGTTGGCCTGACTCAGGGCAGTGTGATAGTTTAGATGATCTCATGTTTACTTCCAGTCCTGTTTTATTAGATTTCTATGATATGTACACCTTATAAATAGCCCCGGGATTATTACTGCAGAAAGGGGGAAAAATCAGCCTTCTTTCTTTTTGCGTGTTTTCTTTTTTTCTGTCTACTTACTTGATTGTGCAAAATAAAGAGTATAAAACTAGGATTATGAATCGTCGCTTACTCTTAGTGATTGAGATAAGCTAACAGTGCAATTCTTACGCATGCAAAACATTTGCTGCTCTAATTTCTGCATGCACAAGACCACCAGGGAGTTAAAGAGACATTTAGGGCAAATAGAGTCGCAACAGAGAAGAGTCTTGCCTGCTTTTTTTCAATGAAACCCTTCAGTGGAAGTTTTATGTGAATAAAATGAGGAAGGCTTGCCCTCAGAATGGGCTGGCTTCTTTCAAGGAGAATTTTCATCTATCTGCATTATTTAGACAGCGTCTGGGAAACTCACTGGAGCCTCAGGCTCCCATTGTGCTAGACATTGTGTAGATGAGTAATTAATAGTGGGCCTCCTTCTGTTTTGTTTAATGTATATATTGTACATGTACAATGAATTGAGGAAGATTGCCGATGTGGGGAGTCAAATGGGAGAAAGGCGATTCTGCAGTCCCATGAACGGTGTGGCAGACAAGCTGCCGCTTCAGCTTGCCAGTTGCCTAACTGATGGATACTGCAGGCATGCTCAGCATTTAAAGGAGGACTGGAAGGTGTCAACCTTTCATGTTTTGGTGGGCTCATATACGCAGGGAAAGCACAAAAGGCGACGTGTGCTGAAGGAAGAGGTGGAGTATCTTTTTCAGTATATTTTTGGAAGCATATTTTTTCAGGCATACAGCTTAAGTGCAACTATTAATTTCAGAAAGATTAACCATCGCAACAAGACGTGTACAAATCTGTTGGCACTAGAAATTTATGCAGTTTCACATGCCTAGAAGAGAGATTGAAAAACCTTCTCACAGTCGGTGGGCATCATGGCTCGAACACCGCTCCCACTGGTGCAGGCTCTGTCATGGTTGGCTGGATTGTGGGGAAGAAAAAGGAGGAGTGGGTATCTCCAAGATCCTTCCTGCAGCAAGAACTGCTGTGATGGGAGGCAATTAATATGTCTAAATAACAATAATAACTTGCTAAAAAGAGTTACTGTCATTTCCACAGAAAGAAAAAAAGATTCATGCATGTTCTGCTGAGTGCTCATGGGCACGAAACAAAATGGTCACTTAATAAAATATTCATGTGAACATTAGATTTTCATTACTGAAGTGGGAGACCACAAAATCAAATACAAGTGAAGAGTGTGCTTTCAGTTAAACTGCTGATTAAGCAAAGGAACAGCATTTGTAACAGGAGAGAATGAGGTAATCATGGCAAATGAACAAGTTTTTAATTTCTTCTGTTGCATTTAATCATACAATAAGGGAACATTTCCGGTGTGTCTCACTTTATTCCTACACATTTTTCTGTTGAGAGACTTTTTTGCTGACTTGTAAAATGTCTCAAGGCTACGGAAGCACATTTTTAAAAGGTGGGTAACTCCAAAACGCAGACGTTGCAAGAGCTGCTGTCATCTCTCGAAAGCAGCTGTCATGGACGTGGATCAGCGTGCTAGGGTTCAGTCCACTACCTTATGGTGACCAGACGACTGGGACTCCAACTTCAGCTGGAGTTGTGTAAGGACCTGGAAGAAGCCACAGAAATGAACCCTTCTAAGGGTATCTTTTTTCTGACACCCTCCAGTGAGCTGAAAGGGCCTTTCATTTCTGATACAAAACATTCTGAATTTGTTTGCTAACAAAAACTTCTTCTGTTCTGACTAACTCGGGACCTGGTAAGAGATCTCTGGGCTGCACCATAGTTTGGCCTTTGGTTTACCTTTCCCAGCCGATATATCTACCCAACAGTTTCCCCTGCAACGATTTCCTGAGAAGGTGTCCCTCTTTGTGACACGATTACCTTCTTTGCTTTGTTTAGAAATGCATAAGCACAACAAATGTGCTAAACATGTAACTGTATCGCAGTGGTATAAATTACACTGATGCGATTTATTGATTGTGGGAAGATCAGATAGTTTTAAAGTCAATGGTTGGCTGTCAGGTTGTTAATTGAACATTTGCTGAAAAATGCCTATGGGTAAGTGATCTAGATATTCTTGCAGGATAATCAAGTTTAAAAACAACAGTTGTCTGCCACCCTCCTGTGTTGGCTGTATTTAAAGAAATACCAACAAGTTAAAAATCACACTCCCCAAAACATTCACCCTCAGACATCCTTACATTACCAATCCTTTATACTGATAATACTGAAATAATTTTGCAACCCAATTTAATGACTTGTTGATTTTAGTTGCTTTTTTAGTTTCAGTTTGGGAAAAGAAAGTAGGGTGTTCAGTTTCTCACTGTCGAAGGCTGTCTGTAATTAATTTTGATATGCTTTTTCCATGTGCAAGTTCAACTTTGTAACCATGCTGCACACACACATCAAATTAACATATTACTTTCAACAGATATCTTGCCCCTAGTTGGATTTCAATAATTTAAAAAATCCTAAAATCTTACAAGCTATTCCCTCTAAACTGTTTCAGCAAGACTCGGGAACACACAACAATTTATAAGACTCCCTTCTTTTTAGAAACAACCCCGCAGAATTGACAATATGTTGTCTAAAGTTCATTGGTTTCAGTAAATTAATTTCTGTCCCTCATTATAATTTCTCTAGTGCTGTACAGACCAGAGGTATTTTACATAAATCATAGAATGGCTTGGGTTGGAAGGGACCTTAAAGACCATCCAGTCCCACCCCCCCTGCCCCGGGCAGGGCCCCCTTCCCCCAGCCCAGGGGGCTCCCAGCCCCGTCCAACCTGGCCTGGAACCCTTCCAGGGAGGGGGCAGCCACAGCTGCTCTGGGCACCCTGGGCCAGCGCCTCACCCCCAGCACAGGGAAGAATTTCTTCCTTAGATCTGATCTAAATCTGCCCTCTTTCAGTTTAAAGCCATTAGCCCCCATCCTATCCCTACACCACCTGACGACGAGTCCCTCCCCACCTTCCCTGTCCCCCCTTTAAGCACTGGCAGGCCACTGTAAGTTCCCTCCGGAGCCTTCTCTTCTCCAGGCTGAACAGCCCCAACTCTCGCAGCCTGGCCTCATCAGGGGGGTGCTCCAGCCCCCTGATCATCTTTGTGGTTCTGCTCTGGACTCACTCCAACAGGTCCATGTCCTTATGATGTTGGGGGCCCCAGAGCTGAACTGCAGCTCTCAACTGCAGGTGGGGTCTCGCCAGAGCGGAGTAGAATCCCCTCCCTCAACCTGCTGGCCACCCTTCTCTTGATGCCGCCCAGGGCACAGTTGGCTTTCTTACACTTACACTTGCCCCTCTCCTGTAGATGAATATGTGCAATTGATTGCTTGCCTGTCTGGATACAATGTGACCACTTTGGAATTTATCGGAAAACTTCAGGAAACATTTTAGGCGCTATGTAGCATCAACCTCATGATTTTCCTGAAAATCAGAAAACTGCGTGGCATTTGTACTTTAAAGTTTCTCATTGCTCTCTGAGTGCTGTGACAGCTGTGGGGCAGACGCTTAGCCAGCAAGGGAAGCCGAGGGGAGGCGGGGGAAGCAAAATGGAGACATTTCATTTTTCCTCTCTCCCTCTTCACAGACAGTTTGTTGATGATGGTAGGGAAAAAAGGAAGACACCAGCTGTTGGGTCATTGTTCTAGAAAGGGCAGAATTACAGCCTATTTAGAAGAGGGATTAAAAACAGAAGCCCACAGTATCCTTAGTGTGGCAGTGAAAATGCTGAGGGGCAAGGATGTTATTCATCAGTGCTTTATTTATAACCTATCCATTTTATCCCTTTTCATGTATACTGATCTTCACATTCCATACAAATGTCAGGGATTATTAGATTAGGTGATTTTCTTGTCTCCTGCAGTCTCCCAGCCCCGCTATCAGTCCTGCCCCATGTTTACCTCTCAGTTCCCAGTCTGTCAAATCTCATACATTATCCATGAGATTTGTACACTTGCTCCTGCTTGACACTTCTCTCCACTTGGCCCACATCTCACCCATTTTTGCTGCAGGCTCTTCTGCTCCGTGGACTGACGTACTAGATGCAGCTGACTGACAAACCCCTGGTTTTACTGCTCAGATAGAGGATCATGTGTCAGATGAGAGAGGAAAGGCTGCAGAACCGTAAGGTAGTGAGTTACTAAAGATGCTTGGCACCCTTAGGTGTGTGGGGTGTATGCCCATGTTGCAGGGCAGCATGAGGGCTGCTGCCTCACAACAGCATCTGATGCACCAGTCAGATTCCCCATCACATTATCAGCCATTACTACTGTCTCATCCACAGTCACTGAGGAATGCCAACAGACATCCATCGTCCCACTTGCTTCTCTTCAGCTTCATCTCTGCTTCCCTGCAGCAGCCTACCTAACCCTACCAGGGTAACAAACCCCAAGCAGTTTCTTCAGACTTCAGGTTTGGTTCCATACAGAAATAAAACACAAACGTTGAGTGGGCCCTTTTCCTGCACCCCGATTTCCATCTGAAACCCTAGACCTGGAGACCAGAGAAGACTAAGAAATCAGGATCCTGGGGCTGGCTACATGCAATCTGGTATAGCTTCTCAAGTCAGCATCAAACAGCTTTAGTGTATGCTTTCTTCTTTCCAAACTACAAGGGAGGAGTGAGACCTACAGAGCTTCTTTATCATCATTCCCTTTTAAAGCATCCCAGGAAGGGTTAAAGGAGTGGAAAATCAGTGTTTTTTCTCTGATGCTCCTGGAGAAGGGAGACCAGAGGAAGGAGTGGGAATTGGGGGCTGGGGGTAGACAGACAGCTCTGTCTTCCCAAGCCAACAATGACTGACCCAGAAGGGACCAGGGGAACATTCTGCATCTTACACAGCAAATCCCTGGGGACTAGGAGAACGGAAAATAAGCAAGGCACTGTTAGGATGGGTTTCCCATTAAACATCTCAAAAATTTCAGCACACTCTCAAGCTTATTGATTCACTCTGAGACTTGCTTTGTGCTTACTAAAATCAAAAACCCCTAAACAAAAACACCACAAGGGCTAGCAGAGTTGTGCAATCCTGTTTACAAATATGTAGCCAAAGTCTTGTTTCCCCAAACACAGCAAGGAAAAACTCCCTGCTGTTCTTCTGTGCCTTATCTATGCAGATGTACATAACCCTTGCTAACCATTTCTCCATCCACTGTGTTTGCAATATATCCCAGAGAAATTGCTCTGTTTGTATAGTCCAAAATAGAGTAATATGTGTTTGTAGGGTGATAGCTTTCATCGTTTCTGCCTTTCTTTATGGAGAGCTTAATTTGGTCTGATCACCATACCCATTAGAAGACAGTCTCTGACCCCTTCCAGATTAAAGCTATGGATCACGTTAGCCAACATTATGCTATTTTGCACTAAAATATTTACCATTAACCATTGCCTTCCCATTTTTTTAAGAGCCATTACATTCCTGAGTCCTGCAGGTATAATCTGTATGTCCTCCTCCCAAAGTAGATAGCCTTTAATTGGCAATATTAATTCCCATATTGTTTCTGCTTTTCTAGAACATTGTTTAAATCACTTCCTGCTTGTAATCTGTCCTTATAATTTCTCTCTTTTTTTCATTTGCATAATTTAGAGATATTGCTAGAATTTTGGTTTGTTTTGTTTTTTTCTCATGCTGTAGGTAAAAGTATTGAGTCTCCAACATGAAAGGATCTCTGTAGCACCACACTGGAATTACTTGGTAAGTTTTAGTTAACAATTACACATTGAATTTCTGAGTTAGACAGTTTAGTTTCATTTAATATATGTTTTCTTGTTTTTGTTCTGGTGCTAATATTTTAAACAGGGTGTCATGTGGTATCAGTGCTTAACAGGAGTTTGGAAGACATTGTTTTGTCAACATAGTTACCTTTATTAAACAAATCAAATAATCAAAATTCTTATCTCATAAAAGTACTAGGCAGTTTGTTTAACTTAACCTGCTTTACATAAAGTCATGCTGACTGGCAGTAATTATGTTACCATTTTTTATTTCCTTATGGACAGGGTCCCATATCAGCTGTTCCATTCTTTCACACGGAACCAAGGTCAGATTAACTCATCTACAGTTACCCTGGTCATCCTGTTTACGCTGTTGAAATATCAACACGGCATTAGATTTTTTCAGACCTCTTGGACTTCTTCAGTATGCCAAAGCTTTTTGCCAATGAGCAGCAGTACCAGATTCCTTTTAAAAGCTTTAAATCAAGTTATCTGGTCCTGCCAATTAAAAAAAAATTAATAGATGCTCTTTACCATCCACTTAGGAGAGCACCAGAGTAGATGATATTTTAGCAATGCAGACTCTGTTTTCCTTTCTAAATGCAAAACAGAAATACTCAATGACTGCTTTCTCTTTTCCACAGCTAGCAGTGGAACTATATCATCACTAGCATTTCTGTTGTCCTGAATAGTCCTGCAGAAATTCAGAATAAAACGAAGACATGTTGTTATTGTCTTTATCTGTACATTTTCATAAATATATTTAGTTTGGATACCAATATACTGAAATTATTAGTGTATGAAATTTATTAATTTTTATGACTGTTGGTGTTCAATTTTTCTTAACTACAACTATTATCTATAATTGTCTTTTAAGCGTTCTATTAATATGTGTATATACACATATATGTATATATACACGAATATACTGATGTAATGCTGTATGCACTAATTATAATACACATACTAATCAGCACTGTATTTTTCATACATATCTTTAATTAGATCACTGCTATGTACTTCTTCACAAGTGTTAGTTTTTAGTTTAGTGAGCAATAACTTTCACAAGTCAGAATGAAGGATAATGCATAATTATAACGTTTTCCTTTGTGACTGAAATCTCAGTCTTTAAGTTTTAGAGGATCTAGGGCATTGTAGGGAATATGGAGCAAGAGCTTTAGCACATATCACTGTATTAGTAGAAGCCTTTTTATAGAGGCAATGTTTCTTTCTTTATAGATATTTGTTCTTGGTCACAAAAGTTACATGGGGTGGAAATCATCTCACCTTACTTGATAACATAGATATCCACATCTACGCTGGTGATTCCCTAGGGCGATTATGCCTCTGTCCATAGAGAAAACCAGACATTTTAGAGCTCAATGAATCTGACCTATTTTAGATGCCTACATTAGGGTTGTATGAATCATGCCTTAAAGTGCTTTTTTCCTCTTTTTTTTTTTTTTTTTTTTTTTTTTTTTTTTAACACAGACAATAAAAGGAGCCCAGGGTGATTAATCCTGATCCAATTCTTTGCACTGCAGACTTCTACATCTGGCCATCCATACTGCATTTTTCTTCTCTAACTGAAAAAAAATATAGTTGGCTATATAATCATGAGGAAAAGAAACAGCTGAGCCTCTGAATCTTCAAGATAGAAACAAAAATTTTTTCAAACCATTAATTTTCTTTACCAAAATTGCAAGCCAGACTATGATTCTTTGAGGGATTTTATTATTTTTAGTTAAATTTGATGAAAGAACTTAAAGTTCTTAACTAAACAGCTTTACATTAAAGTAATGATTATAAGTAGATAGTTAAGATTACTGTATATCAGATGAATCAGACTAAATAAATCTAGACAGCATTCTGTAATTCAGGTAACTATTAAATTAATTCAATTTCTTTTTATTTGCTTTACCTAAGTATTATTTTTTATTTTTTACTACACTTGAAAATGTTAAACTTTAAGTTTGCAAGGATTTAAAATGTGTTAAAAACTTAAACTTTAAATTTGTTTCCTTCTACAATAAAATGGTAATGGCATGATCCATAAGAGAGCTATCTGAAGGGACATATTGAAGCTGATTTCATATAATCAACTTGGCAGAAGATTTCAACATGCTGACTTGGTGCAAATAGCTAGCTGGGCACACAGATTGCTCCAAAAAGACTTTGGCTAGTGGGTGAAGAATTTCTTTTGCATTTGAGAATTCTGCTGTAGTGACAAAGAGACAGAAAATCTTCAAAAGAAACTGGTTCTTGCAACACAGGCTTTTAAATTCACTCGTGGGCTCACCAAAATACTTTTAATAATCATCAATGGAACAACTAAGTATATAACTCAAGCAAAGAGTACTCTTCCTGGATCTTCAAGTAGGAGACCTCTAGAAATAACAATACATTACAAACAAAGTGTAAGTGAAATTCCACTGTTAGAAAATACCTTTCCTATTGATGATATTTGCTTGTCTGCTCTAGGGATTGAAAAACATTTCACATAAGAAAATTTAAGGCATTTGCAATATTGACCAGTTTCCCTCTTTTTATACAGGCTATGACAGTAAAAAACTGGGGACAAGCCAAAACTTTTTCACTACCTATCACCACAGATAGGAAATCATGGCACGCAGGCCTTTAAATGAATGGCCCAAAGGCGTAACCATGCACAGCATCAGAGGTTCTTGTTGCAAATATATCTCTAGCAACCAATGACTTGAAGTAAGCAAGAAGTCTTACAACATGTATCATTTGTTACAAATTATGCAGCTATGACAAAAGCTTGAATACCTCTAATATCTTCTGCAGCATAAAGCGTTATATGCCAAGGGCTACCCACCTATCCGAGTGGTGTAGATCTCAAACATAACTGAATTTGTTGATGCACTTAAGTACAGAATTCTTTTGTTTATACAACTAGCCACTGACTCCTGATTCTCTCGGTATTGACTGTACTTACACTGGAGCCTACATCTGCTAATCTCATTATGATCATACTGCTTCCCCCTGTGAGCATGGTAAGAACTAATACATTTAAGAATTAATGCATGGCCATGTCTTATAAAGACACATTCTTTTATACCTAATATACAGCATTTCTACCATACTTTGTCAAAGGTTGCGAAATACATATACATCACCATTTGACACCTAGTCTTCAAGAAGACTTTTGCACATCTCTGTGGCCCCCAGGATTGGCTGGAGTGCTAAGGGGTATTATGTGCACTGTGGTTGGTTCCTTGACTCAAATTATATATTCCTAACTAAGTTGACTGTGGATAAACTTCACCACAAACTCACAGCAATTCTTGAATTTATGTCTCCTGTTGGATAGCAAGATGCTGACCCATCTCTGACTCTGTAACACATATGGCCTCCATACTAATGTCATCTTCCTTAAATAGTTAGTGTCTAACTTCATTATTGGGTAATGAAAGTTGACACTGAATTTTCTTTTCTGAAGAACTCACAGTAGAGGCAAAGCACTTAACTTTGGAGTTGAACACTAAAATGCCTCAGTGTACAAGATGTCAGTCCCGCTTCTTGTGACTATAAAGCAACTCTCAGATGAAGTCTGCTGAACAGCCCTTCATCATTGTTACCTTCCTCTCCCATTCTACCGTTTGCCTCAGTCATACATAGCCAGTGGGGCAGCCCTGTGTGGCCTAATGAATAGAAGGCAAGTTTATTGTAACAGCAGGTACGGGATAATAAAAAATGTTAGAATAAATTTTCTGGCTTATTTTCATTACGCATTCAGCTTTGGGCTGAGTTGTCACAAAATAAATCACCCAACTCTGACTGCACAAATATTTTAACAACTACGGAGATTCTCATCATTTTTTATCTTTGATGACTGCATGATCCCGTTTATTTAACAGATGAATTTATACTGACCTACGGGTATTAGAAAAGAAATCTTCAGGAGTATTTCAAGATAGTACTCTATTTTGGAATGGATATTGTGCAATTAAGGAAAGAACAATACTTTATTATTCTTTCCACAGGGGCTATTTATTGGGCAATGACTACCTGTTACTTTTTATCTTTCTCACCCATGCCACATTGCAGCAGCCATGGCTGCAAGTTCCTATGCTGGATGAACACCTGTGTGTATTAAAACCATTCATATATACAAATTTCCCTACTCCTGCTCTAAGAGGGCATCCATTTTGTTCACAAATCTGCACTCATTTCACATTTGAACTGTAGGGCATCCCTGATTGTTGTCTTCCTGATCAGATGGAGGAGTGCACCATCGTTACTTCTTTTTTACTACTCAAAATGTCTCAGTGTTTCTCTCTTTACTTTGCTGTGGAAGATCTGCATAACGCAGGGGAAATAATTCTCATGTGAGGCAGGTATTGCCAATCAAGCACCCAGGTTTTGAGTATTGTTAATGCACAATCTAAAATCACCCCACTTGGTTGGGTATAAATGAGCCTTTCTTTAGTTAAGCATCCAGTGAAAGGCTTCATAAACAGGGGAAACATGGGTGTATGGTTATGCTAAGTCTTTCAGACAAACAAGAATAATCATAGCACTATTGTTTTCTATATTTGCTTTAAAGTAAAAAAATAGCATTTAATAGCCCAGTGTTTCTAAAAACGTAGGTTTCTTGGGCCTACCCATCACATCATTGTAATACTAGTAAGTCTGCCGTGGTCATCATCTGTCTTTGTTACAACACAGAAAAATGTTGCCTTCTGCTAGGTATGATCTGAAGTGACAACAGCCTTGTTGGTCACATCGATGACCTAAACACAATTAGCTACCTTCAAATATTTAAAGTCATCAATGCCTGTTTGTTGCCCACTCTTGTAAGCCAGACAGTTTCTTAGTTGTCGCACATAACTCCTTCACAATAATCCTGACCAATTTTCCTGTGGATTTTTCTCCACAGAAGTAGTTACCAAATGAGAGTGCCAAGCCTTCAGATGAAAATGGATGAGTATATTTCACTGTGTCAAGAGAAATTCTTATGACATGTTCCATTCTTACAGTTGCAGGGCAATTTCTTCATTTAAGGTTCTTGAAATTTCGTATTCCCAAACCCTGTTGAAATTGATGTCTGTCTCTGTTCTGCATCACTACTGAGCCTCACCGTTTCATGCATTAGTTTAATCAGTTGACTCTGCTCAGCTTCAGCTGTCCCTGTCCCGAAAGACAGACAAAGAGCACCAGGAACCTCCCAATGGTCTTCAGTGCTTCTTGCCCGATGCCCAACAGTCCTTTGAAAATGAAGGTCCCATTTTGAACGTTGTGATGAAATGAGAGAAATCGTGGTAAATACTCCAGTACCTTCTGGTGGGATCTTTCACAATGAGTAGCATGGAAAAAACCAGAGGGACAAAGCAATAAACTGTGGAATCTTCCAAGAATGCAAAGCAGCAGTGTTGTAACAGCTGTGTAGACATAGCGATTCCAGAGCACTGTGTAGACATGATTATTCCAAATGCAGATTGCATCACCGAGAATAATGAAACACTCTGGACATACTGCTCCCTGTTTCAGAGCACTTGTAGATACAGATGTCCACATAGAACTTCAGTTGTATGCAGAATTTAGGTCTCTGATAAGATTTGTGCTGTGTAGAATGTGGACTACACAACTGCTTCTGAGGTAACACAAAAGCAGATTATAAAGACTAGGTCTTTTCTGCCAAAAAAAAAAAAAAAATGCATAAAAGTCACTAATATATGTCCGATATGCCAAACTGGAAACACAGCCAAGTGTTGGATACTTTAATTTTACCACAAGGTTAGTTCAGCAAAGTCAGCCCTGTCCTCTTGCCTGGTATTGACCTTGGAAAATTCACCTCGGTATAAAATTAAAGCACCTTATCTTGACTATGTTTTCAGCACAGGAGAGCTGACGCATGTTGGTTTCTCTGAGGTTAAAAAAAAAATAATCTTTTTAGCTGTAAAGAAAAGTCCAAATCAAAAGAGTCATCTCCATTAGGGTATCTCTGCAAAATCATGTGTTACCTATGTTCTTCTGTGTGTTCACTATTGCATTAGAACATGATTAGTAATCATGGTATAGACACAGCATTGCATTGGTGTGGCTGGTGGTGGCTTTATGCAAGACTAGTCTTGAGAATGGCATAGTATAAGATAAGGTCAATGTGAATTTAAACAGACATAATGGTTGATGTAACAAGTACCCTTGGAAGCTGTACAAATGGACTGTGAGGTGCTTTGTCTTGCATCCTTTTTATACTGGTAAAAACCTGAGGCGAAACCCCCTTATTGTGGCACATAAGTAGTACAGCTTATTTCGCGCTTTTGCACTGGTGTATGCTACATACGTAAACCACTTTTCATGCTCATCCAGGCTCTCCCTGTCTTAAGAGGACTTTCTGGGAAGGCTATTCTGACAAATTTTTCCTGGCGTGGATTTGGCCCTAACTTTGTACCAGAGCAAACTTTCATGTGTACACTTCTGTGACAGAGTAAGAATGATTTTTCCCATCTATCTTGAATATATTACTGACAGGCTGAAAATGAAAAACATCCTCCTATACCAAGAAGATACATAACATCGACAGGCATGTAACTATACTGGCTTCAAAGCTAATTAAATTTACCTCAGTGCAGCTTTCCCCTGTAGACAAACCCAGAAGTGCCAACCCCATCAATCATTGCCTCACTCACCTCCCTGACCTATCTTTAAAACTAGAAAAAAAGCTGATCAGCTCCTCTCCATTTCAATTTTGCTCTCCCCAGCCTGAAGATCTTTTTAAGTCCTAGCTTCTGGCATGATGCCTTCCAGTCACTGGTCAGATTCAGCAGTGGCAGCTGCTAGCAGAAAATCCTCCTATTCAAGAGATGACCTTATGTGCTCCAAACGCTGCTTTCTCATTCTGTCTAAATCACTTCTCCATGTTCAATGCCTGCACTAACACTGTGATGCAGATAGATAAGTTGCAAGTGTTCTGGAGCAAAAGGTATTATTTAAAAGGTAAGAGATTTTATGTTTTAAATAATAATTCAAAATTATGGTGAGACAGTCTTTTTACTAAAAGAAATTAACAAAATTTCACACATAGCATCCAAATTTTATTTTTAAGCCAATGCCACAGTATACATCCTGATTCCCTTATGAAAGATCCACTGTAAAATCCTGTAATGCCATGTGAATAATTTTAGTGATTCACTCCCATGCAAATCTCTTATTTTCCAATGCAAATATTGCATAAGGGTAGCACAGTACTCTTAAACACGAACAAGACATAAACCAATTTCATTCAGATTATGTTTGTGTCATAAATAAGTCTCTGTATCCACTCAGTTCAAATCGGCCTCCTTAAGCAGGCTTGCACTCGTTAAATCCTGTCTATGACCTCAGGCAGCCTGTTCTAAATGCAAGACTCTTGCATGTGAAGTGAGGAGCTTGAAAAATAACACTGAACTGAGCTAAGGATAAATCTATTTGGATTCATTACATCTATGACCGGACTGTGTTTGTAAATAACACTTATTTACATATATTTAAAGAACTGTCAGTTTTGCATGTGGAAAACAGAATCACGAGAATATGAAAAACTCATTCAAGTTTAGGTGACCCACAGTCACCAAAAAAAAATGACTGGTTATCCCTTCATATTTTACAGAAAATACACAGTCAGTGCATGACTACTAAAGTCACTACATTTATTCTGTCCCTTTTTTTTCACACCATTCTTTTTTTGGTTTTCTGCTCATCATACTAGCTTGAGTAGATTTTACATAAGCAATTCTCTGTGTGTGCGTATGTCTGAAATGACTACTATCACTGAGTGACAAGTCAGTATCCAGGCACATTTTGATGTTTTGGTTTTTTTTTTTTAAGAACTTTAGGAATTTTCCAGCAGTACAAAGTATGAGAAAGTAAGAATGGTTATATACAGGAAGGTGTCTGTTTTTTAAACTAATGTCTTCAGATAGTTTTCCTCACTAAAGCATATCTGTAAAGTAACAGTTTTTCTAGATGTTAACTTGATTTTACTCCTGTATGAGAAGGTTCAGTTCTGTCAGCTGCCTAATTTTTAAAATATGGGTCCTTTTCCTTCTTTAGGCTTTGCTTAGGAGCCCCAATAAGGTGATATAGCTAGAAATCTTCCTTGGTTGTGCTGCCACAATTAAGGGTTTTGACTCATGCTCACACAGGCCTCTGAGTCAGGAGCAAGAATGGCTTATGCTGTTGTGGCTGTAATGTTTGCTGCTCACAGTCATCTATTTTGGTCTAGCTTTCTCCCCTCGTTTGAGTTTACTCACTCCACTAAAAGATGGGCTAGGCTTTCTGGGAAGCCGCCATAACCCCAAAGTTTTTAGGCCTGTCAAAGTAAACCAGCACTGATACGCAGTTCTTTAATTCATGGCCACTAGAAACTTCATTCATAACTTAGTCACCCCACAGCAAAGGTGGGAATGGAGAACTGCATCTGGGAAAAGCTCTATCTTACCCAATGTTGGTCACTCTTGCTCCCCAGTTTAAGACCTTCGCTTGAGGACATGCATCCTCTTCCAGGTCTGTCTGTGGTGTCTGAAATTGCTATCATCCATAGCCATGTATTGGCAGATTGTGTTAACCAAGCCAGTTTTACCTAAGAAAGATTAAAGGAGGTAAGGGGGGAAAACAGAGGGGTGCGTCTCCTGAGAGGATACCGAGGATCGAGGAGATTAACATGTTATCAGAGTGTGCTGCTGTTTGCAAAACAAGGTCCATTATAAGCAGTGTCGTGACCTGTGCAACAGCTGCTCAGCCAGAAAACCACCTCCCAGCCAGGAGTTAGTGGATCAAATGCAAGTCTACCTGTTACCATGTCAGCCCAAATCCTGACAGTTTATTAAGTTCACCTGTATCAAACATTTAAGCTGATCTCACTGACTGTGCTGTGAAGTGGCTGAGGATCATTCACACGTCCTGTACTGCCATTCTCCTGAGGCGGTTGTAATCTTGGTCAGGGAAAAAAGGAGGCATGGAAAACCAAACAGCTACTTAGGTGACAACCTCTTTAAATGCTACAGTTCACTTGTCATCCCTCTAAATTTTCAATGGCAAGAACAGGATCAAATGGACATCATGTGACACTGTGGAGGTCCTGAATCGCATTGCAGTTACTGTGCAAGCTCCACCGTCTGCTTTTGCTAGAGAGTGGAGCTTGTATGTAGGACATACTTATACTGGTGCAGATAAACCAGTTTGAATTATCTTGGCCTTAGGGCTGACATCCACTGACAGACTTTTTTGCCAGATTTAATGGGTATACTGTTCTGTTCTAAGTGTAACCTTAGACAAGTCAGAATGGATTTGTACAGTAAGAGTATATTGGCAATGCATGTAACACTTCTTACTGGGAAAGTTAATATATAAACAGGATGGATTAAATTGCCAGGGAAGATGAACTACACGAGAACCTCTAGAAAATGTCTTTAATTTTGTTTTGTGCCTTGTTTTTCTTTCAGCAAGTTACTAAGAAATAGACCTTTTGCACTAGTGGTCTGCTTACGTGAATATACCAACCTTCTCAGCAAGACGATTCATTAGAGCTATTGTGCTGGTAAGGCCCTGAAAGAGAAGGACAGAGGAGGTGAGTGAAGGCAATTTGATTGTCCAGGGCACCACACATACCATTTGTTCTCCCCATGAACTGCTGGAGACCGAGCCTCAGGCACTTTAGTGCTAACTTAATCCTCAGAAGAGATTTAAGCAAAAGGCTATTTTCCTCATGAACAACAGCAAGCGATCTGCATAAAGGTGCCTTAAAAGTAGGGTGCCACCAGGAAACCTGTGGTGATTCATGCTGGAACAATTTAAGTAGGTAGTGCCCCCAGCCGTCTGCTGCACCTCTCCTTGGAGTTTACCACACCTACAGCAAAAACAGTGTGTTTGCTTCCCAGCCACACCAGCCCACAGTCCAGCGAGTTAGGTTTAACTGGGATTGATGGCTATTTAAGATAGTATGCCAAGCTTGAGGCTGTGGCAGCTGAAGAGCAGACACAGCGCCTGTTCTCTCAGGTTTACAAAGGGGCAGCAATTTCTTCCAGAAGTGCAGAGCAGGCAGCAGGAGCAATACACTATTCAAAGTTGCCCAAACTGTGCTCTTTTTAATGCATTCTTTTATTTGCTGCTGTTCTGCATTTCCAGCCGGTATCACATACTTTTTCCAAGTGATACTGTGTAAACACAGCTACTGCTGTTGCAGTTGGTGCAGCCATACCCAAGCCAGAACGTGGGTCTGGTGCTCTGCTCTCAGTGTAACCATAGCAATGTGAAGCTGTGCATCCAAGACGCGGTGGAAGATATGTTAATATATCTTCTTCCCAAGGAGTCAGTTGATAGAACGTGAAGTATGACAAGTCTCATGTCCATTACACGGTGTGTTTTGACTGGGAAACACTAGGGAAATGACCACTGGTATGAAAAAAAGGTTTCTGCAGGTCATCTGTGGTTACTCTGTTGGCTAGATAGTGGCCACCTCAGAGCTGACATATTTAACGTGTTTTGGGTGGTTTCTCCCTTCTACATTATGAAAACTGAGTGTCCCCCACCTCAAGTTCCATGGATAGGAACATCACATATTTCTTCTCTTCATATTTAGGAGAGGGGGAAATTCTTAGCTGAGTGTCCTTACCAAGTGTTACTTCAGAGAAATCAGTGGCAGAATTCCTTAAAACACAGGCAGACAAAAAAAAAAAAAAACAAACTCAAACCTTCTTAAGACTATCAAGTAAGTTTCAATCAATTAATTTATTTCAATTCAGTCAAATTGATTGGCAGTCTATGAAGTTGAATAAAAGACTCTTCCAGCAGAGGTTCTATTACCTTCAGGAGAAGGGCTCACTGATGCATCAAAACTCAAGTTTTAAAATCCTTACACGATTAGTGAAAGTTGCTGTTACCACATCAGAGGCACAGTATCATCAGTTTAATCCAGTTTGAAAAGTCATGGCCACTGATGGAGCAAGCTCTTTCCCCTTGCCCTTGGCCACACGTGCCTCCTGCCCCTGACATGCTAGCAGACAAGGTGGCATGGATCAGTTTGCTGATGTCACTAAATACTGATCTTACCAAAAATTAAAGGTTGTGTTTCAGCTAGATCAGAAGAGGAGACATGAATGCACTGTCAGGACAAAATCACCACTTTTGTGAACAGTGTGGTCTTAGACCACCACCCCAACAGAATGACTGATTAGTCACTTGTATTCAGAGAAACCTGGTCTGCCTGTGGTTAAAAGTTCTTTTGAACACTTTTTAAAAAAAGACTCAGTGTATTTAACTTGCTTTTTAGAAACCCTATGCTTTCTAATATAACAACTAGAGAACTTGAAAAATTTTCCTAAAAATCACTAGAATACTAAATATTTTAAGTCCTGGAATATTTATGATGTTGTTCCACAATAATAAATACAATACCTTCTCTTTATTATATCACTTAGTGAAGGTAATGTGATTTAAACCAGTTATGGGACCACAATCATAACTTTTGAACTACTCGGAAAAAAAACAAAACGGGATTCAGGCTGACTTTTATGCACGTGTGCTAGCTTTATGCAAATTGTCAGCAATTAGCTTATACAATTAACAATTTTTAAACTACTCTCAGATCAATATTGAATTCCTAATTATATTGGTAATTCTTCTGTCTAGCATATCTGGTGCCAGAAGAGTATTTCTTTAGCACTAATACATCAGAATTTCATGACAGGAGTAGCCAAGTTAAGCTTGTTCTTTTGGCCCTGAACAGGGTGGCCAAAAATATGCTAAATCAATAATATATTGCTCAAAGGTACCATTACTTCACAAGGAAAATGTTTAAATAGGTTTTAATTACTATTTCACTGTCTAAACACTGTTGAGATTCTCATCTATTAGTCATTGTTGCACTTAATACTGTTTGTTCTGTGGCTCAAAAGCTTTTAGAACATATAGTCTACGTGTGTTTGAGTAAATTTTCCTCACTGTAAAAACTGGAAGTATAAACATGGGAATGGAGAACCTACTAGTGTCTTCTTGTCGGGATCCTCTGCCATGACAAAAAACTCATCATGATTCTCAGGTAACACTATCACCAATTTTTTCATTGGCATTCTTCTTCAAAACAGTTTAGGTTATTAATCCAATTTACCCCTATTAGAGTATCGTTCCAGAGCCTTAGTTTTCCAGTGGTCCTGGTAATTGTTTGATTTCATGAAATGGCGAATTGCAGCACACTGTCCCATTTTACTGGGAAGACATTGCAGTATTTACGTTTTCTGCAATAAACGCTATGAATTCTAGTTACAAGAGAAATTTAGGTGAAGTTTAGTTACAAAAAAAAACATAGCAATAGCAAGACCTAAATTTTTTAACTCAGATTGAAAGATAATGTATTCATTGACAATTTTTTTTACTGCTATACTTCTGTAATAAATTTAAACAACTTGTGAATTGTTCAAAACAATGCATTCCATCCAGCTTACATCAAGTTATCTCTGTTGAAAACCAATGCAAATGAAGTGTAGCAACTAATGACACAGGTCTTCTCTTTCCTAATATGAGGCTGAATCTTTCATTGGTAAATCATAGTATGCCTGCATCACTGATGGCATAATGGGGAATTACATTTCAAATTGACTTTAAAATTAGTTATTTCATTTACACTTCCAATCATTTAGTAGTTAAGCACTTAAATCTTCAAGTGATCATTTGTATTTCATTGTCCTTCCTTTTCAGAGCTAGGTAAAAAATAATTAGAAAGCTATCTTCTTTGCAGCTCCTTTCATTTTAAAATAATACCTATTATTATGTGTGTAATCAGAAGTAGAGTGGGATCATTTTAAATTTGTAAAATTAAAATGGAATTACATCTCATGCTCAAATAAATTAATAAAAGGAACACTGACTATTTTGGCAAAAAGATCCCTTAAAATTACTCTCGAATAAAAAACTTATATTCATTTTGTCTTGTATTTTATCCTGTAACTTATATTAAAAATACATACATGTATTTTTTAGGTTATTTTTGTCTTACTAACAAGAATGCTACTATAGAATACAGAAAACAAGTGATTTAATGTGTATCATAAATATATTAAAAATATAACATTAAAAATATGTTTTTGAGTGACAAAGCTAGGAGTTGTTGCAGTTCCACATTTATGAAAAGGAAACATTTTGTTGAAAACATGTTCTAGTTTCAAAATGAATGCAAAATTATTTTTTTATATAATTAGCATACATACTTAAAAAGGTTCAGATAAAATTAGAATTCTGTCAAGATGAAAAACTACTTAACATGCACAAAAAGGGACCCACAATTAGAGACGGGAAGGGGGTTAGGCAGAATAGTGAGAATACATAATTCAAAATGTCACTCAGCAATCTACTTTGGAATAATATTGGTTGTACTCTGATTCTCCTGTTTGGCAACTCAGAACATACTTTGGCTCGAAACAGGAAAATAAAAGGTGCTTCACATAGTTCTGTTTGGGAGGATGGTGAAAACTGAAACATTTTCTGTTATAGGAGAGATCCCCATCAAATTAATTAAGGCTGCTGTTCTTCACCTGTTTTTCACTCAAAAAACATAATTCACCTATGCACAAAATTCAGTGCAGATTTATTAAAATCCTCAACGTATCTATCCCAACATTTTAGCTCAATAAGTAAAAAAGTAAAGCAGCTTGACATGGACTAGTTTGAAACAGAGGAAAACAAAAAACAGGAAAAAAAAAAAAAAGCAGAGGGAGGAAGCAAGTTAAATGAACACATTATAGAAATTCTAAGTCTTTTCAAGAGACAATAAAAATGGTGCAGTTAACTTGTTCTTAGCTTGGAGTTTTATTCAGATGTTTCCACAAGGCTTTCAGAGAAGGAGAGTTGAGGAGGAGAAAGAAACACACTGTGGAATAGCTGGAAAATATAGCAGAAAGGACAGTATATGTGGCATGAACAATTACGGAAAACTGGCAGATAGTGACAGAAGAGTCAATTGACAAGAGCAAAGGTCAGCATAAAAAAAAATCAGTATTAAGGCCCTGAAGCATGGATAAAAATGTCTACACACTAAACAAAATTGTTTACTTAGTTTTGATTTATAGCTACTGCATTGTGAATTTCAGTTACAGTTAGCTGCATAACACAACATTTCTCTTCAATCCAGACCTTGCCAGTAAATGAAAATACCTGATTTTCAAAACAATGTTTTGTAAAGAGAGTATTAGGTAACATAGGACTGATGAGTAACTATAGTGTTATTAAAATTAATCTAATCTAATATACTCCCTAAGTCTAATAGTTAGTCATGTAGTTGTTGCACTCTCAAAAGCTGAAATAAGAAACGAACTGACCAAAAACACATTAAAGTCAAGTTTAAAAAAAAAAAAAAAAAAACAAACAACTCAAATATTATATAGCTTCAAGCTTTGCCTCCAGTTCGCAAGTAGCAATCAAGTTACCTGCTTATTGATGACAAGTGAGGTCACTGACTGTTAACCCTCTTGGATGGTATCAGACACTAAAAACACCTCAAATCCTAACTAGTATCATCAGGTACCAACATCTGAGAACTCTTTAGTTTCTTGCAGCCATTCCACATTAAACTGCTCTGCAGCCACGGATGGCAGTTCATGCAGCTGTCTGGCCAGAGGTGGTCCTTTCTTAGCTCGTTATTTCCGACTTTCACCTGTAGCTTATCATAGAAGTAGCTCTGAGTGTTTGCACTAGCCAGACTGACTATGACAGAAGTTAAAGAGCACTCACACAAGTCCTTCTGCAGATGGTGTTACAGTGGTGGTAGGTCAGGGCCCTGCTGGCTCTAGCACAGTAAAACCCAGAAGTTGTATAGGCTGAAGTTTGCATTGTGCAACTTAAAAAATTTAATAAATTAAAGAAGTGATGTAAAAACAGGCAGATAATGGCTCAGGGAAGGATTGTACAGAAGCCTTTGTCTTCTTTTTTCCAAACCTGTGAATAGATGAGAATATAGAGAGGGCCATTACATGTTTTGGTCATTGAACAGGTAGGACACACCTCACAGACATTCAGAAAGAGATAAAACAAATTCCATCATTTAGAAAGTATTTCTTTAGCAGACTGTCTGATGTGGTTGGGCCCACTGGGATATGGAGAGATGTTCACTGCAGAACACATGAACTTAAGATTTTTTCACTTTCTAGCTGCTTAGTATCACCTCTCTATGGGATATTGCTTCCATGGCAGAATAAACTGAGTATTCTTCATCCACTGCAGTGCAAAGCCATTTAAACTAATTTAAGCTAGTTTTTCACTGAAACAGATGGGGTATATTCATCTAGTCAGTTCTAACATTGCTGAACACTAACCTCCAGTAAAATTTTCTGACAACTGAAAGTGGCAACAGTTTAAAATCTATCCACTGAAATCCAGTACTTTTTATCCAGTCTGCACACGATCACTTCCTTCAGGTCACTGCAGAAGTGAAAAGACCAACCATGTCTTGGCAATAGTTAAAAGTAGGGGATATACCTCTTTGCCAGTTCCACCTCTACTCTTAGAGATACCAGAGGTGACAGTTGGAAGTCACCTTGCCTTTTTTTAAGGTGGTTTCTAAAGCCATAGTGAATGTTGAGCACGGAGGAGTTATCTTTGCTAGTGTCCTCTTTGGTCAGCTCTTTCATTTATTCATTTGTTTTCAGCACTGATTGTAGGGTGCAGTAGACCTGCTTAGTGTAAACAAGTGGCAAAGTATTTGCCTGATTGGGGATACAAGTAACCAAAGTGTTTAGTGAATGAAGAAAACAAATGAAAGGACCAACATAAAAGTATCTTGAGTTGCTGTTAGAAAATAAAATGCGGAACTTCACCTACCATAAAAATTTTATAGAATGAATATTAATGTTATGAAGAGAAGTAGGGTGGATTTGCATTATGTATTTGACTTGTCCCTGGAGCGCAAAGACTGACACAGACTTGTGACTGCATTAACTATAGCCAAATTTTAATTGAAGACGATTGATTGTTGAGCATTCTGTTAATTAACCTCTTTATTCTGTATTTTCCTACAGAATCTGAAATGTCCTTTCAAAGTAAATTTTTGAATTTAACCATCAAAAAACAGACATGATCTTCATTCACAAAAGATGCCTTGTAATAGCAATCCAGGAAAAAGAAAAGAACAAATGGCAAATATAATGCCACTGGATTTTAGCTCAGAAACGGTTTCATGAAAACCATTGAATCCAGACTAGTTACTTGTCATTTCAAAGCTAGAAGCCAGGTCCTCAGAAGCTCATAAGGGACTGGTCCTCATAATACAGAGTGAAGCTCTCACAGCTCCATTTTAATAACAAAAAGACAATAAATTGTAAAAAATGTATGTCTGGAAAAATCTTCCCCCTCGACCCCACGTCTAAGCACAACCAACTCTGTTTCCTTTGAGCTTTTATTTCTCCCCTTTTCTTGGATTTAAAATTAAACACATGTTCAACCACAAAATAAAATTTCTTCACCAGTTCTGCATTATTTGCTAGGACACTTGTGCAATATTTCTGATTTCTCATCCTAGCATAATACAAAGGTCAGATTTGTGATATGAATGATTAAAATCATTTGCCCAAAATAAGAAAGGATGCCGGTTTCCTAATGAAAAACAGCCTCTTGCTAAATCACGTACTTTTCTCAAACAGCCACAGGTACTATGAAGAACTTTCTACATACAGTGCCATAGGGAAAGGGAGGGATCCTTCTCCAGTTGATTTCAGGCACCACAATCAGCTGTTCTACATCCATCCGTACATCACTCCATCACTCTGCAGCTGCCCCACAAATCACATCTTTGAAGCACCTTGTCAGTGGCAGTCTAATGCAAATTTCAGCACCTTTACTTTACAGTGCAAACCAGATCATGATTCACAGAAAACTAGAAGGAAAACAAGGCAGTTAAAATGATTTATTTGTTTGGCGATGGCACACTGTACCGTTCAGATTGATATTTAGGGCGGGATTAATCTAAACACTGAAGTCATCTTAACGCTGGAGGACTAAACCAAATTGTTTCTCTGCACTCCTTCAGTGTGTGTCCAGGAAAAGAGATAGACACCACCAGGCAGTGATCACCCCATCCTAACACGGGTGTCAGAGGTAGTGTGATGAATTGCTTCCTAAGGTACCTATTTCTTTTCACTGACTACAGGGGAAGCACAGACTAGATGTCTTATTTTATAGGCTAAAATTAGGTGAGATTAAGGCTACCCAGCTGCTCCAAAGTCAGACAGCATTTATTTCCCTCTTACATACTTCATGGGAGGTGCAGATAGCAGGATCAGGAAAGGATGAACAGAGTTCAGTGAGTGGATAGTTGTTCAATATTTCTTTTTAGACTCATCTCTCAACGTGTACCCCATCCATTATTTACTGCACACCATCTGAATGCTGCACTGAACACAGAATCACTCATTTTCTCATGGGCTTTTCCATGCTGCTCTCATTGTAGTACTCTATTTCTCTGTAAACATTAATGAATTTATCTTCCTGACAACCTGGTGGTATTATTATCTTCCTCTTCCATGTTGTGAGTGGAGTTGCTAAAAAAAAAAAAAATGGTCCTCTAATATTGTTTTCCCTACATAACATGCTTTCCAGCTGGATTTTTTCAGAGTACTTAGTAATTTTAGCCCCTCATAAAGTCAAAGTACAGTTCCTGTTCACTTCTGCTGCAATTATTGGTGCTTAGCATTCAACCGAGTAGTCTCCAGGTGTTTTAAGATGGATATCCAGAAAAATGAAATAAAAACAGGGACCTAAATGCCTCCATTTGAAGTTCTCTGCCATATTCATGACACGCCTTCCAACATTTGCAACCAAGCAGATTCGGGCCTTTTTCACTGCTCAGCTTTGACTCGTCGCCTGTCTGAAGGCACCTCCTGTATTTCCCCTCCTGGCTGGGAGATCCGTGGATTTTTGGGCTGCTTGCTGCTCGATGCTTCATATATCCTCTGACATAAACAGCTACAATCCAAGCCACATCCCAGGGCCCCTGTCGATGCGAACAAGCTCTGTAAGACCGTGCCTAGCTGGCGTGGTGGGTCTATACTGTACTGGGGACAGAGGGGGCCCACCTGCAACTTAAATAAAGAGGCCTATAAACTGAACTTGAGCACTGGACCTCTAATCATCGACATATTGCTGGCTTCTCTTTCCCTAAAATAAATTCCCACATAAACAGGGGTAATTATGTCCTTGGACCTCCGGGGCATCACAGGGTGATGTGCTTTACAGCACAGACCCCCATCCTGCTTGGGGAGCTGTGCATGAGCAGCACGGGCATAAACCTCTTGGTGTCACTTGGTTTCAGCAGCAGGAGTTGGTCCTTGATCCTTTTATTTAGCAGAAATAGTCCTCCAGGGCTGTGCAGCGAGAGCGGGCTCTGTTGTAAGACAGAAGGACTTGCCAATATTTGGCCAAAGGGTGTGACTCTCCTCTCCCCGGAGCTCTGCCTGAACAGTGTCAGGCTTGAAAGAAATGCATTGAACAGCACGTGCGCTTCTACTACTTTGTTATGAAAACACTGGTAGTAGTGTTGTAGCTGGGATGGGCTAAAGACACAAGATCAGCAGGGTTTGCAGGAAGAAATTATATTTTTTAATGATTATGAAATAATTATAAATAATTTTTAAATCACCTCACTCTATAAATCATGCTCGTATTTCAAAACCAGGATTTTTTTCTATATTAAACAGCCCCCGACCCCTAAAAATAACAAAAGGAAGCCCTTTTTTTTCTGAAATGATTGCTGCCAGAAAAATGTTTTTGCCAATGCTGCTACCTGTCCAGGCTGTGTGGCAGGGGTACACCAACTCGATATGTTAGCTGAGTAAGCTTTATTATTTCAGTGAATTTCAATTACTCTATTAAAAAAAAAAAAAAAAACCAAAACAAAAAAAAACAAACCCAGACTGTTGCACTTAAGAATAAAAGAAAAGAAGTTATAGGAAAAATTTAGAATAGAAGTCATCAATACCATGGTATGATTTTAATTTAATCAAAGTTAAATCAAGATAAGCACAAATGGTAAATTAAGATAAGAACAGTGTTTATAAAATCAACATAAGTCTTTGCTTGTATATTGATACAAAAATAAGTTGTGAATAGGATATTCAGTATTGCCAAACTAGTAGATTTCCAAAGTTAAAGATGGGATTAATTCGAGTCCATTAATCTTCATTCTCCGTCTGACCAAATATAAAGAAGTTTTATTTTATCAGTCTCATTGATCATTTTTACCATTTACATTTTTTAGCTTGCACAAACCACTCGTTTATTGCTACATTCCTGCTTGTAATGGGAATATTTTTTGTAGGAAATTGTGCAAAAAATAGATTTGACATTGCACTGCTTCTGTCTTCACAAGTCCTTTATCTCCACATCCATTAGCTGACTGTTTGCAATATGGATTTATTTCAGTCTGCTTCTTGCACCATCAAGGTCTTTAAATTAAGTTCTGCCCCTCTACATGAAAAGACTTCTTAATTCATAGTTTCACATTATACAGAGATTAACAGTAGAAGGTTATTAACAGTGCAAGGTTATTAAGAGCATGTATAATATTATTTGAATGATAGCAGAATCCCATGGAATCCCATTTTGGTATAACTTTATTAGCAACAGAAGTATTCAGCTAATTTCATGCTTTTTCCTAGAATGACCAATAATAAATTACTGCAAATCAGTATGCATTTTAAGCTCCTTTTCAGCTAGCAGTCAACAATTTTGTAGTCTATTACAGGCTGTGGTTGCTCAGTGTAAGCACTGAGAAATGAATGCACTTTCCAATGGCAAAGCTAATAATAGTATTACTATTATTTCACAGAAATACATATAATCACCACAGATACTCTTGGAAGTTTTTGAGTTCAAGCCTAGCATTCAGTAGGCCAATTTCCTAAACTCTGATGAGAACTAGATGCCATCACATTTCACTTCAGTGTAATCGAGGGAGGAGGAGAATGGGGAAAGCACAGAGGCTCAATCAACTAATTTGGTTTGTAAGGTGCTAAAGGTGATAATTTCTGCATCTAACTGAGGCTTACAGTTATCCACTCTGAGCTTTGTTAGTAGTCCTCAGCAGAAGGTCTTTTCCCTCAGAGCTCAGCTGACATCAGGGGTAGCCCAGGAGTGTTTCCCCCTGCCTTGCCACAGGCGTCCATGCAGACACTAACCTGACCAGACGTGTGACTAGGAAACCCTCTCAAGATCCTTCACAACACCTGTGTTGGAGGATGGTTCCACCATCAAACCACACGTCAAGTGAAAACATCTTAAACTGCTATGACTGTTTATAGCGTAATCGTAAATCTAAGCTCTTAATCAGCACCTATGCTGAAAACACCATAGATTTAGAGGAGTCAGCTAATACATTAAGAGCATACACCTACACGTACCAAACAAAACTATTCTCCTCGCCCAGGTAATACTTTCCTCATAAAGTTCCAGAATCTCACAGTCGGTATCAATTCTTACTCCTTTGTGGTTTTCTCACAAATTTCCTGCAAAACCAACCTAGGTGCGCAAATATACATTTCTTTAAAAACACTTGTTCTAGTTTTCCACTAGAAAAATAAAAGGACAATTTGCTGTTGAAGGATAGTCTTATTTTGTTTTTGTAACTGAACTGTGCTTAACCCTAGGAGCCTCGTTTTAACAGCACTTTGTTTGTTTATTTAAATTCCCTGCTGTTGTACAGCATCTGTAGCATATGCTGTGGGATGCTCATACAGATGAGCCCCTGGCAGCTATCAGTGCTTTTTAATCTTCATATCGTCCAGCCCTACTCAGACAAGGGCTGTAGTATAGTTCCAGACTTCATTTTCTCTGGTGGCAAAAGCAATTTAGTAGATTTCCACCCTTTTTCACCCCAGTTAATCATTCCCTCCCTTGTACAAAAATTTATCACCTCCTTAGACATGCCCATGTTGCAGGACAATGCATGTTCAGTGCCATACTCTAAATTAGATTAGTGAAATAATCTGGGTTGAAAAGACTTTTTTTTTTTTTCTTTTTCAGGAGCAATTTTCTTAGCTTAGAACATTTTGCTGATCCTATTGAATAAAATCTTATCAATGACTCCGCTGGCAGAACTGAGGAGATAAATATCAGTAAGGGAATGGAAGCAAGCAGCTAGCGAGGAAAACATTGTCAGAGGGAAAATTGTTCATGGCCTTCCATCCTTAGATGCTGTATGTTTTAGTTCCTCCTCTGGAGAAGCAGAACTCTGTTTTCTATGATATGAAAAAGTGCAGTGCAAAGAAATCTTGAGAACAGATTTGGTAATAACTATTAAACCCACAGATATCACAGAGTTCTAAAAATCCCCAGAGTAGTTTGGAATTTTTATTCAAACAAGAAAATTATTACTCAGTTCCTAATTTTATTGTCTATTCAGCGCTCTGTTTGGCTCCTGAATTTGCAGCTCTGTGAGAGCTGGCTTTGCACTTTCTATTTGAAAAACTATTTTTCTGATTCAGAAGAGGGTTTTGCTCCACCATCATGCACAACTTTTTGTTGCCTGGCTTCTCTTTTAGCCTAAGAGCGTGAGATAATTGACACAGAACAGACAAAAGCTCGAATACATAACGTGTGACATTTGTGAAGCGCACAGTATTTCTTCAGACAGTGCACAGGAATAGCCAAAAATAAATTGTTCAGTCTGTGGCTGAGATCCTGACAAGCAATGAAAATCCTGGAGGCACCTCACCTTTAGGAATGGGCAATAGGTATGTAGGGCATACCAACCCAGTTGGAGTGGTAATATTTTTAGACTTGCGTTGAAGTGTGGATAGCTTTGCCAGTGGTTACCCCCCAAAGAAATACCTGGGTAGTTCAAGATAAACTGGTGCGCTACGTGCTCACAGCCTCAGAGGCAGAGCAGAAGTTCAGTAAAATTATTGAAGGAAATGGTGAAAGAATAGAGGCTGTTTTAGCCAACACCTCACATGAGCAGAAGTAAAAAGGATGGTGAGGCCAAAGAGGCAGCGGGCTGGGATGTCAGCCTGCAGGTGGGCTCAGGGCAAGGTCCGGCGAGGGGAACGAGGGCCAGGCACAGCCCGGGATGGCCGGGCAGGGCCGTGGGGATGGGGACGGGCTGATGCTGAGCCCAGGACACGGCCCCACGGGTGGGCCCAGCTTGGTGAGAGCCGTGGCCGGGCAGGGCAGGGCTGCGGGCAGCTGGAGACGGGCCCTGCTGCTGCTGCTGCATGGCTGCGACAGGGGCTGACGGCCCCGCTGTGCCAAGCTGGGGCCCCGGGCTGTGGGCAGGGTGGGGGGAGCCCTGGGTTGGGCAGGGGCAGGGAGGCCCTTGGTGCCCTCGGCGTCACGACAGTTGGAGGGTCTGGTCAACGGGTGGTGGGGCGAGGGAGGATAATGTCATAATATAAATCTGCCAGAAGTCTTTTGCCATGGGTTAGGTGAGAAATTACAATGAGAAAAAACACCCTACCAGATCTAACAGTGTGCTGAACACAATTCGTTATGATATTGATATAGAAATAAAACATACTCTATACCTCTAAGCCACTGAAAAGCAATCATAAAATAACTGCAGCCAGTAAACATAACACAATGGAAACAGAAAGGTGAAGTAAATTTTAAGGCCTCATCTTGACCTGTATATGAGAGGAGGGGAGTCTGCTCTACTGTTAGAAAACATCACAGAAAAGATTTTAGAGACAAAAGTTCTTGCAAATATGTTTTCATTCAAGCCTGCCTGATCCTGCCTCTTTTCTTGCTCTCATAACATTCCTGATTTAAAAAAAAAACAGTGTTTGATATGTGGTTTGCTTGCTGCTTGCCTTTCCCTCTTATCTCGTGGGTCTCTGTGGGATATTAGCACCCAAGGGGAAGATAAATCTTTTGCACCCTCCTGCCTATTTTATGAATAGGTAAAAGTGTTGGTTTTTTTTTTTTTTTTTTTAAAAAAAAGAGAGTAAGTAGAGAGACAATCAGTTGAGCTTTTTTCCTGTCTTGAAAAACTAGTTTATCATTTTTACTGGAAGGTTTTCTGAAGGACTGAAAAGCTCTCTGCATCTTTCAGAGCAGAGGGATGGGCAGCAGGTTTCACAAAGGGAGGGTCTGGGTGCTCAGGCAGACATGCCTGCCCTGATCGCCCCACTGCCTGCTCCCCGCTCATCCCACCCACGTCTCAGTCGCTGTGTGGCAAAGGAGACTGAAGAACCGGAGACACGTACTTGCCCTGTCACATCAGCTTGTCCCTAACAAGTGTGTCCATCTACAAACAGGAAAACTAGGTCCACAGAAGCGCTGAGGTGTGGGAAGGATCTGTTGTACCTGTTATGCAGCTGCACATTTTACTGTGTTTTCTTCCGAGTTCCTGTCATTCAAATTATTTAAGAAAAGAAATCATAAGCTTGCTTTTTTCCATTATAAACCCCATTGTACTTTGGGGATGGTTGTGAGAAGAAGCACTTGTTCTAAACTACAGGGTTTAACATTTTATTTCAAATTTGAGGTAAGAATGGGTCCTCTGCAATTCTCTTACTGCTACTTTTGGAGAGTTTATATTTTATGTGAGGCTAGATCACAACAAGTAACTAAAATGTGCTTTTTCCCCAGCCATAGTTTCTAATTACTGCTTAACTATAAAACTGAATGAGGAATTAGACGGGCAGTGGAATGACAGAGAGTTCAACATAAACATTCAAAATGAAAAATAAACTCACCCGGGAGAGGACGAGAGGAAAACAACAACATATGCAACACATTTTATAATTCAGGACAGTCTTGAACATTTCAGCTATTGCTTCAGTTTGGTAGAACTAAAGCCAGAAAAGGGCAGATTGCTAGAACTCCCCAGCTTTAAGGTTTGTATGAAGACGAGGCGATTTATTTTGTTGACATTCTGTACTGAGGTTTATGTTCTGATTTGTTGATATATAATTATCATAATGGTTCCATAGGTCTAATGTAAAAAGTCTTTCATTTCCAGGTATCACTTTCAAGCTGTCATTTCACAATATGCTGTCCCTAACCACACATTCCTGCCTCCCCATATTGTACCACCTCCAGAGTTGTGTCAACACAAATGTTTGTGGAACTGCAATCTAAACTGGATCACTGAACTGATTTGGATTAAAAATAACATTTGCTTTGGAGGGGAGAGGGCATGGGAATGAACAACTGGGGGCAGAAAAGGGCTGACTGAGATGGGGGGAGGAGAAAGGATGGGAACTCATTAAACTAGTCTTAACACAGAAGCTGAGCTATTGTGAAACTGTGAATTCATACTCACCTTTTAGCTAGCACAGCCATGTTTTTCACCTCGTATTAATCAAATTAGACACATTGAACTCTCATTCCCATTACATACAATGCAGACAAGGGGACAAATCCCATGAAGAGCTTATGATCTGTCAGTCAGGACTACATCCATTCTGTGTACTGTTCATACTATACCGGATGAGTCAGTAGCAAACAACACTACTGCAAACGTCTAACCCAGACCTCATGGAGGTCAGTGAAGGTACACCTTGCTAAATAAGCAAGAGTGAGGGAGTGAGCTCCAGCCCTGGTCTTAATCATCCCCCACAGATGATTTGCTAGCTCACTCCCCAGCTCTGCACTGGCATGTCACATCTTGCTTGTTCAAGGCCATTCTTATATAAAAAGGACTAGCCTGAAGCAGTGTGGGTACAGGTCAGTGGAGACATGGACTTCAAACTAGTTACTCATTCCTATCTCACTTTTGTTATGAAATATCGAGAGACCTGCCTGCCCTTCCTTTGCTTTCAGCAGGCTTTAGGTCAGGATGCAGAAACTGGAATGCCAAAGCAAGTTATTCATATTTGAATTTCACACAAAGAGATGTAAGTAACACAAATACACTTGTAGCCGCTCTGTATATTTTGCTTAAAATAGATCTGGAACTAAAGGAATTCAGGGACTGATTTAGATGATTCCTTCTTGTAAAAAGTCACAATGATTACTCAGTGATCTGGAATAATAATTTAATGATATCAGTGTGTCAAGTAAACAATTCCACAACCAACACTGGAGTGACCCACATGTAATTTCCTTATTTATAGCACAAGTATCAACAGCACATAAAATTGTAATTAAATATATTAGCTCATTTGCCATAGGTTAATCAAATAGCTGCTAAAAACATTGCTAATATGTCATCAGCTTGCATAATGCTTTTGTCATGTCTTAAAATATTTTTTGATGTATTTATGTCAGCTTTCTCCTAATCATCATTTCCCAGATGCCCTATCAATTCACATAAATAAAAAGCCTAAGTAATTTGCTAACTTGGATCAGTGAGGATATAGTTAGACTTCTGTTATCAGAACACCCTTGGGATTATGGCTAGAAGCAAAGTGACTCTGTTTAATAGAAAAAGATATGATCTTATGTCCTCTTGTGAATAAAAACAGCACCAACAAATTAATGTTTGCTAATTTTCTAGTCTTTATTCTTTTACAAGCTGTCAAACCACAAATAGTTGTGATTTGCAATCAAGCCTGTTCTGTGCTAGGATATAACAAAGTACAGTATCTGAGTTAACATATCAAAGTCATGTTTGATGGAGGAAAAAGAAGTCAAGATTTACGATTTTTCTGAATTTTATACCTGTGAACACTGTTGATAGAGTAATGGGTAGTGTTTGTGGGCAGAGGCATTCAAATGCTCTTACTTAATTCTGCTTAAGCAAAGGTTATTTTTTGACAAGGTTATGATTGTCACTACTGCAGACCAGTTAGTGCCCTGTGTCTTAACTTTTGCCAAAAGTGCTATGTAATTCTCCATGTATTGTGGCTCCCATATGGAACATATGACAGTGAATGACCCCCCAGAAATAATTAATTGGGCTTGAATTTACCAGGGGAGCCTGGTTTCCTTCTAGAACAACATGCCATAGTGTGTAAGCTTTAGCCTTTTGTGTCAGAGGCAGAGTAATGTGGCTGTGCAACTCCTCCTTCTGATCATGGACGTCTTTGCCATGTTAAGAGAAATTATCACTTTTCTTGTATTATTCCAATTTCACCCACAGGCACCAGACAGGTAAATAACAAAACCAGAATTTACAATACAAAACTCACACTGCAATTTTTTTCACAGAAGTAATTGTCATATTCTAATTGGATACAACCTATATAATTTTGGAGGAATGAATCTATATCCTCTGCCTCAAAGAAGAGTTGCAGAAAGGAATGACAGTCTTTGCCTACCTGCAAATGCCTCCACATTTTTATAACATCCAAACAATGTAAACATAATAAAAAATAAGATCCAGTGAACAATAGCTCTGTGTGTTGTATGAGAAGATACAGAGTTCAAAGAGTATTGTTCAACTGACTCATAGAAATGGAAGAAACAAAGCAGGATGATTTTCAAAATTCTGGAACAGGAAGACCTGCAGTGTCTAGAGTGACAAGCAATTTCTGGGTCATGGTTTCACACTATGAAGGGTTTATCTGCAAGATTTTCAGTTCCATGCTCAACCTCACAGCATGGTGCCACAAACAATTTTTTAGCAGAGCTCAGGTTCTGCTCTCATCCACATGTCACAATGCGGGGCTGCAGGATGAGAAAGGGAAAAGGATATCTAAAGACAGTGTTCTCACTGAGCACTTTATGCCATGGAACCACATCTTTAACATATTAATTTTCAGATACATTAAGCAAATCAAAAGACTAGAAAACACAAGCTCTTCCAAAAAATGAGGACCTTTTAATAACAGTTCAGACTAAACTGCAAAAGATTGGCACACCAAAATTCATTATTCACTCAAAAAAAAATATATATACATTTATCTCTAGGAGTTGTTGCTCTAATTCTTAAAGGTAAGGTATGTCAACCAAAGAGTAGAAAGATTATTCTTTATGGATTTTGGTCTGTCTCAGGCAAGAAATTTTGTTTTAATTAACTTTTCTGATGTACAGATATCAGTTTCTTCTTGTAGGCATTGAAAAACTCTGTAGGAAAGTGGTGTGTTCCATAAATAAAATAAAGGAATTAAAACCTGCAAAACATTACTGGCAAGCCTGACTAGGTAGTTTTTAAAACTATAGCTAAAGTGATTGCAGACAGCAGATGAAATTACTGTGAAATTAATTAATTGTTTGCTCCCAACAGCTTCAGTAAGTATTAAGGGTTGTTTGTATCTCAAAAGTTAGGGCTTGTTTTGCTAAAATTTATGTTGATAAATTTTATAAGTAGATTACTGCATATTGCTAAAATTTATTAAAAGTAAATTGCCAGATACTAATAAGGAAAACAAAGAAAACAGGACGCTCAACAGCAGGAATCCTGGCTGATGTAAATGAGAATGGTACCTAGATTTCAAAGAATGCCTATTAATCTGTATCTGCTAAAGATTTCATTCTGTAAGTACACAGATGCAGACAACACTTTAGTGAATTTATTTTTCCCCTGAGGGTCTACATACAGATCCCTGCTCATCCCATCCATTATCACTCTCAACAACCTGCACATTTAGAACCTACCCAATGAGATCAAGACTGGGGAAAACAAAGTCATAAATTATCTAGAATCAGAGACCTGAAACTTTGGGAAAGGAATTTTTGTTCCCATGTTTTGTTGCACTTGAGGATTTACCTTTTGAGAATATTTTGCCAGATTAAGTAGGAGCTTCACAGTTTCTTTATGAAAAGCAGCACTTTGGCTAGGATCCCTGGGCAGCAGGAACATCATTACTGTGGAGAAACCCTCAGAAACCAAACCACCGTGCTCACTTTCCCACGGACAATGAATTGTCTTCCGAAAGGTACCAGACCGACAAAACTGTAAGCCCAGATAAACAGTGAGCTTATAGAAAAGCAAGTAGTTTTTCAATGCTTTTACAAATATATCAGAAAGGAGATGGTGTCCATGTACGTCACCAGACACTAATTCCTAACCAGTAAATCCTGTAGAAGTATGGCAGCTGGTAGAAACAGGGCCAGCTTCATGTCTGAAATAACTTGTGATACAGAGTAATGAGAAGGATAGGCTGAACTGTTAAGAAATTAATGTATTTCAAAGTCCATATGTTTCATACATGAGGTCACTTCAGGAGGACCTCAGGAGTAGGTTAACAGAGGCAGCAACTTCAGTGGAGGAGGAGGAGAGAAAGCTAAATTAACCTGAAATATGAGGGTAAGTACTTGCATATTGTACTCTCAAATTAACATCTGGGGAAACAAAAAAATTACGATGAAGGGTCTGAGAACACTGGTCCCAAACTTTTAGGCTCAGATATGGCTGTTCTTAACCCTTTAATTTTATTTACAGACTGCCCCATTCCCTTTCATTATGAAGGTTCATGGCAAGCAGTTTAAATGGTTTCAAGGACCAGATGGGAACAGTTTACATTACACAGTCTGGCAATAGCATAATTTTAATCTACTGCTGATTACCATCTAAAAATGTTTTATTTTACAGAGAGCTTAATTGTACTGAAATAGTTCTGAAATAAAATTGCAGTGATGGCTTAAGGTCAAAGTCTTGAATAGTGGTTTACATGATAAGGAGTATCTCTACAAGGAAACTTAGAAACACCTTTCTAACCCCTCTCCTCCTGACCACCACCAAGTTTGTAGCTAAAATACTAGGAATTTTATTTGCTGTATTTGGAGATGAGTAGCTTTTTTAACACTATTGCTTATATCCTTAATAATTTTAAATAGCAGTTCACTCAATTATTCTTTAAAAAGTGTCTTAGCTATCTGCCAGATGAATCCATCAGAGAAAGCCTTATCGTCTTGCTTCTTTGCTAAAACCTGACAGAAATTATTAACAGATAAAGTGAATTCTGATGTGCATTTCTATTTTGTGATATCAATATTTCAATTCACATTTAGTAGAAAAACTAATTATATATGCTTAATTTAGTCATTCTGAGGTGAATTTTAGAAGAGAAAAATGCATGGATTTGAGAAATGGCAAAAAAAAAAAAAAAATCACTGAAATTCAGTTGAAGGGTACCAACCTCACACCAATCAGAGGAACTGGTAGGAGACACTTCACATTCTGTATCTAGTCACCTAGCATGTGTCAGATTCTTAAAGGTTACCCCTCATCACATGAGAGGCATCAGTATCTACTGATCTTGGGGGCTACTATTACAGCAAGCTTAAATCCGGAATGGTTGTCTTCCCCCGTTCCTAACAGTGTTTAAAGCAGTTGTGTCTGTCTCGTAAGCTCTTTCTGGCCTAAGGACTTTTGCTATTTTACAGTCCAGTGTACAGTGCATGCTGTGCTCTGAAATATCTACTATCTGTACTTCACATACAGTTGAGACATGAATCATTTCACAGTAATACAATTATTTACTACAGTACAGATTCTCCCCTGCCTATAGATCTTTCTACCCATGTTAGAATAACTAAAACTTTTTGCATACTACATTTATTAAACCTCAGCCCTGCAGATATATTGTCTTAGTTGCCATATATATTTTGTATTAAATTGTGGCACAATAATAATAAAAAATAAATTCTCTTCTCTGTAAATTGACACTCCCCTCCTCCTGGAAATATACAGCTATTTAAGACACTTCTGAACACATAATGATCTTGAAAGACTTTTGGCATACAATAAGAGAGTTTGAACTCCAAAATAAAATCACCTTACAAAGTCGTAAATTATTAAGTATTGCCATTCAAATCACACAGCCTGTTTCTTAAGCTCCAACAAACAGGTCCATTTATCTTTTGAACTCAAGGATCTTTACACTACTTAGTTATCATAGTATATTCTACATGATTTTGGGACAGTCACTGAAGCGCAATTAATTCTACAATTTGAAAAAAAATCCCTATCCTGTTTTATGTCATGAATAGAAAGAAGCCTATGGACTGCTTTTTAATGGTACTTACCACCTAGCAGCACCCAGTCCCACTGGAGATAGTGTAATGATCTTGTATTGAAATGAAAATATGACTTTAGAAGCCTGACTTCTCAGTATGAATTTTAGAAGAGCTGAAAAATACAAGCACATTACTGTGCACTAGGAACATATCTAGGTATGTATATGTTGGTTTTGTATGATAACATTTATTTATAAGGCATACATTATAATAACATCATTGATACTGATAAACTAAAGTTGCCAGGGGAGGGGAACCTCAATCCATCCCACTCCCACCAGTTTGATGCCAGTGCCAGCAACAAATGCCCAGAGCCTGGAGGGGGATCACAGGTCAGGAGAGCACCTGGAGAGCAGCACAAAGGAAATCCATCTGGCCAGTCAGCTTCACCAGGAGCCCAACTTAAATGCCTCTGTGCAGGTGCAAGTAACGTGGGGAATTTTACCGGCATCACGGAGACGTGGTGGGATGAGTCCTGTGGCTGGGGTGTTGGAATGGAAGGAGACAGGCACCTTAGGAAGGACAGGCAGGAGAGATGAGGCAGGGGGGCTGTCTTCTATGTCAACGACCAGCTGGAGTGCATAGAGCTCTGCCTGGGAATGGGTGAGGAGCCAACCAAGAGCTGATGGGTCAGCATTAAGGGGAGGGCAGGGACATGTGACATTATAATGGGGTTCTGATACAGGCCACCTGACCAGGAAGACCAAGTGGATGAGGAACCCTCTGTAGACGGATAGGAGCAGCCTCACATTCACAAGCCCTGGTCCTCCTGGGGGACTTCAATCACCCTAATATCTGCTGGAAGGACAACACAGCAGAACATAAGCAATCCAGGAGGTTCCTGAAATGCATTGATGACAATTTCTTTCTCCAAGTGATAAAGGAGCCAATGAGGAGAGGTGCTATGCTGGAACTTGTTCTCACCAACAAGGAGGGGCTGGTGGGGAATGTGAAGCTCAAGGGCAGCCTTGGCTGCAGTGACCATAAAATTGTCAAATTCAAGATCTTTATAGCAGCAAGGAGGGTGAACAACAAGCTCACTATCCTGGACTTCAGGAGAGCAGACTTTGTCCTCTTCAGGGATCTGTTTGGTAGAGTAGCATGGGATAAAGCCCTAGAGGGAGGAGGGACACAAGAAAGCTGGTTATATTTCAAGGATCAACTTCTCCAAGCTCAGGAGGAAGTCAGGCAAAAGCTCCAGGAGACCTGCATGGATGAACAAGGAGCTTCTGAACAAACTAACACACAGGAGGAAGCCTACAGGGTGGAAGCAAGGACAGATAACCTGGGAGGAATACAGAGAAATTGTGTGAGCAGCCAGGGATCAGGTTAGGAAGATCAAAACCCTGATAGATTTAAATCTGGCCAGGGACATCAAGGGCAACAAGAAAAGTTTCTGTAGGTGTATGAGTGATAAAAGGAAGAGTAGGTAAAATGTGGGCCCTCTCCAGAAGGGAATGGGAGGCCCGGTTACCTGGGGTATGGAGAAGGCTGAGGTACTCAACAACTTTTTTGCCTCAGTCTTCACAGAAAAGTGCTCCAGCCACACTGCCCAAGTCACTGAGGCAAAGGCAGGGACTGGAAGAATGAAGAACCACCCACTGTAGGAGAAGATCAGGTTCGAGAACATCTAAGGAACCTGAAGGTGCACAAGTCCATGGGACCTGGAGAGATGCATCTCCAGGGGTCCTGAGGGAACTAGCGGATATAGAGACTAAGCCACTATCTGTCAGATTTGAGAAGTTGTGTCAATCTGGTGAAGTTCCTGGTGACTGGAAAAGAGGAAACAACACACCTGTTTTTAAAAAGAGAAATAAAGAAGACCCAGGGAACAACATGCCAGTCAGTCTCACCTCTGTGCCTGCCAAGATCATGGAGTGGATCCTCCTGTAAACTATGCTACGGCACGTGGAAAATAAGGAGGTGATTGGTGACAGCCAACATGGCTTCACTAAGGGCAAATCATGACTGACAAATTTAGTGGCCTTCTACAACGGGGTTATAACACTGGTAGATAAGGAAAAAGGAACTGATGTCATCTATCTGGACTTATGCAAAGCATGGGACACTGTCCTGTATGACATCCTTGTCTCTAAATTGGAGACATGGATTTGGCGGATAGACCACTCAGTGGATAAGGAATTGGCTGGATGATCACACTCAAAGAGTAGTGGCCAACAGCTCGATGTCTAAGTGGAGAGCAGTGATGAGTGGTGTTCCCCAGAGGTCAGTGTTGGGACCAGTGCTGTTTAATATCTTTGTTGGAGACATGGACAGCGGGATCGAGTGCGCCCTCAGCAAGCTTGTCAACAACACCAAGCTGTGTGGTGTGGCCAACATGCTGGAGGGAAGAGATGCCATCCAGAAGGTCCTTGACAGGCTTGAGAGGTGGGCCTGTGTGAACCTCGTGAAGGTCAACAAGGCCAGGTACAAGTCCTGCACATGGGTCAGGGCAATCCCAAGCACAACAGACTGGACAAAGAGTGGATTGAGAGCAGCCCTGAGGAGAAGGACTTGGGGGTATTAGTGGATGAAAAACTGACTATGATCCAGCAATGTACACTTGTAGCTCCAAAAGCCAACTGTATCCTCAGCTGCACCAAGAGAAGTGTGGCCAGCAAGTCAAGGGAGGTGATTGTCCACCTCTACTCCAATCTCATGAGACCCCACCTGCAGTGCTGTGTTCAGCTCCCTCAACATCAGAAGGACATGGACCTGTTGGAGCGGGTCCAGAGGAGAACCACAAAAATGATCAGAGGGCTGGAGCACCCCCTTATGAGGACAGGCTGAAAGAGCTGGGGCTGTTCAGCCTGGAGAAGAGAAGGTTCCAGGGAGACATTATAGCAGCTTTCCAGTACTTAAAGGGGGGACAGGAAAGGTGGGGAGGGACTCTTTATCAGGGAGTGTAGTGATAGGACGAGGGGTAATGGTTTTAAACTGAAAGAGGGTAGATTTAGATTAGATATAAGGAAGAAATCTTGGGTTGTTTATCACTTTTCTGTGCAATCACCACAGTGAACATGTTTTGGAGGACTGAAGCATTAGTTAGGGCTCCTACTCTAATTTATTAAAATGGTTTGAAATATAGAGCATCACTGCAGATGAATTCTCTTTCAATAAGCAGTGTTAGCTAGACTCAAAGTCTTGCAGTGATACAAGAGAGTGCTTGTGCTGAACCCTAGATGTAACTGGAAACAAAGATGTCTCAAAGAACTGGTCGTAGATGAACCATAGTCTCATAGTAAGAGAATAAAATGACTTTTTTAAAAATCTCAAATACATGATGAAATAAGCAAATAAAGGCAAATGCATTGCAGGCTAGTTGTTATTAGATTTTATAACAGTAATATGAAACATATTAGATCTGTAATTGTGTGAATAATAAACAAAAAGGAAGAATAGACTTTTTACAGGGGCATGCAGTGATAGGACAGGGGGGTAATGTCTTTAAACTGAAAGAGAGTGGATTTAGATTAGATATAAGGAAGAAATTCTTTCCTGTGAGGGTGGTGAGGCCCTGGCACAGGTTCCCCAGAGAAGCTGTGGCTGCCCCCCTCCCTAGGAAGGTTCAAGGCCAGGTTGGACGGGGCTTTGAGCAAGCTGATCTAGTGGGAGGTGTCCCTGCCCGGGGCAGGGGGGTTGGAACTAGATGATCTTTAAGTTCTGTTCCAACCCAAACCATTCTATGATTCTGTGATATATCTTGGAAAATTTGTAGACTATATCACATATATAGACATGCTTGTAAGGCTGATAATGGAATAATTGAGGAACACAAAAATGCAGTCTGTGCCTCTGTTACTGATTTAATGTGTCGAAGGAGGTTGTTTTTGATATGCATTTCCCTTCCTTTTATACTTAGAGATGTGCTACATAACCAAGTACATCACTGGTGTTCAGAGTAGTTTCCCTCCAGAGGGAATTAATGTTGAAGAAACAGAGGGCCACCACCCAGAGCACCTCACCTACACTGTGGGCTCAAGGTCGGCCATCAGTCGTTTGCATGCATGCACTGTGTGTGCCGTGGACCAACCGTTGGCACGAGCCCTACTGTTGTTCTGGGTACTATGGAAGGGCATTTAAAGAATAATGCAATCATTAAGCACTGTCAACATGGGTTCACAAAGGGAAAGTCCTGTTTAACTAATGTGATATCCTTCTACAATAAGGTCATCCAGCTACTGGATGAAGAGAAGGTGGTAGATGTAGTTTTTCTGGATTTTAGGAAGGTCTTTGGTACTGTCCCTGTCAGCATCCTTCTGAACAAGTTGTCCAACTGTGAGATGAGCATATTCCTGGTGTGCTGGGTGAAGAACTGGCTGAAGAGCAGAGATTAAAGTGTTATAGTGAATGGGGCTATGTCTGATTGGTGACCATTCACCAATGGTGTTGCTCAGGGTTCAATTCTAGGCACAGTTCTGTTAAATATCTTTATCAACTATTTGGATCCAGGTGTTGAATGCACCATTAACAAGTTTGATGACGATACCAAACTGGGAGGTGCTGTTGACTCTTTTGAGGGACAGGAGGCCTTGCAGAGGGATCTCAATAGGTTGTAGAATTGCGCAATGATTAAAGGGATGAAATTTAACAAGTCCAAATGCCAGATTCTGCACCTAGGATGGAGTAACGCCAGGCACAAGTATAAATTAGGAGAGGAGTGACTGGAGACCAACCCTGCAGAAAGGGATCCAGGGATGCTGGTTGGCAGCGGGCTCGATAAGAGTCAGCAGTGAGCCCTGGCAGCCAAGAGGGAAAACCCCATCCTGTGGTGCATCCAAAACAGCATGATCAGCTGGTCACAAGAGGTTATTATTCTGCTTTATTCAGCATTGGTGCAGCATCACCTGGAGTGTTGTGTGCTGGTCTGGGCCTCAAAATTTAAAAAGGTTGTGAAGGTCCTGAAATGTGTCCAGAGGACGGCAACAAAGCTGGTGACAGGCCTGGAAGGCATGTCCTGTGAGGGATAGCTAAGGACCTCATAGGCTTTTCTAGTTTGAAAAAAAGGAGCCTGAGGGGCAGCATCATGGCTCTCTACAGCTTCCTGAGGAGGGCAAGTGGAGAGGGAGGTGCTAAGCTCTTCTCCCTCCAGTGATAGAACATGTTGGAATGGTTCAAAGCTGTGCCAGAGAAGGTTCCAGCTGGACATGAAAAAGCATTTCTTTCCCAAGAGGTTGGTCAAACACTGGAACAGGCTTCCTAGAGAGGTGTTCAATGCCCCCAACCTGTTGGTGTTTGAGAGGCATTTAGCAAATGCCCTTAACAACATGCTTGGTCAGCCCTGAGCTGGTCAGACGGCTGGACTAGGTGATCATTGTAGGTCCTTTCCAACTATTCTATTCTATTCTATTCTATTCTATTCTATTCTATTCTATTCTATTCTATTCTATTCTATTCTATTCTATTCTATTCTATTCTATTCTATTCTATTCTATTCTATTCTATTCTATTCTATTCTATTCTATTCTATTCTATTCTATTCTATTCTATTCTATTCTATTCTATTCTATTCTATTCCATTCTATTCTATTCTATTCTATTCTATTCTATTCTATTCTATTCTATTCTATTCTATTCTATTCTATTCTATTCTATTCTATTCTATTCCTATTTCTATTTCTATTTCTATTTCTATTTCTATTTCTATTTCTATTCTATTTCTATTCTATTCATTTTCTATTCTATTCTATTCAAGATGCAATTTAGACATATGGTTCTGGAACAATAATAGATCTCAGCAAGACAGAACCCAGCACTTCCCCTTTGCATTGCACCAGCTGCTGATAGAGATGTACAAGGAGTATTAAAAATAACTCTATAAATATATAAAAGAAAAAAATCCTCTAAAACATGTGCCCTTCATTTGTGTAACACATTCTGAGATGCTGATTTCTGCACTCACACACTGCAGCCTGGACATCTGTATTTAGTGTGGTCACTCTATGTTTATTCCAAGAGAACTTTTATTCCACAGTCTCACGTATACATGTATGCAGAAAATAGAGAGAGATTGAACATACTACTTGAGCAAATCTTGTCAATACCTGATCATTAAGTAAAGATAGTTACAGTGATTTCAATGGAAGCTGAATTGTATGTCTATATCCCTGTAAGTAATCAGTGACAACCAAATATATGTAACCCACTATATGTAGAATAAATATGAGTTTATCACTATTTATCACTAATCTGGAATATATTTCTTATATTTCTTGCTATTGTAGCCAAGAATTTTACATTTTAATTAAAGATCTACAGTTCACATTTAAATATGGAGGTGTTTTGAAAGCCAGCTGGTGAAAAAACTAAACAGAAATTTCATTTAGTTATTTATTTCCTTTAGGCAACACAAGGGGTTGTAAACAAAAGTTTCTATCTACAACACATTTTGCACCAGGGTGTAGCATTTCTGCCATGCATAGGCTCACAAATTCCATCATTTACATTTTTGTTCATAAACTAATAAAAGGTCAATGAGCTGTGATAGTTTCCAGTTCAAACAGGCCAAATGCATTTACGTACAAGATGTATCCATGGCTTTCATGCACAGCTTTATCAGTAGGAGTTAACAAAGAGAGACGTGGTTTCCCTGTGCAAGGCCAACATTCCACTCATACCAGCAGAGAGTAATGCTACTGAGGTTAAGGACATCCCTTCTGATGTTTCAAAGCTTCAAATCAAGATATGGTTGGCAGGCAGCAAAAGCCCAAGCAGTATAAAAGGCACAGAACACTGATATAAGAGCTTAAACTAATAAAGGGTTTCCTTCCATTATATTAACCCCCTTTTTCACAGTGGATTCATGGAGCTCCTTGTTTCTGCAGTGAACAGCCTTCAGCAGCAAAACTGAGCAGACACTAAGTCTGTGTACTATCTGCATCTTCAAGTTTAAAATGAGTGACAACATAACATAAAAATCAGGAATAGCTGTAAGATACAGGTATGGATTTACGTTGGAGTGGTAGGAAGATCATTTTGGCAGTAACATTATAACCCAAACACAAAGTGATAAAGATTAAATACGTTTGTCAAAAGCCATTGATGCAAGCCAAATATGGTATTGCTTGGAGAAAATATACACTTGGACTGCTGACAACAGAATCCATCTTCATGGAAGCCTGCATTTAGGGAGCACACCTGTGTACAGCTATATTCCACAACACTAAGTTACTTGGCAATTTTTAGTCCTTTTTCCTCTCCATGTCTCACAGACTCGGAGTCAAATATTTTCCCTGCAGTGAGCTTTGTGTACATGTTTTGTGTATTGTTTTAATTTTAAGTACTTGGCTGGTAGTAAGTTCACAGCGGTAGTAGTATTATAAACAAATTGAGAAGGCCACCTTCCATTTCAGAAAAAAATGAAAAAAATAAAGTAATAATTATGAGCTGAAATAAATTCTGCAGACCTTGGATATACTATTTGTTTGTAATCACAAGTTTTCTGGGGATTCAACAACCCATTCCACTTAACTTCAAAGAGTGTGTATCTTCAATATGTCAAAATACTAAGTAAGTATACTTTCTAAAGCTGCTGTCCTCATTCCAGTATGTTGACAACAAAATTAGGGAAGGAAACAAAAATTAAAAGGCTTCTGTAATTGTCATGATATGAGAATTCCAAGAAGAAAAGGAAAAACTTGAAGTCAATGAATTTCTGAAATCTGTAGAAGCTCTGTCCAAACATCATAACTTAGATTTTAGAGAGAAAGGAAAAGATACTTAGAGTACAGAGTGTAAGAGATTCTTTTAACTAGAGAAACAAGGCAGCAGTCATGTTGTTTGCAATGAGAAATATCTTATTAAATTAAAGGTTTCTTCCCTCTTTTCTGTAGGAAGTGGAAACAGAGTACTAAATTCCCATCTTTGCTCATGTCTGATTTTACAGGCAGCAAAATATGAAACAAAACTTTAGCTTTCATATAATGATTAATGCTCTTAGGCCTCAACAAAGATGGCAAAGAAGGACAATGTTGCTTTCTGCACTTTTTGGACAAACATTGGCCTATTCCTGCAGTTTTTGATTCAAGTAAGGCTCCTGGTAGTGCCAAAATGTCAGCCATGCTCATTCTGAGGCCCAGGAAAAGCTGGGTCTGAACATCTCTGCTCTTTGGGGGATCAGGCCCTCTTTTGCTATTAAGACAACATATGTGTGAGAGGTAAACATTTGCCCAGGAAAACACAAATTTTCTTCCTGTTGTATAGACAAAGTACCAGAGGCCAGATATCTCCTTAAATAAAAATAATAAAATGTGAAATGCTCAGAGCCAAAATAAGATTAATGCAGTAGTTTGGGGGGAAAAAAATAAAAGAGCTAGAAAAAGACTGCAGAGGGCTTTTAAGCCTTAACTTCGAGCAAATAATTGGCAGCAAATATCTAAGAATTTATATGAGGGAATAAAAATATTCACTCTGTGTGTGTGTGTGTGTGTGTGTTGGATTTGAATACCATGGTCACCCTCCAGCTAAGGAGCCGTTTACATCTGCCAGCCAGCAGCCAGACACCAGCGGGGAGCTGGCAGAGCCCTTATGGGCTCATTGTGTGCGAGTCCAGCTCGGGAGCAGAGCCAAGACTCCCGCTCAGGCTCTCCCCAGCAGCCAGGAGAAGTAGCTCCCCTCGGCGAGCTAAAAATGACCTCCCTACCTGCTGGCAGAGCCCAGAAAGGTGCCAAACTCTGGTTAGTTCGGATGGATGCTGTTCCCCACACGGCCCACCGCATGGTTCCTGTGACTGTCGGTGGACGGCCTGCTACAGGCTCTTTGACAAAATCTAATATATTTCTCTCATAACTTTTCACTGCCTCAAAGTCTCAGCCTATGATTTACAGGCTTTCAGTGTATTATTGCAGTTCTGATACATAAACCAAAATAAAGTTATCAGAAGAGTATCTCCTTCTGCTACTGTTCCAGCAGAAAAAAAAAAAAAACAACCACCAACCAAAAACTGGTAAATCTGGTGGACTTTTTTTTTTATTATTTATAGACAGAAGCATCTCTTGTCCTAGGGCAAAGTCAAAAACCCTGTCCTGCAAAGCTGTAGCAGAGGTAGAGAGGTGGTGGTACCTGAAGGAAAAGACACCCAGCTCAGCTCAGCCCTTCTGGTGCAGTGACTCCATAGGCAGTTTGCTTTGATTTATTTTCTTCTAGTGAGGGAGGGGGAATTGCTGGATACAAGTTGCTGTGCTCACCCACACGTAGGTTGTGGAGGGGAGTACATAGTACAGTACCACAATTGCCATGGGGTCAGCAGGGAATAGGGAGCAATAGATGGAGAAGAGGCCTTCCATTGAGCACGAGAGATGAAGCTGGAAAAGAAGAGCTTGTTCTCTGCCCTTAGGCCACCCGAGACAGCTATATGATATCTGTGAGGTAGTACCAGTGAAGAAACATCCATAGCAAGCAAGAGCCTGTTGACCAGAGCCCACTTCCAGCAACACAGACCAGCCACCACACTAACGGGAAGGTGTGAGTGCATCTACCTCTTCCTTTCCTGAGGCATTTTAGAAAAACCTTGCTTTTATCTACCTGCAAGTCATCTTTAGATGTTACCCATGGTCACAGAATGTGATTTATTAGCATATTTATGAACTGAAGCAATCGTAAATGTAGATATACATGGCATCTGGAAATGCAAAGCACCCAGGGTCCGGCTCTGTAAACATGAGTACATTTTGTCAACAGATGTACAGTGTTTCATAACATTCACAGTGATGGACATATCTCCTTCAGTCACTCAATATATTGATCCTAAGCAAACATAATTATTCAGAAAGCTATGGCACATGCAGGTTTGTGATTCAGACATGTGATCTTTTAAACAATTGAATGGGATTATATTTGCATTTTGCAAGTGGAAGACGAAATGGTGGTAGCAAGTCCATAATTAGCACTCTTTTATTTCATTTAAATTTGATTTTTGCTCTCGTTTTCTTCAGTCTCTAGGAAAATTTCTCTCCAGCTTAAATATGCTGCCAGATGATATTTTTACTGTCTGTTCATTTTATTCAGGTAAGTCCATTCAAAGCAGGAAATGAAAAATCATTTTCAAACTAGCTAGGAAATGAAGTGGTCAGAGGTGGGCTACAGCTGAAATTTTTGCAACCTTGAAAGGATTGTTGTATCTAGAAATGAAAAAAATAAAGTTAGTTTTCAAGGGTGTTAGTAGAAAAATGTGAAGTTTTGGTGAGTTTCTATTTAGTGTTGTTGATCACAGTAGTTATGAATGATAAACCAAGCAAAAAACCCAATGAGATTGTCTTAAACATAAAATTTTGCATGTGATAAATTTGGAGTTCTTCATATTTATGTCTGGTTTTAAGCCTTGAGCATTCTTTATAACAATGATGGTTAGAAAACTATTAAAAAATGGAGAATCATCTTTATCTAAGGGAAATGGTGTTAAAGAAAAGCATAATGTTACAAAGCTCTGTAAGGTATTATCTAAAGTATTGGAATTGTGGAGTAAGTTCAGTACTAGAAAATGCTTTGTGATAAGAAGTAATTTGAACCTTTCATCAGAAAAAAATGCTGATGTTGGGTTTCAAACTCCAAAAAGTTTCATTTTCAAGGTTTTGGGGTTTATCTATAGAATAGTTTTGAGGGGGTACACTGCAGAAAATGTTTGAGCTCAAACATTGTGATTAATAAAAAGCGTTGTGATTTAATTTTGTGACAAACCTTAGTAATTTAGACTGGAACATTTTGGAGCCCAGCACATGCTTTTTAAGTGTGGTGCATGAAAAATCTCATGGGAGCAGAGAAGTTCATCCTGATCCTATGGAGTTTCCAATGTTCAATGGCAACAGGGAGGGAAACAGAGAGGGTCAAAAGCTCCATATCCTGAGGCATTTCTGTGGAGCAAGGACTGTGCCAGCAGCAAGCTCCTCCCAAGTTCCACAGGTTTCTGTGGCTCCACCTCTGAGAGAAAATCCTCCAAAGTGTAGGAAAGTTTAGTTTAAAACAGAAAATAAAACTCCTTGAGCTATCTGAATCTCATTCAGTAAGTGGATGGGGAGATGATTTTGAAGTAGGTAGTGAATGATGTTAACAAATGAATAGATGGGAACAGATGAGTGATGAGACAATGAATAAGTTAGGAAGGAATGAGTGGTAGGTGTGATTTGAAAGGACATAGCCCAGAGCTGCTATCTTACAGCCCTAACAGGACTCCCCAGGAAAAGATAAAAAGAAGCAGGAGAAACACAGGAGTCACCTGCCAGATCAGCTGCTGTCAAAGCCTTCCCCGCCTTTTTTTTTTATTATTATTATTATTTTTTAATATCTGCATCTTTTATGCAAGGATTGTAACAATTAGGCCTCTGAAATATACTGTCAGCCCTCATTCCAGTCTAATTAGGACTTATTTACTTGCTTGTCTGGGAACTCATGATCTCTTTGAACAGAGCTTCTAGATAGATACATGAACACCTCCAGCTCTGGTAGAATAAATTTACAACACATTTCCTAAAAAGGGTCCGGCTTGTGTTCATTGGCCAATTCAGCTGGGATAGCTGAGGCAGCTTGCATCCACAGCTATCCCATCCCTCTCCCAGCAGTGGTTGAGCACAACAGATACCTGAATTACCTCTGTTTACAGTTTATCCTATAGTCATAATCAGAAACTGCTGGTGGTTTTATGTTAATTCTAATCATATGTTAATAGATCATGCTGGAAATTACAGCAGTGGAGGGTTGGATGTCAACCCCATTTAAATCTCTTTTTTAATTGTGGTTGAAACTTTGAGCAGGGTGGGCAGCTGGGACAATGGCCACTCCCCAGCTAGATCTTTTTCTAAACATGAGTCAAAGCCCAGATTTAAACAGCTTTCAGCTGAAGTCAATAATTCTGAGATCTTAATATGTTTCAGTCTGTTTTGTGACTGAGAGACTCTGTAGCATATTACCAGCAATGGCGACAACCACTTATGAATGATTTGAAGCCAGTTTTAAAAACATCATCTGACACACAATTCCTCAGGATTGGTAATGTGAAGAATTCACATTTATTCTGCATCAAACATTCCCATATGAAATCTGAATTTTACTTCGAGCATCATTTACCTGCAGTATCATTCTAGTGTCATTTACCTGCAGCATCATTCTAGCATCATTTACCTGTAGCATCATTTACTTGGGACTGTAAAGGAGTGTATCACATCAGTATTTGAAAACAGTGTGATGTATTGCAACTGTCCAATTCTTTCACTGATTTCCAAAATAGTGAAAACTAAGTTTGTTATCTGAGACCTGTGTTTCTTTTATATTGTTGACAACTTGAAGTAGAGTGTAGCTTCCTTTATAGCTTAAGGTTACACAAAAATATCTGAAGTACCTAAATGATCCTGAAATTCCACTGTCAATGGTAACACCTGCCCCTCTTGCAGCTAGGTCTAATTTACTGAAGCTTAAGATTTCAAACCTTCAAGACACTTCGGAGAATGAGATTACTATATGAACGTAGGCCATTGTGCCTGACTTTAAAAACAAAAGTAGACAAATATTTAGTTAAAAGTGCTTTTAGATGAGACTGCTTTTTTCTTAATGCCCATGACAAGCTCTGTATTTTGGTTTATCTCCTGTTGCTGCTTGTAAGATTTCCATAGGTAAAGAGGAACCTGGTGAAGAACTGAACAGGGTGATACAAAATCACTGCCCACAGAATGTTGCTTCCATCACTTAAACAAGGGAGAAATCAAAAAGTTTTTCTTTCGATCCCATCTTTTGGTAGCAGAACAGGGAGCTATGTTATAGCAAGTATACAGAGCAGGAGAGAGAAAAAGAGCTTTTGTCAGAACAAAGGGACTAGAAAGGAGGATATCTACTCAGCTACTCTTGGGAAAAAAAGGGTTAACCATGTGTTGAATTGAACACCAGACTAAGCAGGCAATTATGACATGCACAAGTATTGTATCCTGCAACATAAAAGAAGAGAAGTAATTTTTAAATGGTGACAATAGGTGAATGAACAAAAAAGATTTGCTATTCATAATGAAAGATGAAGTGACTAACATGAGAAGTTGCCTAATTCTGAAAATAAAGATTAAAATAGAATCTGACAACAAAACCCCAGAACAACACAGTAAAGAAAACTATAAGTGTTACATGCTTTGGACTACTACAAGGCTTTATGAAGGATAAAGCAATATTACTACACAGAGGTAAAGTGAGGATGAAATCACAGGTGCTCCAGCTCCATCACTTGGTCAGTGGTCTTCAGTAACAGCAACTGCAGACCTCTGCAGAAAAGCAGAAAGAAAAACAGAGGGAGTTATTTTCCTCACATTGGTCAACAGGGAAATTAAACCCCTTAAATCTATTTCTTTTGCTGATTTTTATGACCTCGTTACCTCACCAGTGTTTACAGTGGAGAGTACTGTGTAAAGCATAGTTCCTCTCTAGAAACAACACTGTACTCAGGTAAGGTGTTTTTGTAAGAAAGCCAGTCTTGCAGTCATATCATGTTACAGTGCATCCCAGTCAAAGCAAATGGAAACCCACAGCTCACCAAAAAGAAAAAAAAATCCATTCTGCTACTTGCTCTTCCTCCATAAGTAAGAAAATAGAATATGAAATAGCTGTTCTGGTGACGCACAGTCCAATATGGTTGAAGTGTTATAATGTGTTACTTGAGTCATAACTGACAGGGTGCCAGCCTTACACTTGTTAGAGCAAACAGAGATCAGCTTTAAATTTCCGTGCTGTTATGCAACCGTGCTATTACTTAAAGGACTACTTGTACTCAAATAAGAAAGGCCATCTACCTTCCTGTTACAGTGCTGATATAATTGTCTCTACTACAGACACATTTTCATACACACATATATATATTTTTATATATATATATACACACACACTGCAGCATTTTAACTGCTCTAAGGAAGGGCTCACTATTTGGCCTTCAAGGATCCTCCCTTGTTTTTACAGAAGTTTGAAACTTGGGCTTGCTGCAGCTAGTGAAGCAAGAGGTGATCTCACAGTCCATCTGGCCATGCAGTCCAATTCTCTACCAATCTCAGTAGTCACCAGGACTTACACATTAAAATGTAAGAAAGCAACAATTGTATTTATTGCTGATAGTTTCTCAAATGCTGATGCTGTTATAACTTGGCTTTCACTGCCATTAATCAGTCATTACACATTCATTGTATTTACCTGGTCTCTATTGGCTTTGGGGGAGTATCTGATAATACCACAGTGTACAGAAAAAATAATTTCAGTAACATTGTTTGGAAGGCTGTTAACAAACAAAACTACATCACTGATGAGAGTAAATTGGTCTCCAGCTTTTGTTGAGCAACAGGTTACCTTGCCATCTAGAAATGGCAGATCTGAGGGTCTACCTCCAGGGTAGCCGGGGAAATGGCTGTGCCCAGGTGTCACCAACACAGCCAGAAGGCAGCCAAACTGACAGAGCCCCCTGAAACCCTGGGAGGGCTGGCCGTGGGACAGCCAGCTTGCTTCCTTCCAGAGCCTGAATCAAGACATCACTGCTATTCTAGCTTAGCTTATCAGGGTAAATCATATGACTAACGGTTAATCATCCAAGTATTTACCACTTCAGTATAATTTCTGCATACTGTTATTGGGGTTGTACCTTCACTGGAGTGGCTCAGGCATGACTGGAGCTGACACTTGGGGAGCATCTTTCAGCAAAGAGCTTAAAGAGCTTGAGAGCCTGAATACTGACAACAGGTGAGGCTGCACTTGGCTTGGAAGCAGAGGAATGAGCCACGACAGCTGTAACAGAAAGCAGAAGCAACACAATTTGATACAATCTCCAGGCTGCCCCTTCAGGTCATCTCTGCAGACGCAGGGCTCTCCATCCCCTCCATGATCTGAGGAGGGAAGAAGGTTGGTGGCAGGGACTGTGGGCAAAGGGCCTGAACTTGACTGCCCTGAGGCATGTGCCACTGGCAGTGATGTGCTACTGCTTGTACAGGCCCTGGAAATGTATTCCCCGCGTGGCTGTGCTCCACCTTTCCACCCCACTGCATGTTCCCCCATGCAAGCAGTGCAAACACTTGTGATTCCCGTTTTCTCAAGGAATCCAGGGAAGTCTGTGCCTTACCTTCTTCAGCAGGATAGCAGTGAAGGCATAAAACAAACTGAAAGCTAGTCAAATGATAGTATCACTTTGGGTCACAACATCTCAAGCTCCTTTCTGTCCATTAGTTCTTTCAATCTAAATGTGCTCGGGGACAGCTAACTCTGGGAAAATTCTGCTATTGTACTGTTATTTCTGGATTTCTCTACAGCCTCCCCATCAGCACAGGTTGTCTCTCCCATTTCATTTTTCTGTGTTTGTCTAGGCAAATCAATTGCAATCATTTCTCCAGTCCAACTCCTTCCCTAGCCTTTTCAACTAGTTGCTTGTGGTTCAGGATAGAAGACTTTTCCTGCCAAATGTGTGTGAGGGTTGGGGGGAAGAACATGCTCTGCCCTGTCACAGCTCCCTAAGCCAAGCTGTGAAGCTATCAGATTAATTTAGACTTTTTTTCAGAGACTGGTGCTATTGATCTCCATGAAGGCTATCATCTACCTTTCCTCTACCTTGCAGTGAGCAGAAAAGAAGGGACTATCACAGAAATGGCAGGACTAGAGACCAAGCGTGTAATATAGATGAAAGAAATATTCTTTGGCTTATCATTGAAGGCAAAACAGAGTATATCTGGATTCCAATCCCTTCTCCCACATTTGGGCCTGTGTTTTAAATAAAATAGCCAATGGATGACATACAGGAATTGTCCTAGAAACAGGAACAGAGGAATCCATGCTCTCAGCTCAGTGATATGACCACTGAGGTGCAGCTTCGTAAATGTCTCTCCATCTCATTCCCCAGTAAGGCTGAAATCTCTTCTGTAGAGTAGCATAGCATTAATTGGTGGAGGAGAGAAGCTGGTAGAGAATGACATGGTCAGGTAGGAGATGTTGATTTGAAGGCACTGAAGTGGGTTTTCCATTTCCCATGTAGATGCTCTGACCACTAAATTATAAAAGAAGAACACTACTTCATCCAGTTTTTTAAGAAGTGGAAACAATGACATTGCTTGAGGAGGCCAATCCGGTGTGTATCTTGTAGGTGTGCTCTAATAATGCTTAATAGATTAGGATCCCCTGGGTAATTATGCACATTGAAGCTGAGCAACTAGACTTCAATCACACTTCTCAGAACTGAAGTGCACACAGAGGGTGAGTGGGAAATGCACAGAGCTTCCATTAAGGAGCTCGCAAGTCAAAGCAGTACCTAAATGGGAATCTAAAATTGCAGGTTTGGTCCTATACATTTGACTTTTCCTGGGTTCTGATCCCGAAATCCTGTCTTACATCTTATCCCAGCTTGCAATAGTGCCTTCTTGTAACACCTATCATAAGAACAGGAAGTTCCTACCATGCTTACTGCTGGCCAGAGTTTTGTGAAAATGTGACAATGAATGACACAGCAAATATGAAACAGCAGTAAGACTCACTTCTTACTGTAAGAAGCAAGTCAGATGGCCATCAAATAAACAAGAACAATAAATACCCACATCATCCAGCCCTATCATCTGTCCAGGAAATCCTTGGTTCCCAAATACAATCTCAGCCTTTTTCTCTACTATCACTTACTGACATCTCATCCTCAAAGGATGAAAGCAACTTCAAATTCTACCTCTTATTCCCTTCAGAACTGAGTCCTCTCTATTAGATAATCCAATTTTCTCCTCACTTTGGGTCACATTCAGGCAGCTGTTACAAAGTCCATGCTCTCAAAGTGCCATGTGGCCAAGGTTATCTTTTCCCTTCAGAAACTCCCTACATAAGGACAGAGCAGGAACAGTTTTCTGATACGATTTAAAGGTCAGAAGCTATCAGCTCTGTGTTTGTATATGGAAGCTTTCTTGCCTGGACAAGCCAACATTATGCACATACAGAGAAATGCTGTGGTTGATCTCCTACGTCAGGCTACAGCTGGTGTTTGACATTCATCAGCTGGAAAGGAGACAGTGATTTAGTTACCCAGTTATCATCATGTCTCCACAGGGGATCTTGCAGACCAGCAGTACATCCTTCCCTTTTCTCTCACCATCCCAGCATGAGACCTGCACCACCCTGAGATCCCCCATCATATAACCAGACACATGACTCCCTTGCCCTGGACCACTGCTGCCCATCATTTGACCCAGTTCATGGTATCTCACACTCAGCCATGGAAGTAACTGCACAGCCTGTACTCACATTCCTGTGAAGACTGCTTAAGCTTGTGGACAGAATACATTTCACAAGATACGACATGTACAATTTCTGCTGTTCAGGGTATGTGTGCATATTAAAATAAAGCTGTCTGTAAGTGTTTGTGTGTGCTTGTCTGGGGATAACTGCATGCAGAACCCGGATTTGGTCTTAGGGCAAAAGTAAGAGAAGCACTGCCCTGCAGGCGGTTTAAAAAATATGATTCTTAATAAAGTGATGATAGTCCTATTTTTAATTTGGCTTCTGTGTCTGCTCAGTAACGATTTTTCATAACGATTTATTGGTCCCGGCTTTTTGCTGTGCTCTTCCTGCTAACACTTTAGGAACAGTAAAAAGCCTTGATCCTAAAATTTAGTGCTTTATAGATGTCTTCTGGAGAGAAATATCAAAAAGTGGCTTGGGTTGGCCAGATTTTTTTGGCTGTCTCATTTCTGCTTGGCTCAAGGCTTACTTATTAGACGTTTTCATGTTTGTATCCCTGGCAATGGAGAAGCTATACATTCAAAAATCTGGCACATGCACAAAGATGTGCACCGACATTCACGAAACATTTCCTAAGGTTGTAGTTGCTTGAATTTCAGTTCCTTAATTAGCAATATGCCTTCAAGAAGACATTTTCAGGGTTCTTTTCACAGTTGACTGTTCTATCTGAAAGACTTCTCCTAAGATTAGATTTACTGTGGGGCCTGACCTGATATATCCACGGTTTTCTAGACCAGTTTTCTTTTACCACACAGAATTTTTGTCCAGGTTGAAGACTCCTCTATTAACCAGAAGCCATTTTTGATGCAAAAGTCAGATATGAAGTAAAGCCAGCACAGCCAGGACATGCTAACCTTACTCCATGCGGTATGCAGTCAGTAGCTTGTGAGTAGTCAGTTTGACACTATCAAGAACCAATAGTCTTGGTGCACGTGTATGGATGATCAGCAGGTCTGACATGTCCCAGAGGCATTGTCCTCAGGTGCTTGTTCCTCATGGTAGGTGTGCAGAATTTCCTGGAGACAAGTACAGAAGCCTTCCTCATCCTGCCATTCTTAAAAGGTTTCGTCTAGACAAGAGAACATTTTTGGCATAATTATTCTCTTGCATTTTAATTTTGCATGCAAATAATTAGAACTGTGTTGTTATAATATAATTTCAAGCAGGCCATGCTACTTGTAGAGACCTGAACCAAACTCTTAGAGGCCATTGTGAAAAGAAAATAAAATACTGACAAGTCAGCATAGTATCTTATAAGAAAAAATTAAAGCTAATGTAGTTTTAAACACAGCACTAATTAATATAGATACTGAAAGCTGATGAAGGAATATGATCCTCTTTTACAACACTGTGGCTTTGGACTGATTGACAGCAACTGGACACACATACACACACTCATTTTTGCTTTGGAAATTATTTGTTACCCCTTTTAGCAGCAGAAAGTTTTCTACATTTATATAAAGCAATGGAAGGTTCCAAGGAAATAAAATGAAAAGGGGTTGTTATTCTGAGCCTGCAATTCATTTCCCTTTGTACACCACGTGTGGTACATCTCTGTGTGGTGTCAAATAAAGGCCCCAAAATGGAGCAAGGAATTAATACAGATTAAAAAGATATACTTTTTCTGGGTGTTTTTCTGGGTTATCAGTTTCTCAGCCTGGTTCACTGTGCAGCTGTACAATGGGAGAGCATACGGCTGGGGACATATGACGTGAACTTGCTCTGCCATAAAAATAAATGTTCATCTAAATGGGGCCTTAGTCAATTTATCATTCAAGCAAGTAAACTAGTTCCTTACATTGGATGTGCTGTACTCAAACTATAAAAAAAATCCATATTTCCATAGTAAATATGCAAACCTGAGAACTCAAACTTGATTTAGTTTTTACTTGGTACAAATACATCTGATATAATCATCTAGCTTTGCAGATGTGCTTGAAACAACCATGCACACTCTAAACAGCTTTAAGAATGTAGAAATATAGGAATTTTTAGTAAAATTACTGACATCAGGATTATATGAGTAATCAAAATCTTAACACTGTCTACGTATTTTCTTGCTATTCCTATATTCTAGAATGACTCCTCTATAAAGAGAGTCTAATTTGGAATAGAAATTATTTCACTTTAGGATAGTTACCCTGCTTTGTAAGTAGAGTAATTATTCTGGAACATGCTCATTTACATTTGGATTAGTGCGTGCAGAATAGCTCAGAGGAATAATTATTTTGGAAGAGCTATTCTGATCAATTTCTGCATCTGAGGCCCTGCAAACCATATGTGTCACCAAAGACAGTCCAGAACTCCACAAAGTACTAATTGAGGCCTTTGACTTAAAAGGCTTTGACACGATTTGATCTAATATTTAGAATTAACTATTTACAGAAAAAAAATAATTATCACACTTTCGGGGCACTATTTATAAGCCAGCTAAACGCAGTATGTAATCATTAAATGCCTAGTGTGGGAATTTCAGTGCAAGACAGAGGAAATGTATTTGCCTACAATATGCCACTGGGGCCTTGATGGTCCCCATGAAAAATGCTTTGTGCCATGACACACTGGATATTCACTGCTAAACTATAAAACTCAGAAGAAAGATTCAGCTGGCCCTGGTGTGTAGGTATCAGGTTTTTGCTGAGGTGGTCAACAAGCTAACTTAGAAGCCTAGACCAAGTTCTTTTCTTCAGCACATCCCTCACAGAATTCCAGGCCCAAATCTCATGGTGGAAACATCCACCAACACAGAACTGGGCATGAGGGAATTTCTGGACCTGGTATTGCTTCCTGGAAGCACGTTACTCACTAGTACAGTCACAGTCTTATGTCTCTGTCAAAGAACAAGAACAGTAGGAGGATTCCCAGCTTATTGGTGCTCCTGGAAAAATTATAAAACTTTGTATATAGTATAACTCTGCATTGCTATCATGGCTCATATTGTTTCTTCCCACAAAAAAAAAAAAAAACCAAAAAAAAAAACAAGGTAGCATACGCCAGGAGCAAAAGTCTACCAAAAGATCTTGTTGTGGAGAACTTGTTTCATTGGGATGGAAGAAATGTTTGTCCTACAAGAATGGTTTCAGAGTCTTTCCCCAGTGTACCTACCAGAAACTCAAGATTTACACCAGTAGGAAGGATAAATCTGAACCTATTCATTAGTTGTTCCATAATAGATTTAAAAATACAAACTTGCAAGGTCACTTACATAAAGCCTGCAATACCATATGTTCAACACATTCCAGAACACCAAACACATGAATCACTGCAGTTATATTCATAAAAATACTCTTCTACTCCCCCATCACATCACACAATGATGTAGTTACAGGAACTTTTTTTCAGGTGGCAGCTGATTTAAGAGGTTCCTGCATTTGCTGCTTATTCCTGCCCCAGAGCTAGAATTGATCACTTCCTCAGTTCTTCTGGTTTAATTCTGTGGAGCTGTACCAGCCACCATACTGGGTTTAAAAAAGCCCAAAACCAAGAATCAAGCAAAAAAACACCAATCCTTTTTTCAAGTTTTTTTAAAAAACAAAACAAAACAAAACAAAACAAAACAAAACAAAACAAAAAAAAAAAAAAAACAAAACAAAACAATCAAGCATGGGTTATTTCAGTGATGTAACTGTTGCTTCAGCACTGACGAGGAGGCCATGACCTGCTGCTCAGTGATAGAAATGAGCAAAGGTGGGGAAGGTAAGAGCTCTTAAACCAGCTTTGCAATCAGAGACAACAGATTGATCAAGCTGGATTCTGAGAGAACAGTGAGAACAGGGACATAACTGAGCATGCCACTAGAAAGTGTCCTTCTCAGAAACATTTGCATCATTTTTAAACAGTAAAGAAAATCAGTAGCTGTACAATAACATGTCTGCATAAGAGTGATAAACCTATGAATATCCCAAGTCATAAGTGTGAGAGATGCGTGAATGGGGCTGGGATCAGCATGGAGGGGCTCTATAGCTTCTTTAATTATTAGACCTTCTAAAAAGCCTTTTTAAAAGATGTATAATAATAAAAGTAGTAAAGCTGAATGTTATCAAAACATGTGTTATTAAGTTTTTTTAACCTGGATTCTATTAAATGCAATTTTATCCTAACCCTTTTTAAAAGTTTTCTGTATATATTCCGTGGGTATGAGTCCTCATCTGTGTTTGCATTGTTTGCAAAGCATTTAGACTCAGTAAACCCGTGGGGCTTTTTCTTACTTTCACTGGAGTAAGACAAGAAAGCCTCAGTGGAACTGACAGAATTAAGCCATTCTTAAATAAGCACTGGTGGAAGACAAAGCAAAACCTCCATGCTTTGGTACTTAAAATTAGGCCAACTGTCAGACAAATTTCCAATGTAACTGACTTACTAATCAATACAGAAGAACTCTCATTTGTTCCATAAAATGAATTCAATTTGCTTAAGAAAGTTATGGTGTTCTGAATATTGAATGCTAGAATAGATACTTGTGTGGGGAAGATGGAATGAAACCATGACCAGTGTGTCTGATGAAAGTTTTTTCAAGAAGATATTGCTTCTTCAGGAAGATTTAATTTTTCTGGGAGAAAAATAGGAAAAAATCGAGTATGGTTTTATGCATTTTAGGGCTCTCATTATGTTGCTGCATATTGTTTTACCAAACCTGGAATGCAAAAAACTCTCTCTGAACATTTAAAAGGTATCGGGAGAAACAGTTAAGACATTCATGGATTAAATTCTGCTTTAACTTACTTTTCACTGAAAGACAGTTTTTCCATTCTATTACTTTTAGAAATCAATCAGCAGGAATTATGGGAATGAATATTTTATTTTTCTACCGTTTGATGGAAAGGCTAGCAGTTTTTCTGTAATACGTGTCTTGAGAACTGCTGTATCTAGAATAAGAACTTGTTCATAGATACAAGGGCCTTTTTCTTCTGTTATAAGAAACTATTAGTTTACAAAGAGGGCTCACAAGAAGTCCTGTTTCAGTGAGCAGAGTGGAAGCAATAAGATGCACTTCTCCCATGGGCAGCATTATGGGCTCTGATTTAGTAGTGAAGATGGTACAGCTGCGGGTGGCTGATGTGATTAGACTCAGTCCTCTGCCCTGCTGCTTCCAAGAACTGGGTTTGCTCATCCATATGAGAAGGCAGAGGGGTTACCTTACTGCTGTCTGCAGCTGTTTCATGGAAGGGTATAAAGAAGATGGAGCCAGGCTCTTCCTAGAGAGGCAAGGTGGAAGGAGGAGAGGTGATGGGCACAAGCTGTAACAGTGGCAATTCCTAATTTGATACGAGAAAAATATTTTCACCATAAGGGTAGTCAGACACTGAAACAAGAGCCCAGGGAGGCTATGGACAACACATCCATGGAGATATGCAAGGCTTGACTACACAAAGCCTTGGTGAGTTGGGAGAGACTATCTCTAGTGTTCTGCCCTGTCCCCTATCCTCTGATTCTGTACAGGCAGAAGGTCTGTTTGTGAAACCACCCTGGAAGCACCGTTGAGCAGTGCTAGGTAGCTGTCACTAGTTTTGATTTACCTGAAAAGTTTAGGCAGTGAACTGAGGTAGTTCAGCACCTGATTGATGGGTGGGCTTGAGTTGAAGGACCCAACTGGGCATCAGAGTTGAAGTAATCTCTTTAGGTCTCTTCAGGTGTGCCTCCCTTTCCAAATCAGTTATAGCTCAGAAGGTCCCACTGATGTCTCCTGTCTTCGTCTCCTTCTGTGTCCAGGACTCTTAACTGTTGAACTGTGGACTTTATAGGTATTGCTGATGTAGAAAGAAAAATTTATTTTCACTGATCATACATGCAGACCTGTAATATGAACGTATATCCAGATAACGTGTGTCAAGGAAAGAAAGCTTACTTATCTGTAGATCTGCCATCATCACTCTCTTTAGCCTCAGAGCTCATTCCTATTTGGCCCTGTGCTTTCTGTTCTTTTCCATTCATACAGCTAAAGCAGTAGTCTGGTCTCTTATTACCCTGACTGCCTCAAAGTCCTCTTCTCTGGTCTTGACAAGAGCCACTAACATCTGTTCACAATGATGCTGCGGAGATGGCTTCGATTTATCACTATAACATCATCCTCAGTGATGCATCCCAACACAGCTTCTGCTTCGTCCATTGCATCAGTCACTAAGCACTTGTCTTCAAATCACATCTATAAAGAAATCATTTGCTCTACTGCTGAACTGCAGTTTTCTCTAGGACAGAGATCCAGCAATGCATAACACTAAACATCAGGTTTAGGAGATGTAATGAAAATTTCTAGTGTACACAATGCTAAATAAGGATGGATCTACATAGGCTGCACATCATAACCAAATAGGAACTGAAAAGGGTCTGAAAAAAATTCATTGTATTATTACTTTCTGGAATGTTAAAACTTCTCACTGGCTTTTGAGATTTACCCAAATGAGTGGGTGGTTTAAAAGGCTTTTATCAAAACTTTTGTGTTACTTAAACTCAGAAGTACTTTTCTTGCCTCTCAGAGAAAGCCACTGACTGAGCTGTGTGTGGCTGCTGGAGGGATACAGCACTACACAGGGCAGTAAGTTTATCAGAACCTGGCCTTAGATATAAAACTCTCTTTGAAATACTCTCCACTTACATCCTGCTCTGGCTTTAAAAGCTAAATGTTATATTCCTTTTAGCAAAACAGCTTATAACTGAGACAAAAAGGACAATGGCAGCTTCTAATTCCATACAATGATACATACATATGTGCAAATTTCCTTGTTTGTTATGTACCAATACAGAAACTTGACAAAGCATTAATTTTGTATATAGCACTTCTGAGCCATGCTTGATATAGTGTTACATTTGGCTACAACTCAAGATGTAGCTTGATATTTATATGCTATTTTACATTGAAATATGATTGTATGCTTTTAGATTTACAAAACTCTAGTCTTGCCAGGAAATTCTTGCCTGTAAAGCTATTTTAGGACTTTATCAGTTAAAAGGCTTAAGAGCTAAATTTTGGCCTCACATTGATTTAAATGGATATTGTGTATGCATATTCAGAGGCAAGCTTTGGCCTTAGATTTGGGTTAATTGTTAAGCATGGTTAGAGTTACATACTTAAAAATTCAGGTTGATTAATGAGACTGGTGACAGTTTGTGAACTCCTAACGTTTCTCTGATGCTTGGAAAAAGCTCTAAATTTCTTTCTCTGACACATTATACAAACAATAATTTAAATCCCCATGTGGTTTCTATTTGTCACAAATACAGATGATTTAAAAGTTTTAATGAAAAACTGACTTTGAAAATAAAATTTTCACATAGCATACTTCCTTCTTTCACTTTTTCTTACCAACCAGTTAAACAACTGAAACATTTCTGATGTTCAGAAAATTTGAAATGTACCTGATTTTTTTCCCCCTCAGAGAAGTTTTTGTAGCTCTTTTGTAAAATTCTGTGGAAAATATTTACTGTTTTTTAACTGACCCAGAGACTTGAGCCAGAAGAGCAAAGATACTTGGTCAGTAGCTGCTCCTGGCAGCCATTATAAAGTTAGCAGCCTGTTGGAATCCCCCAGGAATCCAAGCTTTAACTTAGGAAAACAAATGTGTTTCCAACCCTAACCACTCCAGAAAACACTGAAAATATGAACTGGGAGTACATCAATGTACTGTTCCTTTACTGCCTCTGCAGACAGCCTGAAATAAAGCTGGAGAGATGGGAGTGACTAGACTACAGTAGACTACTAACTCAAAATCCTTAATATGACCTTTCAAGTTTTAGCATCAGCTGAATTGTAACTGTTTATCATTTTAGCAGCAGCATTCAACTAATGTGCATGCATTATTATTGTAAACCAGCTGTCAATCTTCTCCGTGTGAAGACTGCCAGAACCTCCCTCAAACCTGAAAAATATAACACAGTGATTTCTGTATCACGCAGAAGTCAAGTCACAGAGGCCTTGTTGCATAAACTGCTAATTAACACAGAACAAAAGGCTAGTCTCTGCCCTAAGGAGCTTGCCGTTTAATTATGACTGGAGTCGGCGTGTAAATACCAACAGAAAATAAATGAGCATAAGGGTTCACTTAAGATTTCTCCAGGGAAGCAGGTTTAAGAGATGTCCATCTTCTTTCGTCTCAGCTGCTTTTTTCTAGGATTGAAGAAGTGATCCCATTTAGAAAACACCACCACTATTTTTAGTGCAGAGTGTGGGGGGGAGCTGTTGGCTTGGATCATTTCACTTTTCAGGGCTGGAGCGTAGCCTTGCAGTGAGTTCGATCAGCAAACCTGATGGGACAGCAAACAGTGTCCCGTGAGAAGCTGGTGCTTCAGCCCGAGACCTGCTGGTGCAGAGGAATTGCTGCCTTTGGGATTGCGACGGGGCAGCGCTGCCAGAGAGCACTGCGACACGGCAGGGTCACAGCGGTCAGCTCAGTAAGCAGCAGTGCCAGCGTGCCAGCTCCAGGGAAGAGTCTCAGCACCAATAATGGTGTGTTTAGAGAGTGAAATACCAGCAGCGAAAGCACAGATTACTCGCTTGTAGTATAACAGGTAGCGAAGGTCAAAGTCCTTGACAAAGAGGAGGAGGGAGTCAACGTTGCCTTACTGCATGAGAAGGTAGAGGCCAAATAGGAAGAAAGTTGGAACAGCCTGGAAGGTGAAGCCTGATCAGTTAGATGTTGGCTGCATATTGGCCATTGTCAGTACAGTGTCTTGCGATTGTGAAGTTAAATGGGCAAGAGCTGAAGTTCTGTGTTATTTCATCTCAAAGCTATGAATGTGCAATATTTGTTTGCACACTTCGGTAAGAAGAAACACATGAGGTCAGGCAGCAGTAGAATTCCCCATATTTTTCAGCAGAACAGGGCAAATTTCAGCATCCTGGTATAGAGCAAACTGCACCCCTATATCACAATGTGCTAGATATGGAACACAATACCTACCTTGCTCTTTTATTGTCATATGGATAAAGGAGAAGCACTGTCTTTTCATTATAAGACACCTGACTTAAGGGATAGTTGTTATCACAGTGACATTTTTCTGTAGACCTTATACATACAGTAGCTATTATAAAAGGTAGAAAGAACTCTTCTCTAAGTGTATTATCTGTACACTCCAACTGGGCCTTGCTGAATTCCCCATGTAATTGTTACACTTTGTTCAGCTTATAAAAAATACTCTGTAGACCACCATGAATTTGTGGTACATGGCAGCTTTAAACTTGTTTGTAAAGGTTTAAAGACAGGAGTTGAATTCCCTGGATTAAAATTAATTTTAAATGTTTTAATGGGGTAAGCTCTCTTATTGAAGACTGATGTGCCTGCAGGCTTTATAAAGCACTGGCATTCTAGGATGTAGAGATATCCTCTGAGTCAGGTTGCTAAAGGATATCACACACCAATGGCAATTACCACTCTCCCTTTTGCGGTCACATATGATGCCATAAAATGGGCCCCAGACTTCCTTATTTAATTGCCTGGTTTCTTTTCATCTCAAGCACATGGCAAGAGAAATGCATTTAGCTCACCCTTGTAAAATAGCGCACATTTTCTAACTGTTATGCCTTTGAAATATTGCACGTGACAGCAAATATGTAGAGAATTTCATGAATGGCAGAGACTTGTAAGCAGCCTTATCCTGGGGGTATTTATTGGCACAAAGCTTCGGTGGCATCATGCTTCAGTGGTATTGAAGAGGTAAGACAAGTCTGTGCTGGTGGATGTGAGTGTGAGCAGACTCTTTGCACTTCAGAAGGGTAACTTGTCTCCTGGCCTGGCTCCCTAAGGACCATGCGATTCATGTTCATACTTTTGCAAAACATTCGCATAATTTTCATTAGACTGTTTTAAATGAAGAGAGATAATAATGCCATTTTGCAGTACTGTTATCATATTACAACTTCTATTTGACAGGTGATACAGGTCCTGGACCCCAGTGTGATCTTGGACAAATTGCTTCATGGAATGGACAAATTGTATGTTTATGCCTCAGTTTACCCAACTGTGTATTAGGAAGAGTAGAAATTATGGAAATCCTCCCACCCTCTCTGAAAATAGTTGGAGAACCCCTGATTAAATTACTAAGCATGTGTGAAGTATTTAGTATTGTTACACAATTCAAAATTAATATAAGTCATTGAAAATTTTCACTAAATAATGAAAGATGTCAGGATTCCTAGGCAAGCTCAGTGACAAAGACACTGCCAAGATCGGCTATGTGATGCCTCAACAGCCACTCTTCATAAGGAGACACAGAAATTATATAAGAGAGGTGAGGAGGAAAGGAGAAATAGTCAGAGAAGGGAAACAGAAAGGAGAACAGGTAAAGTGCGGCCCTGTTCTGCTGCGTTCTCCTCCGGTACAACCCAAAGTTGAAGTGCAGAGCAATGCAGCTCTAGCTCAAGTGGCTGGCATCAGATTGCTGCAAAGTGGTCGGCACTGCACCTCCCTTTCACCTGGCTGTGATCTCTGTTCAGATGCGGAAAACCTGCCGGGATAATATATTCTGCATCTGTTAACCAGTGCCGCCAGTACGCCGCCTTCCCTGCCATCCTGTGCTGACCTACCAGTCAGTCCCCAGTACAGAAGGCCAATGGTACCACCATGTGCTACCATCTGCCCACTCACCTCCTCTCTACAGCACTGTAGAGGGGTCTGGGAAACGCTGCTTTGCAGAACCACTTATTTTCCCCTTTTTTTCTTCCCTACTGAAGGAGCACAGAGGTGGTAAGCAGGCATTTTGCTCTTCCCACTATGCCTGAGCTGCCAGCTTCCCCCAAGGAAGCATCTGCCCGTCTCTATGTAGGTCTGCCCTTGCACTCGTCAAGCAGGAAGAAATCTGGGTCCCTCTGATCTCCAGGCAGCAGGATGTCAGTGACAGTGCCTACAGAAAGACATTTTTGTTAATACGCACATTTTCACACCACAGAAGATAAAGCTTCATCTATTAAAAGATATGAAATAATGGTTAATATTTGTCCATAATGAGCTCTGGACTAAAAGACAGATTAAAGAAATCATTCTTTTTACCCATTTGGCTTAGCAACAAAAAAGAAGGGAAGAGTACACCCACAGTAATAAAGATACAGGCTTTTAAAGTCTGTAATCACTCTGTTTTGCACAGAATGAATGAATCAGAAGCTCAATGAGCTACAGAAAAGAATTTCAGGGGAAGCATGAAAACAGTCCTCCTCCATAGTTGGATAATCTCACTAATGCCTGGAAAAATAAAACCTCCATATTCTAAGATTGAATATTTCCTTTTATATTCCTTCCTATACAAATTCATATGTCTGTTCCCGAGCACATGTTACCACTAGACTACCAGTTGTTGTTCTTGTGCTAAAGAGGATTCAGAGGCAAAAATGTTAAAAAAAAAAAAAAAAAGAGGAAAAGACAACCAAAACCTTCAATGATTATGTCACCATTCCCTCTCTGTCAGCTGCAGAGGGAAGAGGTGAAGAACCCACCTTTGAGGGCTGCTGCTGCCAGACTACTAGAGATTACTGCCTTAGGGACTTGCTTGCTGAGCTGCTTGGATAGTCAGTCCCTGGCCCACATCTGTCAAAATGAGCCAGGTGAAAGCCAAAATAGGGTAAAAAGTGGTTGCACGAGCGAATTTGCGGAGGGGACAGTGGTGGGGATTGCCACCCATTCCCACAGTGGCATTGCTGCTGTCAGCAGAGGACAGACATGTGGTCAGTCTCTTGGAGCTGAAATCTGTGGGGACCTGACAGTCTTTAAAGGGAAGGTTTCTATTACTGAACCTACACAGTGCTCAGCCTGGTGGTACCCAACATCCTGACACCTCGGGGGTGTGAGAGAGGAACACGAAAATTTAATTCCTCTTGGTGATATTTTCGTAAGAGAGTAGTTGCACAGAACATAAATGTATATTTTGGGGAAATCCAAGCCATGAAAATATGACTGATAATAGTTAACCTAGTTGATGAAAACAGAAATGATACTTCTCAATCTAATTTCAGTGTAGTAAACTAGGGACAGAGCTCCAGCTGAACTATAAATGCACTGAGAATGTAATTCTCCATGTCATAGTGCTTACTTAAAACAAGATCTGATATCTAGAACAATCTTTTGAGGAACTCATTTTGCAGTTGAAACAGCTGATGAACTTCCCTAGGATATTTACACACCATTTTTCTTAATGTCACATTCAGAGCCTAGCTGTGCTTCGGGACGTTCAGATGCTCAAGTCCAAGAGGAGCACTTGTAAGGAGGCATAGGTCCTTAATCTTGTATTTCTATAAGCTAAGCACAGCTTTAATTGTATTGCTATAGAAGGAACAGCCAAAAGATACATTAGGCAAACCTTGTAAGAATATGTAATATATTGTATTAAACCAGCCAGTAAGAAAACAGACAGCCTTTTGGATAGGCATGCTTTCTTCAGGTCTGAAATCGAAACATTTTTATTGTCTTCCGTAAGTGTTACGTCAGGATTGGATAGGCGTGAGAAATTGTTTCTGCCATAGGTGAAAATGAAAGATGTCTGATCCACCACTCATCAGTTTACAGAAAGAATCCCCGCAGAAGAGTGAGGGAGAAGAGGTGAGGTGCCTTGGGGTGTGCCTCATCTCTTCTGTAAATGTTTCTCCCAAGAAGACAAGCTCAGTTCCCTTTGAATGTGCATTGAAACTTCATTATATACTAGGCATCTTTGAGGGTGACTTTTATTTGCAGTTTGGAGCAAAAATTAAATATTCTAACCCTATGGCGTAAAGCAAATGTTAACTTATTTAGTATGTCTGGTGACTTATCGAAGTGAAACACAGGGGACTATTATTCAGGATCATGAAGTCTGATTTGATTCCAGCATATGATTCACACCTTCCCCACCACAAAGGCCCTATCCCATGAACTTATGCACGGTTTATCTTCTATCCAAATAAACTCGTCAGCCTCTTCTATGATCAGTTGGATAACTGTACTAGACACAGAAAGGATCTCAAATATATGCTGAAAAAATCAAATTTTCACAGGCTACAACCTCACATGAAAGCGTCTCCCTTTCCACAACATGTGAATATGAGGAATCTTCCAGAACTGGTGGTCCAAAGCACAGGGGAGCTCCCGTCATATGGACTAACATACAGCACGTTGTGTACTGGGACAGAACAGACTGAAGTCCAGCTGAAAGATGGAAAAAGCTACCATCAGGTATAGGAGTGCGTCAAGGTAATGCGTACACTAAATGTCCTTCATTCAATGTATACTGAGGCAGCAGTGAAACATTTCTTTGGTCAGTGGCAGCTGTAGTACTGAGATAATGCCCAACAAAGCAAGAGCAAAACCAAAGCTCTGTGAGCTGATAGGTTTCCCAGGGTCTTGCTTGCACAAACAGGATCTGGTAGTACTGATTTATTTTGCAGCTGGGTGTGAAACACTCAGAAAGTGAATACAACACCAGGAGGAAAAGAGAAATCCAGTAGTGTGTGTTGCCTTCAGGCAGTGCTTTTTTTGGTAAATCATTGGGGGGGGGGGGGGAGGGGGGGGGAAGTACTAACCAAAAGGGCATGTCTGAATCCTGAAAATGGAAGCTGTTCCTCCTTAGTATTACAATGTTCAGGAGAACAGAACCTTGAAATTAATTTTTTAAAATTCATTTATTTTTTTTACTATTAAATACTTAAAGACTGTAGTGAAGAATTTGTTGATCCACAATTAGCTACTTCTGAGATAAAACTGTCCTCTGTGTTACAAGTATCAGCATTGGGTGCTTGAAACAATAAGCAAAACAGAGTTTCCATGGCAAACAGAAAAATTTCACAAGCAAATACAGATGCAATTTTTCAATCTGTTTTTCTTACCAAGTTTGCAGGGAGTGTGCAACAGAACCACCTCAGTTGTTCAAGTCCTTGTGCAGCACACAGCTGGCGTGGCAGCGTTTTCTTTCATCAGGTTAATTTTGAGACAGGACCATGGGGATGAAACTGTAAAGATTTTGCAATTTTTAATTAAGAAATTGTGTAAGTGTATGAACAGCCACATGATGAACAAAGTAACTGGAGATGAAAGAGTTTGTGTTTACACAGTACGTACAGTAATAAAAAAGAGTAATATAAAGAGAGAGCTACCTCCCTTCAACCTACTAGAAAACAGTGTACCCTGGATTACCTCTCACTGTGCTTTCATGAACACTCTCCTCATGTTTATCACCATCTTCTTTATTGGAATTACCAGCAGAGCTGGGCCACGTAGAACTGTAGTTGAAGAAATAATGAAGACATCAGGCACTGCAACTCGTATGGCATCCCGAGAACGGGCGTGTTTTCTGTCCAGCTGAGAAATAACATGGCATAGGCACGTGGATGGAAATGCAGACATTGCTGAAGGAAGAACTTGGAAGTTTCCACGTGGCCCTTCTGAGGTGGGAGCTGCCGGTGGGGGCCGGGGACACGGCAGAGCCGTGGGGCGCTGGCACCCCACGGCGGGGTGAGGGCCGGCTGCCCCCACCGAACGGCGGGATTAAGGTCTAATCCGCAGCGAGGCGGCAAATTGTACTTCACCCGATCGGCCGATTAAGCTTTGTTTCCGAGGAAGGACTGGCTCTCATCAGGAAAGGCACTCAGGTGGGCTCGTGAGGACTGAGAGACCCCGCGGCGTTTGTTTCTGTAGGAGATGAAGTAAGGTGTCCAGATTTGAAAGGCATGTCATATTTTAACTGATGAGAGGATGAAGGGATACCTTGAAAGCACCATGTTTATGAAAACAGACAACCTTATACACAGAAATACACTCTTGTATAATTAATATTGATATGGCCAGACCCATATGAAGAGGCATGAAAATAACTTGGGAAATTATCATCTATCTCTGCCCCTTTGGTTCGGAAGCCCTTCAAACACAGACTACTTTGTCCATAATAAAATGCCACTGCGCTCTGCACAGTTGCTACTGCCCTCTCCTTTGCCTTGTGGACCTTTTCCTCTTCTTTTAGATTCCCCCAGACCAGTGGAAGATCACAAGCCTGTATGTGGGTAATGAACACTAAAGAGAAGTCATGAAAATGGAGTACATAAACAAAGGTGATTTTAAAAGTAAAAATGAAAGTGAAAAAGCATGTTTAAAAGATAAAGGTCAAAATAACATTTTAAATAAATTAAAAAAAAAAAAAAAAGTATTTTAGAAAATAATCAACCTTTTGATAAAAACTGATTCCCTTCCTGAAGTTGAGTCGTATCTTATTCAGTGAGACCAGTTGGACTCCTCACAGATTATGAGATTTCTTTAAGTTTATTGTAACATGAGCAATAGAAACATGGAAATGGCTCAAGTCTTATTAAAAGTGGTGATTGCAATATAAACTTTATTCCTTTAATTTCAAAAGCATGAAAATGCTGAAAAGGGAGATTTAAAAGAATTTACTTAACCTCAGAAGAACAACTTGAAAGATTACAGCTGAGTGACAGGACAACTCTTGGGTAGTGTTTACTCCAAAGGCTACAATGCCAATTCAGAACTTCCTTGAATTATTTGAAGACTAATTCCAGAATTAGTCTGGTTTCATGCAGCTTAATTGAGATCAGAACCAGGTCAGAGGATTTCTTCATGTTACCTCAACTGGATGTTTAATAAACATGAACATATTCCCTTTTCGTCTCACTGACAATATCATGGACCAACCTGGAATTACAAACAAGTTTCTCCAGCATTAAAACTGACCAGAAACATTGCTAGCATTTTTTCAAAAAGTACACAAAAAAAATAATCTTCTTATAGGAAGTAATTTCCTATGAGTGTGTAAAAAGCTGCTTCTCAAAAGATATTGTGATTATAGATATATATATCATTTAATGAGTTCCTATGCAGATGCATTTGAGCTGCTGTTTTATCAGAAAGCACCACCTCTGATGACAGGTGTCTCTTTAAATTTGTCCCTATTTCAGTTCCTTCTAACTAAAAATGAGGGGATCTGACATTACTCAACCACATCATTTTTAATTTAATCATAAAAAAATCTCTGTATTCTGTGGCACAGGGCTGGTATTCAAATCTCTGCCTGTTGCAAAACTTGTTGTTTACCAGAAATATATAAATTGTACAGACATACAATGAAAATGGTTGAAAATATATAAGCAAGAAAAATAAATTTCTGACATGGTTTTTATATTATGGCATATTGTATTTCAGCTTAAAAAGCACAAATTCCTAAAAATACCCATGCATTTTTATACACATATGTCCCAAAATTTTAATTGTTCTTTAAGAAAGTAGCAGAAAATCAAGTTCATCAATTAGATGTAGCCAGTAAAGAAAAAAAGATTTTAAAAAATATTTTATATTATTGTGAAAATGTGTAGAGAACCATCACAGTTACTTTTCAATCATTTAAAGATGTAATATTTTTCTTTGCTGATTTTAAGCCTTCAGCTACACAAAAACATTTATGTTATATGTGTGACCAGTTTTACAGGCTCTGTAGGTATCAGTCAGATTTCACTATATGAAAAAACAATTTAACTAAGTCATTTTATGTTAGTCTGGTTAAACCATGCATATCCTGTCCGTGTATGCACATATTTTAAGCAGTAAAATTATTTATAATATTGTATAGAATTATTATGACAACTGAGAACGGTATTACATTGACATTTGGGATCAACATACTTTATTTGTTCATTATATATAAGTCATGAAAATGCACTTCTTAAAATTACAGTAAGAATTTAAGTAATTTTAAGGTCAAGCGTATGCTGTCAACATTACTTTTAGAGTGTAATTTTGAAGTTAAACAATTTTATTAAAAATCTTAGTTAACATAAAAATTTTTGAATTGAAAAGCTTTTCTTCAGAGGATTGCAGAAGACAGTGTTCTCTGTTACTGCCTCTAGGCCTGACCACAGAAGAAATATGAAATATTGAGTGAACAGAGATTCTCAGAAACTACAGACTGAATTTTTCACATCTTCTATAATCTTCTAAGAACAATCTTAAAATAATGGGAAACCAGACTGCTGGCAACATGGCCAGTAGAGAATCATATCTAATATCCTACCCTTACAATAAGATTCATAGAATGACCCACAAAAGGCATACAGTCTTCTTATATATTTATTATATTCTACTTGACAATGCTGGATGTAAACAGGCTTAACAAGGATAGTAATTTTGCTTCTTTTTTTTTTTATTTATTATTTTTCTTGCATGCACTAAAATAATTCCCTAGCCTTTTTTTTAAAGACTAAAATTCTTCTGTCACCCTCGACAGATCAGCATCCCACCATTATTGAGAGCAGGTCAGTTGGTCAGTACTGTGATAATAGCAACAATTTTTGGATAGTGAAATTGCTGTAAATGTTGTATAACTGAGGTCAATGAATAGTAATAGCCTTCTCTACGGGTGTGTTTCCCTGAAAAAGCTGAAAGAAACTTGTGCTACAGAAGTAGAAAAATTCATACCTTGCTGTGGATCGGGCAGAGAGCTATAACTTTCTCAACTTTTTAAAATGATTCAGTTCATCTCAGACTACGTCTGTTACCAGATCAATGGTTTCTTGCCGACCCCCAGTTCCAGGTAAGTGCTACAGCCAGACCTCAGCTCCGCTGTGAGGTGTGGTGCAGGAAAACATCGTTCCTCCTCCTCCTCCCTGCTTTCACAGAGGAGACACCGAGGTTTGGGGCTGGAGGGGAGCCTGGGGCACCAAGCCCCCGAGGTCCCATGGGACTCTCGGTGAACTGAGGGCGTCCCCTGTGCTGTCGGAGAGTACATCCATCAGTCCCGGCTGCGCCTTGCCCTAGAGCTCAGCTGGCTCAGACTCAGCTCGTTGTTGTCTTTGAAAAACTCTTCTTAGACAAAGCAGCCCATGCTGATCCTCCCGGACTTTTTGGGGAAGGCATCAGCCAGTTTTGTCCAAGCTCAGTGCAGGGCAAAATTCTTCCAAGATCATGAGGGTCTCAACAACTCTGCGCGTTGTCTGAAGAGACATACATGGGCAGAGAAAAATATTGGTTATGTACAGGTTTTCATTTCTCACAAATCCAGTTCCAGGTCTCAGAATCAAACCGATACAATTCTCTAACCTTATGTCTTTGTGGCATGGGAATTACTATTTGACAACACAGCATTAATACAAAGAATGGTTTGTCACCCTGAGTCTGACAGAGAATGTTTCAGAAAAAGGTGAAAGAAAACCCAGAATGAAGAGGTTCAGAATAATCTAGCCATGAGGGAAATATCTACCTAACCTTCACTAACTGGTAGTTCTTTTATGTCGTAACACACCATAATACCATATCCTGTACATTTCTTATCCTGTCTAATTAACTATGAATGTTCTTATTATCTGTATAAAAGTCTAATCATTTGTCAAATCCTGCTAAGCCCTTTGCCTCTATTATATTCTAGCAATCAGTCCTAATAGATAATTACACTTTGCATAAAGAGCATTTCCTTTAAACCATGTTTAAACGTGTTGTTTCCCAATTTCACAGGCCATTCCCTTTCTCTCATATTATGAGACCCATAAAAGGAATATCCCAATTTACATTCTCTCTCTATTTAAATTTCCAATATTTTATTTCTGTCTCTTAGTCTCTCTTACTTGTCTCCTTCCTAGCATGAACTACCTCACGTTCTCACGATGCAGAGTTTTCTGCATAATCCTCGTGATTTTAGCTCATTGCCATGAAACTTCAGTTCAGGCTTTGTTTTGTTTTGCTTTGTTGTTCTTAGATGTGACTACCATCATTTGGCATACTCTCAGTTTACATAACCATCCTCTTCTCCATCCTCTTGTCTATCTTAGCATTGTTTGATTTCTATTACTGATGTTATATTATGAGCAGAGATTTTCATTATCGTTCAGATGGTGAAAACAATGTTTTTCCTATGTGCTGACAGTCACTTTTGATTCCAACAATCCCTAAAAGCTCTGTTTAATCCAAAATAGATAACATTATTTGTTATACATAGCTACAATTATAAAGATCTTTTGACAGGCCTTAATAAAAACACTTTGAATCTCAGGACTGCGTGCTTGTCTATTAAGGATGGTCTGGAATTTTTCAATAAAACAATTTTAGTTTGGAATTCAACTTTTATTTCAAATATTATGCCTTTCTATAAAAACATTCGGTGGCAACCTTTCTATGTGTGTTAAGATCACACCAAATTGTGCTGTAGAGTCAGGGCTCTTCCCTGGAACGGAGAGTGCCAAGGTTCAAAATTCTACTCTGAATGCTGAAGTCCACTAATACGTGCTTGGATCTCCTGTCTACCAGGAGCCTCTGGCATTTCAACAGAAGTTTGAAAGGGTCCAAACCACTCAAACATCAATCTTTCATACAAAATGTAATTGGTTTTTGTCAGTCTCATCCCTTATAATCTGCTGTTGTGCTGAGGCTTTCACAAATAGATATTTTCTTTTCAAATGCAGTGTTTATTTGCCCTTGTTATGTTACATTCATCAGAGCATTTTATAATTCTAGTTTTGCTTACTGCTCCAATTAATTTACTAGTTATTGAAGAACTGGTTTCTCTGGTTTCGATCTCATGAACATCCGTTATGATATTTTTGAATGAGAGATGCAGTATTTACTGCCATCACATTGTTTGGTACAGAAACTGATTTTAGTACATTGCTTCAAGTTTCTACCCTTCCTTTCTCATATACCTCAGAACTGCCACCCCAAACATAGTCACAAACCTGTGTTAAATTTTATTTATGACTGTTAACTATTATTTGTAAAAAGTACACAAACTTCTCCCAGCTACCTTCTTGCTTTTCTATTAGAGATGAATTTTGATGGACATTTTAATTTTTACGTGCTTCAGGGACCAAAGCGACAAATTATTTTTTGATTGTTTTTGCTTTGTAGATGGCTAAGAACTAAGGGAATGCTGGCAAGGTACGTGAGTTCTTGGCCATACGGTTAGAGAGGTCTACATGAAGAAACAGGCTGCTGTACAGCTGGCAGCAGGGCTGACATGATTCAGTGAGTCTCTGGTGCCAAGGCAGAGCTCAGCAGCAGGGATAGCAAAAGTCTGCCCCAGACATATGATGTTTTTCTAGTAGGAAGTGCCCTGAGAGGAAAGGGTGGGAAGAGGGCGAGCAGCTGCTGAGAGTCAGGAATTACAGATCAACAAGCACGTATGGCTCATGCCACTGGTTGTCTGGAAGTGGTCAGATGTTCATGAAGGTGGGTCTATTCTAACTTTAATTTGCTTTTGCTAACAGCCAGGTAAACAGTATGCGTAATTGTAGTGCAAAGCGACTTGAAGAGGGAGTTGTACTGCTGTGAAAACCCGAGGTGCCCCATGCCTTTTCAGATACTTGGGCAGTACTTTACAAATACATGGACTGGATAGACTCCCCCAAGCCCCCAGACACCCCCAGTCTACACACTTAGGAATACTGAAGAAAATTCCCTGACAGTTTTTGAAGTTTCACTTGACAAAGCATGAGGACAGAAGCCGGTATTTATGACCCTGCAAGGTGTAAGGCACTTCCCTCTTTCCGAGGGTACTGTCAGCTGCTGTGAGTCCTCCGTGAGTGTGGGCTCAGCAGGTTTCACCTGCACACGGTGCATGTTTGGCATTGCATCGTTCAGGTTTTTAACACTTGTGTAATGATATCTGGTACATTGCTACTATTCAGCTCTGACGTGTCAGGGCAGTTCCGTGTGGAAAGAGGCTTTGAGGAAAACTGCTTAGGTGAGGAATGCTACATCCCCTCCACTTCATGTTGGACTTTTGTCCCACAGCTCTGTTCTCTAGCTCTCAATAAACATCTGCCTTCAACCACCCCAGATTTTGGCAAAGTGTGTCTATATTGTCACAGTAGTGGTGGCTCTTCTCGCATCTCTACACACACACATACATGCACATACAAGCTGAAGTTGAATTTTGTCTTTCTAGAAGGGAACTGTTGAGCACTTAATCTTCACTGATGCTTGGCTTGCTGACCTTACCCTCGAAGGTGGGAGTACTAAAATGAAGACAGTAGAAGATGAGCTTCTGGGTGTTGTGTGTATTACATATATAAGCAGCACAAAACCTGGTTACCTGGAATTCAGAAACCTCATCAGCCAAGTTTTAGAGCTGTAACCCGTAATGTAATTTGATATGAACATACCGTTCTCTAACAACTAACCTTTTCAGATGCCACCATGCCTAATCCCCCTGTGAACAATAACCAGTGTGTGCAAGTGGACTAAAATTCTGGATGCTAAGCACTTCCACACCAGCTGGGTGTACTCAGTTTCTACATCTGCAGTGCTAGTGGGTCTTCTCAGCTGCAGACCTTCTGTCTGTGCTTTCCTTGGTTTTCCAAGAAATACGTGCATCTGGCTGAGTTTGCCAGAGCAGAATCTGCAGTTCTTCCTGTCCCTGTTCCTTATGCATGAACCTTCCATGCCAGGGGTGTACAAGTCTCACCTTTAATCCCTGATTAAACCTGGAAAAGTGACAGAGAAGAAAGAAACCCAAACTTAACTGGAACTTGTTGACTACTAAAAATTTTCATATATATAAATAAAATCTTAAAATTCTAAAAATTCTTTTGATATAAAGCACCAAAGAATTACTGAAATTATCTTAGTCTGTTTATTTGCTCTTTCATCTAAGGATGAGTTCTTTCTGTCCACTCCCTGTAGCCACTTCTGGAAGGTGTGATATTACTCTATTTGCTCGGGTATTTTCTGTGCACAGTCAGTGGCCACATGCTCTGGCCAGCAATGAGCACTGTTTTTTCTACAGTTTTAAGAAGGAAAATATAACAGGTGCAACCAAGTTTTCTCAGAGCAAAAGCTGGGAAAAGCATGGACAAATAAAAGCATCCCATTTGTCTTGTTGAAATGATCAAATGAAAAAAAACAAAAACCTTAAAACAAATGAAAAATTTTGCTTATTACAAGTAAGGTACTTAAAAACAACGAGGTAATGGAAAAGAAAGGATAGATGTAGGCATTGATTACAAAAATTGCATGGGAAAAAATATATCTATCATTACTTTTTCAGACATCCAAGATGTGGGAATGTGAGACTGTTTCCTCCTCCACATGAAAATATTTGAACCCTTTCCTCTCACTAGAGAGAAAATGCTTAAATACTCATTGGTACAGAGAGAATAAACTCCTGGGTGTTTCAGAAGGAGTTAATGCATGGTTTCAAATACCAGGTTCAGTGCATGTTTCAGGATCCCATATAGATAGGAGAGCTTCAGCTAGAGAGATTGAGAACACATAATTTATTTCAGAGCATTCAGACACACTGCCTGTGGGGCTGGAGGTCCAGGTGCAAATCCACTTAAGCAGAGAAAAGAGAAAGACCTAGGCATTCTGGGTTGTTAGCAAAAGCTCTTACTTTTGGAGAAGGGGTAAAAATCAGACAAATGTAATTCCTTTTCCTTTTCACAAACAAATAGTTAACTACCAAAATCAGAACTCTCTTTTTGTGCTCAGCTATAATGCCTGAAAGATTTTATTTTTTTTTTTTTTTTTAGATTAGTTCTTAACTGTATGTCTCTCCTTACTTGTTTGAGTTAGGGAGGTTTTTTCCATATGAAATTTTTCCGTAAGTTATTCACAAATGAAGGCAAAATAAGGTCTCATGCCAAACTGTATGCTGCCTAGTTTTACAACCATTTCCTTCTGTGAACATCAGAATTCTACCATTTCAAATCAGCTACATGGTTTCTCCTGGAAGAAAACAAAGCCTGCTGTCTTAAGTATTATCGTTCACCTGTTAACGTGCATGATATTTTTGTAAAAACACAGCAATACATCTCTTTGGCACATCATGAAGCACCCTATAAACTGCAGTGATAATACCAGGGCTGCCAGAAAGTCCCAAGCAAGTGAAATTTCACTGTTGATGGGTTCGGCTGATGATTACTAGGGTGGATATTCTCAGGCATGTCTGCTAGCTGTTGCTTGAAACCTGGGCCCTTTTACTCATTCATTGACTAAACACAGTGTGAGTCATTAACCTATATATTTACACACATACACACACACGCATATGTATGTACGTACGCACACACATACCCTGAACAGCTGGGCTTCTGAAAACTTTTAAGCTATAAGCATTAATAATTAATTCGCTCTGGCAGCTACCCACGCTATTTCCTTCTAAGTCTTTCATAACATCTCCTAAACACCTCCTCCTCGACTTTCTCATCAATGGGAATTGTTCTGCGGTCACACCCACCCGCCAGCGCACACGTACGCTCACACACGCATACGCAAACACACGCAGAGTAAACTGAAAATGGCAAATATGCCATTCAAGGAGGCTGTCATGGAAATAAATTTCCAGGGCACCAAGCAAGTCACTGTATACTAAAAAAACAAAGGGTTCTGCTTTTACGTCGGCTGTGATGTCCCAGCTCTCTTTGCTCACTAAGACAAACACAGACACACAAACAGTGAATAAGTCAGAGAATAAAGTGAAAGAACTTGTGAAATATTTGTTGATTTAACTCTTTCATTAGATAAATTAACTACAATAATTATTTTAAAATGTAGAAATACTTTTATTGGGACAAAAAAAAAAAAAAAATGAACAGGCACCTGACCAGCTCTGATAAATGTTGGCTGAGAGCATAGATGAAACATTAAACCTTCAAGTGTCTTGTTTCACCTAAAGTATGGATGCATATTCAGCATGGATTACAAAACACAGATTTAAAGGTATTTGGGTGCTTAACCCTCATGCTGTCAGGGACTCATATACTTCAAAAATTTGTTTTAAATTGAAATGAAAAGTCTAAAAATAATTTAAAAACACCATATCTCACCCTGAAGGATGTCCCCCTGCTAATTTTATCATAATTTCTTAAATGACTCCAGGGCAATTGGTCTTGCTGACAGTAGGAACCATATAGCATATTTGCATGATCAAGAGTCATAAAGTACATAGCACATGCATAGGAGATGCAAGAAGAGGAACACAGGGCTGGACCCATGAGGAAAGAGGTTTTTTAGACCGAGGGTCTCATTGCTTCCCTGTGGGATGTGAAAGGCCAGTGCCGGAGTCTTCTGCTTTCTCCCCGCTCCGGGGTCTGCATTGCCCTCTCCCCTCGGCTCTTGCATAACCTCAAGCGTTTAGCGTTGTTCTAACATGGGTGTCTTCTCCAACCTGCTTATGAGCCACGTGCAGGGGGCCACCTGTGTTCAGAAGCTGAGAGAGAGAGGGATGGATGGAAAGAGAGAGAAAGTAAGTCTCCTTCAGAAGGCAGCTCATCCTAACTGTCTCCATTTGGTGTCTAGAGAGACTGGCCTGACAAGGTCGTGGTTAGCCTACAGTAATAATTCTCTGTATTTTATTAGCTTAAATTCCTTATTCTTTTTTAACTGGTAAATGTATTAAAAGGAAGAAGATGACAGTTGCACAGAGGAAAACTGCACTGTGTTTTAGACTTTGTTACTGATGTTGTAGGTTTATACTTGCGCATTAATAATTGCTGTTGTTTATTGTTTCTTTGGAAAATAGTGAAGACAACCCTTTCCAGTCTCACAGGGGTGCAGTGGCATCTAATGAATTCTTGTGTTGTATTTCCAGCTGCAGGTTAAAATTATGTGTATAATGGATAAAGACAGCACTTCCAAACACACCTCTGGAATTGTGAATATTCTTATGAACCACTGTTCAAAGAGCACTCTAGGGCTACTGTAGTGAATGAACAGACACAGAAGGTGTATATGTGGATGGAAGGAAACAGTCATCTTTCCTTCTGCCAAAATAAATGCTTCTTTTCTTCTTCTCTTTTACACATCCAGATGTTATTGCTTATAACTTTCTTTAATGGGTCACAATGGAGATACACTGTTGGAGATTCCAGTTTCTCCTACCAGACTGTATTTTCTCTGGTTACCATTCTCACAGCTTGATGATAGATGGAAGGAAACAATTTCTTCTTACTCTGTCTAACATCTAGTCTGTGCATCACCATGGATTCACACCAGACACCTACTCTTTTTTTCACTTTTTATGTTAGGTAACTAGCTAAGTCTACTCTAAACATTAGCTCAAGGGAACAGAGAGAACAGTGCTTATTTCTAAACAGAATTGAGGAATTTGACAGCCATTAAGAACATCTGTAGCTACACTTCTGTCACCTTCCTGACACACATATTTGTGTTGCCTGTGATTTCCCGGAGGGACAGGAAAGCCTCCATGGCACACACCCAGTTCACATCTGGTCAGATAAGTTCCAGCATTTTCACTATGTTGGCCACGGCAAAGAGACATGAAGACTGATAGGCAATTTTTGTAATTGCATGTTTCTGTGGAACTATTAGCCAGCGAGTAGAATTCCTGCTGTTACAAATATAACAGAGGGAAGAAGTGTGCTGTCAAAATGAATTAAACGCAACTCTGGTTTAATTAGCAAAGTGGGACTGCACTGCAACTATCCAAGTCTTTTTACTGAATATGCACTTTAAGTTGCATAATCTAAAATAGGAAAAGGCCCCTTCACTTGTGCAAATGAACAGACCCCAGCTGGAAAGAGCAGTAGCACACTACCTCTGCCAGACTGCCCAAAGACTGTATTTTACTCTTCCTCACCTCCAGTCCACCAGAAGAGTAACAGAGATGCCTTGAGCTCACTGCCATTGGCCATGTTTGCCACAGAGCCTCTGTAGGGAGCCCCTTTGGTAGGGAGCCCCCCAGGGAGGGCACAGGCATGAGTGGATGTTGGGAAAAAGTCTAGTCCTGGCATGGAAAAAATGGATAATGTATGTACCTTTGCAACCCTACACTAGCCTACAGCCTGCCACAGCTGCTCCTTGGAAGAAAGACTACCCATCACTGCCTTCTGTTTCTTACTTTACCTTGTGCCTAACTGAAGCTTTGAATTCTGTTCTTCCTTAGGAATAAAATTGTATCAAAGACAGATTGTATACATTAAATGCTTATATAGGGTCTTCCTTAAGACTTGAATTGAGTGTGTGGGAGTTGTGGCGGGATAAGTTCTCCTTAAATAATTTACTCTAATATGCTCTGATTTTATAACATGGACAACATTTTGAACTGAACTCTAGCAGGTAGTATGTAATTCAAGGACAGTAAGCATGCATTTTGGTGCCCTTTTTTATCCATCAACCTGCATTGATATTATTACTCAAAAAGCTGAATAGCAAAATGTATAAGACGTATAAAAAGCAGAAAAAAATGAGAATATTCATTGATAGAACCATAAGAAGCTCAATCTGACAAGGAATAGGGTCTGATGAAATGAAAATTTGGTCAATGTGAGCAATTCAGATCAAAATAAAATTAGTCCTTCATTCTTTAGTTCGCTACTTCATGGAGAGCAATTAAGGAGGCACAGTGTGCAAACATGCTTCAGTATCATCCATCACCTGGCTAATCTGCCTGCCAGCCTGCCCAGCCATACCTCTCCACTAGCTGTTTCCTCTTTCTCTACCTACCTGCCCTCTCTATCCTGATTAGATTCCTTGTTTAGGGGAGTGGAGAGGGTAGAAGGAAGGAAAAGGTTGAGAAAGGTAAGAAAATGAAGGAATAGTTTCCCTGTAAGAAAATGAAGGAATAGTTTCCCTAACAGAGTGCAGACGTGTTAATTTACAGGTATGGTTGATGATGACTCTTCACAGCTGTGGTTTTTTATCACCATCATCAAAAAAGTTAATCCTAATGTTTCTATTTGAAGGAATGTCTTCCTGATTTTCTATTTCAGAATATCCTGATCTATTCTAGGGCTCATTTTTCAGATATAAACAAGGGCAGGAAATTTTTTAGATCACTAATGGATCAGGAAAGAATACCATCATCAGCAATAGAGACCAGATCTGTGGATATTAAATGTGACTTTTTCTGAAGTATCTGATATTGGCTGCTGCCTGGAAAAGAATGGTCCATTTTAGTTTGGCAACATTTTAAATCTTTCTGTTTTCCCTGTGCCATAGTATCTTCAGCATTTGTTTTCCTTACCTTACTCTCAACCAGGCTATCTGAGACAATATATAAGTAATAGTTAGTATTCAGCTACAAATTCAAAAATACTCTTGGACTTGAAGCATGTGGAGTATGATAAGGGGTCTGAAAGGAATCAGAGGAGGCTCAGATGCACAAATGGTTATGTCAATATACTCCCACACCTCAGAGAAGCATCTAGTTATGTTGAATATCCCTTTATAGACACGCTCACTTCCATTTCACAGACATCTGATAGCATCCTACATTTTAGCATAGGAAATAACACAAGTGAGTGTTACAAACAATAGAAGAAAGAGAAGGATGACAAGTATAATATTTCTAAGCACATAACTTAATGTAGATATATTATAGGAATCCAAGTCAAGTGAAGCTTAGTTTCTTATTGACAAATTAATAACAGGAATTCCCACTGCCATTATAAGCTAGCAGCTTCCCCCAGGGTTGTGGTAGAAGGTCATCAGAAAAGGGCCCAGGGAGGAGCAGGTAGCAGGCAGCTTCATGAGCTATACTGGGAACATGTTCCTTATGTTGTTCAAAATGGGAGAAGAAAAACAAGGACACCAAACATGACTCTTACCAGCATAGCAAGGTACTGATAACACAGGGTTTTTAAAATTGGATTTGCTTTGATTTCCCTCTCCTATGTCTCTGCCAATCAACCAGGATGGCCTACATGCCAGAAATTACTTCCTTGTGCTCCAGGTGGAGTCCCTGAGCCTCATTTGTCACAGTGCATGTATTGCTGGGCTCTGCCAGCAGCTTCCTGCAAGGTCCACGGCTCTCAAGGGACAATTCACCCCAGGTCCTACTATTAATAGGGCAAAGAGGAGGCAGTATGCAGTATTATTTCTCATCTGCCCTTCTGAACTCTGAACTGGCAATTGCTCTTCCTTGTTTTGCAGAAGATCACTCAGGCCTTGTTAATGCCTTCTTGCTTTATCCAGATATCTGGATTTCTGATTTCCTGTCACCCTTTTGTTAGTCTGAAGATTCTCCTAGCCTATGTAGAAATGGGACTTGATGACTGATTTAGGATTAAGCAGGTCTGATTGTAAATACCTTCTGTCAGATATTTCAGGAGATTTTTGGTGCCTAATAGTCTGCAAAATCTCAGCAATGATTAATCTTGAAATACTGGAGTATCTTGTTTCCAAATAAATGCATCAAAAGAGCAAAACAAAAATCTCATATTGATTATCATCACACAATAAGTGTAAAAGGATATATAAAACTTGAATATTTGTGCTTAATGGTTGAAGTAGATAAAACTCTTAATTTATGATTCTGCTAATCCCTCAGGTTGTGAGGAAGAAAGTTGGATGTGATCACACAGCTGAACCTCAGGCAAACGCCTTGTGATGATTCATTGATGCTTATCCAACTGGAAGACACAAAGTATTGAAGAGGAAATGCCAGACACCAAATTGGAAAGCTTTCATTTCATTTTTTAATAATTATAATTCTATGTCAAAGATCTACTTTTAAAATATGTGTTATTATGTGCAAAAGTTTTGCACATTATCTCCTAAAGAGAGAAAACATGATTGATTTAAACTACGGCCCTTTGTTACATTTTGGTGGAATAAAAAAATCCAGTCCATTTTTTCTACTTTGTTCAGTTCTAAAAGCATCATTTAAGGAGACAAATGAAAAAAGCACATAAATCCAATGGGATAAGTTTACTGTCTCAAATTACTTAGATTATTTCTGTTCAATCTTTTTAATCCTATAGGCCTTTTAGGAGGCATCTTCTCGGATTGTTGTGCTGGGTTTCTGTGGTGGGGTTTTGGTAGCAGGGGAGGGGGCTGCAGCAGTGGCTGCTGTGAGAAGCTTCTGAAAAGCTCCTCCAGCTCCAAGTTGGGCCCACCTCTGGCCAGGGCCAAGCCAATTAGCAATGGTGTCTGCGCCTCTGTAATAATGTATTTAAGAAGGGAACCTGAGAGGGGGTGGGGACTTGTGAGGAGATGTTGGGAGAAGGATGAACACAGAGGTCAGTGAGCCCACACCAGGACAATCGTATACTGCCAAATGAAAAAAGAAGGCCCTCTACATATAACTGAGGAGGTAGGATTGCCATCAGCCTTGGTTTTTTGGGACACAATAGGAGGCATCCAGCTGCAGTGCAACGCAGTGGGTTCAGGGGAGGCAGCCTACAAGTCATGTCCATATTACTGACCTATAGATGCTTCCAAGTTCCCAGGTCCAGATACCAACTTTTATATTGGGGTGAGTCAAATGCAAAAAAGCATCCGCTCACCTGAATTCCTCAGAAGATAAAGTGTGCATGGAGACTCAACCAGGGATCATCTAAGTATTACACCAATCTACAGTATCACATCTCGGCTACAATGCCAGGACACCAATGTGAAAATCTTACACTGTTTCCCCACACCCTCTGAAAGCTGAGAAGAGAGTGTGAGGTAATGTCTACATGGATACTGTGGCTTGAAACAGTTGTGCAGTTTTGAAGAGACTTTCCTGTTTACCTCTGTTCCAGCCTGCTGGTTCAGGTGGCAGAATGATTTTGGTATGCACAAATTCCCTTTGGAGGAAACTAAAATGAAATCACCACTGCAAAAGTGATCCAATGCTCCATGGAGACTGTGGGTTTCAAGCCAGGTTGTAGGCCACGTTGCCACTAAGTGTTATATAAAATATCTGTGCTCTGAGGAGGCTCTTGACTCTTCCACAGACCCTACACCATCATAAAGCATCTTTCCTGTCATGCAGAGGTACAAGTGCCATCTCTGCCTTTCTATTTATCAACAACTGCTATGCCTCAGCTGTTTTTGCAAATGACCCTTCATCTTCTACAGAGGCATCTCTGGGTTTCCTACCCTTCCCCTTGGTTTCCAGCTCAACCTTGTCACTGTTTCCTTTTCCAACTTTCAATCTTTGTCTTGTCTGTTAAAGTATCAGTCACCTGCCCATTTTCCTAGAAGATTCACAGAGACTTGAGGAAACTATACTTTTCATAAAACTGTGAGGTGAGCAAACTGAACTACTTGGGCAGTTGAATAACAGAGTGGTAGTATCAGCAGGTTGCTAGCAATAGTGCATGAAATTCAAGAAGAAAAAGGTAGTTTTTCTGAAGGAAATAATCACACGGCGTGGACAGGAGATTTGTGTCGATTACAGACAGCTTTCAAAGTTCTGTGGTTGGGAGGCCACCACAAAGTTGGCTCCACAGCCCTAGGTCACAGTGGCACCAATCCAGTACTGATTTAGAGACCCTTAAACCCTGCAGAAGGCATGTGAGGGCATTCTGAGGGGCTCCTGCTTTGGCCACGCCAATCATGACCTGCAACACTCAACCTCTGTCCAGGTTAATTTGAGCATGGATAAGGTTTCATACTCATGTCTCTAGGCCAGGAAAAGAAGGAGTGAACCTCTAGCATCTGTATTACAGCTGTATATTTAGAGCTGTGGTTTAGCATATTGCTGGTCTGACCACTTTTGCAAATTATTCTCCAAGGGTTATAAGCTGCCAGAGAATTTTTCCATGTAGCAACTGTCTACATCGAAAACCATTCATCCAATCCCACCCAGCAGGAACATCTAGCTCAGTCCAGGCATCCAGGCAAGCTGGAAATGCAGCAAACCATGGTGATTCACCCTTGTTAGCCTTCTGTGGACTGACAGTCTTGCATGATCCCTTCCCCTTCCTATAGGCATTGAATTATGATCTGAAGATGTAGTGATGGCACCATGAACAATAACACTATTGCTCCCATTCCTGCCCTCAGTCATAAGCCTGAAAAGTAGATGCTGAAAGGTTGCCCTGTATTTACAGCACAAGAACGTTACTGGGGTAGCAGCTGGCTACCACTCCTCTCTGTCTTTCTTCCACACTCTAACACCAAAAAAGAAGCTGCACGGATCGTTCTGCATGCGTGTGCTTGCCTGCCTCCTTCCAGGACTTCCCATGGTCATGCCTGTCCTTTCATAGAAATCCATTAGGGCAGCAAATAGGCAATGAATTTTTGGAGAAAATATGCTTCTGGGAACACAGCACCTAGGGCAGAGAAGTAGTTTTGTTTCCTATTTGAGCAGGCAGCCTGCCAACAGAGGATAATCTGTGGGTCTTGTACTCCTGGAAGAGAAGTGGAAAGACAAAATGGTTCTTTGTCATATTTGCACACACACCATCACTTCTAATAGAAGTCCACAGCATGGTGTCTCATGACCTGGAGAGATGGGAAAGTGGACATATGTTGACATCAGCAGCAACTCCAGGAGTTTGGTTACTGGAGGGAGCTCCCAGCAGGCTGCTGCACAACCCCAGACCATTCCTCAGTCTGACAGGTGGCAGCAAGACATCCAGCAAATTTGTGACAAATCCTGAAGGGATGCCCTCATTGCAATCAAAAACTTCATCTACTACCTCTGCGAACCAGAATGTCTTAGCTCAATATATACACGTTCCAGGCAGTGAAAGCAAAGGAATCACTGTGAGCATGGCAGAAGCTTTCTGCTCTCACTGCCTAAAAACGACTCTCTGCTCTGCCCCTCTCAACACTTGAACAATTCAAGCTGCTCACTTCTCTGCCTTCCTCTGTTGCAGAGGTTAACTGCTCACTGGAGACTTTGTCTCCTGTGTTAAAGTGCTGGACGTGGCATAAAGGTAATTAATCCATACCTGGTGGGCTATTCAGAACTTGGCTTCACCTGCCTCTCCGAGGAGTCTGTCAGGGTAGAAAAGGGTTTGTTCCAGCTCTCCAGAAAGCTGTGCCCATGACAGCTTGGGAATGGTGGGGAGGATGACCACAGGCAACAGAACAGGGCACTACACCCTCAGAGGCACAGAGGGACTGACAAACTTGCTTTCCTCTCCTCCAAGAGCCCTCTCATGAAGATGGGTCACAGAAGTTGCCTCATCCTTCCTTTGCCTGCCCATCCCAACACTGCTGTAAAGCAGAAGGCGCAAGAGGCCACCCCAGAGGATGGTGCAGTGCCTCCAGCTCAAGGAAGAACCAAGGAAGGAGAAGAGACATACAATTCAGAACTGTCATTACAAGGGCTACCGCAGATCCTTAAAAAGACCAGGAGGTCAGGAGCAGGAGAAGTGACAAAAACAACAGTTCCTCCACCTTTCTTCAGAGCTTCAAGCCCAGCTTCCTGGGGAAAGAAGGAGCTGGAGGAGAAAGGGACTTGAAGAGAGACCTCCACACCAGCATTGGCAGGAAGACAGCCTGGTGGAGAGAAAGCAGGCTGTGGACAGCATGGTGACTGCTTTCCTCTCTTCAGCAGGCACAGTTACAGCCATTGTGTTGTGCTTTTGATGTGGCCATGTTTGCCAGTTTTTACCAAAGCTATCCCCACTGAGTTGTGTTACAACACTGACAGCAGTGGTCACTGTTCCCCAGGGGGTTGTTTGCACTGCTGACTGTGTTTTCTTTCTCACTCCCTCCCCATCTCTGTCTTTGCTCCTAAGCAGTTCTTGGCCATGTTGGCTTTCTTACCCGCCACCAGGTTGATCTCCTTACAAGTGATGGGGTTTGTCATCTCAGGAGGTGAAGTCACCTATGCTAACCCATTTCTGCTTAGCTACAGGTATTTCACCTTGATCTAAAACTCTGGGCCACCTAAGCATGTGCAGTACTTTTTTTTTTTTTTTTTTTTTTTTTTTGCATGGGATAAGAGCAAGCAGATGGAGGATTGTGGGCTCTAGGTACTGATGGCCCATTAGAGCATGGGAAGGGCATGGTTCCTTGAGCAGCCGTGTCATGGCAGAAGGCTTGGCCCCTAAGTGCTTCATGTGTGGGAGGGCAAGCACAGTTTCTGGGACTCCAGCTTTAAGTCCCTCTTGGTCAAGGAACATGGGCAACCTGTGAGGCTGGAAGGGTTCAGTCTCTCTGTGAATTGAGCGTTTGAGGCAAAAGCCTAGGCAGAGAAGGGATGGGAGATTTTTTCCTAAAATTTGAAAATAATCAAGCAGGAGTAAGAGAGAGTTTTGTCTGACACGGGAGTAGAACCTTCCTACTGAGGGGTCCCTTCCCACCATCCAGGGCTGGCTAGCTCTACTACTTCAACACTTATCGATTGTCCCATCCCCCAAGCAGCTTCAGCTAACAGAGCCTTCAACGAGCTTCCCTCCCACCACTGTGTCTGCTTCCAGCTCCCTGCAGCACCACATGCAAGCAAACCACCCTCAAGGCACCTTGCTCCTGTCAGATCTTTGCTGAGCAGCAAAAAACACACCCACCCACCACCCCTTGCACCTGAGCTGCATGTATATTCTGACTGCTACATTCCCCAGAGCAGCTACGCCAGGAAAGACCTGTGAGGGCTGGAGACTCACCTCCGTGGAGGGTGGGGGTGGCTTCCTGAGAGTTGTTGAGTCAAAGCACATACTGAAATACAGAAAAAGTCATAGGAGGGAGAGAAAGCTAGCAAAGACTTAGTTAGAGTAACCATGTTTGCTGAAAATTGATAGTGTATTGAGTGCTACCAGCGAGCAGCTGAAATCCCCTGTAGCATCTCCTGGAAGAAAAGGAAGACTGAGCAGACCTAAAAGACATTCCAGGATTTTTTTTTTTTTTTTCTTTTTTAAACTTTCTGATTTCCATTATGAAGTTTCATTTCTGGAAACGATGGGGACATTTAGACATCTTATCTCAGATGCTCTCCATCAATAAAGGAATAGATAGAATCCCAAGAATATATGTCATCCTGGGTGTGTTGCGTGTAGAGTGCAACAGGTTGTGCGCAGTGTTTTCTGAAGAAGCTGTTCCTCACAGTTTCACTCCAAAATGCCATCTCCCACAACCCTGCAGGACACAGCAGGAACCCAAAATTTGAAGCATGCTGGCATCAAGGCTGCTCTGCCTGGCTCTCCACTTTTCAGGGTGTTGGCCAAATGCACATGACTTGCACATGCAGTAAGAAGCTCCCTGCTGTAAAGGAGCATTCCCACCCTTGGTGGTGTAGTCCTCAGCACAGACTCATGATCTGGTGATGCACGGATATGCAGCATCTCTACAGGGCCCGAGTGCCCTGAACGATCCTCGTTCAGCTTGAAAAGATAATGCCAGCACCTCACTGACGTCATGGCCAGAGCTGCAGGAGGCATGAGTATCCCGAGTCTTTTTGGTGAACTCTATCAAGGCATCTTGTCCTGCTTTGGGCCTGGAAAATCAGCAGTGGTTGCCCTTGCAGTTTAGGTGATCATAGCTGCCACGCACTGGGAAGTGGATGAGAAAGAAGGGCCCTGTCCCTCTCCCCCACCACATACTCAGCTCTGCGACCCCTGGATTGCAAACGCCTCGATGATTATGCTAATATCACCTATTTGCACTATATGTAGGAGGCAGTTGTGCAGAATGGTCTTGGAGAGCTTCGCTGCACCCCGACCATGGTGGGCTTGCCCATCTCACACCAGTTAGCCACAGACTAGGCTTTGAAGTTTGTAAGGTTCCATAGGGCTACAGCTGCTATTCTGAATACAGATTACCAGCTTGCAAAATTTCATGTCCGGATGGTAAGGTCCTGGCACCAGCTCATAAGAAAGATTCTTGGTGTTGCTCCACTGCAATGGGAAATTTCATACCCACTGATGGTCACCCTGATGGTGATGCAGTCCCAGTAGTCCCAATTCAACACCAATCAAGCCTGGGCAAAGTAGTCCGAGTGGACACAGAAACCCAGGAGTGCAAGTGTCAGCTCTCTCTGCCTGTCCTGCTGGGGAACCTACTGAAGCCACGGGATTCATTCCTTGCCTGCAGCACAGTGCAGCAGGAGTTGTGCAGGCTGTGAGGAGGGAGGTGGTTGGAGCTGCAGATGGTGTCACGCAGAGACAGCGTGATCAGGAACAGAAGCGATACTTTCATATGTTTGACCTTACACAGATAATAGCAGGGAGGAAACTGCTGGGAGCAGTGGCATGAATCTGCATGAGGCAGATGGACCGTGTGGCACTTCCTAGAGGAACCCGAGATACAGGCAGAAAAGGTCTGAAGCGCAGATTTCCTTTAGAAAGCTTTGAACCACATGCAGTGGGGGCATTCAACCAGAATAAATCATATCCCAAATAAACTCCAAACCGCCTGTAAAGGTTGTAACACAAAAGTCTCAGCACTTACTGCTTCTGCCTACCAATCCAACCTTATTACTGAAAATAATCTGCTAATGTAGCCACAGCTTGACTCTATTCCATTAGCACTACGGAGGGAGAAGGTCTATTTAAGCTTTAAGGTATACTTGTACGAGAACATGTAGGTATAAACTCGCTATTAATGTTATATCTGGAGATTAGAAGGTTTCTAATCTTCAGTGCACTTAGATCCTGGAACAGCTTTGCAATAGGAGCTGTGGCAACAGACAATAACTATTGTTAGCTGGAGCTAAACAGGCAATGTGGGATATAAGTTGTGGCTGACTGTAACAGCATGAGACTGAACTATGCAGCTCAGGCAGACTCCTTCGGGTCCACAGTGCCCTGTACAGCTGAGAAAATCCCAGGGTCCACTTTGGAGTCCTCCATGCTGGGCCATGGCAATGCGGGTACTTAAGGGAAGCAAGAGCACCCACCACCCTTCCGCTGCCTAGGAAGACAGGCTCCAGGTCTTAGCAGAACTAGCAGGAGGTTGTGGTAGCCTCTGGAAAATGTTTTTTGCACTCTGAAGTTGAGGTGATGCGTGGGTGCCACGAAGTGTCACTGTGGCTCTGTTCCCTCTGCTAGCTTGTGGTGTTGATAGACTATGAAGGGGAGAACAAACCAGAAGCAGCCAGCTCAGTTGTGTCTCTGTCTATAACCAGAATCTTAGTAGCTGACAGGAGCACAGTTTTAAGAGTGGAGTTTGATGTGTTGTTTGTGAATGCAATTAGGTGATATAGTTTATTTTTAGTTCCTCTAAATCAGTGGGGAAAATCTTCTATTGATTCTAAGAGGTTTTAGTGCAATCCCAGCATAAGCGTATGCATTACAAAGGAAAACAAAGAGTAAACATCCTCAGATCTTTGTTTATTACAGTTACCTTTTCCAAAACATAATGTCTAATTAAATTTATATAAATGTTGCATATCTTTACTGTGCATATTTTTAGGACTAATAGTTCTTCATTTTCATTTACCTTAATTTTCTGAGGGTTGACAGAAGGAAATATATCCATACTAGGGTAGATTTTCCTAGTTTAGCAAGAGTAACTAGCAGGAACATCTGAGACTGCTGCCCTGCTTTGTACATTTTCTAGACAATGTTTAGTCTTCTCTTGGCCATGCTATTTAAGATGATAGGACATCTACCTGGCTTGTTTCAACACAGCTTCTTACACGCAGCATCTTAGCTATCTTCACTAACAAATGCACTTGACATCTGTCTAGATTCACTGAGTCAGAGACAAAGAAAGACCATTATATCATCTCATCCAATCTTTTGTATATATGTATACATAAATTATAGAGATACTGCTTGACTGGAAACCTTCAAGTTATATTTAATTCTCTTTCATTTTATCTTTTTTTGTCAGTAGTCCATGCATTGTAGATCCAGCTCTGTTCACATGCACATTATTAACATCTTTCCAGTTTAAGCCTTTGGGTCTAATCTCACAAAACCTTCCTACATAGTTCTTACTCAGAGTTACCTTCTTTAAAAAATGAGAATATTTTCATTGGCAGGGTTGGTCCAAAGATTTTAAATTAGTTCTTTAAGACAGATTCCTGTTAATTAGAGAGGAAAGAGCTCCATCTAGCTGTTTTGGGTCCAAAGGTGGTGGTTGGCATGAACTTATGCCAAAAGAACATAGAAACATTAACAGAAGGACAGAACATACCTGGTTCTGACATCTCATAACTGTTTTTGGAAAAAAACACCTCTGTCTAAGCACTTTATCAGTACTACATTAATAGTAATGCAGTACCAGAACTAATAAACAAAGCCATTTTAAGAAGATATTTGGAGGCAAGGGGGAATCTTTCCAACCACAAATGCACATAATTTGCTTTCATTTTAAGATATAATTATCCCCAGAAGAAAATGCACAATGAATTGGAGAAAAACAGTCCACAGCTCATTTTGTTTGCTGTCTTTTGTTGCATCACCTATTCTGCACTCATAAATAAACAAACATCAACTGCACAGTGAATAGTTTTCAAATGATTCAGCAGCAGTTATTAATGATTCATTATTATTTCTATTGCAGCAGTGCCTGAAGGTCCCAGTGGGGAATTGAAACCCCACTGTACAAACAAATAAGGGCAGAGCTGGTCTGTTTGTGTGGAGCCATGACTGGAGCTCACGCACACAAGTCCAGTCTAACTTTAAACTAGCAGGAGTGCTGTTACTACGTAGCTATGGCAGCACAGCTCTCATCCTGGGTTATGCAAACCACCTGAGAAGCTGAATAAATAACTGGAAACAGCCTGCACTGGACTCCGTGCTGCCTCAGCTATTTGTCGGGCCGTATCCAAGGTAGCTACTTCAAAGCATGTTCAGATACATCGGTACATCTTGCGGTGGTATCTCTGCCTGCAGCTGCTCTGACCGATGATCATATTCACTGGTCAACAGCTGGAGCAGCTGAGGATGTTACGGGTCTCCTCTGTTCTGTAGCTGCTTTTTCTTCTGCTGGTGGTCACCACCACTGTCACAGAAGAAACGAGGCAGAAAGACGTGTGCTTTGGACTTTGACATCGTAATGTGAATCCACTGCCATCAGCAGCTTAAGTGTGAGCTGGAACAGCCAGGGTGTGGGTATGTGTTCTGCTCTGCTCACTCTTTGGGGTAGTAACTTCGTGAATGTGGTTAGTGATGGTGGCATCCACAGCTAGCCCAGTAGCTTACTCCCACACTCCTCTACCAGAGACCTTCAATAACAGGGGAATGAAGTGGTAAAGCAGGAAAGAAGAGTGGCTTTTACCAAAACAGTCTTTGGAGGCAAAGCATATATTGTAGTCAACACAGGGTGTTGGTCTCAGAACTTGTAAGAAAATATTTGTGTAAATAACAATATTATTGAATAGACTCTACTTTGAGTTTATTAACAAATAAACTCTACCGAAGAATATAGCTCCAACTGGGCTGACAGAAGCTGTCCATCCCTGCACCTTTTCAATAGCTATTGACCAACTTCAAAGACAATAAATATGCAGTTGTCATCAAAGTATTCCGGAACATTAAGCGCATCGCTCACTTTTTTCCCCAGGTATCTATACACACACGAATTGCTATAATCAATGCAGCCGTTGTAGATGGTGAAAAAACAGAATACCTGTGAATGCAAGTGTTGCAGCACTGAGACATAGGAAAACATAAGCAGTACAAGGGGAAGTTCCTAATAGCACAAGAAGGCTGAGACAGCAAGGATTAGTCATCTGCTAACAAGAAACACTTTCAGAGAAAAGAGTTTTCTAAGCTTCTACACAGTAAGATTCATTTCAGATTTGCAAAGGAGCTGAAGGATACAGCTGGAAGACGGTGAGTGACTGAGAGATAACGTCTGTCTTCTGCAACACGAAGCAAACCTACAGAACTCAGTCACAGAAACTTCATGGGAGGACTCAGACAGTTCTAATGACTTTGCTTATTTACATCTGATACAAGGAAGTCGAACAAGTCTTTATCTGGTCTTCAGTGAACTTTAAGGGTATTGCAGAAAATTCAGAGTTTGCCATGCAGCCTCTCCTTTTTCTAAAAAGTTTAGATGAAACTTCTCCAAAAGTAGATTTCCAAGAAACTATCTTATACTCCTCTTTAACATATCAATTAGCTATTTTCCCTTCTCACAATGAGTGTGAACTATGCTACAAAAAGAGATAATAAAAGGTTGTTTAAACCGTTAAGGAAGATTTTAAGAACATTTTGGGCCTTCTATTTAGTCACCCTATAAGGATACAGTACCTTCATTAGACTCTCTGTCCTGGTCACTTCTCCATCCTGTGGAAGTACAATGCAGTCTGGTTTTGTGTAAGAGTGTTCATACTAAAATGTCATAGACAGAGCTTTACATTAAAGAGTTTTCTTCTTCTTCTTGAAGCAACTAAAGGATTGAAAATGTACACAGGGATTATACAAATGATCTTGCTGTCACTTTGGAAAAGGTTTGAAATTTCTAAGAAGCATTTGGTAGTTTATATGTGAATTCTCCCTTGGTAGTATTCATATGCTTCATGTGGGCCAGAAGAAATAGAATTTAAATTATAAAAGAAGCATCCTGGCTTATATGAGGTGGGTTTCCATGGCATCTGGATGCCATAGGGATAAATTATACCCACTTTGGTGCTTTCTAATATACATTCAGAACAGCATCAGTGTTATTCTACTTCCCATATATATCCTGTTTAAAGTGTGAATGGAGACCCTATGAAGAATGCTGCTACTGCTCCCCCACCCCCCGCTCCTGAAAACTACAGCTGGGAGGAGGCTGCTCATCATACAAAACATGCTACTTGCAATTTATATGCAAGTGAAGGATTATGAAATTGTTTGAAGAAAAAGAGCTGGCTTTCCTGAGCTAAATCAGAGTTACTTCTAATTTCCTGAAGTCACTTACTCCTTGTCGATGTTGCTAAAATGTTTTAGGCAATGTTGTATTTCTAGATAGTGGGTTTTGCTCCGGCAAATGTCTTTTTATTCTGACCAATATACATGCAAAATAATGTCCTTCTTAATAACAGTGTTACTAATTTCCTCTGCCACATACTTTTTGCCATTGATTTCTAAGTTCTGTCTTGTCACACAGTGTTTCCAGAACTGCTTTACAGCTAGAAGGAACTATTTAAAAAAAACCTGTGGACCTACTTTTAACTATCTTCTTAAATTTCATTAGATTAATGTGAGTAAATGTGTAAACTGCAAATAAGCCTGTAAACTGAGAACTTACAGAATGGAACTGGTTTCCATTTTTATAGCTATTTCTAACATTCCAAATGAATTGTATTGATCTTCATTAGTGTTATGCAGTATCTGGCAGGGATTTCAACTTCTAGTCTGAATGAAATGCATCTTTGCAAGTATTTGCCTTTGAAAGCAGGTAGCCAGCACAGAAAGATAGATCCTAGGTACAGTGTCTTTTGCAAAATTAGTGAAGTATCTTTATAAAATGAGTGATTGCAAATATGAAGAACAAGAGCAACTTTAAATCTTTAATTCAAGGATGATCAGGGTTGTGCTAAATTATATGATAATTTTAAAACTTGAAGAACTTTTATAATAAGTTTGGCTATTTGGAATCCATTTTCATCTTCCATTTCATTACTCGTTTTTTATAGGGATACAAACCTTTATAGTCCTCTGTATCATCCAAACAGTTACATGGAAGTCCAATAAAATCTTCATATGGAAGTATCCCTTTAAGATGGCATTATACCCACCCAAAAATTGTGTTTAATTTGAAGGGAGCCCTTTGGCTTCATGGCAGCGACGTAAGGTTCTTATGCCCAACATGGATCAGAGAGCAGATGGAGATTGTGTGAGTCATGCTTATACACACCTGGGATTTTTAGAAGGTCCAGAAATGCAAGGTAGGACAAGAGATGTGGCAGATGGATTAAAGAACTCAAAAAACTGGAAGAAAGTTTGAGGTTTGTTTTAGCTTTTTAGAAGTTATGGACTCAGGCTTATCAGTCTGCAAGGTACTGCTAAACATGTCTACTTTCATGAGGTCCCTAACAAAACGTCTGTGTAATACAGAGATTATCCCTGTCAAGGGCACAGCTTCCCCCCCACACCTTCTTTTGCATAGTCTCAAATAAACCACATCAGTTAGCTAATATACAATGCCTTCAAAAATCTTTCATCAGTATTTTCCCTTCAGTCCTGCAAAATATTGGTTCCTCCAAAGAAGTCAGCACAGGAGATGCTGCAAATGAGCACATGACAATGACCTACAACAGCTAGCATACCAAACATGGACAGGGCTAAGAGAACAAGGGTTATTTGGGGAAGTTTTTTGTTTTATATTCTGGGATGTATGAACCTTGATCAGTTGTCTCCTTCAAGATTCACAGTCCCAAACATTTTCCTTACCTTTGCTTCAAAAGTAGAGCAGGTGAGGAATCTTCCCTTGTCAGCTGTAGCTAGAGGAAGAGAGGGTGATGGCATCAGTCTCCTCTCTCTGTCCAGACTCCCACAAGTAGGGGATAGCTCTGGGGTGTGGGAGAAACAAGGATGAAGACATTCTCCAGCTCTGACCAAAATCAGTCCACAGGTGTATGGTAACTACAGATTCATCAGGTTGGAAGAAGAACTCACATTCTCACCTGTAATAGGGGCACTCAGCTGCCTGCTGGTGCATATCACATCTATAAGGCTCAGATTAGCTCCCAGGTGGCCTCACTCACCAAGGTGAGCATCCTTCCCCAGTCTGCCTTCTCACTTCTACCTCCTTTCTTTGGCATGTCACTCACAGGCCCCTCATCAAGAAGAAAAAGGTCTACACGAGCCTCGCACCATTCCAAACATAACCCAGTGGCTAGGATAGGCCACAGGAGAAAACACAGCTTTTCAGGACATCTCCACCCATTGTGTTTTCCAGTAGCCAGCTGGGGTGGATTTCTGCCCAGTTCATAGGCATTTGCAGGCCCCCCCCCCCTCCCCACTCTGAGATTTTTTCCTCTCCTCACGCACTTAAGAGAGGGGCCAGGCACCTGGTTTGGGTCTGCCAGTCCAGCCTGAATCCAGGCTTCGAAAGGGAAAGTGCACGACCTCTGAGCCCTTTTGGGATCTCAGCGTAAGAGTCTGAAAAGTACCATTTGATCAGTCTCTTAATAATTTCTGTTTTCGTCCCCAGAATCTAAAGTTATATCCTGAGTTCCATCTAGCAAAGAACTGAAATGTCCAAGTTACCCTCTAAATATTAACAGGCTGTTGAGAAGAGACGGCCTTGCCAGTTACTGTTATAATTTCTTGGACTGAGTTTGCAGTGTGTAATGCTTTATCAGCTTCATGCTGGCAGTTCCTGGTTTGCCAGAAAGGCAATATATCAAAATGAACATGATATTTAAAACAACAGTAAAACATTATCTACCTGGCCCATTTCTTTTTGAGGACAATGACAGCCTCCAACCCCAGTCTGTCTTACACTGACTGTAACTTATCCTCATATATAGTAACTTTACGTCTGGTAAAAAATGTCAGAGGTGCAATTCATGATGCATGAGTTTTGTCCAAAAGAGCAAAAAATATCTAAAAATTAATTGGAGATGAGGAAATGGTAAAGAGATTTGTTCCTTGAAGAAAGGATGGCAGGTAGGAAAGCAGCAAGATTAGCAGGGACAGTTATGGTCAGAACAATGTCTGCAAAATCCTAAGAGGGGAGAAGAAAACGTGCTCAACTGAATAGCCCAGCCTCACCTCCTCCTTATCATTGATCTTGCTGGAGACCTACTGGTAGAAGCTGCTCAGTCAAATGAGATAGCCAGATGAGCATAGCCACTCCAGATAGATCTTTATTAATTTAGTTATTTTGACTGAAATGCTTTTGGAGCATCCACATAAGCCACTCTGGTAGCTGACTAGAAAGACAGAACAAAGAAATGGTATGCTCCCACTGCGTGCAACAATGTGGGATAATAACATTTTCTACTGGTGCATCCTGATCCGGAAAATGAGATCTGTCCCCAGACTATCATGAACGCCTGAAAGGGTACGGAGAGGAGTGTGATACCCTACTATAGTAGCCCAGAATGTGAAATCATGTAATCCATAAACAAGAAGTTTTCAAAAGATCCTCAAAAGATTGCCTAGTTCAACCCCTTCCTTCCTTCCCCTGCCCCGCCTCCAAAGTACACTCTTGGCTGATGTTTTTCTAACCTACTCTTTAAAATCTCCAGATAATTGAGATTCCAGCAGTCTTCCAGTGCTTCTCTGGCCATATCATTACAGTGTATTTCCTAGTGTCTCATCTGTCTCTCTCTTACCACAGTTTAAGATCATTCCTTCTTGCTTTATCAGTCATCAGCTTGGAAAATAGATAAGTATAGCTGCTTTTTAGATACTTGAAAACTATTAAAACTTTTCCCCTCCATCTGGTCCTCCTCTAGACTAAACATTCTGGGTACCTTCAACCTTTTCTCATGGGTTATATTTTCTAGACCTCTACTCATTTCTGTTGCTTTCCTCAAAAATTCCTTCCAACTGGTTCACATCTTTCCAGAAGTGCAGTTCCAAGAACTGACCTTCCAACGTTTGATGTTCAGGCTTGGTTTGTATGAATAACCTAAGTTTGAATGATAAGCAGTGTCTGAACCTAATAAGTCAGTAAAATTTGCAGCATAACACAAAGCTAGGTTCAAAAATGGAAATGGAAAATATGAGTTTGATTTTACTTTTACCAGTAGAGAAGTTTCTGGTGTGTCTGGAATACTGGTATGTGTGCTTGTACATATATACTTGTACAATTTTCTACCAATTAGTATAAACATTTATAATTGAGGCCATAGCTGCTGTTGTTCCTCCTGTAACCAATCAGGATCTATAAATAAATTTTTGAAAAGGTGAAAGATTAACTTCACAGCAATGAAAACTTTGGCAGATCTCACTGATTGTTCACATATGTAATTATATTCAGGACAATTTCCATTACTGCTGTCTGAAAGAAATTAACTGTAAGCTATCATACAGTTTTCCTCCCAATAAGCTTATTCTGTCTTGCTTGAGAAAAAGGCCCCAATTAAATAGCTGGTTTTGTTTTGATATTAATTTTTATATTAATTTTTATATTAATTATCAAAGTACAAATTTTCCCCTTCTTTACTTTAGGAAGGAATGACATCTCTGTGAATGGTCAAGGAATAACGGAAAGGACCCAAAGACATCATTTCAACATCTAGCATGCTTGCCTCTATCAAAGAAGTAAATGCATAATGGGTGTGCAGGACTATGTGTACTTTTCCTTTCATGTGTAGTAGGTGGAAATTCTCAATTAGAAAATTACTGAAATTACATCAGACTGTAACAGTTTGTTCCTTTCACAATTTGTTTTATAAAGTTCTCATTCCTATATGTGTGCTGCTTATAGAATGTCAATCTTGTTTGTCAAAGTGTGCTGTTTATGTAATGAATACAGTTTCTCCTTGTATCATTTTGTTTTTGTGGAATAAATTGCTATGCAATAATGTTTTATAGATCAGTAATAGCCACTCATCCTTTAAAGGCTCTTAAGGCTATGGCTGCACTCCACAGTGCAGTGCCAACTTCAGATATATGATCTATCATTAACTGATTCTCAAGAGCCAGTTTGCTAGCGAGCTAGCAAGCTAGCAAATTATAAAGCAAGTTTGCTTTCTGAACACCAGACCACTGTACAGCATAGACATTCTCTCACAGGTCTACCCTGAAAATTGGTGCAGGTGGTCTACAGCAATCCTTAAAACAGTATGTCTGTAATGCTGTCAGGCATCAGATACCTACTTCTGCATCCATAGTTGCATCAAAACTATGGAAGTCACACCAAAAATCCACAGTCTCCCCCTCCAGCCTGAGACTACAGTATAAAAGTCACTACAACAGGTTCAGCATGGAACCCAGATGCATGATGTTTAGGGGAAGGGGTATGAGATAAAGTGCCTTCAGTACCAGATTTTTTTGCCTCAGGTTCTTTTTCTTCAAAGAAAGTCAGCAACATTCATAAGATCATTCTTAAGAAGAAGGGCACATCTTCAGTCTTCCTTTACAGTCTGCTGGTGAGGAAAGAGAAGGAGGGAAACAAATCTAAACTGGACTGAAAACTTCAAGTCTAATCGGAACTGCAGCTTGTGCTTACAGATAATTTGAAAATTTTGTTATGATTGCACAGATTATACAATGTAGCATGGCTATCAACAAGATACATTTAAGAAATAAGAGTGGAAATCATATTTATGGTAATGTAACTTCTCTATACATGTATAACCCACTGATAACTGACCTTCACTAATGGAAGAAGAAAAGATCATGTTTTGCTTAAATTTATTCAGACCTTATTTGAAGGAAGCAGTCCAAGAAAAAGTAGACACCCTCCTGATTTTTCATGCATTTCACTATTTTTATTTTTTGATGACTTCACCCAAATCCATTATCAGAATTCTTCAGTGCAGAGGGAGGGGAACAGAAACATTTCAAAGCAGAGACTGTGGAAGATTATATGTAAAAAAGGAAACATCAACCCTTTCAAAATTTAATACGTACTTGGACTGTGTTAGTAGTCTTTATTTTCTGAGGAAAAGAAACAGAACCAGAAAACTGACTTGATAAAAATCATCCTCCCAGAAGAAAAAGGAGGTGTCATTTATGGGATAAAGTAAGCTGCTGGCATTGCTGGCCTTGCAGTTGTCAGATGTTGTAAGAGGTCCTCAGTTTCAGATGCCAACCTGAACATAGCAGTGCTCAAGCTGGGGAAAATCAGGTCAGCATTTTTATTGATTTGATAACATGCATGATCACTAAGGTTTAACTGCGATTGGCTCATATTAACCATAGTTCCTACGTGACTTCAACTGCAAGCCGTATGAACGTGAGTGGAGTCTCACATGTGTCACGATTGACATGCCTGTTAACTATTCATTCTGATAACTCTTTGCAAAACCTCATACACAACTCCATTGATACTGTATCTTTGTCCTGGCAGACATGCGTGCATACTATACTTTAGGAAGCACAAAACTCTTCACAACAACAAAAACTACAGCCATGAATGAAGTAACTTTTTCCAAGTGCCAGTTTAGATATGCCAAGATAAACCTTGAAGTCCTGCTTCCATCAGGCAATTCCCAGAGAGATATATCTACCACAGAAAACCACTAGCTAGCTTCTCCTCCATCCCAAATGAAATGTCAAGTACAGCCATTTTTAAATTAATGCTTTTAAAAAACATATGAAGTCTAGGGAAATAATAGTTTCACTCAGACTTGAAAAAGACATAGGCCTCAATCAAATCAGAAATTCCTAAGGAAATCCCAAGAATTAAGGGAGCAAGTTATATCTATTCACAGAATTCTGGGAGTCCAAAGTCAACTGAGGTCAATGAGACTTCAAAAGTTTACTTAAAAGCTTTTGATGAAGGACTAGACCAACAGAGGAGTGCTGGTGAGGGATGTGCATTGCCATAACTCTTGCTTGCTCTCCCTTGGACTGTGCTCATTGCTGTTGTTTTCTCTATGTTAAAAAACAAAACAAACCAAACCAAAACAAAACAAATCAAAACAAAAAAAAACCCACAAAAAACAAAAACAAAAACAAAAAACAAACAAAACCACAAAGTAATTATTCCAGAATAGCTTTATTAATCTTTTTATTGGGTTCCATTAAGAATATAGTGATTATGCATGATTATAGAACATCATTAACACTCTAACAAAAAAAACAAAGACCAAAGCCACGAACATCACAGTTTTACAGCCATTGCCTCCTAATCCATAAAACCTTCATGCCAGAAGATATTTCTGAAGATACTGGCAATTGAACTGATTTCTGAACAGTACAGCTCCACCTGTGAGCAAGAATTAGCAGCACAGATGCCAAACCTGACATACAGGTAAGCTCCTGAGTGGCAAGCAGTAGGGCAGGGCTGGGGGGCTGTGGGCACAGCATCCTGACAAACATCGGTGAGAGGCAGCAGCTCCCAGCTCCTGAGGGAGAAAAAGAAACGCCTTGCTTTCTGTGAGAACGCTGGATAAACCTCAAGGGGTTCACATGGTATGCCCAAAGCCTGGCGTGTTGTGGACCTCTGGTGTGAAGGAGAAATGTCTGACTTTTGATTTGCCATCTCTGGGTTCCCAGCCAGGTGCTGGAGCATGGTGCTGTTATCAGGCACTTTACAAAGGCAGACAACAGGATTTCTAAAGGCACCGGCACATTACTGTGGTCAGTAGCACTCTGGATATCCACCCACGCTGCACACTAGACAATTTCATCTGTGCATTTTGACAGTTTCATGCACAGATGAGAAGCCTAATGACCACATGTGCAAACATGCAGCCTGCTCAAAAAGCTTCATGAAAAGAAATACACCTTAGAAAATATAGGCCTGGGATTATGCAGAGTGCCTCTAAATGAGTTCTTGCAATGTACGCTGGAATAATTTAAGATGTTATTACTCAGCTGCCTGCCCACACAGCCAGGAGTTACTGCCCAAAAACTAAGACTTATTGCAGTTTCAGTGAATACACTAGTCTATGACCTCTGTAGCTGAAAGAAGGGTATATCACCCTTTCTGCTGCCTCTGCTGCTGGGGTAATAATGTCTGGCAGAAAAATGGAGCAGGTATTTTAAATCACTCCTACACAAATAACCAAAGTTCATCTTGAGCTACTCTCAGTATGGCCAGACTAGAAGACCAATGTCCTTACAGTTATTTTCTGCCCTACACAGTCGCCTGTGGCATCTTTGCGAAGTTCAGAACCTGTAAGTTCATCCAATCAAGTCTTTAACACTGATAGATGTATTAAAATGGGGAATAAAATTCATATCTTCTGTAATTAGCCAGGAGAGGAAAAGCAGGTAACAATAGATGAATCACGTATCAAGCACTGAAAGGGAAATCTCATTTTCTGGAGAGTCTTCCAGATTTCAAATTTCTCCGGAACATTCAACACATCTCCCTTTCCAGCAGTGGGGTTTTAAATAAAGAAATGCTCTAAACTAGAACCAGAACCTCAGGAGATCCGGCAGACATAACATAGGTCCCATTTACATGCCCCTGATTATACTCAATTCTGTAGTTCAGGCTTCTTATCTCTGTTAGTATAACTGCAAATTAGCACAATATGTTCTTTAACCAACCATGTCAGCAGACCCCACATTGCTTGCCAAATAATTATCTTCAAACTTCAAAGTCACCCTTGGAGGCTTTTATGTATAGCACTGTATCTTTTAAAAATAAAATTTTTATATATTCTGAATCTAAGCAATGATTAATCAGCAGCTGATAGAGTTAGAGAATGTCCTCATGTGAATGTATGCACCAAAATAGCTTACTTTGCAGAAGCAGGGTGATGCCTAGATGAAACTGAGAGGTAAGAGCATTATTTTTCATTCAAGATACTGTCAGAGAAAAGAAAGAGCCTTTTTCTGAGTGAGACAGTTGACAGACAGAAACCACCCTCAAAACACAGGCAACATGCAAAACACAGGCAACACACAAGGCTGGTCAGAACTGAGACAGTGATAATGTCTGATGTGACATTATGGGGGTAAAATCAAAAGAACAATTTGATTTGGCACAAATCAAGAATTATCCACGGTATTTCTTGTTGAAGCAAAGGGAAACCTTGAGAAAATTCTTCACATATTGAATTAAACATTTCATTTGACTCAGTTCTCTCTTAGATACTGGTAATAAATGCAAAGAAAAAGATGAGTTGGAGTCACAGCACTGGCAGGAGGATGCAGGAAAGGAAAATCAACAGTTATTAGGGCATGTACCATGCGAGAGGATGGGTACCTAGATCTGAGCTACGCTACTGCCCAAATGCATACCAATACAAGCAGGTTAGAGAGTCAAGACTGCACTTTTTTTTTTTTCAGAGATTATATCAAAAGGTCATCTGCCTTGTGCCAGGTGGCTAAGGCATTTCTGTCACACATGGGTGATGCAGCTCCAGACCACCCCAGTCTGAGAAGGGAGGTTAATCCAAATCTTCAGCAAGTCCCCTAGGGCCTCCACTTCCATGAGATTTGCCTCAACCAAAATGAAACCAAACAAACTAAACAAAGACTTTCCTGCTTATCAACCTTCTTTTTTTTTTTTTTTTTTTTTTTTCCCCGCTGAATTTTGACCTGACTTGAGCAGCATTCCCAAGTCAGCTGCACCCACATGTCATGAATCAGGTGTCTGTCAAGAAGTGATCCCCCCACTTCTCCCTGGAGCCTGGAGATAAGGCACTGCCAGGATGGAGAAGGGGAGGGAGAGGGGCAGGTACTGCCTGATGGAGGAACGAGTGGGCAATTCTTTGCACAAGCCCTGGCCTGAGCAGGAGCACAGGGAGACCTGATGGACAGCATCCAGCCAGCACCGAAGGTGACAGTTTATGCTGAGAATGTGGCTGTGGCATGAAGCCTGGCAGGGAAAGCTCTTTGCCTGGCGTGTTCCTGGAGGGTACTCCCAACAGCAAGTAAAGAAACCGGTTCCCCCGTCCAATTACTTTCAAATTCATGGCAATAAGGATCTCGTAGCAGTTTGTCCTGTTACCAGAAACATCCTGCACTGCCCTGAATAATGACTAACCCTTGGTGACAAGCAGGACAACAGAGCAAAGCCTGGAGCATGAGTAAGATCTGTGCTCCCCAGGACTGTTACACATAACCGGCTCACCAGTTGCCTTTGCTTAGGTAAATGTCATATGTGCTAAATAAAGGCTGTGACTAATTGATTTCTACTGGGAAGGAATGAGGAAAAACAATTGTTTTGTTGTTGTTTTTATTTTTAATACATCCAATTACTGTAGACTAGCAACAGTTGCCAGGACAAGCTGTTCCAGTTTCATTCCTGGTGCCAGGGAAACAGGCCATTTTAAGGAGTGGTTCACACGGGCAAAGAAACAGAAATACCCAAAAAGCTGAAGTGTCAATATACAGTAAAGCATGTTTAAGGAAGCTGGCAAACTACTTAGGATAAAAGCCCCTGAGAGAGGCTGCTGAGGTGAATTATTACAGATTTATTGGAATTCTGAAGTTGCAAACAGGGTTTGAAAGCCCAGCAGAACATCAGTGAGCCTTATCTAAGGGGGTGTCCATAGAGATCCAGCTTGCTCTGATCACAGCTAAAATGTTGAAGAGTTTTCAGATCTGCCCTGAATTTTCTCTGGGCATGGCCTAATAACTACTTGTTAATCCACAAGCAATAGGAAATTATTTCATGTGTGGGATTCAGCTGGAGAGATACAGAGCCCTGCCAGACCATCTTCTTAATTCCATGAAGTAACAAGAAAATTCCTGCTAAAGAAGGATTCCTGCTGCTGCATCCCACCTTCCCCACTGCCTTTAGGGCTTTATTTGGAGTTTTATTTTCAACAGAGCCTCTGTGCATGAAACAGGAATTGCTCA